>NC_090819.1:26063911-26772971 GCF_000390325.3 Nicotiana tomentosiformis
CCGTACGACCTTGGCATAATTGCGCATGTTAATTATTTGGAACTCTCCGTGATTTATACTGCTTAAATGCCTTGAAATGTAAGTCGTTAAAGGATATGACTGAAATCGAAATTTTAATTATGAAAGAAGAACTTTTCTATTCCCGTTATTTAACTGTCAGTATTATTCATGATATCCATACTTAGCATAATACTTTAATTACATTATTATTGGCCCTAGTAAGTTTCAAGCCGGCCCTAGTAAGTGTTAAGTCTGGGTACATATTATTTATGTACTCATACTACGCTTATGTACTTAATTGTATAGGATCTGAGGCTGGTGCATCTAGTTACCTGCCCGGTGCGCATACCTGATCTTGGACCGAGACTTCACAGTGAGCTGCCCCTTCTGAGTCGTTCAGCAGCATGCCAGAGTTTCTCTTTTGTTTTTATCTGACTATTCTATTTCAGACAGTAGGATAGTCATCTTTTATATATTCTACTAGTTGCCCACACAGTTGTGACACCAGATTTTGGCACGTATTAGTAGACTTTGATTTTTGGGTTGTAATTCAATAGTTATAATTGCTTTTAGATGTTTCCGTTTGTTTTCCTTAAAGTTCCTTTATTTATCAAATGCTTTAAATGTAAGTAAAGCTAAATGTTGGAATTTCTTAATAAACAAAAAATAGAAATCACAAAGTTGTTCACTGTTGGCTTGTCCAGCAACGGTGCTGGACGCCATCACGACCTGACATGGAGTTGGGTCGTGACATGATCCACCCTAATTGATAACATACCCCTCCATAATAACTGTGCTGAGTACATAAATCTAGCCCGATTTAGAACACACGTCCTCATTAGACCTACTAGTAGCCTACAAATCAATTTCGATCCTTTCGAAGTAGGTAGATAGCCTCCGAAAAACCGACATTAACATATCTATAGTACATACCATCAGTTGCCAGCCTCTTAACATACCTTCACCCTTCACAACCATGGAACAATCTGCCTCGAGAACCCTCTTAGTCTTCAAATCCCTAGAATACTATAATCTCAATATCCGATCTCAACTATACTACTCAAATAACTGACATATTCCTTACATACGGTCAGCCTAAAATAAGTACTACTATAATTCTTTTGTACCATAAAGCAAAATTTGGACATCAGCAGTCGATCAACCAGGCGATTACCGTAATACCAGCAGTCGATCAACCAAGCAAAATTCGAAACATAGTGTGCCTTCTAGAGTGCACACCCTTCTTAGGTGGTATCAAATAATGCTAGCATTCTTCTAAACATCCGAAATCGTCCATGATGTCTAGAACTCATGACCCCATCCAGGAGAAAATCATAATACACAACACGATCCTTATGTCAGTAAAAGACATCTGGCTCAAGCTGTGGTCGATACTATTAAGAACTCTTCAAGGCCAGTCCTCACATCACCAAGCCATCAGAACTGAATTTCCCTAACTCAACCAAGTCACTCAAGCCGTCAAACCCAAGAGTCTTGCCACAGAACACTGGTGAAGCACTACCACACCAAAAGACTAGTTACCTTTGTTGCTATGCTGACCCAACACCACCGAGCTGACCCATTTCTTCTAATCCTCCTCCACTTGTCTTCAGGTCAACAGTTTGCCTTATCGGTACATAATGATCCTAAGTCAAAGCTCACTGCGGAATACCCTATCACAAAACACGTTGTCCGAAAACCCATAAACCGTTGTATTTCCTCTGGAGCACCCAACAATGCTATTACCGAGATACCCACTCTGAAGAGACCTTTTGTGAATCTGAAGATGTTTCTCTAACCTCTCTGATACTAGAATGTAGATTTAGCAATTATACAAATATACCACAAGTTCCAGCACCATCCCATGAAAATCTATGATCTTAGTCATGTACAATTCCGGGGAACCCCTCAAAGTGCATATATACCTCAGACCCAAGACTGATATGACACTTGCCCATGCAATCTGATCGTGGATAGTAGACTCCTACACTTGGCGCGGAGTCATAGGGCACAACATCCGATGATCCACATTACCAACCTTCATAAGCTCGTACAGCACCAATCAGATACATGAACCAGTTGCATCCTACACTTGAATAGCTGAAGATCTACCAACACATCTGCATTCTTAGTCTGGACAATGATCGAGCATCTATAGCTCCCTCATAGTCCATCCGCAACATTACAAACCATTAGAGCATAGCTTATACTGAGCGTGCAACAACATATAAGAGTGGATGTAAATGGATATAAGATATATGGTTCAAGCTGAACCAATACCGCACGACAAGGAATGAAAGGAGTGGTTCCTAATAGTTTCGTAGCCTCTCGAAGATAAGTACAAACGTCTCTGTATCGATATGCAAGACACTACTAAACTTGCTTATGACTCGTAGCACCTATGAACCTTAAACTCTGATACCAACTTGTCATGACCCCAATTTCCCACCTTAGGATGTCGTGATAGCACCTAGCTCTAAGACTAGGTAAGACTAACACATGCTAATTTAATAACATAATTGAACTATTTAATCATTTATCATATACCATTAAATAACATACATAACCGCAAGCGGCCAATAGTTATACATTTTCCAAAATCGGTAGTAAGGTGTCATAAGCACTACTAAAACACACTAGAATTTTAAAACACAATATTGTTTTGAATTACAATTTAACAGTAGCATACTGAAGCAAGATGTTGACTCCAAGGCCTGTGAACGTCAAGCAGGTATACCTTGAAGTCTTCTGCCGCGCAGACGTGACTCTCAACAGCACAATCAGAATACCTGGATCTGCACAAAAATATGAAAAAGCGTAGCATGAGCACACCACAACGGTACCCAGTAAGTATCAAGACTAACTTTAGTAGAGTAGTGACGAGGCCAGGTTAAGACACCTACTATACATAGATACCTGTTTAAGATATACATAAGCTAACAATAGAAAGAAGATCAATGTAAGACCAACAACGGAAAAAATATTAATTTACAACCAACAATGAAGTAATAGAAACATAAATGGTAGGAACTAGGAAGTAGTAAACGAGTATTAAAGAAACAACATAACCAGAACACCGATGAGATGTAAATAAACTCAAATAAGAAAAACAACGGATGACAGCTCAAATAATAAAACTTCTCCCAACGCATTGACTTACAACAAGAATTATCCCGAGGCACCTCACCTCATAAACTACAAGCCATGAACCACAATTTTCAAATCTTACACATATGGCACCCCGTGCCCACAATAACAATCACATTCGCACGTCAAAGCCCACGTGCTATAATGTATTTTGCAACCGTGATAAATATTAATTTAGATGAATGAAAGATATATTTAGACATCATAAAACATAATAACAATCTTGAATAAGGTGAGGTGTCCAATGAAATAATGAGTTTATTTTAGAAATCAAGTAAAGTAAAATAATATACAATTTGTACGAAATAGAGTATAAGATGGGCTTAGTGTAGAAATCAATAAAATTGAGTAAAAGTATCATTTTTAAGCAAAGCAAAACATAAGTTAAATTAACAAATTAAATATAAAATGTGTTAAAGAAAAATATGATAACAATTTTAAGTAAGGTAAACATCTAACATGATGATGAGATTAATTTGAGAACTCAATTATAGTGAAAGTGTGACAACCATTTAGAATAATAAGGCACCGAGTGAGATAATGAGTTCTATCTTAAGAGGCACACAGAATAAAGCATATTAATAATTCTTTTATTTAAATTATTATGTTATCAACAACTCAACAGAATATGATATAGTGACTCCACACAATTAAATTCACATTGACAATCAATTCACCAAGTTATAACAGAAGTACAAATAGGCATATTAAATTAACACAACAAATCATATAGAACGCATGATTCACACAAGAAACCACAATCGTTCCAACACCAAGATAACAACTAATAACCAAACAAAATCGAATGCGGATGAATGATGGAAGGAAGAATAATGTCTGTTCAAATCAACAAGTTGTCCTAACATGGAATGTACAATGAAAATCACAATTGAGGTACCGCCTCGTATTCATATTTCACAATTTCAATAACAATCTTTCCTTATACCGCCGCGTGAGCCTTACAGTTGAAATAGGTTTTGAAAATAGTTTTTCCGAAATAGCTACACGCACTTTAGCCCACCTTATGACGTCATGTGGCTTCATGTAGTTCCCCTACAAGCATCATGTACATAAGTCTCACCTTATACCGCCGCTTGCACATTAACCCCAAGCTTTATGCTACCGCATGCGAGTCAATATCTCATCACAATAACAACTCGCGCCACAAGTGCCCATATATCATAATTTGCCAACAATCAACAATATTAATATTTTCACAATAATAGCCCATGGCTCCACCACAACGGGTATAAGAATATCAACAACAACATAATAACGGCCTTCACAATCTCAACACCAACAACTTAATAATGAGATAATGTATAACAACGATATTAAATAAGAATGACTCACAATGGAAGAGATAACATATAACAATGACTTCAAATAGTGGAAATCAACAAGGAAAGAGATAACATGAACAATAACTTCAAGTAATGATAATCAATAATGAAGGGGATAACACGAATATTAACTTCAAATAATGATAATTAACAATGAAGAGATAGCATGTAACAATAAATGAGGCATCAGATTCAACTAAGGCATGAGAGCAATTTATCAAGTAAGATGTAGAAAATAAGTCAATTAAGGCACGTACGGATAGGCTAACACAAACAAGAATAGATTAACTAAGATAATTTAAAACATGATATAACATTTTAACTAAAGCATGAAAAATAGTCTAAGTAGCCTAAACTGGCCAAATACCACATACAACCCATAACCCACTCTTCCCTTTGCGTACACGGCTTTCACATACCACAAATAAATCGATCAATACCAATCCTAAGGGGTAGTTCCCTCAGACAATGTTAGGAAAGATACTTACCTCAACTAGGTTATCTCAATCCTCTGAAATAGCTTTTCCCCTAAATTTCGCCTCCACACAGCTCAAATCTAAGCAAAAAATGACTTAATAACATCAAACAATGCAAGAGAAATTAATTATAATAAATAAAGCTATGATATTTATATTTTTCCAAAAGGTCAAAGAAAGTCAATGCCGGGCCCACCTTGGATTCCCAATCCAAGCTTACCCGAGAAAAGCTCGAATCAATACAAGCTCACACAAATGAAAACCAACTCAATTGGAGTCCGATGGCTCAACCAATTCGCCAAAATATCGTTCTTGGGTGTTCATAACCCAAGAGTCAAACCCACACTAGTTGGGTCCCATAACTCCCGAAATACTCCTCCAAAACTCGTCAAATCGAGTATGTTGTTCTCCTAATATAGGAGAACAAAACGCCAAAAGTAATCGGGAAATAAACGCCTCTAACTCATTAATTTTTAAAATTTAGGACATAACCCTAGGTCTTGATTTAAAGAATTAAATTGGTTTTCAATTAAAATCATGGATTAGAGCTTAAACCAAGGGAATGAATCAAAGGGAAATACTTAGGTTATGGTTTAGATCTTACCCCATGGAAGACACTTGAAGAACATCCTTGAATTCTTCCAATCCCAAACTTTCAAGATGAGAAAAACTCCAAAAATATTAATAGCCAAAAATGCCCTGTTATTCTGTCTCGTTTCTTGTGCCAAAGGATCGCGAAACTCACTTTTGATGCCTCCAATGGATGCTTCATAAAATTTTTGTCAAGTTAGGCTTTTGAATCACTCCATTTAACCTTATAATGAAGGAGATATGTTGGTTTTAATATTTAGAAATAGTGCAGGTTTTTAAATACGAATTCAGTGGCAATTTCGTAATTAATCTGCAAATCTGGCAACCCAATTCTTAGTAAAAACATGACCATAAATTCCTCATACGATCTCGAAACTTGATGATTTCAGTTGTTATGATTCTATAATTACGATACGGATATAATGGTTTAGTCGAAACATGAATCAAAGGCCGTTTACTTAATATGGTAACCTTTATGCTCAAATCGACATTGAAACCGAAAATAATCATCATACAACCCAAACTTATCCAAAACTCATCGAAATTTAACCAAACTTTATGAACAAGTACAAAATCATCATACAAACTTATTGGAATAATTAAAACCCGATTTCGAGTCCGTTTACCCAAAAGTCAAACCTTGGTCAACTCTTCCAACTTAAAGCTTCTAAAACGGGAATCATTCTTCCAAATCAATCTCGAACCACTCAAAAACTGAAACTAACCATACACGCAAGTCATAATACATAATATGAAGCTACTCAAAGTCTCAAACCCGCGAATGAAAAGCTAAAGATCAAAACGACCAGTCGGGTCGTTACACTAACCACGCATATATCCTCATCACGTTGCATATATGAAGCACTTAAATCAAGTAGAAAATAGCAAATAAATCATATGTGGGAAAAATTCCTTCTTACAAGAATATACAAGAGACTCACCTCCATCCGGCAACAACTTCATCCTTCCAACACAACTTTTCGTTTCAAATCAACCTCCAAAAGACTCAAATCTAGTCAAATATAACTTCATAACGTCAAACAAAGCCATAGAAATCTATTCCAATCAATAAAGCTTCAATATATAATTAAATTCTTAAAAGTCAACCCAAATTCACATGGTCAAAACTCAAGTCAAATGGTAGATCTCGACTACTCATAACCCCAAGAGTCAAAATATTTGATTAGATTTCAAAATCGAGTCCAAATCAAACTCAAATATCCAAAATACACCTTCTTAAGATGTAGACAAAAATCTCAAAATTTCCCTTTAAAATTTTAAGTTCTAGGCGTTGAAATGTATGGGGAATCATGATATAAAATCTAAATCCAAGTGAAAACTCCTTACCTCCAATGTAGTAGTAAAATTGCTCTTCATAATCTCCACCTCTCGAAGTCTAGGGTTCAAAAAATGAGAAAGTACGAAACATTCCAAAATAAATCACTTAAGTGGTTTGCCCAAGCATACCCTTCACGATCGCGGTCCAAATCCTCACGATCGTGAATAAGCTGATGTCAAAAAACACCGTACGCCACCGAGTCTGAGCACCCTAGATCGCAAAAGCCAACTAGCCAACTGAACGCGAACACAAGCTCCCAATATGCGAATGCGAAAGCTAAAACCCCAGCCACGCTATGCTTCAAAGAGAATGCAGGACCACCTACACGAACGCGAAGGCAAACTTCTTTTATGACTCCACAACATCGTGAATGCAGACGCATGCATGCGAACGCGATGCTCCTGTCTAATACTCTATGCGAACGCAAAACCCGGGTCGTGAACGCGATGAGCAAAAGCTCACCTGCCAGACTCCCTTCTCCGTGATCGCAAGACTTAGCTCTACAATGGCAAAGCACTACCCTGCACCAAAAAACCAGCAACTGCTACACAAAAAGAAATTGTCCAAAATTACCCTGAAACACACCCGAACCCCCCGGGACCCCGTCCGTTCATACCAATAGGGACCCCGTCTATTCATACCAATAGGGACCTCGTTCGTTCATACCAACCAGTCCCTATACCTAATTCAAACTTATCTAAGGGCTCAAAACACCATAAATAACATCAACCCAAGAATTGAAGATCAAAATATTTCTCTTATGTTTCAGACATTCCCACTTCACCAAACGCGTCTGCATCACACTTAGACATTTCAGATCACAATAAAAATTTACACACAAGATCCAATCCACTAAATGAGCCTACCCAATGTCCAAAAATACCCATTGGAATTCGATAACATCGAAGTCAATGGCCGGTCAAACGTATGAACTATCCAATCCTTCAAACTTCCAACTTTCGGCAAATAGAGTCAAAACCTTCTAGGAACCTCCAAATCTAAATCCGAATATATGCCTAAGTTCAAAATATCTATACAACCTTATTGAAACCATCAAATCCCAATTTTGATGTTATTTACGCAAAAGTCAAACCTTGGTAAACTCTAGCAACTTAAGCTTCCAAAAATGGAACTAAGTATTCCAATTAACTCTCAAACTTTTTCGAAACCAAACCAATCATCACCACAAGTTACAAAATAATGAACAAACATACAGGAAGCATCAAATAGGGGAACAAGGCTCAAATATTTAAAACAACTGGCCAGGTCGTTACATAAATGCAACTGTAAATTGAATCTGAAGTATTCTTGATGAATCTACCACAAGTTTTTAGGTTTTTGATAAATCTACTAACCAAAAAATAGAAATTATAACAAGGAAGATAGCAGATCACACGATCTATGCTGGATACAGCTTTTATAATATTCGTTGAGGTATTTTCATCCAAGTAGTACTAATTTAAAACCAAGTGGATACCGATTATATAATTTATATGTAACGACCCGACCGGTCGTTTTTAGTATTTGTATTTAGTTCGGTAGTTGGAGGTCATTAGTAGGTTCATATGGTGTATTATGATTTGTGTGTATTATTGGTTTGGTTTTTGAGTGGTTCGGGATTGATTTGGAAGAATGGTTCTCATTTTAGAAGCTTTAAGTTGGAAGAGTAGACCAAGTTTTACTTCTGTGAATTTGACCTCAGATCTGAATTTTTATGGCTCTGTTAGGTCCGGATGGTTATTTTGGATTTGGACGTATGCATGGATTTGTATTTGGATGTTTCTAGAAGGTTTTGGCACTATTTGGTGAAAGTTAACAATTTGAAGGTTTGAAAAGTTCATAGGTTTGACCGGGAGTTGACTTTGATGTTATTGGGTTCGTATTATTGTTCTGGAAGTTGAAATATGTTCTTTATTTCACTTGAATCTTGTGTGCAAAATTTGAGGTGATTCTAAATTACTTAGACGTGTTCGGCGTAAGTTTGGAATTTAGAAATTTGAAATAGTTCATTAAGCTTGAATTGAGGTATGATTAGTGGTTTTGATATTATTATGTGTGATTTGAGGCCTTGAGTAGGTCAGTATTATGTGTTGGGACTTGTTGGCATGTTCAGACGGGGTCCCGAGGGGCTCAGATGGGCTTCAGATCATTTCTCCTACATATGTGATTGCTGGTTTCTGATGTTTCAGGCGTTCTTCGCAATCGCAAAGTTGTAGGCGCGGTTACGTAGTGTTATGGTAGCTGGCATTCTTCGCGTTTGCGGTGGAGTGTTCGCATTCGTAGTGATTTTGGCTTTAAGCCTTCGCGCCCGCGTCTGGGGATACGCATTTGAAGTAGTGTTGATCTAGGCTGGGCAGTCATAATGGGTTCTTTTTCGCATTCACGCTAGTGACTCCGTGCTTGCGAAAATCTGGCAGTTGCGGTAATCGCGTTTGTGAGGGAAGTGTCGCGAATGCGTAATGTAATTTTTGGCCGTGTGATTTTGTGCATCGCGATCGCGAGGGTACAACCACGATCGCGTAAGGTACCACTGGGCAGTGCATATAAGTACTCTATTTCGGACCTGAACTCATTTTATCACATTTTGAGTTAAAGAGCTCGAATTTGGGCGATTTTGGAGAGGATTTTCATCACATGGATTGAAGTAGATATTTTTTACTCGGATTTGATTATTTTACATGATTCTACCTTTGATTTTGGCATTTAATTGATGAATCTAAAAGAAAAATTGGGGGATTTTGTCAAAACTTTTCTAAAGTGAATAATTGAGTTTGAACATCGATTTGGAGTCAAATATGAGTGAAATTAGTATTGTTGGTCTCGTATTCGAATGAGTTGTCAGAATTTGTGAGTTTTGTCAGATTTCGAGGTACGAGCTTGTATGTCATGCCCTGAACCTGGCTCTGGACGTAACACGGCACTCGGTGCCTTACTACATGTGACCGAGCGAACCAACTGGCTGGCTGAATCAACATATGATATCGTAACATACTGAATGCGGAAGATAAACTAACATATGCTGATATACTGAAAGTCTAAATGATATAAATCAAATGCAGAATCGCTAATATAAGTCTGAAACATATATGTAGCAACATTGCTTAACATTAAATAGCATATGACTCTATCTAACTGTTATTGTAGTCTATGAAGCACCAAAAACACTGACTGTCTGAAAATACTGAAGACTGTAAGGTAATGATAATGCCCCAAAAAAACTGGGGATCACCAAATAGCTGTTACAAGAATCCTAGTGCTCTGAATCGTCAACCTGTAAATCATTACTTGCATCGTGAGATGCAGGCCCCGGGAAAAAAGGGACGTCAGTACATTTGAATTGCACTCGTATGTAAATAACTGAAAGAAAGAATTATAAACACTGAAACTAAGCTGATGACTGAAATTTGATAATTGATAACTAAAATGATAACTATTGAAACTGAAACTAAAATGATAACTGATAATTGAAATGATAATGATAACTAATAACTGATAACTAAAATGATAATGATAACTAATAACTGATAACTGAAATGATAACTGATAACTGAACTGAACAAAGGAAGTAAGGATATGAATACTCCCTCTTCTGAATGACGAACCACCTGTTTATTTGAATAATTAAATTGCGGCCTCAAGCCCAATATATATGTGCACAAACTGCAGCCTCGGGCCCCAGTATACGTATACATAACTGCGGCCTCAGGCCCAAAGATGCATAAAGCATAAACTGCGGCCTCAGGCCCAAAGATGCATAAAGCATTAACTGCGGCCTCAGGCCCAAATACAGAGGTTCAACATTCAGGGATTTAAAATCAGGAACTGAGAATCATACTGCAATACATGATACTGAAATACTGAATCATATTGAGTTACATGATACTCGAATACTGAATAGAACTAGACTGAGACATGTATTCATGAACTGATTATAAATACTGAAACTTCAACTGTTTATGACATGCTGAGTAATCTACACTGAGACTCATGGGCATCAAACCCAAGTCTATATGGATTACGCACTGATTTCACAACGTTCAGAATGAAAGTCATGAACGAGTTATGAAGCTAGAGAATAGAAGTTCTGCAACTATTCAAGGAACTAGGCTTAACTATATTTCTGAGGCAATTAGTAACGTGCTAAAAGAAACATAGTGTAGGGAGAATCATTAACATTCCCAAACATAGAGAGTTAGCCTCACATATCTTAACATCTTGCTCTTGAGCATAATACAACATTCGCCAACCCTTTCAACTTTAATCTATATCAATACAAGTCAAAGTGATTCCAAATTAGCAACAATACTCATGTTTTGGTCACTTAGGCATTTTATCAAACACTTGGTGGCATAAAGCTTCATAGCCCTTATTAATGGTGTTTCTACACCCAACAAGCCATTCTCTTGCTCCTAGATAAATTCTAAAATCTCAAATTTCTTATAATCAAAATCATTCTTCTTCACCAAAGATAAACAACACCCTTAACCAATAATCAACAATCAACAAACCAAACCTATAATTTTTCATGCTTTTCTATCAAACCTATCAACTCATATCTCATGAACATAGAGTCTATAATCATTAATCCAATGGTATAATCAATTAGAGGGTGAAGACATTACCTTTTTGAAGTTCAATCCTCTTGAATTCGAGTTCTAGGGTTTCTTCTCTCAACAATGATGTCCCAATCGAATATCTAATGATTTGGAGGGTTTACCCATGTTAATAAGGTATCGGGGAATTGAAATAAACTTAGAATCACTTTTAGAACTTACCTTGGATGGTGGAGGGACCTTTGAGGAGTTAGGTTCTTGAGAGCTCCCCTTTCTAGAGTAAGTTTTTGTGTTTTGGGGGGGTGTTAGGGACGAAGAAGGGCTTTAAAATGACCCCCAAGGTGTGCCCCCCACGCACCTGAAGGCCTGACCGTTCACTTGACCACGCAAAATAGTAGTAGCACTGCCTCAAGTGCGCGGCCGCGCACGTGACCCTCTGGGCGCGCACCTGGGCGCGCATATTGCGCACTACTCTGTAAAATGCACATAACGTTTTACACTGAGATCTGTTCGGGCTCTACAATATTTCTTTAGAAAGATATTTCAAAGGTCTACTACTTCTATCTTTAGGGTTTTCCCAGATTCATTACACAGTTTCACTAAATCCTTCTAGATGACAGACCTTTTGTAAACTTAGTCGATTTTGTCGAATCTTATGCACCTCACTCTCCATCTTGATTCTGAAACAACTATTTTCACCCATACTCATCCCTCTAGGACTTCATATGTCTAAAATATCAAATTAATATCCATTTAACATATTCACACCTAGTCCGAATGTACGGGGTGTTACATTATCTCCCCCTTGGGATCATTCGTCCTCGAATGATTGTCCTGATTGTAACTTCTGCTAACTTCGTACCTTAAATGGTTCTGGTGGAAACATGAACTTTTATTAACACTTGTATACTAAAATGAATGAATACATGACTACTGAACTGTTAAGTTACTGAAATGAATGACTACTACATTGACTGAATATTGGTCTGCCATGGATACGTGAATACTGAACTAATATAGATATATGAATATTAAACTGGCACAAATATTTGAGTAATCTAAGTACTAAGCTGGCATGAATGTCTAAGTATTGGACTGACATAAGTAGCTGAGTATTGTACTGACATGAGCATCTGAGTATTGAACTGACATGAGTATCTGAGTACTGAACTGACATGAGTAACTAAGTACTAGAAACTTGAATGATATAGCATGATACGTGAAATAGCGGTTGTATAGCCGCAAATTCTGGTGGCATCTCTAACTCATAAGCTAATTGACTGATCCTTCACAAGATTCTATATGGCCCAATATAGCAGGGACTAAGCTTCCACTTCTTCCCAAATCTCATAATGCCATTCATACGCGAAACTTTCAGAAACACACAATCATCAACTTGAAACTCTAGGTCTCTATGCCGCACATTCGAATAGGACTTTTGGCGGCTCTAAGCTGTCTTCAAATGCTCTTAAATCAACTTAACTTTCTCCATAGTCTGATAGACCAAATTTGGTCCCAACAACTCCTCTTCACCAACTTTGAACCAACCAATTGGCGATCTACACCTTCGCCCATACAGAGTCTCGCACGGTGCCATCTTGCTACTAGAATGATAGGTGTTAGTTTTAGAAAACTCAATGAGAGGTATGTGAGCATCCCAATTACCTTTAAAATCAAGGATATCCTCAAGTGTTTGAATAATGCGCTCTGTTTGCCCATCTTTGTGAGAAGGGAAAACTTGTGCCTAATCTTTTCTGAAAATAACTTCTAAAAGTTCATTGTAAACTGAGCACCATGATATAAAATGATGGACAACATGGTCCCATGCACTCTGACAATTTCTTGGATATACAACTTGGCATAATCCTCTACTGAATCTGTAGTCTTCATTGGCAAGAGGTGAGCTAACTTGGTAAGTCAATCTCCAATCACCCAATCAGATCGTACTTTTAAAATGAGTGAGATAATCATGTTATAAAGTCCATACTTACAATCTCCCCTCAAGAGTATGTGTATTCTGTGGTAAAATACTAGGCTTCCTGCTGCTCGACTTTTACTTGCTGATAATTCGGACACTTGGCCACAAAGTCTGTGACATTCTTTTTCATGTTGGTCCACCAATAAACCTCCTTGAGATCATTTTACATCTTTGGGGGACCTTGGTGGGTAGAATACCTGGAATTATGGGCTTCAAATATGATCCTCCTCTCTAAGTCTGCCTATGTCTGGAACACACAGTCCATCTCGGTACCTCAAAGTACCATCATCTCCCCCTTATTCAAAAGCTATCATTTTATGCTTGTGAATCCCTATTTTTACTGCAACAAGTAGGGGTCATCAAACCATTTCTCCTTCACTTCGGCTACTAAGGAGGAACAAGTCCTGTTCTGAAGAATAACGCCACCATCTTAGGAGTCCAAAAGTCGAACTCCTAGACTTCCTAAGCGGTGAACTTCTTTCACTATATATCTATTGTCTGCCACAATCATGAGTTGTACTTCCCATACTTGATTATCTTTTTAAGATACTCCTGAAAACACTTATAGAATTGTTGTGAGCTAAGTCTATACTCCGAAGATTAGAGTCTCATGCAACGGAACTACCCTCGTGATACATAATTGGGCAGGATTTTATTGTTCTTTTTATTTTTATTTTTTATATCCCATGCTAACTATGCGGGTTTCAAATCTCCAACTGGACTTACTGACAATTTTCACATCTCCCCCTTAGACCAAAGGTTAAGGTCTTGTACCTGCGGATCCTTCTCTTTTGTTGGGATCCGAACATCTTTTCTTATCTTCAGTAATTCTTTGCATTTTACGTCAATGAAGACTCATCTTCCGACTTACTTCTGAGCAATCCTTCTTACATGGAAAAACTATATTACCTACATAAATGGAAAGCTAATGTATTCACAACTATCATACACAATCTTAATGATTTAACTCTGCTCACACTGTCAATCTTGGGGAGATCCCTTTTCGATAATTCTTAAAGGTTATTCTTCTGTAGTTGGCTCTCTTACTGCCTAGCTGATTTTTTTCCCACTATCACTGTACTTTGGGTTTAACTTAAACTCTTAAAGTTCTAACAAACGTTCGGTATTTCAAACTGTCATGCATTCACTAGAGTTAACCTTGCTAAGTGAATCAAATTGTACCTCTACTAGCTTTTCTGAAATTGCTAATTTAATGTATCTACTCAAAACTTACTTACTATTCTTTTACTAACCATATGTTAGCATCATATTTTCTTGTTCTTCTTTGAATAACTAAAGTGAAGCATAAGGTTATTCCTAACTTTCCTTACCATCCGACCTTATTCTACGATCACATACTATCCTTTTTTTTTAAACTATGTACATGGATCACTTACCATCCGACCCTATTCTTCTTTGAATAACTAAAGTGATGATTTTGAGTTATTTTTGGCTAGTTTTGAGCTGTTCGGAGGTCTATTCATACAGGAAGGCGCATCTAGTATATCGATTTGGCTTGTTTGAGGTGGTGGCTTGCCTAGATTTATTGAGGAAATTTTTCCTAATAAAATGATATTATTTGCTATATACAGGGGTGATGTATAAGCGAGATGACGAGCGTATATGCATGTCCCAGGGTTTCTATGCTCGGGAGGGGGAAATTATATTCTCTTTTGTACCTTGATGAACTTTGTGATTCTTTTGCCTTATATTTTACTTGATTCCTGTAATAATATGAGTACGAATTTCAATGCTAGAGACTGTGTTTCAGCCTATTACAATTTGATTAAATTTGATGGATTCTGTGTGAAACCATTGATGTGCAAATCTGATCGTAACTATACCTAAATCATGAATACATTGCCACGGCCGTTATTCTTGAGATACTTGGATTCCATGCTTGTGTTGAAGATCACTTTTGAGATTTGTTGAGATACTTGAGAAATGAGGTTCTTGAAGTGTATTGAATTGATAATTATGCAAGAGTTGTGATTCTCGTTAACGTGGTGTATTTTGCTTAACTACTCTTCTTGATGTTATCTATGCCTTCTACCTTGCTTGTTGTTGATGTATATATGTTTGGTGACGAAGAGTGTAAAGCACGAAGGGTGATACCGTATCATTATTTTATATTATCATGTGAGGATGAGAGTAAAAGCATGAAGGGCGATGTCGTGCCATTATTTTATATTATCAAGTGAGGAAAAGAGTAAAATCACGAAGGGTAATGTGCCATTATTTTATATTATCATGTGTTCATGGCACGAAGGATGTTTCCGTGCAGGCAAGGACAAGAGGCATGTATCATATTATGTTATCGTTTTCTTGCATGTACATTTATGCCTTTGTCGTGAGCTGTTATTGTTGTATCTGTGCTTTCGATATTGCTTGTTGTTATCATGTCTTTGCCTTCTACCTTATTTGTTGTTGAATTCATGCCTTTACATGTTATTAACCCATACCTATTACATGCCTTTAATTATCACGTGATTTACTTGTTAGATGCCTTAACCTGCTATACGTCTTCACTCATTATATGCTTTCACTTACTACCTGTCTTCACTTACTATATGCTTTTACTTACCATATGCCTTCACTTATTAAATGTCTTTACTCGCTACGTGCTTCTACTTGCTACATGATTTTATATATTGAATACCTTCATTTGACCCCTATTCTTACTTGACAAACATCTTTACCTGTTTCATGTTCTATTCTCATTTGCTTAATCGGATTGGGTGACTTTTAGATTAGTTATGTGTTATGCTCTGTGGAAGACTTGTCATTATATACGGTAGACTAACTTTTGATATTGGACTTCTTATCTTTCTCTGTTGGAGTTATATTACTTAGTTAAATACCACGTGTTCGTTTTCTTAGTGTTACGTTTGGAACTTTTCCCGCATTTGGTTGTTGTTGCGGTTTCATATGATGTTTATTAATATTGGGATCGGGTTGCACGCCGCAATAGTATTTATTGATATTGGGATCGGATTGCACACCGCAATAGTGTTTACTGATATTGGGATCGGGTTGCACGCCGCAACAGTGTTTATTGAGATTGGGATCTGGTTGCCGCTGCAACGGTATTTGTTAGTTATGTTTGGCTATGATCCTTGCGCGTACTTCGCTCTTATTGTTTCTTTCATAGAAATAGTTATGAAGTTATGTCTTGTTTGCCATGTCTGATAACTTGCTCCATAGCTCCCCAATTTATGCTCTTACTATTGTTCAACATATCTCCTGCCTTGTTTTTCCTACTTATTATCTCCACATGTACATTATATCTGAGTACCTTTAACTTAAAACCTCGTCATTACTTCATCAAGGTTAGTGAAAATACTTACTGAGTACATGGGGTCGATTGTACTCATACTACACTTCTGCGTCTTGCGTGCAGATCTTGGAGTTGCGTAGTTATGGAAGACGGAGCCTGGCATTGAAGACGTATATGCGTTCCAAATTCAAGCTACCTCTTGTTCATGGTTGTTTAGGATTCATCTTTGTTTATGCAAACTTCGAACATACGTTGTATTTATTCTTCATATCAATTTGTAAATCTAAATTATAGGGCTCATGACTTGTACTCTCAATTATTGGGTTATTTCATGAGAATCTCAGCTATTTCATTTATTGATTACTTATTATTTCATTAGAGTTATATTGATTGTTATTTAACTTACCTAGCGGGTCAAGTTATGTTTCATTATAAAAATAGAGTAGAAGTTAAATGATGACATAAAAAAGAAAGTGTCCTACTTTGAGAAATTCACGGCCAAATTTCAAGGTCGCTCTATGCATGTGAGCGTACGAGGGACTCATTTTTCTCTTCCTCTCCATTATTCACCTCTCCCCTGCTCTAATTAGAAGCAAATTTAAAATGTAAATTTGATCTATTTAGTTTTTATGTTACCACTTCTAAATTTATTGTACTTATATTATAATGATTTTGAATTTTTTGTAATATTTTACGTATATAATTATGTTTAGTGTAAAAGATATTAGATTCACTTGAATTTAGAGAACATATGTCTCTGCTTCTTATTGCACAAAAAGCTAGCCTTAACAATCTATGTATTATTATACTTTGCCAATTTATGTGATATACTTTTTAAATGGTCAATCTTACAAAAGAATGATATCTTTATATATTTAGAAATAATTTTGAAACCCTACTTTATTCAGAAAAAAATATATCTAAAAAAGATTGATTTTAAATATTTTTTTTACTTTTATAAGATAATTTACAGCCACATAAATATATATGACTTATTTTAAATCATACCTTTTAGAGAAAAAGAATTCTTAAATTTCGTGATTAATAAAATAAAAATATATCACATAAAATGGGATGGGGACTATAATGCGGACCAAATAATCTCTGGGTAGCTAATTGCGACATGTTTGGATGCAATATTCCACAGGTAGATTTGCTCGAGGAAGAAGAGAAAAAGTGGTCCCTCCTTTTTCAAATTTGCAGAAAGACAGAGATAAAAAAGATTCAAAGAAAGGGGAAACAGAAAAAATTGAAAAAGGTCACGTTTCAGCATCGACTTTCGAGCTTTTAGTCAGTGTGGGCTTGACCATGAAACTTTCCGAGAGCTACATCTATATATGGTCTATCCATAACTATTGCCTAAAGCTGCCCCCTAACTCCCTAAAGCATTTATTTCCATTTTGACCATCATTTTTCCCTGTCCTCCTTTGTGAACCAAACATTCTTTTTCCTTTTTTTAACTGAGCTAGAACCAAATTATTCTCTGATCAATTAAATAATTGTTCTAATTTTTCTGTTTTCTTGCATTTCTTTAATAACCACATTGTTCGGATTAGTTTCGACTGCTCGACAGTTTCATCAATTACGTATTAGCTATTTTTTATCAATATGAGTATTGAACAACATCATCTACTAAGGCTTAGAGATGAAAAAAAATCTTCATCATTTTTTATCTTTACTATAATTTAAACCACCATCTCATTATTTTCACCTATTTTATTGATTATTTTGTCACACTTTTGAGTGGCGTACTGCCTATAATCTATTATATATATAGTTTCACATATTCCCGCTCAAGGATTGAAATATCTTAACGTTTTCCAACATTTAATAAAGTGCTAAAGAGTATGCTGAGAAGGAAATTTCTAGTAGCATACTCTTTTTGTCTCAATTATGTAACACTTTTTGCTTTTCGAAATTCAAATAATGTAAACTTTGAATAATATTTTAATTTTATTTTTATTATATTGACATGAGAAGAACTGAACTCATAGTGCTTTTCATATAGTTTTTAAATATTTAAATTTTAATTTAAAATTTTAAGTTAATATAATCTAATTTAACTTTAAAGATTAATAAAATTAATTCTCAATAAATAAAAAGTGTTACATAAATTGAGACAGTAGAACATCAATATATTGCATGTATTAGGAATCATTCCTAATTTTATAAAACTAAGACACCTATAATTGGGAGCCTAAGATAACGTTTAGCCATATATTTTCAAATTTATTGTTTGGACATCTGTTTTGGGTGAAATTTGATTTGAAAAAATATGAAACATGACTTATACCCACAAGTTCTAAAAACTATCACAAATACCCAATAGTACCATTATCAATAACATTCATTATATTATCGCAAACCATAGTCCTGAACATAAATAAATTTGATACAAAATTATCATTTTTATAATGAATTACATGATACACCATCAGATGACCGAGAAGATGAAACATCATCGTTACAAAATAATAAATGGTGAGCTCTTTTATAAAATACAAAAGTTTGAGCCAATTTTTAAAAAATATAATAGTGATATTTTGGCTCAAAACTAGCTATTGAGTTGGTTTTGGAATTTGGGATTCGGGACTTGGGATTTGACCAAAATGTAGGTAAAATCTATAATTAAACATGCATTTACCAAATAAAATCCAATTTTATTTTGAATAAAGGAGAGTACAATCATGGATGCAATTGTATACGTTTTGTTTTTTTGGCCGGAAAAGATGCATATGTTATTGAAAACGTAATAAAGGCGTAAATTATTACAAGCGAAAACTGATCTTACCGATCCAGTTCCAATTAAGGCTTTACCAAAAGTAAACAAAACATATAAAGATGAGAAATCCCAAAAGGAAATTTGAGGTTCCAATCCATAGATTGATCTTGATTTCCCTGTTGAGCCAGGGCATCCACCACTTTATTTGCCTCCCCCTACATATGGTGAATGAGAGGGAATCCGATGAAATCAAGTAGAAACTTGTGACGATCCGGCCGGTCGTCTTGAGAGTTATAGCCCCGATCCCCTATTAACTATTTTTTTCGTATTCTTTTTTGCTATTGTGACTTGCCGGGAGGTTTTGTTTTGATTTTTGGAGTATTTTGGGACACTTAGTCCCTAAATGGAGGCTTAAGTCTTAGGATTTGGACCGTAATCGAAACTGGGCGAGGACGACTCCGGAATAGAGTTCTGTCGGTTCCGTTAGCTCCATTAGGTAATTTTGGACTTAGGGGCGTGTCCGGGTAGTGTTTTGGAGGTCTGTAACTCATTTAGGCTTGAAATGGCGAAAGTCGAAGTTTTGGAGATTTGAACCGGTAGTGGAATTTTGATACCGGGGTCGGATTCCGATTCCGAAAGTTGGAGTAGGTCTATAGGGTTGAATATGACCTGTATGCAAAATTTGGGGTCAATCGGTTGTCGAATTTGAAAGTTTTAAATTCTTTAAGTTTGAATCGGAGGATGATAAGTGATTTTAGCGTTGATTGATGTGGTTTGAGGGCTCGACTAAGTCCGTATGGTATTTTAAGACTGGTTGGTATGATTGGTTGAGGTCCCGGGGCCTCGGATGTGTTTCGAATGCTTAACGAATTTGGTTTGGGACTTATGCAATTGCCGAAGCTGTTGCACCTGGTGTAATCGCACATGTGCACTTTGGGTCGCAGGTGCAGCGCTGCAAAAGCGGCCATGGAGCCGCAAAAGCAGTTTTGGCAATGTCAAGCTGGGGTCGCAGGTGTGTCGATTGATCCACAGAAGCAGACACGTAGAAGCGGAAGAGGAGCGCGGGTGCGGGCCCGCAGATGCGGACCCAGTTCCATTTAAGTGATTTTTGCACCTGTGATGGTATTTTCGCAGGTGCGTTACCGCAGATGCGGTTGAAGGTTCGCAGAAGCGAGATCTCTGACAGAAAAAGGGCTAAGTGCGAGGGTTTGATTTCATTCTTCATTTTTGGACTTGAGAGCTCTGGATTTGGCGATTTTTCGAGGGATTTTCGAGGAAGCTTTGGGGTAATGATTCCTAACTCGTTTATGGTTGTATCCCACTAATCTATCATTAATTTTATCTTTAATTGTCACGACCCAAAATTCCCACCTCCGGACCGTGATGGCGCCTAATATTTCACTTGCTAGACAAGCCAGCGTTAGAATAACATTATCCATTTTTAAAATAATTTTTAAATTTATTAATAAAAAGGAAGCAAATGCGGAAGAAATTTTGAAATAATCCATAATAATAACGGTGTCTAAATACCATCCCAGAATTGGTGTCACAAGTGCACGAGCTTCTAAAATAAATATAAATAAAGGTCTGACTAAAATAAAGCTGTCTGAAAATAAACACACAGCTAAAGTACAATAGACGGGGACTTCAGAACTGCGAACGCCATGCAGTTATACCTCAAGTCTCCTCTGATAGCTGAAATCCGAGCAAGTCTATGGTACGCCGCTGGGACCAACTCCAAAATCTGCACAAGAAGTGCAGAGTGTAGTATCAATACAACCGACCCCATGTACTGGTAAGTACTGAGCCTAACCTCGACGAAGTAGTAACGAGGCTAAGGCGGTTCACTTACATTAACCTGTATGCAATAGTAGTAACAACAACAATAATAGGAATAAATCAGGTAATTTATTTATAACAATTGAAGGCAACTCAGCAGTCATAACCAATTATCATTTCCAATATTTCTGTTGCAGCGTGCAACCCGCTCTCACAATATATCCATATTTAGTTCTGTTGCGGCGTGCAACTCGCTCCTCCAACATATTCATTTTAATCAAGTCTGTTGCGGTGTGCAACCAGATCCTCCAATATTGACTTTTAATAAGTCTGTTGCGGCGTGCAACCCGATCCTCCAATATTGACTTTTAATATGTCTGTTGCGGCGTGCAACCCGATCCTCCAATATAGACTTTTAATAAGTCTGTTGCGGCGTGCAACCCGATCCTCCAATATATTAATTATAATCAATCATGTTGCAGCGTGCAACCCGCGTCTCCAATATTTTCATTTACCAATTCTTATAAAAGAAATTTTCCCAATAAATGTGACAATTAATATAAAATTACAAGACAACAAGCATACAATAATTATGGTTTAATTATGAAGCAAACAATGACAAATAGCAAATTATTATGGAAATCAAGGAGCAAATAGGCAGTTTAATATTTATTATGCTAAATGTCGAATAACAATTAAGGTACATAATTCAAATAACATGTAACAATTAATGCAGGAATTCAAGAATTTATATTTGCAAAGAATAAGAGAGAAACAATTATTATAATAATTAATTTATGATTAAAAATAATTTATGATTTTTCAAGTAAGCATGCAAACAATTAATTTGACAACGTATAGACACTCGTCACCTCACCTATACGCCGTTTACATGCAATTCACATAACAAATAATTTAAGGGTTCTATTCCCTCAAGTCAAGGTTAACCCCAGCACTTACCTCGCTTTGCAAATTCCAACTAATTATTCAACCACAGCTTTTCCTTTTTAAATTTACCTCCGAAAGCTTCAAATCTATTCACAAATAATTCAATATATTCAATACTAATCATAAGAATTAATTCCATATGAATTTATAAATTTTTCGGATAAAAATCTGAAATTTATTAAAATATTCGGCAGTGAGACCCACGTCTCAAATCCCGTAAAAACTCACGAAATCCGAACCCTCTTTTCGATACGAGTTCAACCATACCAAATTTGTCCAATTCCGATATCAAATAGAACTTCAAATCTTAATTTTTCGTTTTTGGAAGATTTTATAAAAATTTAATTTTTCTTCCATAAATTTACGGATTCATGATATAAATGAGTATGAAATCATGAAATATAATCAATATAGGATAAGAAATACTTACCCCAATGTTTTTCCATGAAAATCGCCCAAAAATCGCCTTACCCAAGCTCAAAAATGGGAAAGAATTGAAAATGGGTCGAAACCCCATTTCCAGAACTTAAGTTCTGTTTCTGGGATTTTTACCCTTCACGAACTCGGTCAGTGCCTCGCGTTCGCGAAGAACAATTATGTGCTGTCAAATTTTACTCTTCGCGAACGCGATGCATGCCTGGCTTGGCCTTCGCGAACGCGAAGGCTAATTTTTCCTGGCCAGTCTCTTTCCCTTCGCGAACGCGAGGCTTCTATCGCGAAGGCAAAGCTTTGAACCTCAAGCCTTCGCGAACGCGGTCACTATGTCGTGAACGCGAAGCACAAAACGTGCCAACCTAATTTGCTCTTCGCATTCATTAGAGTACCTTCGCGAACGCGAAGAAGAACACACCAGAAGCCTGAAGTCTGCAGAAAACAAGATTTCCTAAGTCCGAAATCATCCCGTAGCCTATCCGAAATTCACTCGAGCCCTCGGGGCTCCAAAACAAACATGCACACAAGTTCTAAAACATCATACGAACTTGCTCGCGCAATCGAATCGCCAAAATAACACCTAGAACTACGAATCGGACACCAAATCATAGGGAGTTTTCAAGAAAACTTTAAAACTTATATTTTTACAACCGGACGTCCGAATTACGTCAAATCAACTTCGATTCTCACCAAATTCGGCAGACAAGTCATAAATGTTATAGTTGACCTATACCGGGCTTCGGAACCAAAATACGGACCCGAGGTCAATAAATTCAACATCTGTAATTTCTTAAAAATCATTGAGCTTTCAAGCTTTTAATATTTTATCAAAATTCCATAACTCGGGCTAGGGACCTCGAAATTCGATTTCGGGTATACACCCAAGTCCCAAATCACAATACGGACCTACCGGAATTTTTAAAATACTGATCCGGTTCCGTTTGCTCAAAATGTTGACCAAAGTCAACTTAGTTGAGTTTTAAAGCTCTATTTCCCATTTAAATCCATTTTTCACATAAAAACTTTCCGAAAAAATGTACGGACTGTGCACGCAAGTCGAGGAATAATAAATAGTACTTTTCGAGGTCTTAGAATACAGAATTACTTATTAAATTTAAAGATGATATTTTTGGGTCATCACATTCTCCATCTATAAAACAAACGTTCGTCCTCGAACGGAGTTAGAAAAAGTACCTGAACTGGAGAAAAGGTGTGGATATTTACTCCGCATGTCCGACTCGGACTCCCAGGTAGATGCCTCTATCGGCTGACCTCTCCATTGCACCCGAACTGAAGGATAACTCTTAGACCTCAATTGTCGGACCTGTCGGGCTAGAATAGCCACTGGCTCCTCCTCGTAAGTCAAATCTTTGTCCAATTGGACTGAGCTGAAATCTAACACATGGGACGGATCACCATGATATTTTCGGAGCATAGACACATGGAACACCGGATGAACCGCTGATAAACTAGGTGGTAATGTAAGCTTGTAGGCTACTTCACCCACCCTTTCAAGAATTTCAAAGGGTCTGATATACTTAGGGCTCAACTTGCCCTTCTTTCCGAACCTCATTACACCTTTCATAGGTGAAACTCGGAGCAATATTCGTTCTCTAACCATGAATGCAATATCACGAACTTTACGGTCGGCATAACTCTTTTGCCTAGACTGAACTGTGCGAAGTCGATTCTGAATAGTCTTGACCTTATCCAAGGCATCCTGTACCAAATCGGTACCCAACAACCGAGCCTCTCCCGGTTCAAACCAACCAACTGGCGATCGGCATTGCCTTCCGTATACTGCCTCATATAGAGCCATCTGAATGCTCGACTAGTAGCTATTATTATAAGCAAACTCCGCAAGTGGTAAAAAATGATCCCAAAAACCTCCAAAGTCTATAACACAAGCGCGAAACATATCTTCCAATATCTGAATAGTGCGCTCTGACTGTCCGTCTGTCTGTGGATGAAATGATGTACTCAAATCCACCTATGTGCCTAACTCACGTTGTACAGCCCTCCAGAAATGTGAGGTAAACTGCGTACCTCGATCTGAAATAATTGACACGGGCACCCCGTGAAGGTGGACAATCTAACGAATGTAAATTTCAGCTAACCTCTCTGAAGAATAGGTAACTGCCACTGGAATGAAATGTGCTGACTTGGTCAACCTGTCCATAATGACCCAAACTGCATCGAATTTTCTCTGAGTCCGTGGGAGCACAACAATAAAATCCATAGTGATACGCTCCCACTTCCATTCAGGAATTTCTATTTTCTGAAGCAAACCACCAGGTCTCTGATGCTCGTACTTAACTTGCTGACAATTCAGACACCGAGCTACATATGCAACTATATCCTTCTTCATTCTTCTCCACCAATAATGTTGCCGCAAATCTTGATACATTTTGGCGGCACCTGGATGAATAGAATACTTGGAACTATGGGCCTCTTCCAGAATTAATTCATGAAGCTCATCTACATTAGACACACAAATACGACCCTGCATTCGCAGAACCCCATCTTCCCCCACAGCAACCTGTTTGGCATCACCGTGCCGCACCGTGTCGTTAAGAACAAGTAAATGAGGATCATCATACTGCCTCTCTCTGATGCGCTCATATAAAGACCGAGCGATTGTGCAAGCTAGAACCCGACTGGGTTCTGAAACATCTAACCTCACGAATTGATTAACCAAAGTCTGAACATCTGCAGCTAATGGCCTCTCACAAACCGGAATATATGCAAGACTGCCCATACTCACAGCCTTTCTACTCAAAGCATCGGCCACCACATTGGCCTTTTCGGGGTGATACAAAATAGTGATATCATAGTTTTTCAACAACTCTAACCATCTTCTCTGTCTCAAATTAAGATCCTTTTGTTAGAACAGATACTGAAGGCTACGATGATCAGTAAATACCTCACATGAGACACCGTAGAGGTAATGCCTCCAAATCTCCAGCGCATGAACAATGACTTCCAATTCTAAGTCATGAACAGGATAATTCTTCTCGTGAAATTTCAATTGCTGCGACGCATATGCAATTACCTTTCCATTTTGTATTAATACTGCACCAAGCCAAATGTGAGATGCGTCACAATATATCGTATACGATCCTGAACCTGTGGGTAATACCAACACTAGCATCGTAGTCAAAGCGGTCTTGAGCTTCTGAAAGCTCAATTCACACTCGTCTCACCATCTGAATGGGACACCTTTCTGGGTCAATCTGGTCAATGGGCTTGCTATAGATGAAAACCCTTCCACGAACTGACGATAATAACCTGCTAAACCTAGGAAACTCTAGATCTCTGTAACTGAAGTAGGTCTAGGCCAATTCAGAACAGCCTCAATCTTCTTAGGATCCACCTTTATACCTTCTACCGATACAACATGCCCCAAAAAGGCAACTCAGTCTAACCAAAACTCACATTTTGAAAACTTGGCATATAACTGATTATTCTTCAAGGTGTGAAGCACACTTTGAAGATGCTCCTCATGCTCCTCTCGACTGCTGGAGTAACTCAAGATATCATCAATGAATACAACCATAAAAGAATACAAATAAGGCTTGAACACCCGATTCTTCAAATCCATAAATGCTGCTGGGGCATTTGTCAACCCAAATGACATCACTAGGAATTCCTAATGCACATACCGAGTTCAAAAAGTTATTTTAGGGACATCATATGCCCTAATCTTCAACTGATGGTAACCAGACCTCAAATTGATCTTCGGAAATACCTTGGCACCCTGAAGCTGATCAAATAAGTCATCAATTCTTGGCAGTGGATATTTGTTTTTGATAGTGGCTTTGTTCAAGTGCAGATAATCTATACACATCCGTATAGATCCATCTTTCTTCTTTACAAATAATACTGGTGCACCCCAAGGTGAGACACTGGGTCTAATGAATCCCTGATCAAGCAAGTCTTGTAACTGCTCTTTTAATTCTTTCAACTCTGGCAGGGCCATATGGTATGGTGGAATAGAAATGGGATGAGTGCCCGGAGCCAAATCAATACAGAAGTCAATATCTCTGTTGGGTGGCATCCCCAGCAAATTTGCAGGAAATACTTCTGAAAATTCACGAACAACTGGTACTTAGTCCGTAGAAGGGACATCCGCATTGGGATCGCGAATATAAGCCAAATAGGCTAGATATCCTTTCTCTACCATACGCCGAGCTTTCATATAAGAAATAACCCTGCTGGCAGAATGTCCAGGAGTTCCTTTCCACTCTAACCGAGGTAACCCCGGCATAGCTAGGGTCACTGTCTTGGCATGACAGTCCAATATAGCATGATAAAGAGATAGCCAATCCATACCCAAGATGACATCAAAATCTACCATATCAAGAAGTAGAAGATCTACACTAGTTTCAAGATTACCAATAGTAACCACACACGAACGATGGACATGATCTACTACCACAGAGTCTCTCACCGGTGTAGATACACACATAGAAGCACTCAGAGAATCACAAGGCACAACCAAATATGAAGCAAAATAGGAGGACACATAGGAATAAGTAGATCCTGGATCAAATAGAACTGAAGCATCTCTATGGCAAACTGGAATAATACCTGTGATCACAGCATCATATGACTCGGCCTCAGGCCTAGTTGGAAAAGCATAAAATCGGGACTGGGCCCCACCACTCTGAACTGCGTCTCTGGGACGGCCTCCACCTCTAACGGTCTGACCTCCACCTCTAATGGCCTGACCTATACCTCTAATGGCCTGACCTCCACCTCTTGCTTCCTGACCCCTACCTCTAGCTGGCTGAGCAGGCGGTGAAGCAACCGGTGCTAGTATGATGGCACGAGAATCTTGCCGAGATTTGTTACTCGCAAATCTAGGGCAATACCTCCTGATGTGACCAATGTTCCTACATCATAACACCCATCCTAATGCCGTAGCTGCTGAAGTTGAAGCTGACCCAGATGGGCCAGATAACCACTGTAGTAACTCTGGAGTGGTGGTGCATTGATAGGAGCTGAATATGCACTGAATATTGGCTGCCCGGAGTAAGGCATAATAGGACCGTGACTCCCTGAAGCACCGGGAGATACATGAAGTGCTGAATGAAACGGTCTGGGAGGATGACCCCTACCAAAATTACCCCGGCCTCCAGACGAGGCACCACTGTAATCGCCGAACTGACGAGGCCTCTTATCGGACCTCTGCCCTCTTGGCGAAACCCGTCATCTGGAATACAACAAAATCAACCCCATTGGTCTCAACTATATCCATGTTCCGCAGCACCTCATGGCAGCGTTCAAGATAATCATGTGGATCCTCAGAAGGTGTACCACTTATGTGAACTGGAAAGAGCTTAGTGAACTTATCCAATCTCAATAAGGCCTCAAAATACATGGCGGGCCTATCACCGGTCTGTGCCGCAACAACTGGCTGAACTACCCCAACTGGCGAGGCTGCTGGAGCCTGATTCTGGGGAGCCATCTGCTCTGGGGCAGGAGTAGTGGGAGTTTGTGCTCCTCCCCCAGCCTGTGAGACGACTGATGCCACTGGAAATGTACCATTTTGGGCCACACCCTCCATAAGACTCACCAATCGGACTAGAGCGTCCTGAAGCACTGGAGTGGCTATGAATCTTTCCAGGACCTGAACTGGTCCAACTGGTAAATTCTAAACCGGGACCTCCTCCTGAAGGTCTATCTGAGGTTCTTCAACCGGTGCAGCTGCTCGAGCTCTGGACTGGGACCAACTCCAAAATCTGCACAAGAAGTGCAGAGTGTAGTATCAGTACAACCGACCCCATGTACTGGTAAGTACTGAGCCTAACCTCGACGAAGTAGTGACGAGGCTAAGGCGGTTCACTTACATTAACCTGTATGCAATAGTAGTAACAACAACAATAATAGGAATAAATCAGGTAATTTATTTATAATAATTGAAGGCAACTCAGCAGTCATAACCAATTATCATTTCCATTATTTCTGTTGCAGCGTGCAACTTGCTCTCACAATATATCCATATTTAGTTCTGTTGCGGCGTGCAACTCGCTCCTCCAACATATTCATTTTAATCAAGTCTGTTGCGGTGTGCAACCAGATCCTCCAATATTGACTTTTAATAAGTCTGTTGCGGCGTGCAACCCGATCCTCCAATATTGACTTTTAATATGTTTGTTACGGCGTGCAACCCGATCCTCCAATATAGACTTTTAATAAGTCTGTTGCGGCGTGCAACCCGATCCTCCAATATATTCATTATAATCAATCATGTTGCAGCGTGCAACCCGCGTCTCCAACATTTTTATTTACCAATTCTTATAAAAGAAATTTTCCCAATAAATGTGACAATTAATATAAAATTACAAGACAACAAGCATACAATAATTATGGTTTAATTATGAAGCAAACAATGACAAATAACAAATTATTATAGAAATCATGGAGCAAATAGGCAGTTTAATATTTATTATGCTAAATATCAAATAATAATTAAGGCACATAATTCAAATAGCAAGTAACAATTAATGCAGGAATTCAAGAATTTATATTTGCAAAGAATAAGAGAGAAATAATTATTATAGTAATTAATTTATGATTAAAAATAATTTATGATTTTTCAAGTAAGTAGGCAAATAATTAATTTGACAACGTATAGACACTCGTCACCTCGCCTATACGCCATTTACATGCAATTCATATAACAAACAATTTAAGGGTTCTATTCCCTCAAGTCAAGGTTAACCACGTCACTTACCTCGCTTTGCAAATTCCAATCAATTATTCAACCACAGCTTTTCCTTTTAAATTTGCTTCCGAAAGCTTCAAATCTATTTAGAAACAACTCAATATATTCAATACTAATCATTGGAATTAATTCCATATGAATTTACAAATATTTCGGATAAAAATCCGAAATTCATTAAAATATTTGGCAGTGGGACCCACGTCTTAAATTCTGAAAAAACATACGAAATCTGAACACACATTCCGATACGAGTTCAACCATACCAAATTTGTCCAATTCCGATATTAAATGGACCTTCAAATCTTAATTTTTCGTTTTTGGAAGATTTTATAAAAATCTGATTTTTCTTCCATAAATTCACGGATTCATAATATAAATGAGTATAAAAAAATAAAATATAATCAATATAGGATAAGGAACACTTACCCCAATTTATTTCCGTGAAAATCTCCCAAAAATCGCCTTACCCGAGCTCAAAAATGGGAAAGAATTGAAAATGGGTCGAAACCCCATTTTCAGAACTTAAGTTCTGTTTCTGGGATTTTTTTCCTTCACGAACGCGGTCAGTGCCTCGCGTTCGCGAAGCACCATTATGTGCTGTCAAATTTTACTCTTCGCGAACGCGATGCATGCCTGGCTTGGCCTTCGCGAACGCGAGATGCCCCTTTTTCCTGGCCAGTCTCTTTCCCTTCGCGAACACGAGGCTTCTATCGCGAAGGCGAAGCTTTGAACCTCAGGCCTTCGCGAACGCGGTCACTATGTCGTGAACGCGAAGCACAAAATGTGCCAACCTAATTTGCTCTTCGCGTTCGCGAGAGTACCTTAGCGAACGCGAAGAAGAACACACCAGAAGCCTAAAGTCTGCAGAAAACCAGATTTCCTAAGTCCGAAATCATCCCGTAGCCTATCTGAAACTCACCCGAGCCCTCGGGGCTCCAAACCAAACATGCACACAAGTTCTAAAATATCATACGGACTTGCTCGGATGATCGAATCGCCAAAATAACACCTAGAACTATGAATCGGATACCAAATCAAAGGAAGTTTTCAAGAAAACTTTAAAACTTATATTTTTACAACCGGACGTCCGAATCACGTCAAATCAACTCTGATTCTCACCAAATTCGACAGATAAGTCATAAATATTATAGTGGACCTATACCGGACTCCGAAACTAAAATACGGACCCGAGGTCAATAAATTCAACATTGATAATTTCTTAGAAATCATTAAACTTTCAAGCTTTTAATTTTTCATCAAAATTCTATTACTCGGGCTAGGGACCTCGGAATTCGATTCCAGGTATATGCCCAAGTCCAAAATTACGATACGGACCTACTAAAATTTTCAAAATACTGATCCGGGTCCGTTTACTCAAAATATTGACCAAAGTCAACTTAGTTGAGTTTTAAAGCTCTATTTCTCATTTTAATCAATTTTTCACATAAAAACTTTCCGAAAAAATATACGGACTGCGCACGCAAGTCGAGGAATGATAAATAGTGCTTTTTGAGGTCTTAGAATATATAATTACTTATTAAATTTAAATATGATATTTTTGGGTCATCACATTAATTTCGGATTTTGGGGTTGAAATTTGAGAAAATTTGGAAGAAAATCTTCAACTAAGATTTCGAGTTTTGAAAGGGGATCCGTGGTCGGATTTAAGTAATTTTTATATGGTTGGACTCATGAGTGAATGGATGTTCATATTTTGTGACTTTTACCCGATTCTGAGACGTGGGTCCGGGGAGGCTTTTTGGGGTGATTTCCTAAATTATCGATTTAGCTTAGATTTCATTGACTAGATTAGTTTCCTATAGCTTTACTTATGGTATGTAATTGATTTTGGCTAGATTTAGGCCATTCAGAGCCGGATATTCATGGGAAAAGCATTGCTACCGATTGATTTAGTTTGGTTTGAGGTAAGTGGCTTGCCTAACTTTGTGTGGGGGAAATCCCCTTAGGATTTGGTACTGATTTTACTATGCACCGTGTACGCGAGGTGACGAGTGCGTACACAGGCTATTTGTTGAAAAACTTGATTTTTACCGAGAAATTCCATGTTTTCACCTTAATTGAATATACTAGCATGCGTAGTTACCCTGTTAGCTTAGAATAACATATATACGTGCCTTATTTGCTTAATTGAACTCTTTGCAGCATGCCTATTGAATTCCTACTTCTTTCTCGACTTGTACTTAGTCTAGACGGTAGATTCTCTTGTTGTACTTGTCGTTTGTAATTGATTGCGCTGTGTATTTATTTTGGGACTACGGAATGGTATCCTGGGAGATCCCCTGCACATTTACTTTGAGACTACGAGGCGGTACCTCGGGAGTTCTCCCTGAATATTTACTTTTGGGACTACGGGACGGTATCCCGGGAGATCCCCCTGCACATTTACTTTGAGACTACGAGGCAGTACCTCGAGAGTTCTCCCTGCATATTTACTTTTTGGACTACGGGGCGGTATCTCGCGAGATCCCCTGTCGCTTAATTCCATGCACTGTTATGTTATTTCACTGTGATTTTCTTTTGTTGAACTTTAGTCTCTTATTATACTGTTTATTCTCCTATTTTTATTATTATATACCAGTGGGCCTGACCTGACCTCGTCACTACTCGACTGAGGTTAGGCTCGGCACTTACTGGGTACCGCTGTGCTGTACTCACGCCCTTTCCTGCACATATTTTTCGTGTGTAGATCCAGGTTGCTTTTACCAACCCCGTCCTTAGTTGCAGTCATTGCTGTTTCGGAGAACTTCAAGGTACATCTACCCGCGCCCGCAGATCCTCGTAGTCCCCATCTATCCCCGTATGCTAATTCTTCTCTTATTTATATAGACACTAATGTATAGAACAGTTAGAACTTCGTAGAAGCTTATGACTTACGGTGTTCCGGGTCTTGGGAGTGTCATGTATATTTCGAGAGTTGATTATTGTATATGCCTAGCGGCATCTCAATTGCTTATTAAAATATATGTTATTGTTAGTTGTTAATTTTCATATTTTTTATTTCATTTCCGCAAGTGTTAGGCTTATCTAGTCGTAGAGACTAGGTGACGTCACGACGATTCACAGAGAGAGAATTTGGATCGTGACAAAACCTGCAGTCATTTAACAAATTTAGAAATGGTGCAGTTTGATAGTTGGAGGAAATTAGTTTAACCAATACCTGAGAATTTGTTTCTAATACAAATTGAAATAGATTCTTAGAGAAAGCTAATTCAAGGCCTTTATAAAGTGCAACTATATACGTTCACCTTATAAAGGAAGAGAAAATGTTTCTGAATTATACTCAAGTAAATAAAAATAATGCTTATACTCAAGTAAATAAAAATAATGCGTATAATATCTTTTGAAGGATAGTGATGATTGATTAGTGAGTGAAGAGTCTCAATCTTTCAGTGGAGTGTCAACATCACGTGCAACCTTTGGAAGAATTGCTATTACAAACTTTACATAATAAAAAATGGAGAGAATTCATCACTTGTAAGTTATTAAACCTTTTCGCTTTTCTCTAATCATGCATTATATCTTAGGCTTAATATCAATCGGTAACACAATAATAGAATCACTACTAGAAAACTGTCAAATTTCGTCCACCAAAACTGATCGTAATCGGTCGGAAACAAAGGAAAAGCGACCGATTTTCGATCGCTTTTAATTAGTCGAAAAAATAATGGTCGTTAAGGTGTTGCGACCGAAGGCGGTTGCAATTTTCCAAACGAAGTCGGTCGGTTAATTCAACGCTTTGACTGACAACAAAAATAAATATACCAACCGAACTCGATCGGTATTATTTAAATTATTTTTTATTTATTTTTCAAAATAGCGACCGACATCGGTGGGAAATATAAATATATAATAATTTTGTATTTCTTTGTAAATTGTAACAAACCGACCGAAATCGGTCCGTATACTAAAAAATAAATAAATAAAAAAGTAATTTCCGACTGACTTCGGTCGGAAATTTCAAAAATCTGCAGATTTCAAATTGAAATTACCGACCGACTTTGATCGGAAATTTTGAATTTCTGGGATATAATATGAGTTTTTCGGCCGAAATCGGTCGATTTTCTGGGTAAAGCCATGGCAGAATATGCCTGCTATTAAGCTATACCACCGGCTAATTACAACCAATATTCATCCTATAATGGCATCATTACATTGCTGCCATTCAACTATAATTAACCAACAACAACAATTAACCAACAACCACAATAATAATTAATCAATAACAACGCTAATAACAACCATAACCACAACAACAACGCTAATAACAACCACAACAACAACAACAACAACAACGCCAACCACAACAACAACTATACAAATGTTCAATAACAAAATAATATCAACAATACAATCATCATTCAAAATTATTCCCAACTAAATATTCACAAGTTCAAGACTTTGTTTAGCAATACACACCATTCAATGAGTGTTTTGTATTACATCATCTCCATCTTCACTACTAGAAGCTTCATCATTGGCATGGTTCGAAGGATCACGATGAGAAGGATTAGCATCTGGGGAAGGCTCACGAGACCGGGGAATGGAGAAAGCACCACTAGCAAGAAGATTGGCCAGTTGACCTTGAAGGAGATTAAATTGTTGGTCCCTCTTTTCTAGCTGAACTTGAAGGGTATCAAATTGTTCATCTCTCTTTTGCTCTCTAGCCTTTGTCTCTTCAAGTTCTGCTGTCAGCTTTGCGATCTTCTTCTCCATAGGTAAGAGAGTTGACTTATCAATTGCCTCGCCTTGGGCGAAAGTCCCTATACCTTGCAATCCAACCCTGTAGCACAGAAATGATCTCTCTGGAAGGTCGTATGATATCCCCTTTTTAGGACCACCGACAACATCCAACCATATCCTCTGTGCTTCTTCGTCTGAAAGGGGTGATTGCTCGCCTTGCTCATTCGGTGGCATGCTCTGAGTGTACTCCTCCACATTAATCTTGTAGCGATCCTTTATTTAGAATATAGAAAATTATTAATTATATAATATTATAAATATTAATTTCAAATTATAGTAGTTATGAAACTTACATATGCAGTCTCCGCCCGGTCCTCGACCTATCTAGTTGGATATGCTGGTGCTTTCTTCTTCCGGATGTGAGTCTCCATGAAGAACTCATTATGAGTCATCTTCCTCCCATATTTTGTTTCCTACAAATATAATAAAACATGCTAACTAAATTAAAATATATAAATATAGCTTGATAAATATAGAATTAAATATTTTAAGGAATTACTAGTAGTCTCCTCGCAGTCCCCATGCTCCTTGCGTCCACACAGTGCAAGGAGCCACCCTTCTCAAATGCTCGGGCCTTCTTTCCCTGTTCACTCTTCTTCTCGAACTTCTCAATGATCCACTGCCTCAGCAGATCCTCCCATATGTGTGGTAGAACCCATGAAGGCTTCTTGCTCTTCTTCCGAGCAGAATAGAAGGAATCGGGTAGTCTCTTACGACATTTGAACTCAAAATTTGCAAGACGGTCCTCCCAGGCACACTTAGTCTGTAAATGAAGTGTGTAATGTTAGATGAAAATATTGTTAATATAATGCTTAAATAAATAAGAATTGTATTAAAACCTTAAATTGGTTGAAAATTTGTTGCACGAGCTCCGGTGAAAAGTCACTCCAAGTCGCATAGGATGCATCATACAACCGGTCAAGAGTTTCAGTGATTATCTTTGTAGTCCGATTATTAGGTATGAACCTGCAACATAGCAATTACATTAAATAAACAAGACTAGCTATTATAATTTAGCAAAAACAAAGACGTAATAAATAAATCTTACCTATTGCCCTCAGGCCTGATGATCATCATGTGATAACGATCATACCGCACTTCCTCTGGATCATCTTCCTCCGATGAATCTGAAGCGTGCACAGAAGGGGAGGCATCTGGCTCAGTACTACTATCCCGAAGGCGAAGTCTAGAAATTCTAGGAGACGAACTTCGTGGAGAGGGAGATGGTGTCGCTGATGAAGATGGATGCGATCCACACCCCTGCAGCGCTCTAGACCCCTTCTACGATCCAGACCACTGTTGCGATCCAGGTGGCTGAAATCTAGATGGATGTGATCCAGTTGGTGATAAAGAAAATAGAGCAGATGGGGGCGTATCACCACATGGATCTGTGACTGATGACTTGATGGACCCATATAACTATATGCAGGATCATGTGGAGGAAGCGGGGTATAGCCCTGTGGTGGAGAATGGTAAGAATATTGCTGGGAGGGCGAATGGTAGGTAGTCTGATGAGTATATGGATGTGGTGGAATATATGTGTGCCTAGAAGATTGATGTCGGCATCATCAACGGATGGATACAAGTGTGGAGTGGAAGGAAGCGAGGGTGTAGCACCATCATCATGATCAATAGGCCTTTTATCCTTCCTAGACCTACTTCGACCCCTACCGGTCATCTGCATAAATTTAAAAAAATGTTAGAATTGAGAATATAAATTTATATAAGTTGAGAGCGCTTGAAGAAACTAACATGCTAGTCGTCTTCGAAGTATCCTTCCTCGTCTGAAAATTCTTCCTCTTCATTTATTTCATTTTCATTAGGTGATTCTTCATCCTCATTTTCTATGATTGTTATTTCCTCCATATCAACTTCTTCTAATATGCGTTGAGGATGCTCCCAGTCATTTTCTAACTGATCATCCACCATTTGGTTAACACTTGAGGTATCGTTTTGGTAAGCAACATCTAGCACATTCTCAACTTCTACCCTACCAACAGGCTTAGTTTTGATTACAACCAACCAATCAGCCTTATCCCTCCTCAATGGATATGGAGCATAATACACTTGCCTAACTTTTTCTGTAATTATAAAAGGATCATAGCGATCATACCCCCTCTTTTTATTAACCTCAATTATGTTGTACTGTGAGTGTACATTTGTACCTCTTCTAGGTGTTGGGTCAAACCACTTGCATTAGAAAAGTATGATCTTCTTATTTGGCCAACCTGAATATGACAATTCTAAAATCTCTTTAATCACACCATAATAATCATTTTCTCCATCTTGGTTGCCTTCACCACCTTTGACACACACCCCACTGTTATTGCTTTTTTTTTAATACTTGGATCATTCCTTGGTGTGAAATTTTTAACCATTCATAAAATACTTAGACATAGTTGTAACCGTAGATGCAGGTCCCCAAGATATGTCTTTCAAAAATTGATTAACACCGTTGTTTGGATTATTGACCTGTATGTAGTATTAAATAAATTACAAGTGAGCAAGTATATTCACAAGTGACCAAGTATGTATATTCACATGTGAGAAAGTATGTAAGATGCACTTACACACTCTTTAAACCATTCCTCAAATATAGAATATACAGCATCATGGCCAAATTGACTCACGGTCACTGAGCGACACATTGAAAATTATTTGTTAGTTGGATCAACCAAATTAAATAGTAGTCCATGTAAATTAATCTTACATCAACATTTACTTAAGAAAGCGTTGAACTTCCGGACAATTTAGCAACATATGATTTGAAGCTGATTTGTACTCCATACTACTTAGGCCCCTTTTTGTTAGATCTTTAGAACCTCGCCCTGGTTGATTGAATATGGACATTGGTGGATATAATGAATCAATCTCAATTACGACATTGTGCCGATTGGGCCTATTTCTAGCACATGGCACATGACTTTCGAAGTAGTAAGAACAAAAATGGGCAGTTTCCTTTGCAAGATATGCTTCATATATGGATCCTTCAATCCTATTCCTCTGTTTAACAAATCGTTTACACTTGCCGATAGTCATGCACACTGTCATATTAGACGATAACGTTAAAGAAAATTACAAGAATAAATCAAGGTTTGATCATTACCTCTCGAATGGATACATCCACCTATATTGAACCGGCTCTCCAAGTCGCACCTCGTGTACAGGGTGAATTAGAAGGTGTTCTATCACATCAAAGAAACCACATGAAAAAATCCTTTCCAGCTTATTACTAATTACAGGAATGTTCTGATTCCTTTGAAATAGGTTTTCTTCCCTTAATATGGTAGAACATAAGTCTTTGAAGAACAAACTTATCTCTGTGATGGATTTTCATATATTTTCAGAAAATCCACAAAATGCAATAGGGATTAAGGTTTCCATGAAGACATGACAATCATGACTTTTTATATGAGTCAGCTTTCCTTCAACCATATCGGCACATTTTCCCAGGTTTGAAGTATAGCCCTCGTGCATCTTTAGGTTTGCAACCCACTCATAAATCTGTCATCTTTGTTCCAAAGTGAATGTGTAGCTGGCCTTGGGTTTGAACAACTTCCCATTATTCGTAGACTGCAAACGTAATTCAGGTTGCCTGCAATATTCTTGTAAGTCCAATCTAGCATTCAGGGTTATCTTTTGTCTTATTCTTATCATTCATAACTGTGTTGAACAAATTATCAAAATAGTTCTTTTGAATATTCATGACATCGAGATTGTGTCGGAGAAGATTATCCTTCCAATATGGCAACTCCCAAAATATGCTCTGTTTTGTTCAGTTATGAGTAACACCATATCCAGGAAATCTAGAAGGTGAGTCCTCGGTAACTTTAGTGAAGTTCTGAACCCTCCCCCAAATTTCCTCACCGGACAAAATTGGAGGTGGAAAATCATGTTCAATTATATTATTTTTGAATGCGTTCTTCATCCTTCTAAACTTATGATCAAGTGGCAAGAACTAACAATAACAATCAAACTATGACTGCTTTCGGCCATGTCTTAAAGTGAACGCTTTACCATTTTCCATGAAGTAAGGACATGCTAACTTTTCAGCAGTCATCCACCCAGGCAACATTCCATACGCAGGAAAATCATTAATAGTCCACATTAAGTTAGCATGCAAGTTGAAATATTGCTTAGTTGATATGTCATATGTCTCAACTCCATCATATCACAACTATTTTAGCTCATCAATCAGTGGTTGCAAATATATATCAATCAAAATCTTTGGATTGCGGGGACCGAAAATAACATAATTTAAAAAAATATATGGACTAGTCATACACATTTCAGGTGGAAGATTATACGGCGTAATAAAGACTGGCCAGCATGAATATGGTGTTGCAGAAACAGAAAATGGCGTGAAACCATCAGCACACAAACCCAATCGAACATTCCTCGGTTCACTAGCATAATCCGGATACGTCCTATCAAAGTGCTTCCAAGCTTCCCCATCTAAAGGATGACACATAACACCGGGTGATCTTCTATTTTTATAGTGTCATCTCATATGAGGAGTGGAACTCATCGATACGTACAACCTCTTTAATCTAGGAATAAGAGGTAAATAATGCATTGACTTCACAGCAACATTCTTCCCGGTGGAAACCCAATTAAAACTAGGTTTTTCACAAAATTTATAACTTTCTAAATCTGTATCACCCTTATAATATAACATGCAACCATCTTCACAACAATCGATTCTCATAGACGAGAGTCCTAACTTAGAAACCAATCTTTTAGCCTTATAGAAATCTTCGGGTATGTTGAAAGTTGGGTCAACTAGTTCATTCATAAGGCCAATGAAAGAATCTATTCCCGCTTGAGAAATATTAATATCTGATTTGATACTTAATAATCTAACCGCAATAGACAATTGAGAGTGCATACTCCCTTTCCTTAGTGGACAACTAGCGGCCTCTAACTCTTCATATAAATATTTTGCCTCTTCGTTAAAAGGTTGTTCAACACTTTCATGGGTTTCAAAATAGAAGTGCATCCCAATCCGCAACCATTGCATGGTATCTAAGATGTTGAACGCTATTCTCCACCGACCTACTACTTTCACCAACAACTACGTTATGAAATAAACCATCAGTACCATCAACCTCTCCATGACTAGTCCACACAAAATAATTATCCATAAACCCCTTTCTATAAAGATGAGTCGTAACATCCTCCGAACCCAAAAAATACAAACACTTGCACTTCGTACAAGGACACCTAATCATCCCTCCAATCCGAAACGGTACAAGTGACATTGCATACCTAATAAATTCCTTAACCCCTTCTATAAATTTCTCCCTCAAAAATCGACGATATTCCAAATACATAAAGAACAAATAAATTACATGTTATATTAATCATAATTCAAATTATTTTACAGAATTAAGTTACAAAGTACAACATTTACTTACTAGAATATTGAATAAGTTAAGCCATTCAATTAGACTAACTCATTCAATTATAATTTGTTAGCACACTCAATTAATCTATCATAATTAGTTAAGCCTAATTTTCTAAAAGCAATAAACACTAATAGAAAAATATTATCCCCTAAATTAATAAACCCTAAATTTTTAAAAGCAATAAACACTAATATAATAATAAATTAAACCCTAAAATAATAAATTACATGTTATATTAATCATAATACAGCTACGATATTCCATCTACATAAAGAACAAATAAATTACATATTATATTAATCATAATTTAAATTAATTTATAGAATTAAGTTACATAATAAACTTTAGTTACAAAGTACAAGATTTACTTACTAGAATATTGAATAAGTTAAGCCATTCAATTATACTAACTCATTCAATTATAATTTATTAGCACACTCAATTAATCTAGCATAATTAGTTAAGCCTAATTTTCTAAAAGCAATAAACACTAATAGAAAAATATTATCCGCTAAATTAATAAACCCTAAATTTCTAAAAGCAATAAATACTAATATAATAATAAATTAAACCCTAAAATAATAAATTATTTCTAAAAGCAATAAACAAAATTAAGAACATCCAACTTCATAAATTAAAAGCACTAAACCCTAGTTGATATAATTTTTACACCACAAATTAACTAGTTTAAATAATTTATATACCTCTATTAGTGCATAATCAATTTTAGTTACAATGTAGTTCACTTTAATTACAATGTAGTTCAAAAACTGTCAAATTTTGTCACATAAATCCAAAATAGACAAAAACCCTAAAATAATTGCATAAAATTATATTAGGCATGCAATAAATTAAAAATTAAAAGTATAATAAGTTAGAACACTAACCTTGAAAGAAAATGGTAGTGGTGGCGGCGGGAGGGGAGTAACAGTGGTGGAGGCGGCGTGCGGCGGCAGTGGCAGGCGGAGGAGGTGGGGCTGGGGGAGGTGGGGTTTCGATTTTTGGGGTGGGGCACTTAATTTTGGGTGGGATTTGGGTAATAAGGTATGAGAAAGAGAGATGGAAGAGAGAGAGAGAGAGAGAGAGAGAGAGAGAGAGAGAGATAAGATGAAAATGGGAAGAAACCTCATTTGTTAGATCTAATTAGGATATTACCAACCGACTTCGGTCGAAAATATCGGTCGGTAATAATAAAATATGTTTTGACTGTTCGACCTCAAAATTTCCGATTGAATTCGGTCAGAAACTTTAATTAAATTTTTTCTTTTTTTAATTATTATAAATATACCGACTGATTTCGGTCGGTTCGAAAACTTTAGTTAAATTTTTCTCTTTTTAAATTATTATGAATATATCGACCGATTTCGATCGGTTTTGGTGGTCAAAAATTAAATTATTGTTATTTACAATCTCTCTCTCTCTCTCTCTCTCTCTCTATATATATATATATATATATATATATATAAAATTCAGTGTATCTCTCTCTCTCTCTCTCTCTCTCTCTCTCTCTCTCTCTCTCTCTCTCTCTCACACACACACACACACACACACACACACACACACACACACACACACACACACACACACATATATATATATATATATATATATATATATATATATACAATTATAATAAGTTTTAATCGAATATAATTAAATTTTTAATTGATCCACCAATGAAGTATTCGAGCAAAGTATTAATACAATTTAATATAATTGGATCCAATTTAATATAATTGGATCCAATTTAATATAATTGAATTTTCAATTGATCCACCGATGAAGTATCCGAGCAAAGTATTAATACAACTTAATATAACTGGATACAACTTAATATTGGATCTATATTCAATATTAAGTTGTATCTAATTTAATATAAATTATATCCAATTGAGAATAAATCATCAACGCTAGTCATATTTATGTAAGTGTAAATAATCATAAATGAAATAAAATCATACACTCTATTAAAATTGATTATACGTATACGGATATGAAGTGCAATTTATACAAAAGCACACGGATGATAAACATTATATATATAATTGATCGAGTTTAATTGATATAGTCGTTGCATCCAACATGCTATATATATATATATATATATATATATATATATATATATATATATATATATATATATATTTCGGTCGGTTTTAGTTGTCAAAAATTAAATTATTGTTATTTACAATCTATATATATATATATTTAACAATATAAATTATATATATAATACTCTCTCTCTCTCTCTCTCTCTCTCACACACACACACACACACACACACACACACACACACACATATATATATATATATATATATATATATATATATAGTACCGACTCGGCCGGTCGTTTTGAGTATTATAACCCCGTTCCCTAAATTTTCTGCTCAATTTATACCTTACAATTGATTTATAACTTATCGGGTTAGTTGGTTCGGGTCCGAAAGGATTTCGGAGTGAAATGAGACACTTAGTCTCATAATAGAAAACTTAAGTTGGAAAAGTTGACCGGATATTGACTTATATGTAAACAACCTCGGAATTTAATTCTGATGATTCCAATAGTTCCGTATGGTGATTTTGGACTTAGGAGCGTGTCCGAAAAATTATTTGGAAGTATGTAGTGAAATTAGGCTTGAAATATCGAAAGTTGAATTTTTAGGAAGTTTGACCGGGGGTTAATTTTTTGATATCGAGGTCGGAATCCAATTCTGGAAATTGGAATAGTTTCGTTATGTCTTTTATGACTTGTGTGCAAAATTTGAAGTCATTACGGATTGATTTAATGTATTTCGGCACAAGATATAGAATTTGAAAGTTCAAAGTTCATTAGGCTTGAATTGAGGTGCGATTCGTGGTTTTAGCGTTGTTTGATGTGATTCGAGGTTTCGACTAAGTTCGTATGATGTTTTAGTACTTGTTGGTATATTTGGTTGAGGTTCCGAGGGGCTCGGATGAGTTTTGGGGTAGTTTTTGATCATTTCTAGGCCATTTTTAATTGCTGATTTCTTCCTATAGAGGTGTGCATTGCGATCGCGAACATTTGGTCGCGTTCGCGAAGAGCAAACAGAAGCTCTTTCGCGATCGCGTAGAACAAATTTTTGCTGCACTGACCCGACTTTAGAAGCTTATATCTCACAATCTATAAGGAATTTGGCAATAATCCAAAAAAGAAAGTTGTAGATCTTGATGTCTAGTTTTTAGAAAAGTGAACCATTAATGATTTGGAGTTGTGTACAAAAAGTTATGGTAGATATACTATAAGATGTATGGGAAGAGTTTGGAAATCTCTGTTGCACAGGGCTGACTTTGGAAGCTTATATCTAGAAATATATAGGGTATTGGGAGATGAGCAACAAATGAAAGTTATAGGCTTTGGTGTCTAGTATACAGAAAGTTAAACTATTTACAATTTGGAGTTATGTACAAAATATTATGACCATTATGCTAAAGGTTGTCTGGAAGAGTTGGGGGAGTTTGTTCTTCGCGACCACGATTGGTTTTTCGCGATCGCGAAGAGCAATTTTGGGGCTGAAACATTTTGTGCTTCGTGATCGTGAAGAAATTTCCGCGATCGCAAAGAGTAAATGCCTGGACAGAAGATATATTTTGAGCTTTCGGCTATTTTATCACATTTGGAGCTATGGAGCTCGGATTGAAGCGATGTTTTAGGCGATTTTTACCATATGAATTGAGGTAAGCGTTCTATATTCGAAAGTGATTATACTTCATGATTATATGATTATATTAATTATTTATTTCGGATTTAAATGGAAGAAAATCATGATTTTTGCAAAATCTTCCAAAAACGAAAATTTAAGATTTGGAAGTCGAGTTGTTATCGAAATTTGATAAAATTGGTATGGTTGAACTCGTATCAGAATGAGTGTTCGGATTTTGTAAATTTTGTCGGGTTCCGATATGTGGGCCCCACGGGCGATATTGAGCTAAAATTTGGATTTTTATGGAAAATTAATATTTTCTTATAGAATTAATTTCAATAAATTTTATTGACTGAATCGAATTAATTGTGGCTAGATTCGAGGCGTTTGGAGGCCAATTCAAAAGGTAAAGGTATAGCGGAGTAAAAAATTACACGGTTTGAGGTAAGTAACACTTCTAAACTTGGTTTTGAAGGTATGAGTCCCCAAATTTGTGTTAAACAAAATGTTTGGAGGTGACGCACACGATAGTTGACGAGCGTGTGGACGTGCACCATAGAAATTGTGACTTGAATAAATCCTATGAAGTTGCAAAGATTAAAGAATCATGTTATTATCTGAACATGTTAGAGAAATTGAGCTGAGGCTTTTACTAAAGATCACGTGTAGGCTATGTGCCGATATTTTGGGACCCATGGGGTCATGTTGTTGTTGAATTAATTATTTTAAAAATATACATTTCACACTCACTAATATTTGTCTATTGTGAGGATATTTATGGGATTGAGCTGCGCAACGCAGCAGGCCATAATGGTTTTATACAATATTATTATATGGATCGGGGTTGCTCGCCTGCAGTAGGCCTTATAGGCTTTACTATTTTATAGATCGGGACTGCCCGCCTGCAGCAGGCCTTATTGGCTTTATTATTAAATAGATCAGGGATGCCCCGCCTGCAGCAGGACTTATTGGCTTTATTATTATACGGATCGGGGCTACCCCCTGCAGCAGGCCTTATTGGCTTTATTATTATACGGATTGGGACTGCTCGCCTACAGCAGGCCATATTGGCTTTATATCACACTTGGGCTGAAGGAGCCCCTCCGGAGTCTGTACACACCCCACAGTGAGCGTAGATGATTATATATATTCGGTATGGATTTTTCCAGGGCATGGACTTGCCTTACTTATTTATATTGTAATAAATTTACCTGGACATGGATCTTGTCCGTATCATTTACATTTGGGGATAAATTACCCCAGGGCTCGATTGGCCTTATACGGTACTGAGTAACTGACTGTCAGTCGATGTGTATATATATACGGGTTGGAACACCCCTGGGCTGGATTGGCCATAAATTGTACCGAGTGACCGAATAATTTGTGACCAATATTTACATGAGGTCTTTATACTGGGATGTCATATTTCCTCATATCATGCATTATTGATCTGTTTTACTTGTACTGAGTTTAACTGTTGAACTTAAAATCATGCCTACATTTTGTACCATTATTTATACTGGACTGTACCTGCGGAGCTCGTCACTACTTTCAGCCCAGAGGTTAGCCTTGTTACTTATTGAGTTGGTTGTACTCATACTACACTTTGCACCTTGTGTGCAGATCCAGGTACTTCTGGACACGTCGGTTGTTAGACCTCAGTATGTTACCAGTTGGAGACTATCAGGGTAGCTGCCTGGCATCCGCTGACCTCGTCTCTCTTTCCTTCAGTTATTGTACTGTTCTATACTTTCAGACATTGGTTTTTATCAGTCAGACATTGTATTCATATTAGATGCTCATGTACTCAGTGACACCGGATTTTGGGAGTGTTATATTTGTATTTGTGAGATTTCTTCCGCTGAATTTAATTATTTTATTTTCAAATTTAAAAGATATGGTAGTTTATTAAGATTTTGGGCTTGCCTAGTATTGAGATAGGCGACATCACGACTGGTGAGATTTTGGGTCGTGACAAGTTGGCATCAGAGCCTTATGTGACATAGGTCTCACGAGTCATGAGCAGGTTTAGTAGAGTCTTGCGGATCGGTACAGAGACGTCTGTACTTATCTTTGAGTATTATAACCCCGTTGGATACAATGACTATATCATAGCATATTGGATACAATGACTATATCAATTAAACTCGATAATTTACACTTACATACATATGACTAGCGTTGATGATTTATTCTCAACTGTTCATACTCGAATGCCTGATCGGTGACTAAATAAGAAAATAAATTTTGGAGTTTAAGTGACTAGATGCTTCGGTATAATGAGTGACTAGATACTCCAAGATGTGTACAATCGACACAGTCTTGAATGTTTTATTCTCGATCACCTTATTAGTACTTAACTCGGATACTTCATTGGTGGATCAATTGAAAATTCAATTATATTCGATTAAAATTACTATAATTGAATTAAATTGTATTAATACAACTTAATATAATTGGATACAACTTAATATTGGATCTATATCCAATATTAAGTTGTATCCAATTTAATATAAATTATATCCAATTGAGAATAAATCATCAAGCATTCGACTATGAACAGTTGAGAATAAATTATCAACGCTAGTCATATGTATGTAAGTATAAACTATCATAAATAAAATAAATTCATACACTCTATTAGGATTTATCACACGTATACGGATATGAAGTGTAATTTATACAAAAGCACACAGATGATAAATATTATATATATAATTGAACGAGTTTAATTTATATAGTCGTTGTATCTAACATGCTATGCTATATATATATATATATATATATATATATATATATATATATATATATATAGATTGTAAATAACAATAATTTATAAGGTTGACTATTTTTGACCATTAATACCGACCGAAATCGGTCGGTATATTCGTAATAATTTTAAAATTTTAATTTTATTATGGAAAATAAATAATTGACCCTGTGCTGGAAAAATTAAATCAAAATTTTCGACCGACTTCGGTCGGTATACTTGAATGTTTTAATTAAACTTTTTTTTGATAGATAATATGCAAAGTCTAACCAGGTTTTGATCAAATATTGACCAATTTCCGACCGACATCGGTCAAAATTATTATATGTGTCAGACAAAGCACTGTTTCTTTATTGTGGGATCACTTTTCCGACCGAAAGTGGTCGGTATTGTTTAGTCAAAATATTTATTTGACTTTTGCGAACGATTTCGGTCGGTTTTCCCTTCCGACCGATTTCGTTCGGTATGGTTTGGACGGATTTTGGCATATTTCTAGTAGTGAATGCAATCTTGTCATTATTTTTTTTCTCTTTTTATAATCATGATTTTTGGACTAACTTGCGTGTGCGCTCTTCAACTAATTTTACTGACCAATTATTTTTCACAAGCGCAAATATTAAGTAACTCTACCATCAAGCTTTGATAAATAGAAAGAAATTATGTCGTCATCTTTCTTTCAAGCACCTTCTTATATTTTAGCGAGGGTGATTCATAAAAGTATAATTTACTCAACTTGTCTAAATTTTAGTCACATAGATTTAGTTATGATCTATTGCTCCACCTTTTTTTTAAATTCTGATTCAGTTATTTTTAACTTATTTAAGTATATTTTTTATGAACTGATCAAAAGTGACTTCTTATTAATTCGACCATAATTCTGTTCACTTGAATTTATTTCCAAGTCTAGCATTTGACACCTTTAGTTTTATTCCTTTCAGACATTCTTGTATTCTGTTATATTATAGACCACTTTGGAATATCCAATTCTCTTTTTAATATTTTTCTCACGCTAGGAAGGATTTCATAGCTATCTAAACATATAAGTATGGGTAAGTCCATGTAATTTATACTATTTCTCTATAATTAGTTCTTAACTATTCCAAAACAATGCCACGAAATAGTAAATTTTGACTTTAAAAAACACTAACATTTACTTTTGCAATTGCTTTTATGCCAGTATTTTACATCAACGGGGACGATCATGAGTTTCACCTGAGGACTATGCTTCAGACCTTGAGAGAAAAGAAGTTAAATGCAAAATTTTTGAAGTGTGAATTCTGGCTAGATTCAGTGGCATTTTTGGGTCATATAGTATCGAGTGGGGGAATCAAGGTGGATCCAAAGAAGATTGAAGAAGTGTAGAGTTGGCCCAGATCGTCTTCAGCTACGGAGATCCGATGTTTACTTGGTTTGGCAGGGTATTTCCATCGATTTTTAGATGGTTTCTCATCTATTACAGCACCTATGACCAGATTGACCTAGAAGGGTGCTCCGTTTAGGTGGACTAAGGAGTATGAGGCGAGATTTCAAAAGCTCAAGACAACTTTGACCACAACCCAGTGTTGGTGTTGCCTTCAGGTTTAGGGTCTTATACTGTATACTGTGATACGTCGCGTATTGGTCTCGGTACGGTGTTGACGGTAGGGTGATTGCCTACGCGTCTAGACAGTTGAAGGGGCACGAAAAGAACTATCCTATCCATGACCTTGAGTTTGAAACTATATTTCATCCCTTAAATATTTGGCGGCACTATATGTACGACGTCCCTTGTGAGGTCTACACCGACCACCAGAGTTTACATCATATGTTCAAACAGAACGATTATAACTTGTGGCAGCGGAGGTGGCTAGAGTTTCTTAAGAACTATGATATCACCATTCTATATCATTCCGGGAAGGCCAATATGGTGGCCGATGCCTCGAGTTTCAAGGCGGAGAGTTTGGGTAGCTTAGCATATCTACCTATTGTAGAGAGGCCATTAGCCTTGGATGTTCAGGCCTTGACCAACCAGTTTGTTAAATTGGTTGTTTCTGCGCTGAGCCAAGTTTTGACTTGTGTGGTTTCTCAGTCTTCTCTTTATGATCGTATCAGAGAGTGTCAGTATGACTACCCCCATCTGCTTGTCCTCAAGGATACGGTTCAGCACGGCGATGCCAAGGAGGTCACTAATGGAGATGACGGTGTATTACGGATGCAGGGCAGGATATGTGTGCCCAATATAAATGGCTTGCGTGATTTAATTCTCCAGGAAGCTCATAGTTCGTGGTACTATTGGGTACAGACTTGGTTCAGGATGCCTTGGAAAAGGTCAAATTGATTCACGATTGCTTCGTACATCCCAATCCAGAAAAAAGATTTATGCGGATCGGAAGGTTCGTGACGTTGCATTCATGGTTGGGGAGCTGGTTTTGCTCCGGGTTTTGTCCATGAAGGGCGTTATGAGGTTCGGAAAGAAGGGCAAGCTGATCCCTAGGTATATCAGACCTTTTGAGATTCTTGAGAGGGTTGGAGAGGTGGCCTATAGACTTGCACTACCACCTAGTCTAGCTACAGTTCATCCAGCGTTCCATGTTTCCATGCTCCAGAAGTATCATGGCGCTCCGTCTTATGTGTTGTAAATTAGCTCAGTCCAATTGAATAAGGATTTGTCTTATGTTGAGGAGTCGATGGCCAATTTGGATAGACCACCTCGAAAGTCTCAAAAACCTCATTTTAGCCTTTCTCCATTTGTGTGCGTAGTCCAGGTGTTCTTCCGGAAGGCTTATATGTTAAAAACTAATAAACATTAGCATATTTTACTTGGAAATTTATTTAAGTTGACTTCGATCAACGTTTTGAGAAAACAGATTCGGATCCGTATTTTGACGGTCCTGGTGGGTCCATATCATAATTTGGGACCTGGGCGTATGCTCGGAATCGAATTCGGAGGTCCCCAGCCCGAGTTATTGATTTTTGTTGAAATTTGAAAGTTTGAAAGATTTATGATATTTAAGAATCGTCTGATGTTCGAATTTATTGATACAGGGTCCTTATTTTGATTCTAGAGCCCGGTATAGGTCCATTATAATATTTATGACTTGTCTATCGAATTTTGTGAAAAACGGAGTTGATTTGACGTGATTCAGACGTTCAGTTGTGAAAATAGAACTTTTAAAGTCTTCTTGAAAATTTCCTTTGATTTGGTGTCTGATTCGTAGTTTTAGGCGTTATTTTGGTATTTTGATCGCGCGAGCGAGTTCGTATGATGTTTTAGGACTTGTGTGCATGTTTGGTTTGGAGCCCCGAGGGCTTGGGTGTGTTTCGGATAGGCTACGGGGTGAATTGGACTTAGAAAATTTTGGTGTTTTGCTACAGCTGGTGTCCTGGTGCGTTGTGCTTCGCGATCACGAAACCATTCTCGCGACCGCGAAGGGGATCTGGGTTGGGGGAGGATTTTTCACTACGCGAACGCGAGACCATGGTCGCGAACGCTGAGCATTGGGGGTGTTTGCTCTGTGCGAACGCAACCTGTCATACGCGAACGAGTAGCTTTAGCTAGGATGGGCATGGGGTTTGGGTTGACTCTATGCGAACGTGAGCCCTATCTCGTGAACGTGAAGGTGAGGCGGGCTATACCTTCGCGAATGCGTGGTGTATCCCGCGATCGCGTAATCCACTATGGCTCTGCTCTTCGCGAACGTGTTAGTGTTCACGCTAACGCGATGAACACTAACGCCCAGTGATAAAACAGTCCCAATTACGGGATTCTTCCCATTCTTTCAAAAATTTCAAAACTAAAAGACCTAGAGGCGATTCTTCCATATGATTTTCTTCCCAATTCATTGCTAAGTAATTCTAACCTACTTTCTTTCAATTACCCATTACGTTTCATGAGTTTTCAAACTAAAATATAAGCTTTTCATGGTGGAAATTGGCGGTTCGGGTAGAATTAGGGATTTTTGCATAATTGGAATTTAGACCTCGAATTGAGGTTGGATTTCGAAATAAATTATATAATCGGGCTCGGGGGTGAATGGGTGATTGGATTTTGGTCTGAACCTCAGGTTTTGACCAAGCGGGCCCAGGGTCGATTTTTGACTTTTTGGGGGAAAGTTTGGGGAATCTAAATTTATGCATTGTAATTGATTTCTTTAGCAATATGTGATATTATTGAGTCATTTGTGGATAGATACGAGTGGTTTGGAGTTGGATTCTAGAGAAAAAGCAGTAATTTAGCATTGAGTGGCCTTTGGAGCGAGGTAAGTGTTGTGTCAAACCTTGACTTAAGGGAATTAGGAACCCTCAGACTATTTGCTATGTGAAATTCATGTGAGCGGCGTTTATGTGAGTTGACAAGTACTTATGCTACGCCAATTTATCTGTTTTCCTTGTTTCTCCCGTTTTTCTCATATTGTCTCTTTCCCTGTCTTAATTGTTACATACTCTACTTGTGTTCCCATGCCTAATTGCTACGTGTTAGGCATTGTTTCCTCCAGTTAATGATATTAGTTCTTCTATAGTTTAATTATCTCCTGTTATTTGCTTAAGCTGGTTTACCGGTACCTTTCTATTGTAGATTCTGAATTGGTCTCGCTGTGTAGTATTACTTATGTGAATTTTCATAGTGTACAAGTTTCCTATTTGTTTCGGTTTGGAGTTTACATATTGTGAAGGGTTTCTGTGATTTAAATTGTGAAATTTATATACATACTGAGTAATTAATATTGATATGGTGGGATCGGGTTGCACGCATCAATGGGAGGAATAAGGGTGGTATTTTGCGTTGGAATAAGGGTGAATTTATACTGTACGGTGGGAACGGGTTACACGCCGCAAGAGGAGAAATAAGTATTATATATTGAGGTGGAATAAGGGTGAATTCATACTGTATGGTAGGAACGGGTTACACGCCGCAACATCTGTAATAAGGGTGGATTATTTGTTGGAATAAAGGTGAACTATGATTGTGTTATTGTGATATGGTGGGATCGGGTTGCACGCCGCAACAACCTATGTGTTTATGTTTCCCTGAGCTGTGTTAGCCTTACGATATTCTCTTTTGCACTTATGGATCGGTAATTTCTGAACACTATTGATATATCTCCGGGAGTTGTTGTATTTCTTGCAATTTACTGCTTTCTTCTATTCTGCATTTCCTATTCTTCTTTTATTATATATGCTGCGTACAGGTTGTAGTGTGAGTGACCTGCCTTAGCCTCGTCACTACTTCGTCGAGGTTAGGCTCGACACTTATCAGTACATGGGGTCGGTTGTACTGGCATTGCACTCTTCACTTCCTGTGCAGATTTTGGTGCTGGTCCGAGTTGTTCGTGAGGTTAGCTACTGGATCCATCCGACAGGAGACCCATGGTAGATCTGCCGACGTCCACAGACCCTGGAGTCCCCTTCTAGCCATTTCATTTTATTGTTTCTTTCCTTTCGATAACAGTTGTATTTCTTTCAGACATTTACTTGTAGAAAAATCATAGAAGTACGTGAATCGTGACTCCATATCCGGGTAGTAGTATATATAAATATTGAGGCTATTATATATTTTCGTACTCATTTTAAAATCATTATAGCTTATTTGCTGTTATTTACTAAAATGTATAAGAAATGGCTTAATGATTCTCTAACATTGGCTTGCCTAGCAAGTGAAATGTCGGGCCCCATCACGGTCCCGATGGTGGAAATTCCGGGTTGTGATAGCTTTGTAGTTATTGTTCCAAAGCGATATAGAAGCATTGAATGTTAGACGGGCTTTGTAGTTACCGTTTCGAAGCAATATCGGAGCATTGAATATTTTACTGGCTTTGTAGTTACCGTTTCGAAGCAATATCGGAGCATTAAATGTTGGACGCGCTTTGTAATTACCATTCTGAAGCTATATCGTAGCTTTGAATGTTAGATGCACTTCGTAGTTGCTGTTCCGAAGTGATATCAGAGCATTGAATGTTGGACGCGCTTTGTAGTTACCGTTTCGAAGATATCACAGCATTGAATGTTAGACGGGCTTTGTAGTTATCGTTCCAATGTGATATTGGAGCATTGAATGTTAGACGTCTTTTGTAGTTACAGTTCAAAAGTGATATCAGAGCATTGATTGTTAGACGGGCTTTATAGTTACCATTCCAAACCAATATCAGAGCATTGAATGTTAGATGGGTTTTGTAGTTTCCGTTCAAAAGAGATATCGGAGAATTTAATGTTAGATGGGCTTTGTAGTTTCTGTTTCAAAGTTATATCTGAGCATTTGAATCTCCACGCGATGGGAATACGCGAGTGGAATTGAAATCTCCACACAATGGAAGCGATTGAAATGAAAATCTCCATGCAATTAGAGTGCATGTTGCTTGTAGGGGAACTACGTGAAGCCACATGACATCATAAGGTGGGCTAAAGTACGTGTAGCTATTTTGGAAAAATTGTTTTCAAAAACCTATTTCAAATTCAAGGCTCACGAGGTGGTATATGGAAAGAATGTGATTGAGATTGCGAAATGTGTATGCGAGGTAGTACCTCGGTTGTGATTCTTGATTTATACGAGGCAATACCTCGGTGGTGATTCTTATCGTACACAAGGCGGTACCTCGTTGTGATTCTTGTTGTTTACCTCTTTTGTTTGCAAGCCGTTTTGGTGGGAGCGTTTCTGTTGTTTTGTTCTTCCTTGTTTAGTAGTTCTTGCCCGTACATGATCATTTTGGCTCTCTTTAGTTGCTTCTTTTATGTTACTTTCAAGTCTAAATTTTGGTATTAATTCATGTCATTATCTTGTTTCGTTTCGGTTATTTCTTCTCTTTCCATTATCTATTCTTATTACCTTTCCATACTACTTATTTATATACTAGTAGCTCTCTTGACCTGGCCTCGTCACTACTCTACCGAGGTTAGTCTTGATACTTACTAGGTACCATTGTGGTGTACTCATACTACGTACACTTCTACACAATTATTTTGTGCAAATCCAGGTACGTCTGCTCGTGCCGGACGCTACAGTTGAATTTGAGTTAATACTATGGAGACTTCAAGGTATACCTGCTCCACGCCCACATGCCTCGGAGTCACCTTCCCTATTTTACTTTTTGTTGTATTTCTTCCAGACAGTGTAGTATTAGATATCCTAGTTTTCTTCTATAGAGCTTATGACTCCGTTCCACAGTTCTTGGGGATTGTATGGTTGAGATTCTGTTTTGTTTCAAAAGGTTATATCAGTTATCTAGATTATTTTAGTATTTTGATAATTGTTTCTACCAAGTTATTGATATATGTTAGGCTTACCTAGTCGTAGAGACTAGGTGCCATCACTGCGGCCTACGGAGGGAAATTGGGGCCGTGACAAGTTGGTATCATAGCTCTAGGTGCATAGGTGTTACGAGTCATAAGCAAGTTTTGTAGAGTCTTGCGGATCGGTACGGATACTTCTGTACTTATTTTCGAGAGGCTATGTAACTGTTAGGAAAACTTCACTTCTTTGAAGCCTTATCGTGCGAATTGGTTAACTTCGAAAATTTAATCTTTGACTTTCTAATCTCTCACTTATGGTGAGGACACGCACTGCTGGATCGAATGATCAAACACCCACTCCCCCTGCTAGAGCCGTGAGAGGCCAGGGCAGAGGCCGAGGACGAGGAAGGGCATGTGGTGCAGCTAGAGCACCTTCCGGAGCTGCCACAGAGGAGCCACCAGTACCTTCAGTTGGGGGACAGGCACCGGAGGCGCCGGCTGCCACCCCGGCACTTCAGGAGACCCTCACATAGCTCTTCAGCATGTTCGGTACATTAGCTCAGGCGGGGTCGATTCCACTTGCTCCAGCCACATCTCAGGTTGGGGGAGGAGCTCAGAATACCGCGACCCGTACCCCAAAGCAGCGAGTTCAGGTTGATCAGGTCCCAAAGGTTATACCAGTACAACTTGCTGCTCCGGTTCAGCCCGTGGTTAGAACAACATATATGGAGGATCAACTTAGGCTCGAGAGGTTCAAAAAGTATCACCCTCCAACTTTCAATGGTTTTGCTTCATAGGATGCACATGGTTTTCTTGAGGAGTGCAACCGAGTCCCCCATACGAGTGTGGTTTCTTTTACTACGTTCTAACTGAAGGGGGCGGTATATCAGTGTTGGCGAGCGTACGAGGTGGGTAGCCTAGCCGATGTAGTTTCACTTACATGGACTTGGTTTTCAAAGTTATTCTCGATAGAGTTTGTTCTTCAGACCCTTTGGAAAGCATGGCGCACAGAGTTTGAGTAGCTGCGCCAGGGTACTACGATAGTGTCGGAGTATGCTGTGCGATTCAGTGATTGCTCCAGACATGCACCTGCCTTAAGTTCTATAGTCACAGAGCGAGTCTGTCAATTTTTTGAGGGGCTCAACTATGGTATTAGATTCAGCATGGCTAGAAAGTTGGAGGCAGATACCCCATATCAGCAGGTGGTAGAGATAGCATGGAGGTTAGAGGGTATGCGGGGCCATGAGAGAGATGATAGGGAGGACAAGATGCCTCGAGGTACTAGATGATTTAGTGGTGACCACGGTGTAGCTACAACCCGTCATGGTAGAGGCTATGTGAGCCTTCTAGTTCAATCAGCACTTCCAGCTTCTAGTGGTGCTCCGGGTATTTCGAGGTCTCTGGTTTCATACTTTGCTCGGCCACTTTCCAGTGCACCTCCTACACGGGGTGCCTTCAACGGTCAGTCCAGCCGACCAAGCCCGAGCCAGTCCCAACAGCCACCCATCGAGAGCTTGCTTTGAGTGTGGTGATACCCGCCACATGGTTAGAGACTGCCCCAGACTCAAAAGGGGTGCACCTTCCCAGACTACTTAGGCTCCACGGATTCAGTCAGGTCCACATACTTCGCAGACCATGATTTTTGCCCCAATTGGTGCTCCACCCGCACAGTCGGCTAGGCATGGGGGACAGGCAGGTAGAGGTCGCCCTAGATGGGGAGTTCAAGCCAGATTTTATGCTTTTCCGGGTAGGATGCAGGGAGTTGCTTTAGACTCAATCATTACACGTATGGTTCTGGTTTTCCATAGAGATGCATCCATCTTATTTGATCCGGGATATACTTATTCATATGTGTCATTTTACTTTGTTCCGTATTTGGATATATCTCATGATTCTTTGAGTTCTCTTGTTTATGTGTCCACTCCTGTAGGAGATTCTATTATTGTGGACCATGTATATCGGTCGCGTTTAGTTGTTATTGGTGGTTTAGAGACTATAGTTGATCTATTGTTAATTAGTATGGTAGACTTTGATGTTATCTTGGGCATGGACTGGTTGTCGCCCTATCAGACTATTCTAGATTGTCACGCCAAGACTATGACGCTGGCTATGCTAGGTTTACCATGGTTAGAGTGGAGGGGTGCATTAAGTTATGTTCCTAGCGGGGTTGAATCCTTTCTAAAGGCTTAGAAGATGGTTGAGAAGGGGTGCGATACTTATCTAGTATTTGTGAGAGATGTCAGTGCTAATACTCCTACTGTTGAGTCAGTTTCGGTATTGAGAGACTTTCCAGATGTATTTCCAGCAGATCTTCTGGGCATGTCGCCCGATAGGGATATCATTTTTGGTATTGACTTGTTGCCAGGCACTCAGCCCATTTCTATTCCACCATATCATATGGCCCTAGAGGAGCTGAATGAGTTAAAGGAGTAGTTGTAAGAGTTGCTTGATAAAGGTTTCATCCAGCCTAGTGTGTCCCCTTAGGGTGCTCCTATCATGTTTGTGAAGAAAAAGGATGGTTCTATGCGCATGTGTATTGATTATCAGTAGTTGAACAAGATTACAGCGAAGACCAGGTATCTATTGCAATGCATTGATGACTTATTTGATTAGCTACAGGGTTCCAGAGTATTCTCAAAGATTGATTTGCGGTTAGGTCATCATCACCTGAAGATTCGGGATCCAGATATTCTGAAGACTGCCTTTAGGACTCGGTATGGTCACTACGAGTTCCTTGTGATGACACTTGGGTTTACCAACGCCCCAACAACATTTATGCACTTGATGAACAGTGTATTCCAGCCTAATCTTGATTCTTTCATCGTTATGTTTATTGACGACATCTTAGAGTACTCCCGTAGCCGTGAGGATCACGAGAAGCACCTGAGGATCGTGCTCCAAACCTTGAGAATAAAGGAGTTGTATGCAAAATTTTCAAAGTGTGAATACTGGCTTGATTCGGTGGCATTTTTGGGTCATGTGGTGTCGAGTGAGGGGATCAAGATAGATCCAAAGAAGATTAAAGCAATGAAGAGTTGGCCCAGACCGTCTTCAGTTACTGAGATCCGGAGTTTCCTTGGTTTGGCCGGGTATTATCGTTGTTTCGTAGAGGGTTTCTCATCTGTAGTTGCACCTATGGCCAGATTAACCTAGAAGGGTGATCCTTTCAGATGGTCTGAGGAGTGTGAGGCGAGCTTTCAAAAGCTTAAGACTGCTTTGACTATAACCTCAGTGTTAGTGTTACCTACAGGTTCGTGGTCTTATATTGTGTATTGTGATGGATCACGACTTTGCCTTGGTGCGGTGTTGATTCATGACAGTATGGTAATTGCCTACGTGTCTCGACAGCTAAAGACCCATGAGTAGAATTATCCAATTCACGACTTGGAGTTGGCATCCATATGAATTGAACATCTGGCGGCATTACTTGTACGGTTCCCATTGTGAGGTCTTTAACAACCACCGCAGTCTACAACATCTGTTCAAACAGAAAGATCTTAACTTGTGGCAACAGAGGTGGTTAGAGTTTCTTAAGGATGATAATATCACCATTTTGTATCCCGGGAAGGCCAGTGTGGTGGCTGATGCCTTGAGTCAAAAGGCAGAGAGTTTGGGTAGTTTAGCATATCTACCGGTAGTATAGAGGCCATTAGCATTGGATGTTCAGGACTTAGCCAACTAGTTTGTTAGATTGGATGTTTCGGAACCTAGTCGAGTTCTTGCCTGCATGATTTCTCGGTCTTCTCTAAATGATTGTGTCAGAGAGAATCAATATGACGATTCCCATTTGCTTGTACTCAAGGACACAGTTCAGCGTGGCGATGCCCAGGAAGTTACTATCGGAGATGACGACGTGTTGCGGATGCAGAGCCGGTTATCTTTGCCCAATGTGGATGGTTTTCATGAGTTGATCCTTCAGATGGCCTACAGTTCGCGGTACTCCATTCATTCGGATGCAGCTAAGATGTATATGGACTTGAGGCAGCACTATTGGTAGATCAGGATGAAGAAAGACATAGTGGAGTACGTTGCCCGGTGCCTAAATTGTCAGCACGTGGAAAATATGCATCAGTGGCCGACTGATTTGCTTCAGCAACTTGAGATTCCCAAGTGGAAATGGGAGCATGTCACCATGGACTTCATTGTTGGGCTCCCACGAACTCAGCAGAAATTTGATGCGGTATGGGTGATTGCGAACATGTTGACCATGTCGGCTCATTTTATTCCGATAGTGACTACCTATTCTTTAAAGCAGCTGGCTCTGGTTTATATCCGTGAGATTGTCCGACTTCATAGCATACTCGTATCCATCATATTTGACTGGGGTACCCAATTCACATCGTATTTCTGGAGAGTGGTATAGCATGAGCTAGGCACACGGGTTGAGTTGAGTACAACATTTCACCCTCAGACGGACAGACAATCCTAGCGCACCATTTAGATATTGGAGGATATGCTTCGCGCCCGTGTTATGGATTTTTGGGGTACTTGGGATCAGTTCTTGCCACTTGAGAGTTTGCCTACAACAACAGCAACCAATCGAGCATTCAGATGGCTCTTTATAAGGCCCTATATGGGAGACGTTGTCGTGCTCCAGCTGGGTGGTTTGAGCCAGGAAAGGCTAAATTATGAGGCACAGATTTGGTTTGAGATGCTTTGGAGAAGGTCAAGATAATCCAGGATCGGCTTCGTACAACCCAATCTAGATAGAAGAGTTATGCAAATCGGAAGGTTTGCGATGTTGCATTCATGGTTGGAGAGCGAGTCTTGCTCCGAGATTCACCCATGAAGATTGGAGAGCGAGTCTTTCATCCGGTGTTCCATGTATCAATGCTTCAGACGTATTACGGTGATTCGTTTCACATGCTAGACTTCAGCACAATCCAATTGGATGAGGATTTGACTTATATTGAGGAGCATATGGATCTCTTGGACAGACAAGTCCAGAAGTTGAGATCAAAGGATATTACTTTAGTGATGGTTCAATGGAGGGGTCATCCGGTCTAGGAGAAGACCTGGGAGACCGAGCATGACATGCGGAGTCGTTATCCTCATCTATTCACCACTTCAAGTATGTCCTTATGCACGTTCAAGGACGAATATTTGTTTTAAGAGGGGGAGAATATAATGACCTGATCGGCTATTTTGTGTAATTCTGCCCCGTTACCTCTTTTTATGCTTCACACATGTGTGTTTATGGATTTATGACTTGCGGGGTTGGTGAGTTTTGTTCCGGGAAGCTTTTAGGTGGATTTGGACCTTTCATTCTTGAATTAGAAGTTTAAATTAGAAATTGTTGACCAACCATTGACTTTTGGGAAAGCGACCCTGGAACTGTATTTTTATGGCACCGATAGTATCGTATCGTGATTTCGGACTTGGGGGTATACTCGTAATTGATTTTGGAAGTCCGTAGGTAGATTTATATTGATTTACCGAAATTTGGCAATTTGAAGTTAAAAAGTTTGACCGTAGGCTGACTTTTAGTAATCGAGCTTGGAATTTGATTTTGGGACTTGTAATAAGTCCGTTATAGTATTTAGAACTTGTTTGCAAAATTTGGTATCGTTTGGAGTTGATTTGTTAGGATTCGGACGTTTAGTTGTAATTCTAGAAGTTCTTAAAAATTTCTTTGGAATTCATGCGTTTTAGTGTCGAATTCGTAGTTTTAGTTGCTATTTTTGTATTTTGATTACACAAGCGAGTCGTATGATGTTTTTTGAATTGTGTGGCTGTTTTGTTTGGAGCCCCGAGGGGTCGGATGAGTTTCAGACATGTTGCGGAGTGGTTTGGTCACAAATTGCACAAAATTTGGTGTCTGGTGCTATGGTGTCGCAATTGCAAATAGCAGGCTCGCATTTGCGAAGGTGACAGTTGTCATAAATGAGTTTTTCCCTTCGCATTTGCGAAGGCAGCAGATTTTTTACTGAGTTCGCAATTGCGAATATTTGTTCGCTTTTACGAAATACCCAGCTTCACAATTGCGAAGCCTTCATCGCAAATGCGCTTTTGACTTAGGCTGTCAGGCTTTGCAAATGCGAGCCCTGGTCTGCAATTCTAAGGGTTCGTAAATGCGAACCCTATGTCGCAAATTCAACGTCCGCATCTGGTTAAGTGATTCTATTATATTTCTAATCATATTCTATCAACATATCTTTGATTTTAACATCAAAATCATGTGAATTAAAGGGAAAATTTGTGAAACTTTATTAATTTTTTGAAAAATAAGAAATTGAGTTTTGAGCGTCGATTTGGACTCATATTTTAAAACTAATCACAAATATGAACTCGCTGGGTCATGGGTAGTCAGAATCTACCATTGGACCAGAGTTTTGAGCGGGCGAGCCCCAAGTTGACTTTTGTTGACCTTTTGGGAAAAGTGTAAAGATCTTAGCTTTATATATTGCAATTGAATTTTCTAGCATTGTTTGATGATATTAAGCTGATTTTGATTAGATTTGAGCCGTGTGGAGGCAAAGTGTAAAGGAAAAGCTATTTTCGAGTGTTGAATTGGCCTAGTTAAAGTAAGTGTCTTTACTAACTTTGTGTGGGAGAATTACCCCTTAGGATTGGTATTGATTGATTCATTTGTATTATGTGAAATCCGTGTACGCAAGGTGACGAGTGGGTACACGGGTTGTACATGGTATTTGACCAGTTTAGGCTAGTTATACTCCTTCCATGTTTTAATTTAGTTGTCATATCATGTTCTAAATTTTCATAGTCAATTAATTATTACTTGTGTTAGTCTATCCTTACATGCCTTAAACAATTTTGTTATCACTTGTTATACACTCTAATTGATAGATATCTCTCATGCTTTAGTTGAACTTATTGCCTCTTTAATTGGTAGGTGTCATCTCTTTCATCGTTGATTATGATTATTTGAAGTTATTGTTCATGTTATCTCTTTCATTGGTAATTATGATTATTTGAAGTTATTGTTCATCTTATCTCTTACATTGTGGATTATCATTATTCGAAGTTATCATGTTATCTCTTTCATTGTGGATTATCATTATTCGAAGTTATTGTTCATGTTATCTCTCTCATTGTTGATTATCATTATTTAAGATTATTGTTCATGTTATCTCTCTCATTTTTGATTTCCGTTATTTGGAGTCATTGTACAGGTTATCCCTTCCCTTGTTGATTTCCATTATTTGAAGTCATTGTTAAACGTTATCTATTCCATTGTGAGTTATTCTTATTTAGTATCGTGGTTATACATTGTTTCTCATTGTTGAGTTGTTGGTATTTGAGTTGTGAAGCCGTTATCACGTTGAGGCAAAATTGTTATGGTTGAAACATCTCTTTGTTGAACATTTTACATTCATTGTTGTTGTTGTTGCTATTTTTGTACACGTTGTGGTGGATTCATGGGTCTATTATTGTGCAAACATTGATATTGTTGATTGTTGGCAAGTTATGATATGTGGGCACTTGTGGTCCGAGTTGTTATTCTGATCTAATATTGACATGCATGCGGTGGTATAAGGCTTGGGTTAATGTGTGTGTGGCAGTATAATGTGGGACTTATATGTGTGTTGCTTGTAGGGTAACTACATGAAGCCACGTGGCGTTATAAGGTAGGCTAAAGTGCGCGTAGCTATTTCAGAAAAACTATTTTCAAAAACCTATTTCAAATGTAAGGCTCACGCGTCGATATAAAGAAAGATTGTGATTGACATTGCAAAATGTGTATACGAGGCGGTACGTCGGTTGTGATTCTTATTGTACACAAGGTGGTACATCGTTGTGATTCTTGTTATTTATCTCTTTTGTTTGCGAGCAGTTTTGGTGGAATGGTTTATGTTATTTTGTTCTTCCTTGTTTAGCAGTTGTTGCCCATACATGATCATTTTGGCTCTCTCTTTAGCTGTATCTTTTATGTTAGTTTCATGTCTAATTTTCGGTATTAATTCATGTTATTATCTTGTTTTGTTTTGGTTATTTCTTCACTTTCCATTATTTATTCTTATTACATTTTCATACTACTTATTTATATCCTAGTATGTGTCTTGACCTGACCTCGTCACTACTCTATTGAACTTAGGCTTGATAATCACTGGGAACCGCTGTGGTGTACTCATACTACGCTTCTGCATAATATGTTTTGTACAGATCTAGGTACGTCTGCTCGTGCCGGATGCTAGAGTTGAATTTGAATTGCTGCTGTGGAGACTTCAAGGTATACCTGCTACACATCCGCAAGACTCGGAGTCACCTTCCTTATTTTACTTTCTGTTGTATTTTTTTCAAACAATGATGTATTAGATATCCTAGTTTTATACTATAGAGCTTATGACTCCGTTCCACAGTTCTTGGGGATTGTATGGTTGAGATTCTGTTTTGTTTCGGAAGGTTATATCAGTGATCCATCTTTATTTTAGTAATTTGATAATTGTTTCTACCAATTTATTATTATTTGTTAGGCTTATCTAGTCATAGAGATTATGTGCCATCATGACGTTCTACGGAGAAAAATTGGAGTCGTGACATCGACGAGCTGTGTACCATTTTGAGATTTTCGAAGCATTTAAAATCTAAAATACCCATATTAGAAGGTGGGCGCCTTTAAATTTGACTTTGAAATGAAATGCCCATTGTTTAGGAGGGCGTCTCGAAAAGCAAGAAGCTATTTTTCCTACATAAGAAAATAGATGAAAAGAATTTTGCTTGCGTTTTTGTTTTTTCTGCATTTTTGTTGTTTTTGTAGCTTTTGTAGAGAATATTTGAAATTTTGAAGAGTTAAGAAAGAATATTATTTATTGACCGATCATTATTTCTTTTAACTGACTTTGGTTGGTACCAACAATTAGTTTTGGGCATAAGGATTTCCACCATATACTTTCCAGCGAAGCGAGATCACATTGTAGGCAATTCCTATAGCATTGAGTGGTACCTCATGCATACCTAAGTTTGACAAGATTTATTCATCTTGCTTCAATTAAAGGTTTTGAATTTTGCTTATCCTCACGTTTCAAGTGTCCTTACTACAAAGAAAGTCCTAATTTTGACACATATTTTGAAGTATTTATGTTTTATGACATTTTGAGAAGCACACTCACACTCAACCAGAGATGTTAAATACATGCGATTGTGATACCATATACTTGGACTTTATGTGAGTATCCACAATTGTGAGAATACTTGGAATAAGATCATGTAGGGCTTTGTTATCGGCTTGTAAAGTAGGCTTAGGTTAGCTAGGATATTTATTTGGGATAAAGTGATTAATTCCTCCTTGAGCACTGCACTATATCGTATTTTCGGCATTCAGACCACGCTTCGGCGCTTGATCTTGTTTGGCTCTATGTCCCATTCTTTGCTTTGACTTCTTTTGAATTTGTCGAAGGTTCTTCTTACGTTTCTGGAGGTTTTTTCTTTCTTTTCTTTTGAGGTTTCTCATGCTTTGCAAGAGTTTTTCCATTCTTATTGGAGCTCCTCCTCTTTTAATTTGTGAAGTTTTTCTCCTCTCTTTTTTTAATTGTTGATTTTCCTTTGAATTTGCGGATGTTTTCTCCTTTTTGTTAGATCCTTCTTTTGAATTTGCGGTGTTTTCTTTTCTTTTCTTGAATTCATATCTCTGATTGTCTTGGACTTTATATCTTTTGCTTTTTCATGCTTGCTGCCTTCACTTTGGTCTTGATAATATATATTATTCATGTATTTTCATACGTATAAAAAAGAATTTTTAAATAAAACATGAATAAACATATTCGATTCTCCTATATTTTCTAACAAGTTTTGCAGAGGAAAGATGAATTGAGGACTACAAGCAAAACAAGGAGGAAAAAGAGTAATGCACGTGGTAAACAAAAGTGAATGTAACTTTGAAGTCACAACATCAAATTTTGAACTCACAACATCAAGTTTTAAAGTTACAATATCAAGTTTTGAAGTCACAACATCAAGACTTAAAGTTGCAACATCATCTCACCTTTGCTACATATTTTCGATAAATAGGCACTCATATTGTATTGTGAGGGGAAGAGTCTTGGGAAGAGAAAACTACTCTTTGGTCTCTCTCTTTTGTCTTTAGCATTTTCTCCTAGTTGTCTTTCTTTTAGAAGAATAATATTTCTTTATAAGTTCTTTGTTTCTAAATTAGTTTTTTTTTCTTACTTCATAATGGAGTAATTTTTTTTTTTTGTTGGGATAGTTGATAAAGTTTGATATATATTATAATACTATCTCAGTTTTAATACATTCTTGATTTGAAACTTTTGATTTATATTTTATATTGTGCTATAATAATGGTTTTTAACTAATCATTGTTATCACTTCTATATATTTTATCACTAAGTTATTCTTATATTAATTTTGTAATTCTCACGGAGCAAAATTAATATATAGTAACTACTGAATAAAATAGTGGAGTGAGAGTAATTTTTAGTGAGCTATTATTAAAAGTTAGTAATCTTGCTTGCCTCAGTTTTAATTCTTACGGAAGAATTATAGTCGCATGAGTATTAATTTTAGTAAAACTATTCTCACGAAGTTTTCACTATCTTTTAGCACAATTTAGACCAGAAAATATTCTGGTTTAACCGTCACTAGTTTTGACTCAATTAGTTACATAACCTCACGGAGTATTATTAGTTGATTACTTCTTGGTGAGGTAAAATATAATTATATTAGCGATAAGCAATTATCCTTTAGAGAAATAGATGTAGAAAGTGAGTTTTTATTATAATATATTATCAAGTGAATTCAACGATTTCCAACTCTTTTAAATTATAAATCTTTCTAAAGTTGTTTAATTTTGCTACGTATTTAACAAGTTTTAATTCAATAAACTTTTCATCAATCTGATTATCTTAAATAGTAGTTAAAATATTACACGTCTGTAGAATAGATTTTTCAGTCTCTGTGGGACGATATCATAAACTATACTAGAATTTGACAAAGCACGAGCAGAAATATCCTATACACATTGGTCTCGTCAAATTTTTGGCATTGTTGCCGGAGATTGGCATACATCTACTTTAGATTAAATATTTTATTACTAATTTGAGAACTTATTACTGTTAATTGTTTTTCCAGTTAATATTTTCACTAATTACTACTGTTATGTAACGTTTTTTTTGTAATTGTATTATAATTGTTTTTCTGATTGTTAGTACTTCTCCCTACTAAATTCCATCATTTTTCTTTAGAAAATTTTACTTACTACTATCGGTACTTTCTCCTATGTCACAATAATAGTGTTATACTATTTTATTCTATTTTTTCTTTTTCTATGTTATAACTACTACTTATTGTTTTTGTAACGTGTACATCTATAAATATTCCAATATTGATAGTTCTTTCACGATGTATTATACTGCTGGAAAATATTCTTATGACTATTCCAACTATATGTACTATCACTAATTACTTTTGTCCATATATAATAGTATTATAATATTTTTTCTCGTCATAGTTTATTGTTGCATTATTTTGTTTTTCTTTATAACTATTTTGTTATAAGTCTGAGTATAATATAATTATTGTACAATTATTTTTGCAAAGCACCTATTGTTTTTATCATTTTTGTAATTTTTTATATACTTATTTTTTTTCTTGTACTTGCTATACTTAAGAATTTTAAATAGTTTATGACCCGCTCTTCTATAAAAGAGTTGATCAGTTACGATCCTGAAATTGAAAGTTTTATTCGATTGTGCAGGAAAGAACAAACATCGTCTTTTCAAGGAGCAGCTTGTAAAGAAATGGAAAACCAGGAAGCAAAGGATATTAACCCACTTGAGATCCCACCACCAGTCCATGTAGAGGAGCAATTTGATGAAGTGGCGTCAAGGCCAGCAAACAGAATCCTTAGGGATTATGCTAGACCTGATCGCTTCAACTGTGAATCTAGTATCAGGAAACCCCCAGTTGCAGTCAACAACTTTGAAATCAGGACCGGCCTAATTCAAACAATTCAACAATCTTGTATCTTCACTGGTGATACAAGTGAAGATCTACATAGTCATTTAATTGATTTTCTAAAACTTGTGGAAACTGCTAAGTACTGTCACGACCCAATTCTATCATAGGCCGTGAAGGCGCCCAACACCATTGTTAGGTAAACCAACACTGATCAAACTAATGCTTTCCCATTTAAATAAATTACTAAGTGGATAACATTTCCTCATTTGTTAAAAAGATTTAGAAATTTGCAAATGTGACATAATTAAACGGGAACAAACAAGTACTGATTGTAATCATGTAAACAAAACCAAAATCATAAGTCTACTAGTGTGTGTACCAAGACCTGGTGTCACAAGTATATGGGCAATCTAGTAGAATATACAAAAGAATACTAGCCTAATGTCTGAAAGGGGATAGACAGAAAAATAAAACATAAGGGAGACTCCAGCTGCTGCAGAACAGCTCGGAAGGCAACTCACCATGAAGTCTCGAGATGGGGATCAAATCTGCGCACCAGACTGGTAACCAGATGCATCTGCCTCAGATTCTGTACAATTAAGTACAGAAATGTAGCGCGAGTACATAAATAATATGTACCCAGTAAGTATCTAGTCTAACCTCGAAGAAGTAGTGACGAGGGGTCGACTCCGACACTTACTAGGGCCAATAACATGATAATATGAATTTCTAATGAAGTATGATATACAACAATAAGACTCGGAATAAGAAATAACTGAACAAGTCTTCAGAAATATTTAAGAGCTTGAATCACTTCCTTCCTTTAAAACATAAGATCACACAAACAATGAATTTATACCGATTATGAAAGGAACTTTCAGTTGTATTATCACACACGAATACCACCGAGGATGTTCGGCCCGATCCAATATAAATATAAATTGTTCACTGCCGAGGTTTGAACTGCATGAACCATAGATACATCTATTACCCCGCTTGCGGATAATACATGCGACGCGGTCAAATATAAATTTATCAATAAATCATAACCCATTCTTGATTCTTTTCAAAATAAAGACAATTCGACTTGAAGATTTTAAATCCTAAAAAATCCTCAACTCAGTTCCATTTGATATAGTTACAAGTATAATCAAATAACGATGTCCACAAGCATGGTGTAAACCTAAAACTACTGTAACACCCCGAAACATTTCTAAGTATTTTAAGACCATTAAGAAGATTGACGGATGCTAATTATATCAATTCGGATATGAACATGATTGATAATTTGAATGATATCAATTAATCATGATAATATATGTATGAGGTGCATTAAGAATGGTTTAGGGTCTAAGAAGAGCCCTAAGGCTAAGTCAAGTTGAAAACTATATGATGGAATAAAGTTTCAAGTGAGTCTACACAAGATCTAGCTTCAAACAAGCATAACTCTTAATATATGATAATTTATATGGTGTATAACCTATAAAATTAAAGCCCTTTGAGTCTAGTTTCCAACGCATTAAACCGTTTGTAATTTGGATATGTATACAGAACGTTATGGCCATTTTACTGGACCTGTGTCATATGCGCGCCCAGATGCGCAGTCGCGCATATTTGAGACTTTCTGCCTCAGGTGCACGGCCAGATGCGCGGCCACTTGCCTAGGTGCGTGGCCGCGCACGTAGGAGCTCATTGAATACCCCCAAGGCCGGGTAGGGAGAGGGGTTAAGTCATTTTTGAGCTAAAACCTGATATTTTAGAGATATGTAAGAACATTTTAGAGAGAGAAGGAGTAAACCTAACATTCTAATCATTTAATCTTGCACCAATCTCCAAGAATTAAGGAATTTAATCACAAGATCTTCATCAAAGAGGTAAGGTTCCATACCCTAGTTTTTAATTTCGGAATATGGATTAAAAGTAGGTCATAAGAAGTATGATTCTTGGGTGTGAGAGTATTATGTATACATGTATAGATTTATTATGAAAATATGAGTATGAATCAAGTATTGGAACTCATGGTATAGTGATTGGAAGCCATAAATTCTTAATTTAAATGAATACCCATTGTAGAAATTGAAAGGTGATTATTTGATGGAATTTTGTTGGTTGGGTGAGAATGGTTGGTCACACATGTGATGTTAGGATTATAAGTTGTTAAAGGATGATGGTGGATGAATTGTTGGTAAATGATGGTAGTTGGAAGAACTAATTCTATGATTAAGAAATGTATAAATGTGTGCCTACTAGGTGTTTGATAAAATGCCTAACTGACCAAATCTGAAAATGTGTTTACTAATATTGGTCCAATTGAATTATGTTGATGTTGATTGAAGTTGTAAGAGTAGTGAGAGTTTTTAATATCACTAAAGAGTTGAATTAAGAAAGCTCGATTTGTGGCGATCTTATTATCGAGGAATTTTCGAGGAAATCATCGGGATTTGAGCCGTTCGGAGGTTGATACGCGCGGAATGGAGTTTCCGGAGTATTGTACAGCTTGCTCGGTATTGGATTTGGCTTGTTCGAGGTAAGTAACTCTTCTAATTCTAGATCTGAGGGTATGAACCCCGATTATACGTGGTATGTGTTTGGTGTTAAGGTAACGCACAAGTTAAGTGACAGGCGTGTGGGCGTGCACCGTTTGAACTGTAAACCCGTTATTCCTATGGTACTGTGTAGTTACCTTAACTTATCTGTAATCATGAAATCTCTACGTACTAGAGTTATCGAGTTGTGACTCATGTCAGAAAACAATTCATAGGCAAATGTTGGTATTATTTGGACCCACGGAGGTCATTTCTACTGTCGATTTATTTGTATAATTTGTAAATTCATACTCAGTCATGTTCATTCATTTCATATCATCTCTCAGTCTCTGTTGCTATTTATTGATTCATCATTTTGGGTTAGTTTCATGGCATTGTGACCCCGAGAGACTGGAGAGATTGATGACTGAGTGAGGCCGAGGGCTTGATTGTGAGGATAATTATGGGATCGGGCTGCTCGTCGCAAAATGCCATATTGGCTTTATATACTTTATTATTATGGGATCGGGCTGTAAGCTGCAGTAGGCCAGATTGGCTTATTATAGCACGTGAGTTGTCCGTACGGATACAGATATTGAGACTATAGCACGTGAGTTGTCCGTACAGATTATAGCGCTTGGGCTGAAGGAGCCCCTCCGGAGTCTGTACACACCCCTAGTGAGCACAGGTACCTACTGAGTGCGAGTGCCGAATGCGAGTGCCGAGTGATTTGGTAGGATTGAGTGACTGTGAGGCATGAGTGACTGTGAGGATTGAGTGATTGGGAGAACTGAGTGACTGAGAGGATTGAGTGACTGAGAGGACTGAGTGAATTGATACTCTAAGCGTATGCATATTGTTTTATCACTATGTTGCATTGCATTGGCATGCACATTGACATGTAGGCATAGAGATGTACTTTCCTCATGCCATTTGAAAATGAAATTTCCTATTGTGGAAGAATGTTTTTGGGAAAAATCATAATTTTCAGACTTACTCATATTTTGGTGATTTCAATGAAAAGAATTGAGTTTTACTATTATACTTGAAAAGAAAATATTTATTTTTCCAGAACTGTGAACGAGCTGGGCATCTTATCATTGAGTTATTATTTGTGTTACCTTTATTTTATTGTTATGAGATGTTATTAGATATGGGTATGGACTCTAACCTTGGTATAAGCTCCTCACTACTTTCAACCTAAGGTTAGGCTTGTTACTTATTGAGTACATGGGGTCGGTTGTACTCATACTACACTTCTACACCTTGCGTGCAGATTTTGGATGTTGATGTTGCTGTGCATGGCGGAAGCTAGCATTTAAGATGTACCTGTGATCCAGTCACAACTGCCTCTTGTTCTTTATAGCTTTAGAATTATTAATCTGTTCATGTATATTTCAAACAGATAATGTATTTTATTTCACACCAACTTTGTAAATTCAAATCTTAGAAGATCATAATTTATACTACCAGTCCTTGAGGAGTGTATTAGAGTTAGATAAATATTAATTGAATCTTATTGTTGTAATTTGGCTTGCCTAGCGGGTGAGGTTAACCTTCAGATGGTTTGAAAGTTTGCTTGAGATGTAAAAAGGACTATTGGGTGTTTCACTTTTGTCTCGATTTGACGTAGAGTCTCGAGTTATGAATGTGTTAAAGGATCTTTTACGTGGTGTAATTATGGAACAAATTAAATTTTCGTGTCTTGTTGATGAGTTCAAACTCATGAAGGTTAAGTGATTACGTTGGAGTTGTGGTAGTAAAAAGGGTATAGAAAGATGTCAATTTGAGGTTAAACATGCGGGTTATCACCTGCGGAATAAACTATAGAGATGTGATCTTTATAATGTTGTGTGGAGAATCTTCTTTTCTACCAATAGGGCAGATGTATTGGGATTTGAATTTGAATTGGTGAAGAAAGTTGACTTGACCGTCACGAGATTGAAGGCGAGGTTAGTAGACGATCTGAGATACCATATGGGTTGTGATGCATGAGCTGGGAAGAATTTAGTTAAATCTCACTATGGTGTTATGGCACTAATTGAATATGGGTATTGTGAATTACTGAATGTTTTGATCTATGGCTTTGAGCCAAGTGGGGGAGCCTACTATTGACAATTCGATTTCATGGTTATTGGTTAAATTAAGTTTTGGTCCGAGACATACTTGTCGAGTAGTTATGACTGCAGAGGCTGAGATCGAAGATGACTCGAGTAAGGAAATTTCCTGAATATGGGATATAATGCACTTATGAAAATATGAAAAAATCATAGAATGATTAAGTTGTAAATTTCGAAGAATGTAGTGCGCATGAAATATGAATTTGGCCAGTGGTATTAAGTGAGGGTTATTTCTTTGATTGTTGTTGTGCTAATGGGGAATGTGTCTTTTGGCCCGTTTGGGTGGTGCAATTCAATTTTGAGCCGAGTGGGTGATTCCTGAGAAGATTCTAATGGGTCCGAGATTTAGATATAACAATTAAAATATTTTTCGGACTTGTGTATGGATAGAATCTGAGATTTGCATTTGATGGTGTCGGGACATGCGGTAATTCTGTATGACTGTGGACTCTACATTCCAGTATAAGAAAGGTAAACACTACTAGAAAAACATTAATTTGTGACTGAAATTTCCGACTGAAAATGAAGTAGTCGCTAATGGGACTACTTTTGCGACTGTTGTAGTCGGAAACAAATCTGAATTTTTATTACTTTTAAAAAAAAATGAATACGACTATTATTCCGACGAAAGCAGTGTGAAAATAGCGCGCCAATTTCATGGGTTCACTTTTGCGACCGATTTAGTCGGACAATAAAAAGTCAAACATATTAGTTGACCAACAAAGCGACTGCGTCGGTCGCTAAGTTAAAATTAAAATGGTAAAAGAATTTTTAAATTGTTTTGCAACCACAGTTGTCAGAAATCTAAATTTAATATTTCACCAAAACCCCATTTCCCCAATTTCTGCGCGCCCTAGTTCCCCGATTTCCCTCCTCTCTCTCTTTCAATATCTTCCACTCCATCTCAACGGCTGACAGAGGACGGGCGAACGAATATTTCAGGTAACTGCACACCACCCAATTCTTTCTTTACATCTTCACTATCACTAGCATGAATGAGTTGCAGTGATATTTTTATGATTCTCATTCATTGCTGTAATCACATCTTGTTAAGACATTGTTTCTCTTTTCAATCCATGTTGTGTTATGCTTCTTATTGAAATTTCTAGTTATTAAAAAGGGGGAATTTCTTTTGTAGTGATGATTTTTCCTTTCAACAAAGGTTGTTAATGTTTCTTACCTAGAAACAGCTGTATTCATTCTCATTCAGTTAGCTTGTTAATTAGCCTTGACCCTTTTCAAGATTTTCATATTCTGGGAAAGTTTTCTCGAAAGATGTTAACTGGACTAGCAAATATGTAAACCTGTCGATTCTTTCGTTTTTATTTTAATTTTTTTAATACATTCGATTTTCTTCTTCAGTTTGTTTCATTGCTTAAGGTACTCCAGCTTTTCTTGTTCAAGGATCTTGTTTGGTTAATATGAAAGTTATGGTTTTACCAGAGGCTGGGACTCTACAAGTTTCTGGAAATCAAATGTTTTATGTAGCTTATTGTGGAGAAAGTTAGTCCTGAAGAATTAATCCAAAGAGCTGCAACCCAACTGCTTAAATTAAAAATAGCTAGCTGATGTATATGTATAATTTATTTATGATATGTGTATGACCATGCATAATATGTGGTATAATATATGTATATCGGCTAGAAAAAGTAAATAATGAATGCGGTTAGTTATTTTTGTAAAGATTCCTCTTCGACCACTTGTTTCCTCCTACTTTGGTTAGATTTCTAAATATTAGCATTAAAATATGACTCAAGCTCCACTGTTACCTTTCTGAAAAAACCGAAGGACTCAAGATTTAAAGTCTAGATTATGACCAAAACTCGCCCAATGTAAGTTGTAAAATTATAGCTATGTCGAAGCCCTAGCTTGTGACAAATGCGTGCTTTTATTTCTTATATTAGGGGTATGCTTTCTTGAAAGTATACTTTCTTGAAATACACTAATTCAAATGCTTTTACTAGTAAAATATACTTTCTTGAAATAAAATGAGGCTACTTTAAAAGAATGAAGCTCAAATGGAATTCATACTTTCTTGTGGAGAGCTCTTTCAACTTGAATATGCTTAATTAGAATGTATTTGTGATTAGAATCTGCTTAACTAGAATGTATTTATAATTATAATGTATTTGTGTAGATGACTTGTGTTCAACGATCATAATACTAATTAATATATATTGTGTTAAATATCTTGGATTTATTTTGTGTAGATAGAGCTTGCACATCGTAGATGGATGTATAATCGAACTTATCCTAATCATAGTGGGTTGAGGGAGGAATTTATAGAAGGGGTTGCTAAATTCATGGCTAAAACAAAAACACCTCATGAATTTCTCAGTGAAGGGGTGATTAGGTGTCCTTGTATGAAATGCAAGTGCGGAAAGTTATTACAACCAGATGTTGTTAAAGTTCATCTTTATAAAAAAGGGTTTATGAAAAATTATTACGTGTGGACTATTCATGGAGAGGATGTTGCTAGTGTTGGTAACGTTGATTTTTAAATATTTTTTTGTAGTGAGGGTAGTCCATTAGCAGAGAATAATGCTGAAAATTCTCGATTCAGTGAAATGGTTAGGGATGCTTTTGTGATGCACCCGGAGGCTCAGTCTGAACTATATGATAATGCTAAGCGCTTCTATGAACAGTTACAGGAAGCAAGCCGTCCATTGTATGAAGGATCAATGCATTCTAAGTTGTCTTTTGCAGTTAGATTATTAAGTATTAAATCAGATTCAAGTATTTCTCAAGCGGGCATGGACTCTATCATTGGCCTTATGAATGAACTTAATTCGAATAAAATTGGCCTACCCAAAGATTTCTACACAGCAAAGAAATTGGTTTATAAGTTAGGACTTTTATCAGAGATGATTGACTGTTGTGAGAAAGGTTGCATGTTATTCTATAAGGATGATGCAGCCTTAGAAAATTGTAAATTTTGCAACCAACCTCATTACAAGAAAGTCATAAATTCAAAAAAAAAGGTTCCAGTTAAGGCGATGCATTACTTACCCCTTATACCTAGGTTAAAGAGGTTGTATGCATCAATGAGCTCTGCTCCTCATATGAGATGGCACTATAAAAATAGAAGGCCACCCGGTATTATGTGTCATCCGTCAGATGGAGAATCATGGATGTATTTTGATAGGGTATTTCCGGATTTTGCTAGTGAACCAAGAAACATTAGGTTGGGTTTATATGCAGACGGATTCAATCCTTTTTTTGTCTCTGCTTCACCATATTCATGTTGGCCAGTGTTTATTACGCCGTATAATCTTCCTCCTGAGCTGTGTATGACAAGTCTATATTTGTTCCTAACTTGCATTGTTCCAGGTCCACGCAATCCGAAAACTTTGATTGATGTGTACATGCAACCTTTAATTGATGAGTTAAAGTTATTGTGGCATGAAGTTGTGGAAACATATGATATATCAACTAAACAAAACTTCAGATTGTGTGCTGCTTTGATATGGACTATAAATAATTTTTCTGCTTATGGAATGTTATCTGGGTGGTCGACTGTAGAAAAGTTAGCTTGCCCAATTTGTATGAAAGACACAAAAGTATTCACATTGAAACATGGAGGAAAGAATACATGGTTTGACTGCCACCGTCGATTCTTGCCTATGGATCACGAGTTTAGGAGAAATACTAGTGCATTTATGAATAATCAAACTGATTTTGAGGAGCCACCGTCACCATTGTCGCCAGAAGAAATTAGGAACAGAGTTAGGTTTCTACCAAAGGTAATAGAGTCGCCAATGTCTAATAAGATACCTGGTTATGGTGTTACGCATAATTGGACTAAACAGAGCATATTTTGGAAGTTACCTTATTGGAAGCATAATCTTCTTCGGCATAATTTGGTTGTCATGCATATCGAGAAAAACTTTTTTGACAACTTATTTAATACAATAATGGATGTCAATAACAAGGCAAAAGATAACTTGAAGGCTAGGATGCACTTAAAGGAATATTGTAGGCGAAGTAAGTTGTACCTGACATACTTGAACAACAAGATTCAGAAGCCCAAGGACAGCTACACATTCACTTTGGATGAAAGAAGAGAGATTTGTGATTGGGTTAAGAATTTGAGGATGCGTGATGAATATGCATCAAACTTATCCAGGTGTGTTGACATGAAAGAAGGGAAGTTGACGTCTATAAAAAGTCACGATTGTCACATTTTCCTCGAATCTTTGATGCCTATTGCATTCAAAGCCTTGCCTGATAGAATATGGAAACCCATTAATGAGATAAATTTATTTTTCAAGGAGTTGTGTTCTAGCACATTGAATGTGGAGAACTTATCTTACATGGAGAGTAATATTTGCTTAACTTTAAACAAGCTGGCGAAAATTTTTCCTCTTGGATTTTTTGATGTAATGGAACATCTTCCAATTCATCTTGCACAAGAGGCACGACTTAGAGGGCCAGTACAATGTAGATGGATGTATACTTACGAGAGGTAATGGCTTTAAATTATTTTTCCTTGACTTGTTTTAAATAAACATTATTTCATCTAAAAATTGTGCTATGTAGGACTATTGGAAAATGTAAGCGGACCGTAAAAAATCGATCCAGGATTGAGGGACCGATATGCGAGGCACATCTGGCTAAAGAAACTTCTTTTTTTCTGTTCATATTATTTTGAACATGATGTGCCATGTTTGAGAAATAGGCCAAATCGACATGATGATGAAGGTGTTAATGAGCCTTTGGCACCACCATTTTCCATATTCAATCAACCAGGTAGAGGTCTAAAAACTAGTAAAAAGCAAAATTTGACTGAGATGGAGAAAAAGTCCGCTACAACACATGTATTGTTGAATTGTCCAGAGGTCCAACCTTATTATAAGTAAGTCTTAATTTATATTAAAGGCGATTATTACAAGATCAAAGTTATTTTACTCAATGAAAGTTATAATTTTGTCGTACAGTTACTTTATAGGTGTAAATGGGCATGATGCTATTTATCCAAGATTTTCAGAGTGGTTTAAGGAGTTTGTAAGTTCTATTTTATGGCTACAAATTAAGTACATTGTATCTTTCAAATTCTAACTTTTCTTTAACTCTATATAGGTTCATAATCCAGTTAATGGCATTAATGACCCATTTTTGCATGATATAGCTTGGGGACCTGACCATAAAGTCAGAATGATGTCTAATTACTTCGTCAATGGGTACAAGTTTCATACAAAAGAATGGTCTAACAATAAGAAAACCAATAATAGTGGGGTGTGGGTAAAGGGTAATGGAGATGTTGATTATTATGGAGTGCTCCAAAAGATTTTAGAACTAGAGTATTTCGGTTGGCCGAAAAAGATATTGGTACTCTTTCGGTGTAAGTGGTATGATCCAATACCTACTAGAGCTACAAAAGTTCACCCTAAGTATAAAATAGTTGAAATTAACCACGCGAAGGAGTATGAATTCTATGATCCATTTATCATTGTACAAAATATAAAATAAGTGTATTATATTCCTTATCCTTTGCGCAAGAATAAGTCCACATGGCAGATAGTTATAAAAACAAAGCCCGTAGGTAGAGTAGAAGTTGAGAATGCATTAGAAGTCGCGTACCAGAATGACATTTCAAGTGTTCAAGAAAGGGTTGATGATGAATTAGTGGGTTAATTGCAGCATAGTAAAGGCATCTATGAAGAATATGATCCTTTGGTCCTAACTCGTAGATCAAGTCAGCACGATTTTGGTGAAGGAATATCCCGTACAAACATGGAGGAAGATCCCGCCGATGAACGTGAAACAAGCGAGGAAGAATTATTTGATGAAAATGAAACAAGCGATGAGAAAGAATTACTTGATGAAAATGAAACAAGCGATGAGGAAGAATTACTTGATGAAAATGAAACAAGCGATGAGGAAGAATTGCTTTATGAAAATGAAACAAGCGATGAAGAAAAATTAAATAATAAATATCAATCAAGCGAAGAGGATTGACATGTTGGTTTTTATGTGTTTTCGTTATTCATTTAATAAGCTGAAGAATTTCTTTACATTTTTTATGTCTTAACATATTTCATCTAATATTTTTAATATACTTATGTTACACATATGGCGCTGGGTCAAAAAAAGAAGATAAGACGCGATTCCTAGCTTCCTCAGTACACTTTAGGTCCCACTACCTCGTCTGTGCCATTTATGAGTCCTCCTCATCCTCCTCCTCCTCCTCCTCAGCAGGCTTCACTGCCACTTGGCTTTTTCACTTTGCCCCCTTGTGATCCAGTTCGATATAAGCGTATCTTTTATATTGTAGTTAAAATCTTACATATGTCCTCGCAGCACGTGGCTCAACCCATTCTCTTATCCCATCCTTTTTTTTTTCATATGTTTGTCCTCAAAGACCTCAGCATAAGTCACAAGTCTCCCTTTTTCCTTTTCCTGCAAAAAAAATAAAATAAGTTAATAAAGTTCAATTGCATCTAGTTAAAATCAAAACAAATATAATAAGAAAGTTACCATTCTCCTTCGATGGGTCTCCATACTAATTGAACCCTCGGTGTGCAATGAGTCACCCGTATTGGAGGCTCGGGCAGCCTTTGCAGCATTGCTCCTCTTCTTAAATTTTTCAGAAGCCCATATCACATTAAGTCTATCCCATATGTCTTTTAGTATCCAGCCGGCGAGTCAAGCTTTATAAAGGAGATTTTTATGCCGATCAACAGCTTTTTTCTCGAAATTATGACTTATTTGCTGATAATATTTGGGAAGCCATGCACACCTTGTCTGCAAATAATTTAAAACATTAGATGAAATAAGGGTAGTTTGATAAATAATACAAAATTAATTGATTTTGTACCCTAAATTGATTTCACATCTGATCTATGTAAATATACGGTATATCTGACCATTTACTCCAAGCATCTCGATAAAATCCTTTAACACAATCCACAACCACCTTCATAGATTCATTGGAGGGAACAAACTTGCATTAAAATTAACATATGTTAAAAATATATTCAAAAATTCAAAGAATAATAAAGTAATTGCTTACCCAGTAGTCCCATCAGGAATGATAATCAGTCTGTGAATAGAATCATATGATACAATATCTTCAAAAGTATGAGTCTGTGTATCATCAGGAGCAAGTGTAGATGTATCAATGGATGGGGATGGCGGTATGGTAGAGCCTCCGACATGCGGCCTAGAAACACTAGGAGTGGATGATGATGGAGATGAAGATGGAGCCATAGATACGGAACCACCATTCTGACTAACATGGTAGCTTGAGTATGGAGTGAATGATGACGGAGGCATAGATGAGGAGCCACCATGCTGACTAGTACGATAACCTGGCGAAGAAGATAGTGTAGTGTGCATGCTCTCTAGTTTTGTATTTTGGTTTTTTATTGGAGATGAAAGAAGTAGCTACATTAAAAGAAGTATCCATTACCTGATAATTAGGCAAGAGGGAGAAATAACTGCAAAATCAATACAATCAACTAACAAGAAATGAATCTATGTGTTTTGCTTGATCTAGACATTAGCCTAGTGGGCACTTAGAAAATCAGAATAATCTAGTGTAACAGGTGCACTTGGCAATTTTGTCAATAAAACAGAGTAGATATTTTGATGTTTTGAGCAACTCTTAGCCACATTTTATGTATAAATGTGTTGAGGAAGGGGACCCAAAATTTCCATATGCTCATATGGCATAAATGTTTTTGGCTTTTGCTTTCCTTAATTTTATTTCCTTTTAGAGGCATATAGATATAACCGTTTCTTTTCCCTATATGCATGTTTTGTTTCTTGGACAACTAATAATTGAAAATCAACTTTTCCATGTAGGGTTCATCCATTCCTAGTCCATTCTATTTCTAAAAATCTAACTATGAATCCTACAACTCAAAACAGTTGCTGTTGCAAATTTTCAACACATAACAGACTTTCTATTTTTCCATTTTCTTTTCATTTGAACAGATAAAAATTTGAGGATATCATTTGACATAAAAAAGAAAACTATTTCACAACCTAAGATATTTGAGAATTTTTCATAAAAGCTAGGTAAATCTTTCATCTTGGAAAGGAAAAAAAATTGGAAACTTAGCAGACATGAAATCTTTGCAAGAATATATTACTCAGTTGGCAATGCTCTCCATCTAGAAGACAAAGTAGGTGGAGATTGACAAGAAAGTACCATGGTTTTTACAACAAGCATATCATACCAATAACACATTATTTTAAAAATATTAAGGCCAGTGAATTTGTTGCCGGAGAAATTGGTAAAAACAAGGCCTTCTAGATCACAAATACTACAAGGAAAGGACTTTTGAACACTGTTGCTGGATAAATCAATATATGTGAGGGAAGCAAGAGATGACTATCTATTACTATCTATCACAAATACTACAAGGAAAGGACCTTTGAAGCAGTGTTTTAAAGGATTATCTATTACTAGCAGGATCTTTAGTCTTGCTATTCATCTTTTACTAGCAGGATTTTGACTAACTTGCTATGTATCTCTTTCTCTGGTTGTGAACAGAATTATCAACTATCTGTGTTGTTTTGAAATGGAGGTAAATTGTTATCACTTTATTGCCAACTTGACCATAGTGAGTCAAGAATATCAAACATTTTAATTTCAGGAAGCCTATCAACAACGTTTTGAGGAATGGCGTCAAAGTCAACCCGATTCCGAGGATGGTAGCTCAACCCAAGTATCACTCAATGATGTAGCTTCAATATGGACGCATGTGGTTGGTGGCGCAAAGAAAGGTAGAACCTACGGTCTTGGATCACAATATTCCGTAGGCCGTTCTACGACATTGTTGTCTGGTGATGCGAGTTATTCGCAAGATCACAAAGAGGTGAAAGTATTACGAAAAGAAGTTAAAGAGTTGAAGGAGGAACGGAAAGAAGATCGAGCAAATTTAACAATTGCAGAGTCTAGTGGAGAAATTTATGAGCGGACGTCCATTTGATCCTGTGAATGGCGAGGATGGCGGGGATAATGGGTTTTAGTTTGTTATGGTTATGATGTTTGAGACATTATTATTTGTTGTAGTTGAATATTTAGACTTGGTAATATTTACACCTGACTATGATTGTAATGTTTTAGACTAGATTGAATGGTGCCTAAATGTTTAACTCTTTTTGAATGTTTTAGTTACAAATATTTATGTTTTGCATTTTATGGATTTGATTAGTTGAAATGGTGGATTAATTGGTTGAAATGGCGGATTGATTGGTTAGCATTGTGGAATAATTGGTTGTATATTTGAATTGGCAGGTGGTACTGCTTTAAAAGAGTTGGAATTTGGCAAAACATTCCCAGTTTTTCGATTGATTTCCGACCATAGTAGTCGCAAAATGAATCAAAATATTTCAGATTCAGGAACATCTGCGACTACTGTAGTCAGAAATATAAATAAATAATTTTAAATTAGATTTGCGACCACGGTAATCAAAAATATAAATAAATAAATAATTTTTAAATTAGATTTGCGACCACATCAGTGGAAAAACTCAAATAAAATTAAATAATATTATAATTATGTATACCGTTTGCGACCGAAGTAGTGGGAAAGTTAATATCAAATTAAATTAAATTTAAATTGTTTCCGACAGCGTCAGTCGGAAAATTGACCACATTTATTAGTCATTTTTCTATTTTGACTTTTCGACCGTTGTAGTCGCAAATTACAGACGGATTTTGTCGCAAACTATTTCAGACCAGCTATTTTGCGACTACGACTTTTCGGTGTGAATATAGTCAGAAATTAGCATTTTCTGACCACTTTCTGACCGTTTTTACAGTCGAAAAATAGCCATTTTCTAGTAGTGAAAAGAATAATTTTAAGTTCACATAAGACCTCTTCAGAGTGGGTGTCTCGGTGGTGGTACTTATAGGGTGCTTAAGAAGGAATACAACGAATTATGGGCCTAAGGGCGGTGTGGTTCTAAGTTAGGATGTCTTATAAGGAGGCCTTACGAGTGCTTCGTTGCAATACTCTAGGATTTGGCGACACGTATGGCTTGGTCGAGTTAGAAAGATTCAATTCTGATAGCTTGGTTATGTGAGAATGGATTTTAAATTGTTCTTGATGGTTTGAACTGGATATTCTCTACCGGTGAGGGGAACATGTTGTGTATTGTGATTTCCTCCTGGAAGGGAGCAAATGGAAGGTTTTTAACTAATCGGGTATGTAATTTTCTGGTGACTCAGATTTGATAATGAGATTCTCGTATTTTTCACATGATGGCATGATAGATGTGGTATGTTGTGCGGGATTACGACTTATATTTGCAAGGTGGCAGTGCAGTCTCGAATGGAAGGTCACGAATATTAGACAACATGGTCAGTTTTAGACACTTAGATAATGTTATAACTGCTCGGTAAATCCTGAGAATGGTGCACATTTCAGAAGGCACATTGTGATTTGACTTACAAATATTTTATTAGTATTGCAGAACTCACTTGGTTGATAGACTACTAGTATTCAAATTATTGTTATGTGGCACAAAAAAATTATGGAAGTATTCCTAGTGGGATGATCGTGCATGAAGGATGTTTTAGTCATTCGAGTGCTGGAGTTATGATCAATTATGGTTGTTCGTGTATTCTATGAATTTGGGGACTGGGAGTTCTCAGAAGCAAATTATTTCAGGGTCGTGGACTATGAAGGTGTGGCCAAGTTAACTAGATAATAGTATGTGTCATGGTTAAGTCATGGAGGACTTTTTAGCGGGATAATTATCCATGTTCGGATTGCGTTTGGGCTATAATAAGCCTGGAATCGACTGTTGAGCTTTAAGCCGTGATATTTCTCATATCTTTAACATTGCGTGAGCTATTTGAGCCATGATTGAGGCTACATAGGAGTTATAAATCCCTGAATGAACTTGATAAATGCCTTACTGATGAAAGATTTCCGATTTGAGCTACGATAATACACTTTGTACATGCATACGCTTTAGCATGTCATTTATACCAGTCCAGAAATATGAGAATCTTATCCTACTCATCATATACCTGTATACCTATTTAAATACTCCCATATGGTATATTTGGATTGAAGGCTTGGGACTATACCATGCAACGCGTAGAATTCGCGAATTTCTCGATCGTTTATCTGATTTAATTGCCCTTCCTTCCTCTTCGTGCTATAATATTATTGAGCAGGGTATTTGAGGAATTGAGCACATGCATCTACGGATATTCTTTTTACGAAATTTGAGGAGTTGGTTAGAAATGTTGGGATTGAATGTCAATAAAGTGGTTAGCTTTAATGAGATGAAGTCATTGGACCTAGAATGAGTACTATCGAATTTGATTATGGTATATTTGGGAGAATAACATCGGCAGTGTACAAAGGTTTTGGAACGGGATTTTATGGAAAGTGGGGTTTAATACTTGTACTTGGTTGGTTTTGAGTAGTTACTATGATTGGGAATGGTGCTTCAAATATGCGAGTTGTATAGTATGTTGTGTGATTATATCTGAGGTTATGGTTACAACTTAATACAACTTGCTCAAATTTATACAGTGTGTAGATGTGAAATTCAGGTCTTAAAAAGAAGTTTTTGGATGTTGGAAATTAGATTTCAAGGTTTATGGGCTAAGGCTAAATCAATAAATTTTCAATTATGTGGTATCGTCAGGCCTATATGGGATAGGGTGAAGTGGGATCACCTCGAGTATGCATGCGTAATAAGGTGAAATAGAGATTTGAAGGCTCAAACATGTCAAAGAAGAAGCATCACCCGTGATCAAATATATATTGGATATAAAATTTTATGGTCATTTTTCATACTAGAACATCTTAGAGTAATTGTTGGAGGTCGCCAAAGGTTTAGTTCGGGTGTTCGGCATAGAGATTTAGAGTTGAAGAAAGTGAACGGGTTATTCTCAAAATTTTCTCTATGAATATATTGGGTGAATTGTTAAGAAAGTTAAAGTATGTGTAGTCACATTAGGTCTTATGAAAAAGGAAATAGGCCAAACTATGAGTAGGATGTTTCCCTATTATTGTCCTCCATGTATTTGGTGTTTCATGTGTCTATGTTGAAGAAAGTAGTTGGAGACCCGACACTCATTATTCCGGTTGAGACTATTGAGGTTAATGAGAAATTGACTTGTGAAGAGATTCCAGTTTCTAATACTGATCGGCAAGTCCGAAAGTTGAGAAATAAAGAAATTGCCTCCGTAAAAGTGTTATGGCGAAACCAACTGGTTGAAGAGGCCACTTGGGAAGCCGAGGAAGAAATGAAGAAGAAGTACCCTCATTTGTTTGACTAGCCATGTATTTATAAAGTTGTGTTCTACGAAAATGCTAAGAGTTACCTTTTATGAATTATATATAAACTGTATAACTGATGTTAAAGGTGTTCCTTTTTGGTAGTATACTGCTCATGAGGACACGATTGGCATTGTTTTAATGTTATGTTGCGTTGTTGGTTCATGTATATGTTGTTAGGACTGGTTTTGGTGATTCTTTGGCATGTGGTTAGGCCCAATTGCAGAGGACACTCTGTCGAAATTTCTGAAAAATTTGGGAGTTAGCCAAATTTTGGGGCCTTAAGAAAGTTGAAATGTTGGAAGAATATCTAACATCTATATGAAGTCAAGAACGATTAAAGATAATGGTTAAGGTGAAAGGAGGATAATACCGAGCCTAATAATGACTTATAAAACATTCGAGGATGAATATTCTTAAGTGAGGGAGAATGAAACACCCCAAAAAATTTCTAACTGTTTTAAGACCAGTAAGAAGATTGACAGGTGCTAATTATATCAATTCGGGTATGAACAAGACTGATAATTTGAATGATATCAATTGATCATGATAATATATATATGAGGTGCATTAAGAATGGTTTATGGTCTGAGAAGAGCCTTAAAGCTAAGCCAAGTTGAAAATTATATGATGGGATAAAGTTTCAAGTGAGTCTGTACAAGATCTAGCTTCAAACGAGCATAACTCTTAAGATATGATAAGTTATATGGTGTATAACCTATACTATTAAAGCCCTTGGAGTCTAGTTTCCAACGCATCAAACCAATCGTTATTTGGACACGTATACAGAAAGTTATGGCTATTTTACTCGACCTGTGTCATATGCGAGCTCAGATGCGCGGCCGTGCATATTTGAGACTTTCTGCCTCACGTGCGCGGCCGGATGCGCAGCCACTTGCCCAGGTGTGCGGACGCGCATGTAGGAGCTCATTGAATACCCCCAAGGCCGGGTAGGGAGAGGGGTTAAGTCATTTTTGAGCTAAAACCTGAAATTTTAGAGAGATGTAAGAACGTTTTAGAGAGAGAAGGAGTAAACCTAACATTCTAATCATTTAATCTTGCACCAATCTCCAAGAATCAAGGAAGTTAATCACAAGATCTTTATCAAAGAGATAAGGTTCCATACCCTAGTTTTCAATTTCGGGATTTGGATTAAAAGTAGGTCTTAAGAAGTATGATTTTTGGGTGTGAGAGTATTATGTATACATGAATGGATTTATTATGGAAATATGATTATGAATCAAGTATTGGAACTCATGGTATAGTGATTGGAAGCCATAAATTCTCAATTTAAATGAATACCCATTGTAGAAATTGAAAGGTGATTATTTGATGGAATTTTGTTGGTTGGGTGAGAATGGTTGGTCACACATGTGATGTTAGGATTATAAGTTATTAAAGGATGATGATGGGATGAATTATTGGTAAATGATGGTAGTTGGAAGAACTAATTCTATGGTTAAGAAATGTATAAATGTATGCCTACTAGGTGTTTGATAAAATGCCTAAATGACTAAATCTGGAAATTTATTTACTAATATTGGTCCAATTGAATTATGTTGATGTAGATTGAAGTTGTAAGTGTAGTGGGAGTTTTTAATATCACTAAAGAGCTGAATTAAGAAAGCTAGATTAGTGGCGATCTTATTATCGAGGGATTTTCAAGGAAATCATCGGGATTTGAGCCGTTCAGAGGTTGATACGCGTGGAATGGAGTTTCCGGAGTATTGTATAGCTTGCTCGGTATTGGATTTGGCTTGTTCGAGGTAAGTAACTCTTCTAATCCTAGAGCTGAGGGTATGAACCCCGATTATACGTGGTATGTGTTTGGTGTTGAGGTGACGCACATGCTAGCTGACGGACGTGTGGGCGTGCACCGTTTTAACTGTGAACCCGTTATTCCTGTTGTACTGTGTAGTTACCTGAACTTATCTGTAATCATGAAATCTCTACGTACTAGAGTTATCGAGTTGTGACTCATGTCAGAAAAAAATGCTTAGGCAAATGTTGGTATTATTGGGACCCACAGAGGTCATTTCTACTGTCGATTTATTTGTTTAATTTGTAAATTCATGCTCAGTCATGTTCATTCATTTTATATTATTTCTCAGTCTCTGTTGCTATTTATTGATTCATCATATCATCATTTTGGGTTAGTTTCATGACATTGTGAGCCCGAGAGACTGGAGAGATTGATGACTGAGTGAGGCTGAGGGCTTGATTGTGAGGATAATAATGGGATCGGGCTGCACGCCGCAGAAGGCCATATTGGCTTTATATACTTTATTATTATGGGATTGGGCTGCACATCGCAGCAGGCCAGATTGGCTTATTATAGCACGTGAGTTGTCCGTACGAATACAGATATTGATACTATAGCATGTGAGTTGTCCGTGCAAATTATAGCGCTTGGGCTGAAGGAGCCCCTCCGGAGTCTGTACACACCCCCAGTGAGCGCAGGTACCTACTGAGTGCGAGTGCCGAGTGATTTGGGAGGATTGAGTGACTGTTAGGCATGAGTGACTGTGAGGATTGAGTGATTGAGAGAACTTAGTGACTGAGAGGATTGAGTGACTGGGAGGACTGAGTGAATTGATACTCTGAGAGTATGCATATTGTTTTATCACTATGTTGCATTGCATTGGCATGCACATTGACATGTAGGCATAGAGATGTACTTTCCTCATGCCATTTGAAAATAAAATTTCCTATTGTGGAAGAAAGTTTTTGGAAAAAATCACAATTTTCAGACTTACTCATATTTTGGTGATTTCAGTGAAAAGAATTGAGTTTTACTATTATACTTGAAAAGAAAATATTTATTTTTCCGGAACTGTGAATGAGCTGAGCATCTTATCATTGAGTTATTCTTTGTGTTGCCTTAATTTTATTTATGAGATGTTATTGGATATGGGTATGGACTCTAACCTTGGTATAAGCCTTTCACTACTTTCAACCTAAGGTTAGGCTTGTTACTTCTTGAGTACATGGGGTCGGTTGTACTCATACTACACTTTTGCACCTTGCGTATAGATTTTTGATGCTGATGTTGCTGTGCATGGCGGGAGCTAGCATTGAAGATGTACATGCGATCCAGTCTCAACTGCCTCTTGTTCTTGGTAGTTTTAGAATTATTAATCTGTTCATGTATATTTCAAACAAATGATGTATTTTATTTCACACCAACTTTGTAAATTCAAATCTTAGAAGCTCATGATTTGTACTACCAGTCCTTGGGGAGTGTATTAGAGTTAGTTAAATATTAATTAAATATTATTGTTGTTATTTGGCTAATCTAGCGGGTGAGGTTAGGTGCCATCACGGCTAGTCGGATTTTGGGTCCTGACAACTACCCGGACATAAACAGGAATAGTAGCTACGGATGGACTCTCGTCACTTCGTGCGTACGTAGCCCCCACAAATAATAACACATATTAATTAAGTTTACCTATGGGGTAAGTTCCATCTTACAAGGTTAGAAAAGAGACTTATTTCATCTCAAAGCTTACTTCCCAATTTAAGAATGCGCTCAAACCTCCAAATTTGATGCCAAGCGACTCGGAACTAGCCAAACATTATATAAATCGATCAATCTATGCGCAAAAGTTCATATCTCCACTATTAAAGTGATTACCCAATCAAAATTACAAGATTCCTAAAATTTACCCCCTGGCCCACATGCCCAGATTCCGAAAAATTTTGAAGAAAGTTTTTACCCATAACTTTAGGAACATAATATATAATTTTCACTAAGTTTCATAATCATTTTCGTGGTAAAATCTCATTTTTATTAAACCCTAGGTTTTTCATCTCAACCCATACCCATAATTTCTACCAATTTTCATGTGAAAATCTACCCATAATATATGTACTAAACTTATATTTAAAAGAAATTACTTACCTCACAAAGCTAGGTCGAAATCCCCTCCTTAGAAGCCCTCAAATCTCCCAAGAGTGGAAGCAAATGTGATAAACATGGTCCTACCCCGTAATAAATAAAGCTCACTGCCTCCAGCGGTTTCCGCACATGCGGTCATAGGGCCGCACATGCGCCCTCACTTCTGCGGACAAGGGTCCGCTTCTGCGGAATTCATTGGGTCGGCTGGGATCACTTCTGCCGACGGGTACCCGATTTTGTGGTCCCGCTTCTGCGCAGGATGGGCCACATCTACGGAACCTGGGCTGCCCTCCTTTGGCTGCTTCTGCGAGGCTTGGCCCGCACCTGCGAGCTCGCACCTGTGGCTGACCAAGCGTAGGTGCGATTTGACAGATCTGGTGCATCCGTTGTTTCTCCAAATTCTCATCTTGGTCCGAGCCTCGTCTGATTGACACTCGGGGCCCCTGGGGCCTCGCCCGAACATACCAACAAGTTTGGAATCATAAAATGGACTCGCTTGAACTCTCGGAATGCCCGAAACAACTTTAAAACTAAGAATCGTAGCCCAAAACCAATTGAATCAAACTTAAGAACTTCAAGTTCTTCAATTTACTTCCAATGCGTTGAAACGTACTTAATCTACTCGGAATGATACCAAATTTTATGTGCAAGTCTTAAATGATATGACGGAACTATTCTAGCTCTTGGAATTCCATTTGGATTTCGATATCAGCAAAACCCACTCCAAACCAAATTTAAAGAACTTTTAAAGCCTTCAAAGAACCCACTTTCACTATTAGTCACCAAAATGCTCCGGGTTCATCCAAAACCCGATCTAAACACACACCCAGGTTCGAAATTATCACACAAACCTATTCGAACCTTCAAATCCTGATTCTGAGGTCGTTTACCCAAAATGTGCCTTTTATGCCAACCTTAAGGAACCAAGTGTTTCGATTTCAACCCGAACCCTTCCAAATCCCGAACTAACCATCCCCACAAGTCATAAAATAGTATAAAAATGTGTGGGAAGTCTTATTTAGGGGAATGAGGTTCTAGAAAGTAAAATGATCGGTCGGATCATTACAAGTACAATGGAGTACCTCCTGAAGCTATCAAGTTAAGACTATTTCCTTTTCCTTTAAAAGGACATGCCAAAACTTGGTTGGGAAGTTTGCCTCAAGGGTCCATTACAACATGGGACTAGATGACTCAGAAGGTTTTAAACAAATATTTTTTCCCTGCTTAAACCACAAAGTTAAGATAAGACATATCTATTTTCTTGCAAAATGTCACTGAGTCGGTTTATCAAGCTTGGGAAAGATTAAAAGTAGTGTTAAGAAAATGCCCACACCATGACATTCCTGAACATATGCAATTGCATATTTTCTATCAGGAGTTAAAACCCTCTGCTAGAAATGTGATAGATGCAGCTACAGGAGGTTCTTTAATGGGAAAAACCACAGAGGAAGCATTGTAACTGTTGAATGAAATTTTTGAGAATGCCATCCAATGGCCATCTCAGCGTGTAATCATCAAAAAAGTTGTTACGGTAAATCTGGTTGATGCTTTAAATACACTAATGCAACAGATTGTTTCTTTAACACAAAAGTACGAATCTTTTCAGGTGAATACACAACAATCTAACCAATCTGAGGCTTATGACATATGTGGAGGAAACCACCAGAACCATGAATGTCAAGCAAGCAATCAAACGGATGAACATGTTAATGTCATCGGTTACAAGCCTTTTCGTTTTGGGAGTCCAATGGCACAAAATCATCCAGGATTTTAGTGGAGTAACCCAAATGGTGCCGAAAACTCTTAAAGCTTCCAAAAACAACAAATACAGTGTCCGTCGGGATACCAGAATCAAAATCGTGAGCAACCGAATTATAGACCTTATCAACATGCAGGACCATATCAACAAGCAGGGTCATACCAGCAGAGGCCCCAACAAGCTCATCCAAGTCTTGATGAACTTTTGTATAAGTATATTAAGGTCACTGATGAAAAGATAGAAAGACAAAATTCATCCCTCAAAAACCTGGAAATTCAGTTAAGCCAATTGGCAGCTCTTGTGTAAGAAAAGATTCAGGGTCCCTTAACAAGCAATACAGAGAAAAACCCAAAGGATCACCTTAAGGCCATCACTTTACGGTCAAGTAAGGAACTTGATGAACCTTATGTAGACAGACAAGAAAAGAACCAGATAGAACAACAGGTAGACAAAGGTAAGAATATTGAAAAACCATCTGAACCATCAAAGGAGAAAGAAAAAAAGAATAAGGAAGAAAAAATTTCTGAAAATATGGCTGCCCCACCTATGACAATTCCTTTTCCACAAAAAAATCAAACGAGAAAAGCTTGATGGTCAATTTGCAAAGTTTTTGGAAATCTTGAAACAAATTCAGACTAATATTCCTTTCACTGATGCTTTGTTGCAAATGCCTTCATATGCTAAATTTTTAAAAGAAATTTTGTCAAGCAAAAGGAAATTGGAAGAAGTTTCTCTGGTAATACTTACTGAAAAATGCAGTCCTATACTTCAAAATAAGCTACCACAAAAACTTGGTGATCCTTGCAGTTATACCATTCCATTCACTTTGGGAGAAGTATATTTTGAAAAAGCACTTTGTGATTCTGGAGTGGGTTGCTCTAGTGGTTAGCTCCCTCCACTTCCAACCAAGAGGTTGTGAGTTCGAGTCACCCCAAGAGCAAGGTAGGGAGTTCTTGGAGGGAGGGAGCCAAGGGTCTATGGGAAACAGCCTCTCTACCCCAGGGTAGGGGTAAGGTCTGCGTACACATTACCCTCTCCAGACCCCACTAGGAATTATACTGGGTGGTTGTTGTTGTTGTTTCTATCTTTAGAAAATTAGATCTTGGTGAAATGAAGGACATAGGTATTTCTCTTCAGTTTACAGATCAAAGTACTAAGAAATCTAAGGGAATAATTGAAAATGTGCTTCTAAGAGTAGATAAGTTTGTGTTCCCTATAGATTTTATAGTGCTTGAAATAAAAGAATGTCCTGATGAACCAATAATTTTGGGTAGACCATTTCTTGCTACATGAAGAGTAATCATAGATGTTCATCAAGGACAACTAATCTTGAGAGTTGATAAAGAAAGAGTTAATTTTGATATGCAAAAGATACTAAGATTTTCAGGAGATGATGCATCATCTTCATGCTTTTCTATTGACATGATTAGTGATCATGCAGATGAATTCAAAGATAATCAATTAATTTCAGACTCAATGGAAAGATGTTTGACCAAATCAGGCACCACACAAAATGATGATCCCACAATTAGGAGAAAAGCTGAAATACTGAAAAAAGATTCTGAGGATAAAGAGATGCAATCAGAAGAAGTTCAACCAAAAATTGAACTCAAAGTTCTTCCCTCTAATTTAAAATATGTTTATCTTGAGCAAGAATTATTTTCACTGATTATTTAATCTTCTTTGACTGCAGAACAAGGAGAAAGACTAATTCAAGTCTTAAAAGCACATAAAGGAGCATTAGGGTGGACTATAGAGGATATCAAAGGGATTAGTCCAGCAATTTGTATGCATAGAATCCTCATGGAGGATAGCTACAAGCCAATAATCCAACCCCAAAGGAGATTGAATCTTGCTATACAAAAAGTGGTGAAAAAGTAGATTGTCAAGCTTCTAGCGGCAGGTATTATTTACCCAATTTCAGACAGCCCTTGGGTAAGTCCAGTTGAGGTATTACCAAAGAAAGGAGTTATGATAGTTATCAAGAATGAAAATAATGAGCTCATACCTACGAGGACTGTTACAGGATGGAGAATCTGCATCGATTATAGACGTCTCAATGATGCTACTACAAAAGATCATTTTCCTTTACCATTTATTGACCAAATGTTGGAAAGAATTGCAGGATATGATTTTTACTACTTTCTTGATGGCTATTCAAGATATAAACAAATACCAATTGCACCCGAAGATCATGATAAGACAATTTTCATATGTCCTCATGGAACATATGCCTATAACAGAATGTCATTTGGTCTGTGCAACACCCCAGCTACATTTCAGCGTTGCATGTCAGCAATTGTTTCTGACATGACTGAAAAATTTCTTGAAATTTTTATGGATGATTTTACACTCTTTGGCAAAAATTTTGAAGATTATCTTTACCACTTGACTTTAGTTCTTAAGAGATGTGAAGAGACAAACTTGATTCTGAATTGAGAAAAATGTCATTTTATGGTTACAGACGGAATTGTTTTAGGATATAAAATCACTGCTAATGGGATAGAAGATGATAAGGCTAAAATTAATCTTATAGCAGGATTACCCTCTCCTACCACTGTTAAAGGCATTAGAAGTTTTTTAGGTAATCTAGGTTTTTATATACGGTTCATAAAGTATTTTTCAAAGATTTCAAAACCTCTGACTAACCTCTTGATGAAAGATATTAAGATTGATTTTTCAGGTGATTGTATGATAACTTTTGACACCCTTAAGGAGAAATTATCAACTGCCCCTGTAGTTGTGTCCCCTGATTGGAGTCAACCTTTTGAGGTTATGTGTGATGCTAGTGATACAATAATTGGAGCTGTTTTAGGCCAGAGAAAGGATACGATGTTTCGTCCCATTTACTATGCCAGTAGAACACTAAATGAGGCTCAACTGAATTATGCCACAATAGAAAAAGAGTTACTGACAGTAGTATTTGTATTTGATAAATTTCGTTCTTATTTGATAGGAACGAAGGTTACTATTTTTACTGACCATGCAACTTTAAAATACCTCTTAGCAAAAAAAGATGCTCGACCTAGATTGTTAAGATGGATTTTACTTCTGCAAGAATTTGAACTTGAGATAAAAGACAAAAAAGGAATAGAGAATCAGGTAGTTGACTATTTGTCTAGACTAGAAGATCCTCTCCTTGAGTTCAGCGAGATAAAAGAAGAATTTTCTGATGAACGTATTTTTTCAGTTGACTCTATTGTGACTCAAACACCATGGTTCGCAGATATTGCTTATTACTTGGTTGGAAGATGGACACCCCAAGATCTCTCTTAACAACAGAGAAAAAAGCTTATTTCTGATGCTAAGTATTATTTGTGGAATGAACCTTACTTGTTCAAAATTTGTGCAGATAATATCATCAGGAGGTGTGTACCTGAAGAAGAGATGACCAAAATTTTGTATCACTGCCATGATAGAGAAATTGGAGGTCATTATGCTGCAAACCGTACGACATTTATAGTATTGGAGGCCGGATTTTTCTAGCCAACACTCTTCAAAGATGCCCGAGCATATGTCCCACAATATGACATGTGTCAGAAAATAGGTAATATCACCAAGAGAGATGAGATGTCATTACAATCAATACAGGTATGTGAAATATTTGATATTTGGGGAATAGATTTAATGGGTCCTTTTCCTTCTTCTCATTCTTTTGAATATATCCTTGTGGTTGTGGATTATGTATCAAGATAGGTTGAAGCCATCCCCACAAGGAAGAATGATGCTCATACAGTGTGTAATTTTCTTAGAAAAAATATTTTTACTACATTTGGCACACGTCGAGTCATCATTAGTGATCAAAGAACTCATTTCATGAATAGTCAATTTTCTGCTTTGCTATCAAAATATGGTGTGACTCACAAAACTAAAACACCATATCATGCTCAAACACAGGGCAAGTTGAAGTTTCCAACCGCGAGTTAAAAAAAATTCTTGAAAAGACGGTTGGAATTTCAAGAAAAGACTGGTCTTTAAAGTTAGATGATGCATTATGGGCATACCAAACGGCATTCAAAGCGCCAATTGGAGCATCCCCATATAAATTAGTCTTTGGAAAGTCTTGCCATTTGCCAGTTGAATTTGAACCCAAAGCTTTTTGGTCACTGAAAGCATTAAACTTTGAATTAACCTCTGAGGTTGGAAGCATATGAAAATACAAAAATTTTCAAAGAAAAAACAAAAAACATGGCATGACAATTTGATCAGACAAAAAAGTTTCAAAATTGGAGATCAAATAATTCTTTACAATAGCAGACTGAGGCTATTTCCAGGAAAATTAAAATCTAGGTGGACAGGTCCTTATAATATTACAAATGTCACTCCATATGGGGCAATTAAAATTCAACAGATCAATGGAGAAGACAAATTTAAGGTAAATGGTCACAGGTTAAAGTTGTATTTTGGAGGACATTTTGAACAACAACCATCGGTAACCTTGATAGCGTAATACATTCCGCTGTTAATAAGTCGAGCTGACGACATTAAACTCAGAACTACAATTTCCTTACCGGTAGCCATTGAGGGTGAAGCAATGGATCTCATAATGCCAATATAATTTGTATGAATAAATGCTTAACCAATTGATCTGGTTAATATCCAGATTATTATAAAACCGGGACATCCCATGAAGGCCTCTACAAAAATAGAGCCATCTATACAGGAGTAATTTCATGGTGGTCGGTATGCCTAAGTCACTGGTTGGTTAACCATCTAATTGTGTAAATTAATTATTGGCTCAGGTAAATTTTCCGGTCTATATTAAAACCCGGAACCCATGACTGATAAGGTCTAAAATCTAGTTCAGTCTATTACACATAGAATATGTGTGGTCACAATTTCTTTCAAACTTTCTTATGTGACTGTAAATTTGAAAGCTAAAAAGATTTTTATTTTATTTCTTTTCCAAAAGTTCTTTAGTACTTTATGTATTTACAATTTTTTTTTAAAAAGGGAAAAAGTGTACTGGAACCAAATGCACAAAGTGAGATGCTAAAGAGTCCTAGAATAGGGGGAGATGAATTCTCAAAACAATTGGTTGGTCCGGCGACACAACGTGGTTCCTCTCAGCTAAGAGAGGAGAATTTTGCTGATGATAATGTAGGAGGAACAAATAAGCTTCATAATGAGATTTAATCCAGGAGGATGAAAGTTTTAAGTGTTGGGGGGGTCAATGTTTCGGAGAAACAATATGGGAACTTCATGCCTTTTACTGTTTAGCCTATGTAGTATTAGGCTATATTGGCTGTTGTTATTAATGTCGTCTTATATATATACATACATATATATATATATATATATATATATATAAATAAAACTGGTGTAACATATATGTAAAATATATTGCTGCTCTAACATATTGATAACGTAATTCTTTTTTATTAGTATTGAAGGAACAAGTTATAGAGCTGGATGTTTAAGCAACAAAGCACTCTTTAATGCTTGGGTAGTACCTATCAAGTGCAACAGTTAAATAACCATAAAAGAAAATAAAAAAAAAAGAGTTTCAATTTCCGTAAATAAAGTACTACTTATATATAATTCTCTTTCATGGATTATTATTTTATTGCGGGTATTAAATTCACAATATAAGATCTCTTTATTTTTTTTAAATATTAACTCTTTTCTTCTTGAATCACATAACTTCCAAGTTTATTATTCTAATTTTGTGAAAGCAAGGATTTGCCTCTTCAACTCAAGAATTCATTGGAATTGAGAAGAGTTATGAACCATCAATAGGTAGATTCAATAGTTCTTTACTAGAACTTACTCTGAATGTTTAACAACGTGAGATAATAGTTGATACTAATTTTTGAAAAATGAATTAGGCTTTCTTTGATTTCTTCTTTTTAGCCTGAAAATGCAACCAAAACAATCCGAAAAAAAAATTGTATCCCTAATACCCAACTTTGAAGCATGTAAATCATTCTTTCTTGTCACACCATAGTTTGAACCAGTAAATTATAAATACCCGTATATCTGTAATAACTTCTGCCGCGCCTCTGCGCCCAAAAGATCACCAGACATATATGTCTCTACACAAAAATGTACAGTAAGTGTAGCATGAGTACGTAAATAAACGTGTACCCAGTAAGTATCTAGCCATACCCCAGAGAAGTAGTGACGAGGGGTCGACATCGACACTTACTAGTGGTCCAATAAAACAGACACAGTAAGGACTAAACAATTATGGGGCAGAGTAAATAAACGAATTTAAACAAGTGTAAATACGTGATACTATCCTCCTCTCTACAATAGACTCAAGCTCTCAATTTGTAACGACCCGGTCTGTCGTTCCGAGAGTTGTAGCCCCATTTTTTCCATTTTTGCTTATTTATGTGTTGTTCAGCTATGTTAAGTTGTATCGAGTTGGTAGATTTGGGTTCGGAGTAGTTTTGGAGTGAAATGAGACACTTAGTCTCTTAGTTAGAAAGCTAAGTTAGAAAAGTCAACCGGAAGTTGACTTATGAGTAAACGAGTTCGGACTTAGATTTTTATGATTCGGTTAGCTTCGTTGAGTGATTTTAGACTTAGGAATGTGTCCGGAATATAATTTGGAGGTCCGTGGTAGAATTAGGCTTGAATTATCGCAAGTTAGAAGTTTGGCGATTTTGGTCGACAGTGAAAAATTAGGTATCGGGGTCGGAATGGAATTCTGAAAGTTGGAGTAGGTTCATAGTGTCAGTTGTGACGTGTGTGCAAAATTTGAGTTAATTCCGAGTTGATTTGATATGTTTCGGCGCGAGTTTTTGGAAGTCGAAAGTTCATTTAGTTTGATTTGCGGCACGTTTCGTCGTTTAAATATTGTTATGCATGATTTGAGGCCTTGAGTTGGTCTGTGTTATGTTATGGGACTTGTTAGTATGTTCGTACGGGGTCCCGAGGAGCTCGGGTGAGTTTCAGATAGGTTTGGGCTGCGTTGTGCTCATTTTTCTTATGTTTCGACGTCATTTCTTCCAGCATAAATGGTACCACATTAAGCAAATGAGCTCCAATTTCTGATGTGATTGAAGTATTAGATCCGTATCGTAATTACGGATCCATAATAAAAAGAATCGTCGAATTTGGGCATTGTATGAGAAAATTATGGTCATTTTACTAAAAAATTGGGTTGACACATTTTTGCAGAATACTTGTGCAATTGCCACTGAATTCCTAATTAAAAAATCTGCACTGTTTGCAAATATTGAAACTAACATATCTCATTCATTATAAGGTCAAATGGAGTGATTCAAAAGCCTAACTTGACTAGAATTTTACAAGGAATCCACTAGAGGTATAAACAGCGAGTTTCGGGATTGTTTAACATGAGAAACGAGGCAGAATATCAGGCAGAAAAATATATAAAATGAGGGTTTGTTCATTCAATTATATTTTGCGTTGGGAAGCTCGGATTTGGGGGATTTTGGGGGTGATTTTCGGGGCGATTTTCACCATAAGGATTGGGGTAAGTGTTTACTACTCAGTTTTGGTTATATTTCATGTATCCATCTTCGTTTTTGGGATTTGATTGATGATTTCAAAGTGAAATCGAGTGAGTTAGGGTTTGAATTTTAGAGTGTTTAAGTGAGGATTTGAGGGACCAAACAGAGTCCGATTTTGATGAATTTTATATGGTTAGACTCGGGAGAGGACGGGGTTTATTATTCTGCCATTTTTGACTGATTTTGAGACGTGGGCCCAGGGGCCGGGTTTTGGCCGATTTCGAATTTTTGGCATATTTTATAATTTTTATTGTGCAATTCGATTCGTTAGCCTATGTTGATGGTATTAATATGATTATGGTTAGAGTTGGAGCTTTTGGAGACCGAGTACAGAGACGAGGGCTTCCCGGAGTAGGATTTTACGCTGTTAAGGTAAGTAACAGTTTTAACTCTGGCTTTGAGGGTATAAACCCGGAGAATTTGATATCGTGTGACTGTTTGGAGGTGATACCCATGCTAGATGATGGGCGTGTGGGTGTATACCTCGAGGGATTGAGACTTGGTCCGTCCCGTGAGGCCTCATGGCCATCATCTGTATTTATGTAGTTACTTGTTGTTGAACTTGTCTGCCTTCATGTTAGAGATAATGCTTAGGCTTTATTCATACTTACATTATTTGTACTAAGTCATAGAAATTATTGTACATGTTTACCTCAGTCTCTATTATTTGGTAATATACTGTGATACTTGATGTGGGATGTGTTCCCTTATTTGTTGATGATGGTGAGGCTAGTGAGGTACATGACTGAGTGAGGCCGAGGGCCTGATTGTCAGGATATTAATACCATAGCGCGTGAGTTATCCGCGTAACACGTGAGTTGACCGTGCGGGTTCAGGTATTGATACCATAGCGTGTGAGTTGTCCGCGTAGCAAGTGCTTTGACCGTGCGGATCCAGGTATTGATATGATGGCACGTGAGTTGTCCGTGGTTAGTGCTTGGGCTTTGGGAGCCCTTCCGGAGTCTGTACACAGCTACAGTGAGCGCAGAGTATTGAGTGTTGAGTGATGAGTGCGAGTGATGAGTGATGGAGTGACACTACTGTGAGGTTGTATTTATTTGTGTTGTTGCTGCATTTATCTGTTAAACTTATTTGTGGCATTTACTGAATTATGGAATTTACCTGTTTATTTTTATTTATTTTTAAATTGTGAAAATAATAATTGGATTATTCTGCTTAGCTCGTCACTAATGCTCAGTTCCTTAGTTATTTCTGTTACTACTGAGTCAGTTGTACTCATACTACACCCTGCACTTTATGTGCAGATCCAGGTGAGTTAGAAGGCGGCGATCGTTGAGTTCAGGACGGCTATCTTTGGAGACTGCAAGGTAGCTGTTAGCATCCGCAGGACCTTGTTACTCCTCTTGTCATTTCTTCTTTTGGACAGTTAGACAGTTTATATATCTTAGTTCATAGTTTTAGATACTCATGACTTAGTGACACCCCGATGTTTGGGGCTTGTTTCCGTATTTTCTATATTATATTTAGAGTTGATTTAGTTTCTGAGAAATTCAAATGTTGGTATTGTTTTATTAAATTCTTATAATCGATTTAGTAGTAATATTTTGGGAAATAGTCTTGCCTTGTAGCACGATAGGCGCCATCACGACCATGGTTAAATTTTGGGTCGTGACACAATTAGCAACTACCTTCTCAATCGGAGCATATATATATATATATATATATATATATATATATATATATATATATATAATGAACCTCACGAGATAGGTTGTCATAATTCAAATCAGGAAGACTCATAGATACACTGATTTCTTGTCAGATATTATGCACGATTTCCATGAGAGTATTTTATAGAAATGCCGAGGTGTACGACATGATCCCATCATAATCTGTGCACTGCCGAGGGTCGAACGACACAAACCATAGATACATCAATTATACTGCTGAGGAGAACGGCCCGCTCCCATGAGAGTATGGTACATAATCTTGCCGAGGCGAACGGCCCGATCACATTTGAATTAGAAGCTTTGACGGGTCCTTGACCCCACTCACGAAGGAACATGTGAGTTATAAGGAGCTTAAGGAAATATTTAGATGAGAATGCATAACACAGGAGAAATTCGTAAGAGGAGTACAATTATTCTGTGGATAATCATAAAACTCGTCAAAACTCTACAATAGCAAGTCTATAACTCTACGTCCGTCTAGTCTCAAGTAGTAATACGAAGTAAAACAATTTAACAAACAAGTAATAACACAATAGTACAGTTATAGCATGGCGTGAACCTGAGTCAACCCGGACAATAACTTGAATGTAGCTACATACAGGCTCTCGTCACCTCGTGCGTACGTAGCCCCTGTAACAAGTAGCACATATCAATTACATCACCTAGGGGGTAGTTTTCCCCTCACAGAGTTAGACAAGAGATTTACCTCGCTCCGAAGTTCCATAATCGGCTCCAATGCCGCTCTAACACCTCAAACCGGTGCTCGTCACTCCAAAACTAGTCAATCAATGTGCAAATCCATAAATATATACTCTGATACTCATTATAAATTAATTTATAATAATTTTCAACTCCGTTCGAAAAATCGATAAAGCTGACCCTCGGGCCCATGTGCCCGAATTTCAAAAGTTTTAGAAGATAAACATTACCAACTCAAATATATAATTTATTCCAAATTCCATGTCCAATTTTGTGGTCAAAATCATAAATTATAAATTTCTAGGTTTTCTTCAAAATCTCACAATTTTCACTAATTTTCACCATTTTTCATGTTCAAATTCATATATGGTTCATGTATTTAACTTAAAATGTGAAGAATCACATACCTAGTAGAGGATGATGAAAAATCCCCTTCAAAAAACGCCCCAAGCTCGGCTCCAATGGAAGATTTGAGATAAAATGAGCGAAAATTCCGTTTTTTGCAACTTAAACACTACCCAGGCGACCCTTCATCGTGAACGCGGCACCGTCCTCACGTTCACGAAACTCACCTATCTCAAGGCCATAAATCCTTCTTCGTGAACGCGGCAAGCCCCTCGTGTTCACGAAGCACAATCTGCCTCAGCCCCCCCAGTTCCTCTACACGAACGCGAGACAGGGCCTGCGAACGCGAAGCTTTACCAGCTAGCCCTTCGCGAATGCATTTGCCCGCTCGTGAACGCATAGAACAAAAAGGGCCCAGTCCAACTCCCTTCTTCGTGAACGCATGAGGCCCTTCACGTTAGCGAAGAACAACACCAGCACCAGCAAACCAGCAACATCAGCTCAACCAAAAGTGGCCCGGAACCACCCCGAAACACACCCGAGTCTCCCGGGACCCCATCCAATTACACCAACCAGTCCCATACCATAACACAAACTTTCTCGAGGCCTCAAATCACATCAAACAACGTCAAATCTACAAGTTGCGCATCGATTCAAGCTTAATGAACCATCGAACTCCTAACTTCCACATTAGATGTTGAAACCTATCAAATCACGTCCGATTGACCTCAATTTTGCACACAAGTCACATTTGACATTACGGACCTACTCCGCCTTCCGAAATCGAAATCCGACCCCGACATCAAAAGGTCCACTCCCGGCCGAACTTCCAAAAACCCCCCAACTTCCAACTTTCGCCAAATGACCCCAAAATGACCTACGGACCTCCAAATCCACATCCGGACGCGCTCCTAAGATCAGAATCACCATACGGAGCTATTCCCAGACTCGGAATTCCAAAAAAACATAGATAACATTAAAATACACTTCAACCCAAATTTATGAAATTCTTCCAAAATGCCAACTTTCCACAATAGGCGCTGAAACGCCCCCGGGTCATCCAAAACCTGATCCGGACATACGTCCAAGTCCAAAATCATCATACGAACCTGTTGGAACCTTCAAATTCTAATTCTGAAGTCGTTTACTCAAAAGTCAAATCTTAATCAATTCCTCCAACTTAAAGCTTCCGAAATTAGAATTTTCTCTCCAAATCAACTCCAAACTTCCCGAAATTCAATTCTGATACATAATACTTGAAGTGAAGTTACTCGAGTCCTCAAACCACCGAACAACTTGCAAGAGCTCAAAACGACCGATCGGGTCGTTACATTCTCTCCCACTTAAACGTACGTTCGTCCTCGAACGTGCTAAGAACTTCTCCAGAGTTGTCCAAAATCACAGTTTAACACCTCGTACACCTACCCGTGCCACCACAACCCAGTTGAGCGGATTAGCTCGAGCCAGACTGAAGGTCCTTCCTGCTACCTTAGCTAGCAAGCTTTAGAGCCAAATTCCAATATCCAGAGTTTCTCCAAGATACCATATTCTAACACACGAACACCATATTAATCACCAGACACTGAACCCAATGTGACCATGCTCCTCCGCTGAAATCACAGCATGCACCACATAACTCATTTTCCAAAGGCAATCTCCCCCAAGCACAACGGCTGAAATTTCCTGCTACCTTAGCTAGCAAGCTTTAGAGCCAAATTCCACTATCCAGTGTTTCTCCACGATACCATATTCTAACTCACGAACACCGTATTAATCAACAGACACTGAACCCAACGTGACCATGCTCCTCCACTCAAATCACACCATGCACCACATAACTCATTTGCCCAAGGCAATCTCCCCCAAGCACAACCGCTAAAATTTCCAGTGACCCGAAGCCCATAGTATACCTCATAACATATATAATCCCTATTCAACTCTCGCAATACTGCCATGACGGAAGAGATTTGTAGAAATTCATAAATAATTGCCGAATCACAAATCATGGAGTCTCTCCTCCTGACAAGAAGCATTAGTTTATTCAGAACTGAACAACGATATTTGCTCTTTAATATGACAAATATAAATCCGATCGCACTGATCACATGTCCAATAATCTCGTCTCATCCAGTACAAGCTGCTCAGGATAAGCCATCTTAGACACTGCCAAAAGTCTCATATGATGCCACAATATGCCAACAAGCTACAAACTCGAATGATACATAAGGAAAATGAACTCTAGAAATAACTACTCGACCCACGTAACTAATTAAGCAACCGAAAAGATGTTATGAACCTTCCTCAGAAAATGAGAAACAAAACACCCAAGAATAGATATAGGGAACTGTACTCAACATCACACTGTTACAGAGTGCATCCTGATCCATACATGATACCGTTGCGGCATGCAACCCGATCCAACCATGATACCCGTGGTGGCATGCCACCTGATCCAAATAACTTACCCGTGGTGGCGGTGTGCCACCCGACCTAAACATAATAATCTAAAAGGAAATACCTACCGAGCCAGAATGCTTATACCTACAAAATACCCGAATGTCGACCACAAGCATGCCAAGTGTGAAATATCATCCTTGGGGAGACGGATAGCGCCATATGTTACAAAAGCCAAGCACGACTAAGGTCCAATAAATGACCTGCATCTCGAGAGCCATCATGTTCTCATAACACCACAAACTACATGGGATCTGGATAGAGTGCGAATAATTATACCGTCTCACAACCCACTCGGCAGAAATAGAGATTACACGGAATAGCTGACGACAGAAATAACATCCAAGGCCCGAAGACCCCTCCGTAAGCAACGCTATGCTGAAATGAACACATCCGACCCGATATAGAGCTCACATTCACATCTAGATCCATCCACGGACCTCAAGCCGATTCTGATCGTACCGCGCTGGGCTATTAATCTTCTAAGGATCCACAACAACCCTACTCATGACACATAAGAACATCCGTCTAATCTGGAACAAACTTCCACAGTTCAAAACTAAATGAATAGAGTGCCTCCCAGGCCTAAGCTCTCACATTAGCGATAGTACCATAACCTCCATACTTGGTTTCAATCTTCAATCAATCAAGTGACTACATGTCACACTTATACAAACTTCTCGTGGGATATGCTCCCACGACCTTCCGCACCAGGTAACATAGTCTGCACATCCATACCACCGGCCATACAATGCTGTAAAGTGAATCGAGAATCCACAAATCAGTACACAAAGCCTCTTACACAGGATACCGATCTCAGGTGACGCTAAAGACAATACCAGCTTACTCTAAACATCAGAATTATCTCCTGCTCATTCGAGCTCGTAATATTCTTGTCTATACTGAACCGCAACATTGATCCTCATCTTCCGATTCTCGTGCCGCTCACTGTACCTAACATGCCAATATGCGAGAGTACAGGATTCCATCATAAATCCTGAACCACTAATAGAATAAACATTCCATCATATAGAAACCTTTCACATAACTCATTTCGGGAGAACCATTGCAACACGCGACTGAATTCTTATAACCGTAGAAAATACAATCCTCAAGTAGTGGTCTAAACCACCAAAACTCTTCTGGGATCCATCTACACATAACATGCCATTATAATCGAATACCTCCAAATAATCAAATTACGACGTCCGTCAAGCCTCGCACGTACCGCCACAAATCACCTGCATAACTTAACACGCAGAAGGAACTGATCATTGCCACTATCATGCTGATTCAACCATCGCTAATCGAACTAGCTTCTTCTAATTTACTCTGGACATGCCTTAGAAATAATAATAACTCCATTCAAAATATAACGAACCCAATCCGCACTCATCCTGAGTGACCCTATTTCACGAGACCACATTTTCTCAACACCCACGAACTAACTCATACCCTCTTTGTGCGCACATTCGCATCTTCAACTAGTAGACCCATTCTCATAATTCCTCTACGAATCCGAAGTTATTTTCTCCCATTCCTCCAATGCTACATCATAGAGCGGTGATAACATAGAATACTCCAAGCTCCTTTCATAATCCACTGCAAAAGCTCGATACTTAACCATACCACAAACCCGAAATCCTTAGGCACCACACTTTAATTTTGAACCCACTAGGACCGTTGTTGAGATTCACCCACTTCGAGTCTTCCCAAAACCTGAACATGAACCGATAAGGTCAAATATTGCACTCATTCCTCAAATCCTTTGCCCAAATTACCACTGATGTTTTCTTTCCTTAGTCGTAATAATTTTCTTTCCTTAGTCGTAATAACCTACCAATACACTGATAACCAGAAACCACACAAGTAGACAACCACACAATCCAATCATAGACGGTGGGGCTCTCCAACATAGCTTGAAGCTACAATTACATAACCCTAGGACCTACCGAGATTCCTTCTTTCCCATTGACATCAGCTGAAAGTCCAACAATACATTCCAAACTCGAAGTCATGTTGCATCCAAATAAAATCCGTGGACCTAGTCACTGTCCACCATGAATTCCCAAATGGATCCAAACTTTCCTCAAGGCTTGAGGCTATCTTACCACAGAACCTATATGATACTCTGCCACTCTCCCACTTTGGTTAAACCTTCTCTTTTAAGAAACTCCTCGACTTCTGCTTTTCATACTTGACCTTCTAGCAATTCAACCACCGCAAAACACCTCCCACATGTCCTTCCTCGTCCTTCGGTTCCTAATTGTTGCCTCAAATATGAATCCATCTTTGAACACTTGAGCTAATAAATTTCCACCAACTCCAAGCCTGCTAGAAGATCATTCTTCTCGAGCCATCAACATTAGAAATACCCATTTGATTCCGAAATTGCTACACTTCGCCATCTCGGACAACCGCTTCTCCGGCACCTTTTCTCACTACCCTACCCCGAAGGCAAATTGATGAAGACCCTAACACCGGCGAACCTTAACGCGTTCAACAAGGATGATGATACCACATCACAACTGAGAATTCTTCCACGCTCGAAAATACCAAGTCTCGTTATTCCATTTTCCCAAACTTGAACATTTATAGTCCGATTGTTTTTCCTCTGCTGGAAATAAAATGCTGAACCTGTGAATCATGCATTGAGAAAAACCTCATTTTAAGTCATTCACTGTCCCGACACATAGACAAGTACCCTACAATTACACAAACACTGTGCGATAATAACGTCTGAACATCATAGCAACCTGCACGTAGCCTTGAAACCATCAAAAATATAGATACTGAGCTAAAATAACAGAACCTCCTTCCAAAAGAAGACAATAATAACTTGCTCGAATGCGCATGGAGAAACACCTTGCTCCTCGTCTGTAGTACCACTGCAATTCCTCGATTCCCAAATGACATGAGCGCTGAACATCGAATAAGAATGATTAGGAAGGATATAAAGGCATACGCCTCAAAGGAATCAAATCGCACGATGAGGAATCAAGAAGGAAAGTGCTCCTAACAGTCCTGTAGCCTCTCGAAGATAAGTACAGACGTCTCCGTACCGATCCACAACACTCTACTAGACTTGTTGATGACTCGTGTGACCTAAGTGAACCAAATGCTCTAATACCAAGATGTCACGACCCAAAATCCACTAGAGGTCGTGATAGAGCCTACCATCGCTGTCAGGCAAGCCAACAGTGAATGTTTAACTTGATTACTCATTTTAGTATTTTAAATCATAATTTTTATCAATTAAATAATAAGAAATAGAATTTATAGGTTTACCGATAATTTTTCACAACTACAATAAATGACAACCCATAAGCACCCCCAAAACCCGGTGCCACAAGTGCATGAGTATCAACTAGGAAATAAAATAAAATACAACATCTGTCTAAGATACAAATTAGATAGGAGAATACAAATAACTCTAATAGAGACTCTGTAGGTTGCGGATCGTAACATGAAATGCAGCTCATGATAAGTCCCTGCAATAGCCGCGCCTCTGCGCCCAAAAGATCACCAGACATATATGTACCTGCACAAAAATATGCAGCAAGTGTAGCATGAGTACGTAAATAAACGCGTACCCAGTAAGTATCTAGCCTAACCCCAGAGAAGTAGTAATGAGAGGTCGACATCGACACTTACTAGTGGTCCAATAAGACAAATACAGTAAGGACTAAACAGATATGGGGCAGAGTAAATAAACGAATTTAAACAAGTGTAAATACGTGATACTGTCCTCCTCTCTACAATAGACTCAAGCTCTCAATTAGCAACTACCTCCTCAACCGGAGCGCGCGCGCACACACACACACACACACACACACACACACACACGCACACACACACACACACATATATATATATATATATATATATATATATATATATATATATATATATAATGGACATCACCAGATAGGTTGTCATAATTCAAATCAGGAAGATTCATAGATACACTGATTTCTTGTCATATACTACGCACCATTTCCATGAGAATATTTTATAGAAATGTCGAGGTGTACGATCCGATCCCATCATAATCTGTGCACTGCCGAGGGTTGAACAACACAAACCATAGATACATCTGTTATACTGCTGAGGTGAACGGCCCACTCCCATGAGAGTGTGGTACATAATCTCGCTGAGGCGAACAACCTGATCCCATTAGAATAAGAAGCTTTGACGGGTTCTTGACCCCACTCACGAAGGAACATGTAAGTTATAAGGAGCTTTGAGGAAATGTTTTGATGAAAACGCATAACGAGAGAAATTGGTAAGAGGAGTACAATTATTTTGTGGCTAATCATAAAACTTGTCAAAACTCTACAATATCAAGTCTACCACTCTATGTCCGTCTAGTCTCAAGTTGTAATGCAAAGTAAAAGAATTTAACAAGCAAGTGATAACACAAATAGTACAGTTATAGCATGGCGTTAACCTGAGTCTACCCGGACAATAACATAAATATAGCTACGTACGGACTCTCATCATCTCACGCGTACGTAGCCCCCGCAACAAGTAGCACATATCAATTACAACACCTAGGGGTAGTTTCCCCATCACAGAGTTAGACATCAGACTTACATCGCTCCGAAGTTTCATAACCGGCTCCAACGCTGCTCTAACACCTCAAACCAGTGCCCGTCGCTCCAAAACTAATCAATCAATGTGCAAATCCATAAATATAAACTCTAATACTCATTATAAACCAAGTTATAACAATTTCCAACTCCGTTCGAAAAATTAATAAAGCCGACCCTCGGGCCCACATGCCCGGATTCCGAACATTTTCGGAGATAAACATTACCAACTCAAATATATAATTTAGTCCAAATTCCATGTCCAATTTCGTGGTCAAAATACAAAATTACAAATCTCAAGGGTTTCTTCAAAATCTCATAATTTTCACCAATTTTCATGTTCAAATCCATTTATGGTTCATGTATTTAACTTAAAATGTGAAGGAATCACTTACCTAGTGGAGGATGATGAAAAAGCCCCTTCAAAAATTTCCCCAAGCTCGGTTCCAATGGAAGATTTGAGATAAAATGAGCCAAAAATTGTTCTACGTTCACGAAGCTCAACAATCCCAGGCCTAAAAATCCTTCTTCGCGAACACGACAAGCCCCTCGCGTTCGCGAAGCACAATCTGTCTCAGCCCCTCAGTTCCTATACGCGAATGCGAGATAGGTCCCCCCGAACGCGAAGCTTTACTAGCTAGCCGTTCGCGAATGCATTTGCCCACTCGCGAACGCATAGAACAAAAAAGGCCCAGTCCAACTTCCTTCTCCGCAAACGTGTGAGGCCCTTCGCGGTCGCGAATAACAACACCAGCACCAGCAAACCAACAATAGAAGCTCAACGAAAAGTGGCCCGGAACTACCCCGAAACACACCCGAGGCCCTCGGGACCCCGTCCAATCACATCAACCAGTCCCATAACAAAACACAAACTTGCTTGAGGCCTCAAATCTATCAAAACAACGTCAAATCTATAAGTTGTGCATCGATTCAAGCTTAATGAACCATCAAACTCCTAACTTCCACATTCGATGTCGAAACCTATCAAATCACGTCCGATTGACCTCAATTTTGTACACAAGTCATATTTGACATGACAGACCAACTCCAACTTCCGGAATCGAAATTCGACCCTGATATCAAAAAGTCCAATCCCGGTCAAACTTTCAAAAATCCCCCAACAGAGTTATTCCCAGGCTCGGAATTCCAAACAGGCATCGATAACATTAAAATATACTTCAACCCAAATTTATGAAATTATTCCAAAATTCTAACTTTCTACAATAGGCACTGAAATGCTCCCGGGTCATCCAAAGCCCGATCCTCACATACGCCCGAGTCCAAAATCATCATATGAACCTGTTGGAATCTTCAAATCCTGATTCCAATGTCGTTTACTCAAAAGTCAAACCTTAGTGAATTCCTCCAAGTAACTTCAATTTCGATCACGTGTACAAGTCATAATACCTGAAGTGAAGTTACTCAAGGCCTCAAATCGCATAACGACACGCTAGAGCTCAAAATGACCGATCGGGTCATTACAGTAACTTTGAAGTCACAACATCAAATTTTGAAGTCACAACATCAACTTTTGAAGTTACAACATCATCTTTAAAGTCACAACATCAAGACTTAAAGTTGCAACATCATCTCACCTTTGCTACATATTTTTTATAAATAGGCACTCATATTATATTGTGAGGGGGAGAGTGTTGGGCAAAGAAAACTACTCTTTGGTTTCTCTCTTTTGTCTTTGGTATTTTCTCCTAGTTGTCTTTCTTTTAGAAGAATAATATTTTTTCATAAGTTCTTTGATTCTAAATAAGTTTTTTTCTTACTTCATAATGGAGTAATCTCTTTTTGTTGGGATAGTTGATGAAGCTTGATATATATTATAATACTGTCTCAGTTTTAATACATTCTTGGTTTGACTATCGATTTATATTTTATATTGTGCTATAATAATGGTTTTTAACTAATCATTGTTATCACTTCTATATATTTTATCTCTATATTATTCTTATATTAATTTTGTAATTCTCACGGAGAAAAATTAATATAGTAACTACTGAATAAAATAGTGGAGTGAGAGTAATCTTTAGTGAGCTATTATTAAAAGTCTGTAATCTTGCTTGCCTCAATTTTAATTCTCACGGAGGAATTTTAGTCGTAGGAGTATTGATTTTAGTAAAAATATTCTCACGATATTTTTACTATCTTTTAGCACAATTCAGATAAGAAAATATTTCAGTTTAACCTTCACTAGTTTTAACTCAATTAATTATATAACCTTATGGAGTGTTATTAGTTGATTACTTCTTGGTGAGGTAAGATATAACTGTATTAACAATAAGTAATTATCCTTTAGAGAAATATATGTAGAAAGTGATATTTTATTATAATATATTATCAAGTGAATTCAACGATTCCAAACTCTTTTAAATTATAAATCTTTCAAAAGTTGTTTAATTTTGCTAATTACTTAACAAGTTTTAATTTCACAAACTTTTCATCAATTTGATTCTCTCAAATAGTAGTTAAAATATTACAAGTCTGTAGAATAGATTTGTCAGTCTTTGTGGGACGATATCATAAACTATACTAGAATTTGACAAAGCACGAGTAGAAATATCCTATACACATTGGCCTTGTCAGGTCTCCATCCGAAATTACACATTTCTAGTGTGCTTGAGGAGTTCGGGCCAAGAAAGAAGTAGTGCATTTAAGCACAAAGAAAGGTATGGGCTGAGATGTGATTGTCCAAGAAAAAGACTTAAGGCTCAAAGGGGGAAATGTTAGGGATTGATGTCGTTTGGTAGACATGATAGGCTCAATTGGGACAAATAAGGCCTACATTCCTTTTATAAAACAAGTGTCACCCATAATTTCACCTCAACAGACATTCGGGCTAAGTTCTAAATTTATAATGCAATGAATTTTAAATCTTAGGCTCTTCATGCCATGCACATAAAATGATGAAGTCAACTTTATTCTTACCCTGACTGTAATCATGAGATTCTTCGCGTGACACTAAGGTATAATTATGAGGTACCACAAGAATTTATGATTTACCCGAAGCTAATCCTCTCCATTGTACCAATTAACACTTGTCCTTTTCTATGCACACTCCTAACCTTGTTGATACCAACCAAGTCAATATTTGATAATGATTTTACTTTGCTTTTTCTTTTCCTTCTATTTTATTTTTAATTTTTGATAAATGAGACCAAACCCGAGGAAAGGTTCCTTTTTTTTCTTTTGAAATTTCTTTTTTCTTTTTTTAGAATGTTCGATTTAATGAGTTTTGTTTTTGAATTTTTGACAAATGGGATTGAACTCAAGGAAGGTTCTTGTTTGATTTTTTATTTATTTTTGAAGACGGGATCGAACCAAGAAGAATTCTTGATTTTCTTTTGTTTTTTGAAAGTTAAGAAATCGAACCCACGAAAGATTCTCTATTTTCTTTTTCTCCTTTATTTTATATTTTGAGAGATGAAACCGAACCCGAAGGAAGGGTCTTTACTTTTTTTTAAATGAGACCAAACCTGAATGTTGCCTACGTATCTTGTTTAAATTAGAATTAAGTCAAACATAGTTCAAAAAGATTAGAAATAAGAGGATAACATTTTTAGATTTTCATTTCATTACATCATTTTTTGAATTTTTGAATTCCCTTAAGGGGGGCTTATGAAGAAGAAAAAGAAACATATTTTGGATTTTGAGTTCTTTAAGGAAGACTATAAAGGGAAAATAAATATTTTTTTATTTTAAATTTGACATCTCAAGGAAAGACCTCTCAGTAAGTGATAGAGGAAAATATGTATATATGTGTTCTGATTCTTTGAGTGATTTTTAGAAATGATCTTTCATGAAGATCTTCGGTCAACTGTGACCCAACTGGCCAGATTTGACCGATTCGTCTAAGTGAGGATGAGGAAAACCGTACCCGTAATAGGTTGCCTATATATCTTGACATAAGGTCAAGAATCATGTACGCGTAGTTCATGAAGATTAGAAGTAAAAGGAAGATGTTTTGGATTTTACATTTCCTCAAGGAAAACTTATAAAGAGGAAAATATTTTTTGATTTTGATGTATCATGGAAACACTTATAGAGAAGCAACAGAGGAAGATACATACATATTTAATTTTGACTGAAACAGTCTATTCGTAAAGATCTTCGGTCAACTGTGACCCAAGTGGATAGACTTGACCGACTCGTCCTAATTAGGTCTAGGAAAACCGGACCCATGATAGGTTGCCTACGTATCTTGACATAAGATCAAGAATCAAGTATGCATAGTTCGTGAAGAGCGTAGAGCATAAGATGTATGGTTCTCAACACTTTTTTTACTCTCTTATATTCAAAGAATTGCAACTAACTATATTAATAGCATCAAAGATATGTACAAAATGCAAAAGTGTATACACAAACTCCAAGCGATGCTTCATGTTTTCCATGGTTGGTTGTGATATCCTTTGAAGAGTGACTCCAGCCAGAAAATGTGCCCAGTTGCTCCTTTGAACAGTTGCTTAGATGCCTCCTGACTGTTTGCGAGACAGTTGTTGTGGTTGCCTCCCAATTGTTTGCAAGGATGTTTTGTTGCGACCTTCAAGCTGTCCATAAGAACCTTTTGGTGATCGCCCCGGGTTGTTAACCAGGACGATTATCCTATCAAGATATAAAAATATAGTGAGAGTAGTGCCGTCATAAAATATTGGAATTAAAAAATGTTATTGTACTACTAAGTCTCCCCTAATTGTTCGATTGATGTTTCATAATATCCGATGTCGGATGTTATTTCCTGTATAGTCCCCGGATGATGCACCTTTCGATTGTCCACAGGACCATTTGATTATCGTCCCCGGTTGATAACCGAGAACGAAATTCCTATCAAAATATACAAAGTGGTGATAGAAGCGAAGTTATGAAAAATGATGGAGTTGATTGCAAAACACTACTCCCCTAATTATCTGACTGATGGTCCACCAAGTCTGAGGTTAGAAGTTATCTCCCGTGAAGTCCTAAAATGAAGTACCTGTAGAATCCAGAGGATAAAATGTTAGACTCCCTCTCAAATAAAATTATAGAATTGAGAGGGTGTAGAGTTGGATTGTGTGGCCAGTGATATTTTGAATGTGGTTGGAAACACAACGTTGGCATTCCATGATGGTTATGGAGATGATGTTATCCTTCCCGCATCCAAAGAAGAGATTTTAGTTCACGGGAGGCGAATTCATTCATTTTGACTTGCGGATTTGCTTGTTCCTCCTTGTTTGTTCAGGTCGTGCGAGCCAGACGTCCCTCAAAGATTCGCTAGATATTTGTCGCTGTAACAAAAATGGGTTGACTTGTATAGGATTCATGAATTAAATAGGTGAGAGTGAATACCATTTCTCCGTAGCCAGATGTGTAAAGAAAAGACTCGCATCCCATATATTAGCTTTTGAGTCAAGTGAGGATTAGAGTAAGGTTGGCTTGGTATTTTGCCGTTTGGATTTGGGGTAAAATTTGGTTGATGCTCTCGGGGATTTATTGGTCGAGAGCATCATCGCGTTGTTCCAAAAGAACTGTCCCAGTTTTTCGTACTGAAAAATTTAATTTGAAATAGTGGAGAGACCGAACCCTTATGTATGGTTGCCTATGTATCCTTCTAGGGTAAGAATCAGGTCGAAACGTAGTTCTGGCCAAGTATTGGGATTAATAGATCTGTATGGTTATCATGAATGAGTGGTTGTTCTTTGAGAAGAATTGTGACTGTGAGTGATAATTCTTGGGCGAGTGGGTGTGGACTGTTAGCTTCTGAATAAGAGATAGGTTGTAGCATAGCGTATGGATCTGTCTAAAATGATGGAAGCTAGTGAAAATATAAAGTTTGATTCATAAGAATACGTCAAATCAGTGGAGGATGTACAAAGTTGGATTGACGTGTCTTTGGAAAGAATGGTAGAGTCCAAATGATGGCATAGTTATGGTGTGTGGTCATGAGGATCAGAATGAGTATGTGTATTTGAGAGGTTCAAGGTACATACAAGTGTAACGACCCGACTAGTTATTTTGAGAATTAGTGTCCTGTTCGGTGGCTTAAGGTCTCGAGTAGCTTCGTATTGTATATTATGACTTATGTTCGTGGTCGGGTTCGTTTTTTGGATGATTCGGAATAGATTTGGAAGAAGGATTCTTGTTTTAGAAGTTTAAATGGCAAGAGTTGTCCAGAGTTTGACTTTTATCTAGGCAATTCTGGAATGGTATTTTGATTATTCTAATATCTTCATATGGTAATATTGGACTTAGGCGTATGTTCGAATTTGGATTTGGAGGTCCATAGGTTGATTCGATATATTTTGGCAAAAATTAGAAAGTTGAAGGTTTGGAAGGTTGAGAGGTTTGACCGGGAGTTGACTTTGTTGATATCGCATTCCGATTTTGATTTTGGTAGTTGGAATATCGCTGTTGTATCATTTGGGAGTTGTATGCGAAATTTGACGTTATTATTGTTGATTTGGGATGATTCGAAGTGAGTTGTAGAAGTTGAAAGTTCATAAGTTCATTAAGTACAATTTTAGGTGCGATTCATAGATTTGAGGTTGTTTGATATGATTTGAGGCCTCGATCAGGTCCACGTTATGTTATGGAACTAGTTGGTATGATTGGACGTGGTCCGGGGGCCTCGGGTGTGTTCCGAATGGGCTACTACCCATTTCTTTCTATTTTAGGACTCCGGATTACTGCTATCTGGTGCTCTTCATCGCGATTGCGATGAAGCAATCGCATTCGCGTAGTGTTCTGTGGAAGACGGCATTTTTGTTCTTCATGGTCGTGAAGAGTCGACCGCGTTCGTGAGGCTTTCAGGATTTATGTCTTTGCATTCGCATTGGGGAATATGCGATTGCATATAAGGAATTGGAAGGGGTCATCAGGAAATTGCTCTCCGCGTTCGTGAGACTCAGAGCACGTACGCGATGTTTGCTGGGGGTTGAGGGCCGCGTTCGCGACTGTACTTACTGGTTGATGAAGCACGTTTTGAAAGTTCACGGCTTTGTTCTCCTCGATCGCGATGCATGTTCCGCGATCGCGATGTATATTTCACCGGGCAGAATATAAATAACTCTATTTCGAGGGCTTGTGATATTTTATCACTTTTTGGGTTAGAGAGCTCAATATTTGGCGATTATGGAGCGTATTTTCATGCTTTGGATTGGAGTAAGTGTTCATCACCCAAATTTGATTATATTTCGTTATTCTACCTTTGTTTTTATAGTTAAATTAGTGATTTGAGTTGGAGAAAATTGGAGATTTTCATAAAAACATTCTAAAATGTAAAACGAGGATTTGAAGGCTGATTTGATGTCGGAATTGGATAATTTTGGTATGGTTGGACTTGTATCGGGATGTGTGTTCGAATTTTGTGAATTTTATTAGGTTCCAATGTGCGGGCCTGGGGTTGACATTTTAGTTTTCATTAAAGATCGAAGCTTTATTATCCGGAATTATTTTCTATTATTTTCATTTATGACATTTAGTAATTTTGGCAATATCTGAGCCGTTCAGAGGTTTGTTTCATACGAGATGGTTATTTTAGAGTATTAATTTGGTTTCTTTGAGGTAAGTATCTTGCCTAAATTTGTGTGGGGGGATTTACCCCTTAGGATTTGAGTCGTTTGTGCTAGTTGTATTATGTGAAAGCCGTGTACGCAAGATGACGAGTGCGCACTCGCGCATATATGTGGAAATTGACCTGTTTAGATCTTAGGCTTCTTTCATGTATTTATTTGGAATTGTTAGCACAAGTTATACCTCGTATTCGTCATGTTTACTATCACGTGCTTTATTTGAAGTTGTCGTTACATGTCACATCCTTTACTTGTCAAGTTTACTCTTATATGCTTTATTTGAAGTTGTTACCTCTTTTATCATTATGTGACTTCTTTTATTGTTGAGTTACTCTTTATTTGAAATTGTTGTTACATGATATCCTTTTGTTTCCGGGTTATTCTCATGCATTTAGACGTAGTTACTAGTTCTTGCCATCTCTTTCATTGTTAGACTATTTCATACACTAGAATTTGAAGTTTTCTATTTCATGGAAATACCTTCATTATCGAGTTTATCCTAGAGAAATTAAGTGAAGGTAAAGTTATTGAAAGTCATTAATCTATCTGAATTGAAGTTGTGTTAAAGAGGGTGTTTTTCATTTTTGAGTGACTTCCTCATTCAGTTGTTGTTATTGAGATTCTATACACACAATGTTTTAGCCGTGTGCTATTTGTTGTGGAAATATTGATATTGTTTGTTCTTCTAGAAAGGTTGTGGCCTATGGGTACTTCTCAAACGAGTTGATATGTCGTGTTGTTGTGATGTTAGCACATGTGAATTGTTTTGTGGATTGGTTGTTATTATGTGGAGCATAAGGGTGGCATCTAACGGTTGTTGTTATGCGGAGCATAAGGGTGGCATCTCAATGTTGTTGTTTTGCAGGGCATAAGGGTCGCATCTCACTGTTGTTGATTGTTCGGAGTGATACGGGTGGCTATTGTGTTGTTGTCCGAGTGGAGTGGTAATGGTTTCTGTTATGCAGAGGGATATGGGTGGCTATCGAAGTGATACAAGTGGCTAATGATATTTTCATGGTGGAGTGGTACGGGTGGCTATCGGGTACCAATCGTGGTGTACTCATACTACACTTTTGTACATTTATTTGCAGAGCCAGGTATTGGAGATATCGAACTCGGGCAGAGTTAGCTTATTGATTGCGAGGATTCAAGTTAGAGTTGCTTGGTCGTCGTAGTCCCTTGGAGTCCTTTCCTTTCATTGTACTGTCAGCTTGTTATTTGAGCACTATTGTATTTCAATCCTTGATATCTTTTCATGTAGTCAGCTAGAGTTCGTGACTCTGTATTATCTAGTCTTGGGAGGTTGTATGATTATTGCAGCGTAGGCTCGTTTCGCTTTTATTTTCGGTATTCATATTAAACTCTATTTTAAATTATCATTATTAAACTGGTTTAATTATTGAAACTAATCCGCTTACCTAGTCTAAGAGACTAGGTGCCATCATGACGTCTATGATGAGATTTTGGGTCTTTACATCAAGTCAACCGGAGTTTAGCCAAAAAATAGAACCTAATAGTGGATAACAAATAGAAGGTACGTATAGCAGATGCATAACAATAATAGATAAAGAATATATAACAAATAAAGAATGGGCAACACACAAAGAATAGGCTTAAGCAAGCTGCAAGATTGCGTGTACCATGACCTAAGAATTATAGGAATATATTTACCTAGATTCAAGCACGAGTTAAGGACAACTACGAGATGGTACATAGTTAACCTTGTATGCCAATCTCTGAAACTAAAGAGTTTTGAAAGAAAGCTTGGAGTGGTGAAAAGACAATCCTCGTGTGTCTTGTGTGTGATTGTGTACGACCAAGACTCGATAGAAAAGTGATGACAATTTAATAAAGAAGCACAATAAGCATGTGACAAAGAATATACAACATAGGCATGTTTCAAAAATATTCAACGTATTCTCTTTTCAAAGAATTATATGCTGATGACTTGATAACTACTATAAGTGAAAGGCTAAAAAAAGATGATTGGCTAAGAATGGAAAGGCTAACTACTATAAGTGAAAGGCTAAAAAAATAAAACTCAATCCGAAATAATTGGCCAAGAATGGAAAGAGTCATTTCCAAAGAACTATCTTCAAATAATCTTAGTGTATAATGAATGAACTAAAATAATTAATTTGATGAATTAAAAAAATATGATATAAAAATGTACAAATATATCAGAGAAATTATAATGACTGGATCGGTGGTTTCGCTTTATATATCCCCGTTCCCCTATTTAAGTCTTCCCATATGTGCTTTTCCTATTTTATGGCTTTCGGGGATGATTGATTTTATTTTGAAAGGGTTCGGGTTGAATTCTGAAAACTTAGTTCCATAATAGAAGCCTAAGGTGGCCAAGTTTGACTTGAGTTAAGGCTTTGAGTAAATGACATTAGAATTGGCATTTGAAGCTCCCAATAGGTTTTTATGATGATTTGGACTTGAGTGTAAGTTCATATCGAGATTAGGGTAGACCAAGAGCGTTTCAAAGCTTATTATTGAATTTTCTAAGTTTGACTTGAAGTGGATTTTGGTATTATCGATGTCCGTTTGGGATTCCGAACCTTGTATAGATTCGTATTATGATTTATGATTTGTGCATAAAATTTGACGTCATTCTGAGTTGTCTAAGTATGTTTCGCTATGTTTGGAGTTTGTTGAAATGAGTTGGAAGATTAGAAGTTGATTAATAAGGTTTTAAGGTGCAATTCTTGGTTCTAGTGTTGCTTTATGTGTTCCAAAGCTTTGAGTAAATCTATAGTATGTTTATAGACATGTTAGTGTATTTGGACGGGGTCCCGGTGGCCCGGGTGTGTTTCAGACCACTCGAAGCATGTTTGAACTTGACCGAAATTGTTGGTGTGCTTCGCGATTACGAAGAAGGCTGGTGAAGGGCCCTGAACTTTACTCTTTTCAAACGGGAGGAGGCTATCGCAAACACGGTGAAGGACCTGATCCTCCTTCGCACGTGTAGGCCCGATCGCTAACGCGAAGAAGGTTGGGAGTGGGATGGGCTGAAAGGCAGAAGGCCTTCGCGAACGTGACTGGTGGAAACCGAATGCGAAGGCAGGTTCAGTTAGGCATCGCGAACGCGATCATAAAGCTGCAAACGCAAAGGGTACCTGGGCAGCTGGAAGAAATTGGCCTTGGCAGATTTGATTTTAATATGGGATTTGGCTCATTTTCTTTCATTTTCACTTAGGTTTGATCGGCTTTGAGAGGATTTTCATCAAGTATCACAAGGTAAGTAAATTCTATCTATTTTTGAGTTAAATACATAGATTATGGATAAATTTTAATATGGAAATTTGTTAAAATTGTGGGATTTAGTTAGAAACCTAGGGTTTGGTAAAAATTAGATTTGACCACGAAATCTATTTTGGAATTGGGAATAAATTATATATTTGAGTTGGTGAGGTCATGGGTAACATTTATCTTCAAACATTTTCGGAATCCGGGTATGTGGACCCGGGAGTGATTTTTATGGACCTTCCGAATTTGGTTGGAAAATAAGTTTAATAGTTATACTATGAACTTTTGACCATATATTTATTAGTTTATATGACTTTTGATTAGTTTCGGATTGTTCGACATCGTTTCGGGAGCTCTAATGAGGTAAAAGAGCTGAATAGTGAACTTGAAAGTGAGGTAAGTTTCTTGTCTAGCCTGTAAGAGTGAATTTATCCCCTTAGGTGTATTAATTATTGTGTTCTATTTGTTTTGGGGAGCTACGTACGCACGAGGTGATGAGAGTTCGTACATAGCTATATTTATGTTATGTCCGGGTGTTAGACTAACATCATGCCTTAATTGTGCTATTTGTATTTGCCCTGCATACTTGATTCCTTTAATTTATGACTGAGATTACAACAACAACAAAAAAAAAACATACCAGTGTATTCCCACAATTGGGGTCTGGGAAGGGTAGAGTGTAAGCAGACCTTACCCCTGCCTTTAAAAGGTAGAGAGGCTATTTTCGGAAGACCCTCGGCTCAGGAAGGGGAGAGGGGAGGGGCAATAACAAGCAAACCGATCTGACAACCAAAGCAAAAAATACAAACCTAGCAAAAGGCAATGCAATAAGAAAACCAAAACACAAGACAACAACAAGTAGTAACATAAGACTAGGGGTAGAAATAACAAAAACAAAAAGGCACCTAGTGGTGTATCAAAGCTATGATCAAATTCAGAAAGCTTGGGTTACATAATGTCCCTCATAAATGGCCGGATCAGATTGACATGCTGGAAAACTACATGCCTAAATTGAAGATCACTAAGGTGCATTGGGAATATTCTAGTCCAGGATGGGTTAAAGTGAATACAAATGGGGCTTCTAGAGGTAATCCTGGTAGGAGTTCTATCGGCTTTGTACTGAGAAATGAGGAAGGGGATGTCCTGTATGCTTGTGGAAAGGAGGTACAGGAGGGAACCAATTCAGAAAGTGAGGCAAAGGCTATGCTTGAAGCTTTGAGATACTGTGTTGAGCATGATTTCATTCTTATTGAGCTGCACACAGATTCAATGCTGATAACAAATGTTGTGACTGGAGTGTGGACTGTTCCTTGGTCTGTGGCAGCTTATGTGGAAGATATTAAAGAGCTTATGGCACAATGCAATGTAACTGTGGCTCATAATCTGAGGGAGGGAAATAGGTTGGCTGACCATCTGACTAATTTTGCTATAGATATTGGACCTATGGAGGCACACTACTTTTAGGAGTTAGATATACAGGAGAGGAGGATAGTCAATAATGACAAACTACAATGTCCATATCTAAGGATAAGAGTTGCACGAGGTTAGGAGGAGAGGAGGTAACAAGGTGGAGTAGGTCCTGGAGTCAACTGGAGTAAATATACTTGATCATCAAGCACCAATCCTAGAAGAGGAGAGCATGGGGATGCAGTGTTTTACTAACTTTGTTTTCTTTTTTCCAGGAGATGTTACTATGTCCATGCCTTACCTATCGATACAAATTCAATGGGTGATTACTGATCATTCCATTGAAGAAGTATTGAAGTTCAAATGTCATAAAGCATTGATGACAGGAAACACAAGAGAAGTGCACTGCCAATAAGCTGGATCGACAATTACATTATAGCAGGGGATTCGGTTATGTGGAAGAACATTACAGGAGAATTTATTGTGTCCATGCCTTGCCATATACTACGAATTCTATGGGTGGTATTAGCAGCTAGTGCTCATTCCCTGGAAGGAGGAGTTATCGCAAGCATAAGCATGGAATTGAAGAACAGAAGGAAAAGGCTGAGAATCTGCCGTGTTGTAATGGTCTTAAGGATCTCCTTACTGCATATCAAAGGTCATGCTCAACTGGAGGAACAATCCAGAGCTGTTAGCGACAGCAATTTTCTGAGGGTAGCTGATGATATTATACTCAAAGTAAGAACAAAACCCAGCAGATCCACGACAACAATCATGAGAGGTAAGTGGTTTTGGCTCTCAAATGAGAGATGAATGGATGGATTGGGGAAGAAAAACTTAATGTTACCTATGACTATTATATCCCATGATGATTGCTATGACATGGTGTTTGAAAATAACTATCGGAGGCCACACGTAGTTCGCACCACACAGTGCACTATCATTTTAGTGCACAAGTACTGGATAGTAGCAACCATAGGGGATAGGCGTGTTTTTGTGTTATTATATGACAAACCAGGTATGGTGCTGAATTATTTACATCAAAAGGAAGAAATACTTGAGTGGGAATGGATTGACAAAAGCAATAAATCAAATGAAAGAGATGAGAAACCAAGTCAAGGCAGTCTCAATTGGATCACGAAAGAGCAATCCATTTTCAATCGACATACTGGGCTACACTTACTGGGAAGATGTTTCTGAAGACGTGGTGATGAGGCTATTGGATGTACAGTGCTTGAATCTAATTTTATAGAAACAACTTGGCCGGCTACTCAACAATAGAAGACCACACATGGCTTTCATGTACGAGGAATTAGTTTGGCTATTTCTTAAATTACAGATTCTCATTCTAATTAGAATACATCACGTACTATCATTATTGAGTATCATACTCAATTCTGATAATAGGGGCTATGTAATTATCAAAGTTTATTTCTTTCATTTTGTAAGACCTCCTAACATTTATTTTTGACATTTTTAGATATATATAAAACTAGCCCTAGGCACTATGTCTAGTGGATTGCTTAAAAAAAGCTATTGCTACAAACAAGGACAATACTCGACCATCTAACCCTTTACCTTAATTCTCAACCTCCACACCTTCCTATCCATGGTCATGTCCTCAGTGAGCTGGAGCAACGAGATATTTTGTCTAATCACCTCTCCCTAATACTTCTTCGGCCTGCCTCTACCTCTCTGTCGACCCTCCCATACCAGCCTCTCACACCTCCTCACCGGAGCATCAATGCCCCTTCTCTTCAGATGCCCGAACCATCTAAGAATCGCCTCCCGCATCTTGTCCTTCTTAGGGTCCACACCCACCTTGTCGGTAATAGCTTTATTTCTAATTTTATCTAACCTAGTATGCCCACACATCTACCTCAACATCCTCATCTCTGCCACCTTCATCAGCTGGGCATGTCTTGACCGGCCAACACTCCGCCCCATACAAAATAATCAGTCTGACCACCGCTCTATAAAACTTACCTTTTAGTTTTGATGGCACATATTTTTATCACACAAAACACCGGAAGCAAGCCTTCATTTTATCCACCCTGGCCCAATATGGTGTGCGACATCCTCATCAATCTCCCTGTTCCCTTGTATAATAGACCTAAGGTACTTGAAACTTTATCTCTTAGGAATGATCTGTGACTCAAGCCCCACGTCTTCGTCCTCTTCCTGAGTCACGCCACTGAACTTGCACTCCACATATTCTGTTTTGGTACTGCTCAACTTGAAACCTTTAGACTCCAAAGTCTATCTCCAAACCTCTAATCCCTCGTTAATACCACAACGCATCTTGTCAATCAGTACAATGTCATCTGCATAACAACATGCACCACGGAACCTCCCCTTGAATGTGGCATGTCAGCGCATCGATCGTTGAGGGCTAACGTGCAACCCATCACACCCGGGAAGTATTCTGATTCCCCTCCCACTGTCCTCACCCGAGTCGTAGCACCCTCATACATGTACTGAATAGCTCTAATGTATGCATCAACAAAGCCTCTATCCTCCAAACATCTCCACAACACTTCCTTCGACACTTTATCGTAAGCCTTCTCTAAGTCGATGAACACCATATGTAAATCCCTCTTACACTCTCTATACTGCTCCATCAACCTCCTAACAAGATGAATAACTTAAGTAGTCGGACGCCCTGGAATAAATCCGAATTGGTTCTCTGAAATAAACACAATCCTCCTCACCCACATCTCCACCACCATCTCCCATACTTTCATAGTATGGCTCAGTGGCTTCAAACCCTGATAGTTGTTGTAGTTTTGGATATCCCCCTTATTCTTATACAATGAGACCATCGTACTCCATCTCCATTCATAAGGCATCTTCTTCGTCATAAAAATGACATAGAATAGCCCAGTTAGCCATTCCAAACCCGCCCTACCCACGCACTTCCAGAATTCCACCAGGATTTCGTCTGGCCCGGTCGATCTCCCCATGATCATCTTATGCGTAGCCCCCAATACCTCTGCAACTTTAATATGCCTGCAATACCCAAAGTTCCGATGGCTCTCGGAGTTTTCTAAGTCCCCTAACACAATGTTCCTATCCCCCTCGTCGTTTAGGAGTTTATGGAAGTATGTCTGCCATTTCTGTCGAATCAAAGCCTCGTCCAACAACAATCTACCTTCCTCATCCTTAATGCAATTCACTTGGTCCAGGTCATAAGCCTTCATCTCTCGCACTTTGGCTAACCTGTACAACTCTTTGTCCCCTAATTTGCCTCTAAGTTTTTTATACAAGAGCACAAATGTGGCAGTCTTGGCCACAATAACTGCTAACTTTGCTTCCTTCTTAGCATCCTTATACCGCTTCCTGTTAGTCCTCTTCTCCTCCTTGTCCTTGCATTCCACAAGTTTCAAATAAGCCACTTTCCTGGCTTCCACTTTATCTTGGACCTCACTGCTCCACCACCAGTCCCCTTTGCGGCCACCAAACGGGCCCTTTGAGACCCCCAATATCTCCCTAATCCAATTCGCAATCGTGGTCCATATACCTCTCACATCCCCAATAATCCTCCATGCCCCCAAAGCTAGCAGTTTATCCCCTAACTTCTGGGCGCTGACCTCCATCAAAGCACCCCACTTCATCCTAGGAAGACCATAAGCAACCTTATTTCTACACTTCCTCCTAATCTCCAAATCCATGACTAGGAGCCTATGCTGAGTCTTGAGGTTCACACTCGGGATGACCTTGCAATCAGCGCACAGACCTTTATCTGACTTCCTAAGTAGTAGATAATCAATATGGGTCTAGGCTGCCGAACTCTAAATTATAACTAAGGTTGAGGTTAGAAAAAAAAATATTGATTGAGCATCTAACTTTGGAATATTGTGAAATATTTGATGAACTCTAGATCTGTGTCTTCTTAATTCGCATGTGCTTTCGTGAGCAAGGTAGTTTCTCTACTCTTATGGGGTTGGGTCGTTCGCCTCGGCAGTGTTGTAAATTACTCCTATGAGATCGGGCCGTTTGCCTCGGCAGTATGGTAACACTATTCATATGGGATCAGATCGTTTGCTTCGGTGGTACTATGTATCACTATTCTTATGGGATTGGGCTGTTTGCCTTGGCAGTACTGAGTATCACCTTTTATATGGGATCGTGCCATTCACCTTGGTAGACTTGTGATTTATACTTGAGATTGGATTTGGTTTATGGTAACAGCTGAGTTCGTGCCTCCGAGGCCGGTTATGACATTTTAGTGATTTGATATAGATCCATGTTGGAAATTTACTATAAATGTTTTATATGTTTCGTTGCTACTTGTTGTACATCCTCCATGTCTACTTTAGGTATTTTATTACTGTTTGACCACCAGTAAGTGTCAATTCGACCCCTCATCACTACTTCTTCGAGGTTAGACTAGATACTTGCTGAGTATGTATTGTTTTGCGTAGTCACGCTACACTTCTGAATTGAATGTGCAAGTACCAAGACAGGTACTTCCAGTGGTAGGCACGTAGACACACTTCCACATAGACTTAGTGGTGAGCTGTTTGCCTTGCTTCATTCTGTAGCATCAGATTTTCCCTCAACCTTGTTTACTGCTTCTGTCAATTTTACTTCTGACAATAGTTGTAGTAGTTTTGTATATTCCCTAGATTGCTCATGCACTTGTGGCACCGGGTTTTAGGGGCTTCTAGCATTTATGCAATGTTGTACTTATTATTACTATTACTATGGTTTATGTATTATTCACACTTGATATATTTTGGGAAAGAAACATGTACGGTTCCATGAGATTTTATTTTTTTTCGGTGTATTTAAGGAAACTTATGTTTTTAAAAGTTAAAAAGGAATAATTAAATTGAAGGTTTACGTGTGGGCTTTCCTAATGTCGGCGTTAGGTGTCATCGCGACCTATTATAGGTTTTGGGTCATGACTGTATGGTATCAGAGCGCTAGGTTTACATAGGTCTCACGAGTCGTGAGGAGGCCTGGTAGAGTCTTGCGAATCGGTGTAGAGACATCCGTATTTATATTCGAGGGCAATAAGGTGCTAGGAAACTTCTTTTTTTTCTTCTATGATCGTGCAGTTGATGTTGTGCTAAGTATCTTCTATTATTTCCTCATAGATGGTGAGAATGCGCTCTATAGTTGTACCCAGCGGCAGGGGGGCTGCTCCCCCAGTTATAAAAGGTAGAGGTAGAGGGAAGGCCATAACTCATGGGAGAGGACGAGGATGTCCTAGAATCACTCTAGTAGTTTCACCAGTGGATCCAGTGGAGTATCCTGTAATCAAGGAAGGGGATGAGGTACCTGCTGCTGAGCCGGCCCCAGCAAATGTTATGACCCTGACAGGCTTCCAGGAGGTCATGGGCCATATGCTGCGGTTCATGGATTCTATGACGAAGACTGGTTTATTTCCAACAGACCCAGCCACATCTCATGCGGGAGGGGGAGCAAAGACCCCTACAGCTCAGGCTCCAAGGCAAGATGCTACCGTTTATCAAACCCCAAGTGCACTACCTGCGGGCGGGGTCCAACTAGTTACAGTGGTTATGCTAGTGCCCAGATTAGCCATTACCGTTAAGAAGCAAAAGCGACTGGAAAGATGTACTAGGCTTCTTCCTCCTGTCTTTGGGGTGAGCGGTGATTTCATTGGTCAGTGCAAGGAAATGGTACGTAACATAGTAATATTGGAGTCCAACAAGTTGGACATCACCACATTTTAGCTTGAGGTCAAGGCCTGCAGGTGGTGGCAGGCTTACCTCCAGAGCATCCCAGCAAGTTCACCTCCCTTGACTTGGAATCAGTTTATGCATTTGTTCTTGAAGAAGTACAAACCACCTTCAAAGAGAGACGAGTTTCGGCGTCAGTTCGAGCGGCTCCATTAGGGTTATACATATCTGACCGACTATGAGGCGAGATTCACTGACTTGTCCCGACAAACAGCTATTATACTCTCCATGGATGTAAATATGGTGCAAAGATTTATTGTAGGTCTGCACCTTGAGATTCAGCTTTTTATGACCCGTGAGGAAGAGATGGGGACTTCCTTTCATCAAGTTGTAGATATAGCTCAAAGTATCGAGTGTATCCGCAACCACAACATAGATTTTGTGCAAAGGGATAAGAGGCCTCGGCTTTCTGGTTGGTTCAGTGGCGCCCCAATTTAGGGCAGAGGTTCGTTCAAGAGGGGCCAGTCTAGCTGGCCCATGCATTTAGCACCACCGCCTACTAGGAGTGCTCCGACACGACCCTACTTCAGTGCTATTCTAGAGAGTACTTACCGTCCACCAGCGGTTGAAGGTTCCTCTAGTGGGTTTTTGGGCCATCAGGACCAAACTTTGGGCCAGCAGTTCACCACTCCGAGGGGTTGTTTTGAATGAGGGGTGTTGGGCCACGTGAAGAGGTTTTGTCCCAAACTTTGGGGCAAGACAGTGCAGCACGACCATCAACCCATAATTATTGCACCAGCTACCGCACTGCTCTCCAGGTTGGCTTGAGGCGGAGGGCAGGTGGGTAGGGTCGCCCTAGAGGTGGAGTCCAATCAGATGGCACTTTGGCTAGATTCTATGCTTTCCCAGCCAGGCCAGAGGCAGTCGCCTCTGTTGAAATGATCACAAGAACTATTTTTATGAAACACTAGGTGTGCATTAAGGTTTCAAGGTCCTTTTATGGAGGATTCCATCATCCCCCAACACACTCTTTACCCTTTTTAGCTCACAATCTTCCTACACCATTTGATAACACATGCATGCAAAATAAACAACTCCCATACCCAAGAATTGTCTTTCTAATTACCCATTATTTAATCAATTTTGAAATTAAGGGCTAAGGTGTAGAATCTTACCTCTAGGACGAAGACCTAGTGAGTGTTTCTTGTTAATCGTCAAAGATTTGAGCAAGATTTGAAGGATAATTTGTTGAAGATCACTCTCCCTCTCTAGGTCACACTCTCACCATCAAAATATCAGATTTTAGCTCAAAAATGGTACAAATCGTCTATTTAACAAAGTAGGGTCTAGTAATAAAAACCCTAAAATGAAGCTCCGGAATAGGATCTACGGTTGCATGTGCGATCGCATAATTGGGCGGCGAAATGGGCCGCGAAATGGCCCTCCGGAACTAGGCTGGTCTGCCCTAATCTGCGGCCGTTATGCGGTCCGCAAACCTATACTGCGGTCGCATAATGCGCCGCAGACCTATTCTACGGTCGCATAACGTGCCGCAGAACCTCCCTCCGCAAAATTTCCAAGCTGGTTCTGCGATCAGCATTACGGTCCGCGGAGTGATTCTGCGGCCGCATAGTGGGCCGCAGAAGTGCATTTCTTCTGTCCAAATTTTTCCTTTACTTTCCAATGCATTGTTCAACCTCAAACACGTAAGCCCAGTTTGGCACCGCGAAATATTATTTTTCCTTTGCGAAATTTTACGGGGGCTTGCATTCTCCCCCACTTAGGATAATTCGTCCTCGAATAAGGGTAAAAATCTATTATAAACATCAAATGTGGCCCAACTTTTAATTTACACTCACCAGTAGTTTCAAAATTTGGCTAACTCCCTAAATTTCCAAAAATTTTGCCAGAGTCTCCCTTGTAACTAGGCTTATACACCTTCCAGAGAACCCCAGAAACACATCCTAACAACATATACATAATCCAACGACGTAACATAACACAAAACAACACCAAATGTGGCCTCACAAGCAGTATATTACCAGAGAAGAACACCCTTAACGTCAATTTGTACAAATGATACATAATTCATAGATGGTAACCCTTAGAATTTTCATAGAACACAACTTTATAAATACCTGGCTATTCAAACAAATAAGGATATTTTTTCTTCATTTCTTCTTCGGTCTCCCAAGTAGCCTCTTCAACCTGTTGGTTTTTCCATAGCACTTTCACGGAGGCAATTTCTTTATTTCTCAACTTTCGGACTTGCCGATCAATAATAGAAACTGGAATATCTTCATACGTCAATTCCTCATTAACCTCAATAGTTTCAATCGAAACAATGAGTGTCGGATCTCTAACTACTTTCTTCAACATAGACAGAGGAAACACTAGGTGCATTAATGACATCTAAGGTGGTAGCTCAAGCTTGTACGCCACCGCACCAATCCTCTGAATGATTTTGTACGGTCCGACATACCTCAGACTCAAATCGCATTACAACCTTTATAAGGGAAACCTTCAATAATACCCAATCATCTTCTTTGAACTACAAATCCCTACGACGAATACCCGAATAGGACTTATGATGGCTCTGAGCAGTCTTCAACCGCTCCTTAATGATCTTAACTCTTTCCATAGACTGATGCACGAGGTCTGGCCCTATCAACTCTGCCTCCCCAATTTCAAACCACCCAATGGGAGATCTACATCTTCTACCATATAAAGCCTCGAACGGTGCCATGTGAATACTAGCATGATAACTATTGTTGTAGGCAAATTCTATGAGTGGCAAATGATCATCCTAGCTAACTTTGAAGTCTAGAGCACAAGCACACAACATATCCTCATGCGTCTGAATAGTTCGCTCCTCCTGCCCGTCAATATGTGGGTGAAAGGCTGTACTAAGATTCACCTGAGTACCCAAACCTTGCTGAAATTTCTTCCAAAAATTAGTAGTGAATTGTGCTACCCGATCAGAAATGACGAAAACTGGAGTGCCATGCAACTTGACTATTTCTTTGATATACAACTGAGCATACTGTTCCCCTGTGTCGGTAGCCTTAACTGGAAAAAATTGTGTTAATTTCGTGAGTCGATCCACAATCACCCAAGTTGAGTCAAACTTGCGCGGAGTGTGCGGTAGTCCTACCACAAAGTCCATATTAATCATTTCCCACTTCCACGTTGGAATTTGTATGTTCTGTGCCAACCCACCGGGCCGTTGGTGTTCGGCCTTTACTTGCTGACAATTCAAACATCTTGCCACAAAGTCTGCCACATTCCTCTTTATGTCATTCCACCAATAGACTTCCTTGAGATCATGATATATTTTTGTAGAGCCCAGGTGAACGGAATACTAGAAGTGTGACCCTCGGTCATGATTCTTTCCCGGAGACCATCCATATTTGGAACACATAACCGCCCTTGGTACCTTAGCATACCATCATCCAAGTCGAGAAAAAAATCCATAGTCTTATGTTTATGAATTCCCTCCTTCAATTGCACCAAAAATAGATCTTGTATTGCTTCTCTTTGACTTCCACAACAAGTGATGATTCAGCCTTATTTTGCACAATTACCCCTCCTTTATTAGAGCTCGCAAGAAGAACTATCAAACTAGCCAATCGGTGAACTTCCTTGGCCAATGGCCTTTGATATGTCTCCAAGTGAGCCAAACTACCCATAGATTTTCGGCTAAGAGCTTCCGCTACAACATTGGCCTTTCCCTGGTTATACAGGATATCAATGTCGTAATCTTTGAGTATCTCAAGCCATCTTCTCTACCTCAGATTCAGCTCCTTCTGTTTGAAAATATATTAAAGGCTCTTATGGTCCGTGAATATATCCACATGGACCCCATAAAGCTAATGACGCCAAATTTTCAATGCAAATACCACCACTGCGAGTTCTAAGTCGTGTGTTGGATAATTATTTTCATGATTCTTGAGTTGCCTAGAAGCATAAGCTATAACCTTGCCCTGTTGCATTAATACACACCCAAGCCCAATCTTGAAGCATCACAATATACCACAAATCCATCTGCACCCTCTGGTAAGGTCAACACTGGTGCCTTAGTCAATCTTGATTTCAGCTCCTGGAAACTCTTTTCACAAGCATCTGATCATTGTAACTTAATTTCCTTCTGAGTAAATTTAGTCAACGGATAGGCAAGGGTAGAAAAACCATCCACAAATATTCTGTTATACTCAGCTAAGCCTAAGAAACTGTGAATCTCTATTGGAGTTATAGGCCTCAGCCAATTCCTCACAGCCGCAATCTTTTGAGGATCAACCATACTTCCTTTACTAGAGACTACATGACCCAAGAATGTCATATGTAAGCAAATATTAACACTTCAAAAGTTTGCATATAACTTGTGCTGATAAAGGGTTTGCAGAACTACCCTGAGATGATCGGCATGGTTCTCTCGATTGCATGAATATACAAGGATATTGTCAACAAAATACTATCACAAAGGATTCAAGAAAAGGATTGAAGACTCGATTCATAAGATCCATGAAAGCTACCGGGGCATTTGTTAGCCCAAAAGACATTACCAAAAATTTAAAGTGCCCATAACGGTTTCTAACAGCTGTTTTCGGAACATCCTGCTCCCTGATCTTCAATTGGTGATATCCAGATCTTAAATCGATCTTGGAGAAGTACCTAGCACCCTGCAATTAGTCAAACAAGTCATATATCCTTGGCACTGGGTACTTATTCTTGATTGTGACCTTGTTAAGCTGCCTATAGTCAATATACATTCTCAACGACCCATCTTTTTTTCTTACAAAAATGACCGGTGCACCCCAAGGCAACACACTCGGCCGGATAAAACCCTTTTATAACAAATCTCGCAATTGTTCCTTTAGCTCCTTCAATTCTGTCGGTGCCATACTGTAGCATGTCTGGCATCACATTAATCACAAAATCAATCTCCCTGTCTGGTGGGATACCGGGGAGTTCATCTGGAAAGACTCCCGGAAATTCATTCACAACAGGTATGGACTCAAGTGTAGATGCCTCAGCATCGGTGTCCGTAACCCGAACAAAATGGTAAATACACCCCCTGTTGATCATTTTTGTGGCCTTAATGTAAGAAATAAACCTACCCTTCGGCACTACATCATCACCCTTCCACTCAATAACTGGCTCATTTGGAAATTCGAACCTAACAGTTCTGGTTCGGCAATCAAACTTGGATAAACATGAATAAAGGCAGTTTATCCCCATTATCACATCAAAATCGACCATTCTCAGTTCTATAAGATTGACCACGGTGTCCCGACCATGCAACATGACAACACAATCCCTATAAACCTGCGAGGCCAAAATAGATTCACCAATCGGAGTAGATACAGAGAATGACTCATGAGGCTATTCTGGTTCTATCCCAAATTCCATAGCAACATAAGGAGTGACATATGACAAAGTGGAACCAGGATCAATAAGAGCATATACATCATGGGATTGGACATACAATATACTTGTGACAACATCTGGAGAAGCCTCTGAATCCCGACGCCTCCACATAGCATAAAATCTGCTAGGTCCTCCAGAATTTTGTGCACCACCCCTAACTGCACCACGCCTTGCGGGTGCTGGGGCGCCTCGAGTTGGAGGTGTTATGGATTTGGTAGCTGCAGAATTAGATGGCTGCGCCGCACCTCTGCCCATGTTCCGGTGGGCCGATCGGCAGTCCCTCTGAATGTGACCCCTCACACCGTACCCATAGCATTCAGGTTGGTCCATGAAGTTGGCCCCAAAGTGCATCCTCCCACACCTAGGGCATGGGAGCCTCCGCTGCTGAAACCTTCTGTCGGGTTGGCCCTGCTGGTGGGGTCCCATGTTTCCCTGACTAGGTCCAGATGGCTGTGCACTCATCGAAGACTGAGCGAATGATTGAAATGCTCCTGATGACCCAACCCCGAATGCCGATCTACCACTACCACCGAAAGAACCACCAAAGTTTCCCGCGGACCAGGCCTTGCTGCTACTCTGACGCTCCATTCTATTCTTCAATTTGCAGGTCTCTGTGGCTTAAGAAATTGCCACCATCTTACCATAGTTTATATAGGATTTCAAGGCAAGTATAGCGGCCTCATTAATAACCAAGGGGCTAAGGCCTGTACAAACCGACGCACTCTAGCCTCCATAGTGGGCACCATGTGAATAACATACTTGGACATGCGCACAAACTCTATATGATACTCCCACACATTTATACTGCCCTACTTCAGGTTTTCAAACTCAGTAGCACTGGCTGCCTTAGATTTGAAAGGCAAGAAATGATCCATAAAAGCATCTATGAACTCACCCCACCTTGCCAGAGGGCTTCCCTCCTCACTGGATTCCTCCCACAATTCAAACCAAGAATAGGCCACCCATTTCAGGCGGTAGGAAGCCAACTCCACTCCCTCCGTCTCTGTAGCATGCATAACCCGGAGAGTCTTGTGCATCTCATCAATGAAGTCCTGGGGGTCCTCCTCGGGATCAGTACCCGTAAACACTAGAGGATCTAACTGAAGAAACTTATTCACCCTGGAACTAGCAGATTCCCCTGGCTAACTGGAAGAAGTAGGCCTAACACTCAATCTCTGGGCCTGAGAAGCCACTATCTTTGCCAACATCTGTATCGCTCCCCTAAGATCAACATCAGAAACACTAGAATCGGAAGCTGGAGGTGGAATTGGAATATCAGTTGGATGAACCGTTGCACATTCAGTAGGCATAGGGAAGAGTACAGTCTGATGAGCTATGGTAGAACATGCAGTGTAGTAACTGGGGAAATATCCTCACCCCTCCGGTGCTCACCCGCATCATCAAATATAGGATCAGCTGCCACTCCCGGGGTGACATTGGCTCTTTGGCTAGTTCTTGCCTTCTTTTTAGGTGCCATGTACTGAAAATTAGAGCAACGCACGAGTTAAAGGAGGAAAAATCTTATAATCAGCTTTATCGAACGATCGAGAACATGAAAGAAGGGTATTATTCCTAAATACCCAAGTAGCATCCTATTTATAGATGTGGTCGACAAAACACTGATAAGAAGGGATCTACTAGACACGGCTCCGAGTCATCCTTGGACACTTTAAAATCTTAGGCTCTGATACAAAGTTTGTCACGCCCCAAACTCGGGGAGCGCGACCGGCGCTCAACCGAGTGAACCCAGCCGAGCAAGCCTATTAGATTTTCTTCTGCCCAAACTCATCCATGACTAAGGTTAATACATATTTTCGTTAATTAGACAATAAGATAATCATGTGTACAATACCAATTCATTACCATTAATTACTTCATTAATAAGTCTCAAAACACACACACGCACACACCCCTTCGTGATTCAAATTGGAACAAGTTATTTAATCACTGCACAACTAGTTTAGCATTCTCAACACCCATACACAACCCACACTTAGTCTACGGAGAGTCTAAAAATACTAAAGAGTACAATGATAGTGTCGGCAACAAGGCTCCGACTATACCTCAAAACATGATAACACATATAAAACAAAAGATGCACAACCCCGGAATGAGATGAGGCTCACCAAGTCAGCTGGGAAGAATGAGCACTGCTATCACTTGTCAGTATCCTCCGATGTGGAACCACCTGCATCCATTAAAGATGCAGCGCCTCCTGCAAAAGGGACGTTAGTACATGTAGAATAGTACTAGTATAAAAACCAAACACCAATTTAAGAACTCGAACATACAATATGATTATGATGAATCAAGTCGACAATAGAATAGCATAGATAACCGTTTAAACCAAAGCAAGCTTATCAAGAGCTGTCATTAACATTTATAGAATTTAACATGAGATCCTCTGTAACCATTTTCACATAAAGCGTCCCCGCCGCCTCAACCCAATGTATGCATGTGGAGGTGCAAGCACAATACCAAAACTCAACTCAAGCGGCCCTACCGCCTCACCCCAATGTATGAGGGTGGAGTTATAACCACAGTACCAAAAACCTACATAAAGAGGCCATGCCGCCTCACCACAATATATGCGGGTGGAGATGCATAAATCATACCAATGCCTACACAAAGCGGCCATGCCGCCTCACCCAAATATATATATGTGGGTGGTGGTGCAACAAAAATACCAAAATCATATACAAAGCGGTATTGCCGCCTCACCCCAATGTATGCGGGTGGAGGTGTAAACCTAATCACAATCTCTATCTAATTTGGCATAATTATTAAAACATAAATCACGACTTGGAATCATAACATGTAGATACATAATCCATAGTTTGGAACACATCCTCAACTTTTAATACAATATGATAAGAGCATTTGAAAGATGAAATAAACATATATCTTTGTCACAAAACTTATTCGGAATATTCGATCTATAACAAATATCTTGGAACTTACAAGGATATTGGGGTTCCAATTCTTAAAGAATAGTTTAGCCAACATACCTCAATTGAGCTTCCTTAAACTCTAAAATATTCCAGAATTTTTAGCAACTTCAATCTATTTTAGAAATTCTTAGCAACTTCAATCTATTTTAAAAATATAACAAGTTGAACCAAAATTAGGAAGATGATCATGGTTCTAACTCATTTGAGTATTTTATCAAACACTACGTGTGCATTAAGTTTTCAAGGTCCTTTTATGGAGGATTCCATCATCCCCCAACCCACTTTTTACCATTTTTAGCTCACAATCTTCCTACACCCTTTGATAACACATGCATGCAAAATAAACAACTCACATACCTAATAATTGTCTTGCTAATTACAATCCTCAAACACGTAAGCCCAGTTCGGCACCACAAAACATTATTTTTCCTTTGCGAAATTTTACGGGGCCTTACACTAAAGCCACTTGTGTTGCCTCAGATTATTATCCCTCGGCTTTAACAAATGCTGAAAATTGTTATGATTAGTGTAAACCTCGCAAGAAACCCCGTAAAGATAATGCCTTCAGATCTTAAGGGCATGAACTATCGCGGCCAACTCCAAACCATGCACAAGATAATTCTTTAAGTGGGGCTTCAGCTAACGTGAAGCATATGAAATAACTCACCCCTCCTCCATCAATACAAAACCCAAGACAATGCGTGAAGTGTCACAATACACAATATAAACCCCTGATCCAAAGGGCAACACTAACACCGACGCTTTAGTCAATGCGGTCTTGAGCTTGTGAAAGCTTGCCTCGCAATCATTGGACCATCTGAACTGAGCACCCTTTTGGGTCAATCTAGTCAAAGAAGAGGCAATAGATGAGAAGCCCTCCACAAATCCATGATAATACCCTACTAATCCCAAGAAGATTCTGGTCTTGATCGCTGTGGTAGGACCATGCCAACTCTGAACTACCTCGATCTTCTTAGGATCCACTTTATTACCCTCACTTGATACAACAGGCCACAAGAAATCCACGAAATCTAACCAGAACTCGCACTTGGAGAACTTAACATATAGATTATGTTCCCGCAAGGTCTGAAGCACTAACCTCAAATGTTGTTCGTGCACCTCTATACTACGCGAGTAGATCAATATGTCATCAATAAAGACAATAAAAAATGAGTCAAGATATGGCCTAAACACCCGATTCATCATATCTATAAATGCCTTCGGGGCGTTAGTCAAGCTGAAGGACATCACTAGAAACTCATATTGCCCATATCTGGTCCGGAAAGCTATCTTCTAAACATCCAAAGCACAAATCTTCAAATGATGATAACCACATCTCAAGCCGATCTTTAAGAACATTCTAGCTCCCTGTAGCTGATCAAATAAATCATCTAAGCGAAAGTGGGTACTTATTCTTGATGGTGACTTTGTTCAACTGGCGGTAATCAATGCACTTTCGCCTACTCCCATCCTTCTTCTTTACAAATAACACTTGTGCACCCCAAGACGACATACTTGGCTAGAGAAACCCCTTCTCAAGCAACTTTTGAAGTTGCACCTTTAACTCCCTCAGCTCCTTTGGAGCCATGCGATAAGGCTTCCGAAGAAGGCAGGTGATGGGCTCTGGACTTTACTCTTCGCGAACACGAGGAGGCTATCACAAACGCAGTGAAGGACCTAGTCCTCCTTCGCAAATGGGTAGGCCTGATCGCAAATACCAAGAAGGTTGGGAGAGGAATAGGTTGAAAGGTAGAAGGCCTTCGTGAATGCGAAGAGCAACGTCAGTTGGGCATCACGAACAAAACCATGAGGTCGCAAACGCAAAGGGTACCCGAGCAGTTGGGAGAAATTGGCCTTCGCGATCGTGAGACATTTTATGTGGTAGCGAATAAGAGTGGGCATTGCAGATTTGATTTTAAAATGGGATTTGGCTCATTTTCTCTCGTTTCACTTGGGTTGTCCGACTTTGAGAGCTCTTTCAGAGTAGATTCATCAAGCATCACAAGGTTAGTGAATTTTCTATCCATTTTTGAGTTAAATACATGGAATATAGGTTGATCTTAACATGGAAATTAGTGAAAATTATGGAATTTAGTTTGAAACCTAGGGTTTGATAAAAATGGAATTTGATCACGAAATTGATTTTTGAATTGGGCATAAATTATATATTTGAGTTCATGAGGTCATGTGTAACATTTGTCTTCGAAGGTTTTCGAAATCCGGACATGTGGGCTCGGCGGAGACTTTTATGGACCTTCCGAATTGGTTGGGAAATTAGTTTAATAGTTGTATGCTGAACTTTTGAGCATATATTTATTAGTTTATATGACTTTTAATTAGTTTCAGATTGCTTGACACAATTTGGGGAGTTCTAGAGAGGTTAAGGAGCTCAATAGTGAACTTGAAAGCGAGGTATGTCTTTTGCCTAACCTTATAAGAGGGAACTTATCCTCTTAGGTGTATTAATTATTGTGTTATACTTGTTGTGGGAAGATACGTACACACGGGGTGACGAGAATCCGTAATAATTATGTTATGTCCGGGTGTTAGATTCACATCATGTCTTAATTGTGCTATTTGTATTTACCCTACGTACATGATTCCCTTAATTTATTACTAAGAGTAAGGTTAGAATAAAAATATTTATTGAGCCTCTTACTTTGGAAAATTGTGAAATATTTGATGAAATATAGATTCGTGTTTTCTCGACTCACATGTGCTTCCGCGAGCGAGGTAGTTTCTCTACTCTTATGGGATCAGGTCGTTCGCCTCAGTAGTGTTGTAAATTACTCATATGGTATCAGGTCGTTCCCCTCAGCAGTATGGTAAAACTATTCTTATGGAAACAGGCAATTCACCTTAGCAGACTCGTGCTTAATACTTGAGATTGGATTTGGTTTTTGGTAACAGTTGAGTTTATGCCTCCGAGGTCGGTTATGACATTTTAGTGATTTGATATATATCCATGTTGGAAATTTACTATTAATGTTTTATCTGTTTAGTTGCTACTTGTTGTACATACTCCATGTCTACTTTAAGTATTTTATTACCGTTTGACAACTTGTAAGTGTCAAGTCGACCCCTCATCACTACTTCTTCGAGGTTAGACTAGATACGTATTGGGTACACATTGTTTTACGTACTCACACTACATTTCTGTACTAAATGTATTTCCTGTTATTGTTTTTTGAGAGTTTTTCCGCAGCAGCCACTTCTCAGGGCTGGGGAGGTACTCAGACTCCCGTTGCCAGTACTCCAGAGTAGGTGATGCAGGGACTCAAGACACCTAGGGTATTGCCTACCCGCCTAGCCGGTTGTAGCTGCTCAGGCCCATATGGGTCCCGTTATGACTGATGATTAGCAGAGGAGGATAGAGAGATTTAAGCAGATTCAATCTCCATCATTTAGCGCGACTGAGTTAGAGGATGACTAGGGTTTCTTAGATAAGTGCCAACGGATTCTTCACACGACGGGGATTCTGGAGACCAGTGGGGTCTTGTTCACACTTTTTCAGTTTACTGGGCTGCCTTCAGATGGTGGGAGGTTTATGAGAGGCGAGTTCGGTTGGTGCAATACCACTTTCATGGCAGGATTTTTCCGTTCCCTTATTGTAGAAGTTCATGCTGCAGTCTCATAGGGTGGAGCTGCGCAGATAGTTTTAGAGGCTATGTTAGGAGGGCATGTCTATGACCCAATATGAGAAGAGGTTTTTAGAGTTGACCCGTCAGGCACTTTGTTTGGTTCACACTGATAGGGAGAGGATTAGGAGGTTCATTGATGGCCTCACATACAGCTTCCATTGATTATGACTCTGGAGAGGGTATCTGGTGCTGCTTTCAATGAGGTGGTTGATATTGCTCGGCATATAGAGATGGTCTGTAGTCAGGAGCGTGAGGAGAGGGGGCCAGGAGTCCATGAGGTTCGGGTGGTTTCGGTGGTAATCCTACTGGAGGGCAGTCCTAGCACAACGGGGTAATCCTTATAGTCCCACTCAGATGGCTCGTGCAGTTCACCGTGGTGCATCATCCAGTCATAGTTCATGTAGTGCTAGTCAGGGTCAGTCATCTCTCAGTGCCTTTCCAGATCAAAATTCGTCCCGTGCTCCCTCGGTTTAGGGTTCATCTATGGCAGGTCCTTCTAGCAGTTATTCCGGCACTCGGGGCCCCCTTCAGTCCCCACCAGCAACAGTGGGGAGTTGCTTCAAGTGCGGGGATTTTGGTCATATGTGGAGGTAGTGTCCTTATCGCCTAGGAGGTCCGGTGCAGTAGAGGAGTCATACAACAACTTCCACACCAGTTACTTCAACACCCGCCCAGCCAGCTAGAGGTCGCCCTAGAGGGGGAGGCCGATCAAGTGGCGGTCAGGCCCAATTCTATGCCATTCCTATCAGGCCAGATGTTGTTGCTTCAGATATAGTTATCCCAGGTATTGTCTCAGTATTCCACAGGGATGCTTCTATATTATTTGACCCTGGTTCCACTTATTTGTGTGTATCATTGTATATTTCTCATTATCTGAATATGCCCCGTGAGTCCTTAGTTTTCTTTGTTCATGTATCTATGCTAGTGGGCGATACTGTTATTGTGGACTGTGTATATCGATCATGTGTAGTGATTATTGGGGGATTGGAGACTAGAGTTGATCTCTTATTGCTTTATATGGTTGATTTCGACGTGATCTTAGGTATGGATTAGTTGTCTAGATGTCATGATGTTCTGTATTGTCACGCTAAGACCCTGACGTTGGAGCTACCGTGGTTGCCAAGGATCGAGTGGAGAGGTTCTCTAGACTATGTTCCCAGCGAAGTGATTTCATATTTGAAGGCCCAGCAGATGCTTGGGAAAGGTTGTTAATCTTATTTGGCCTTTGCGAGGTATGTTGGTGCTAATACTCCTACTATTTATTCTGTTTTGGTGGTGCGAGATTTTTTGGTTGTGTTTCCTGCAGACCTGTCGGGCATGCCGCTAGACAAGGATATTGACTTGGTACCGGGCACTCAGCCCATTTCTATTCCATCGTATTGTATGGCACCAGCTGAATTGAAGGATTTGAAGGAGCAGCTTTAGGAACTCCTTGATAAGGGGTTTATTAGACCAAGTGTGTTGCCTTGGGGTGCACCGGTCCTATTTGTGAAGGAGAAGGATGATACTATGCAGATGTGCATCGATTATAGGCAGTTGAAAAAAGTTACAATCAAGAACAAGTATCCTTTGCCGCGTATTGATGATCTATTTGACCAACTTCGGGGAGCATGGGTGTTCTCAAGATTTGCTCTGAGCTTTTTTTTTCACTTGGTCGCCTGGTATCTTGAAACCTAAGATTGACTTGAGGTCTAGGTATCACCAGTTAAAGATCCGAGACTATGATATTCTAAAGACATCATTCAGGACCTGTTATGGTCATTATGAGTTCCTTGTGATGACTTTTTGGTTGATTAATTCCCCAGCAGCACTCATGCATCTGATGAACATTGTATTTCAGCCTTATCTCAACTCATTTGTTGTAGTATTTATTGATGATATCCTGGTGAACTCTCATACCCAGGATGAGCATGCCTACCATTTGAGGATTGTGTTGCAGCGGTTGAGGTAGGAGATACTACAAGAAACATGGCTTTTAACGATCACTTTATAACGAAGGGACATGGATCCGGTTGTTATAAGTACACTTTTAAAGACCAAAAATATTTCCAGTCATTAATGGCACTTTTTAATTCTATAATTATAAAAGGATAATATACGGCTCATTAATATTAAGATATCCGGCCATCACATATCATCACAAGGTAGGAACTCCACTACACAAGGTAGGAACTCCACTATACAAATATCATCAAAACATTCCCCTAGGCCATCACAAGTCATCATAAATCATCCCCGACATAGCCCCCCTTGTTTCGCCGCGTGCGCACAATAAAGTAAATCCCCGCCTTGTCTAACCATACACACATAATTATATTCACGCCTTGTCTCGCCACATGTGAAAACCCACATATATATATAGCCCTCCTTGTCATGCCGCATGTACAAATATCAATAATAACAATAGTACAGACAAATCACATGCGAACACTCTGACAATCCTCTCAACAATATCTCATGTGCCAAAAACATAACAACACAATATAACAACTCTCACCATATGTTCCCATATGCAATAACATTTTCTTATAACAATTCCAATATTACAACCACACATAGCCCTCGGCTGAACAACACTGAGTACAATAACAACAACAATAACACGAGAGTATTGCAAGTAAATCAACACAAGAATTTCAAAATACAAAGAAACGGAAGAACGAGCTCACAATAAAAGACATAACAAGTAATAGTGGTTTCAAATAAGAATAAATCAACAATGAGAGATTTAATGTTTAACAACGATATCAAATAAGAGTAACTCAACAATAAGAGAGATAACATGTAGCACTGATTCCAAATAAGAATAACTCAACAACAAGAGAGATAACATGTAATAATGACTTCAAATTAATATAAGTCAACAAGATAAGAGATAACAATAACTTCAATTAAGGATTATCAACAACAACATACCCAATATTGTCCCACCAATTAAGGATTATCAACAACAACATACCCAATATTGTCCCATCAATAAAGGATTATCAACTATGGAAAATATAACAAGCCAATAAAAGAGGTAAAATCTTTAATTAAGGCATAAAAGAGTATATCTGGCAATAAAGGGTAGAACATGAACTAATAAACTTCAATTAAAACAAGTAAGGGTATATTTAGCAATGGAGGATTTAACATGATAAGACAACTTCACTTTAACGGACATAAGAACCTAAGAGTCTAAATCGGTCAAATTTCCACATATAAGTTTTGTACACACTCATCACCTCAGGTACACCTCTTTCACGTAGTTCAAATAGTGCAAACATTCAACCCTACGAGGTAGTTTCCCCCACACAATGTTAGGCAAGATATTTACCTCAAAAGCCCTCAATCAATACTCTAAAATAGCTTTTTCTTTGGAATTCACCTCCACTTGGCTAAAATCTAATCAAAACAACTCACTAATATCAAATAATACAAGAGAAATCAATTCCAATAATTAAAGTTATGATCTTTACACAATTTCTCAAAAGTCAACTCCGGGCTTGCTCGGTCAAAACCCGGGTTCAATGGTAGATTCGAACCCATGAATCCACGAGTTCATATATGTGATTAGCTTAAAAATCCGAGTCCAAATCAATTCTCAAAACTCAAATTCTTATTTTATTTCAAAAACTTGACAAAGTTTCATAAATTTTCACTTTGATTGACATGATTTTGATGTTAAAATTTAAGATATATTGATGGAATATGATTAGATCACTTACCCAAAGTTTGTCAATAAAATTCCCTTAGCTTTTTGTCCAGTCGCATGTGTCGTAAATGCGACCTGGGGTTCGCAAATGTGAACCCCGCAAATGCGAGCAACCAATCGCAAAAGTGAAGAAACTCACATCCCTGTTGTCATCGTAAATGCGATGACTTGTTCGGAAATGCGAACTTGGATACTTCGCAACTGCGACTAAAAAGATCGCAAATGCGAACTAGCTCACCCAAGCCACCCCATCGCAAATGCGAATACTTTGTTTTGCAAATATGAACCTAGCAGACAACATCCTAATATCATAATTGCGAGACCTGAGACATATTTGCAAAACCAACAGAACTTGAATTCTATCAAACACTCCGCAACACGTCTGAAACTCACCCATGCCCTCGGGGCTCCAAACCAAACATCAACACAAGTCTAAAAATATAATACGAACTAGCTCACACAATCAAATCGTCAAAATAACATCCAAAACCATGAATCGGACCTCCAAAACACATGAAATCCACATGAAAATCAAGAATCTTCTAAAAACACAGTCGCACATCCTATTCATACCAAATCAACTCGGAATGATACCAAACTTTGCGTACAAGTTCCAAATAACAAAACAGACCTATTCCAAGTCCCAAAATAGAAATCCAAATACGATAGCTATGCAGTCAACCTACATTTAAACTTGTAAAATTTCTAAGCCATTAAATTGCTAACTTTCGGCAATACAACACAAATAAACATACGGACCTCCGAAATCGATTTCGTGCACTGAACGAAACCTTAAAGATCAAAATGATCGGTTAGGTCATTACAATGGCTAAATGCCTTGGAATCCTATCAGTTCTATGAAAATATTTCCCGGGGGTCCTCCGAATTACCCTACCGCTCAACCACGAAATCTTCCAGTTTATCCATTTCCCATTTAGGTGAGTTCACATTTATCTCCATTCCTCTTGTACATGCGGTGATACCTAGTGCCTCATTCTCTCGTTGTGACTCCTGATCATATTACTGGCTCCCACAATGTAATCGATAGTGGCCTTTCTTTGGAAGAAGTATTTCGTGGCCTATATATAGAGTAACAAATTGCAACCCTTGAAGAAGTCGTACCCCCTGGAACATGAAGACAATGCTCGGAGTGTTTCTGCCAGTATCATAGGCACCAAGTTGATGTTGATTCGTCCTCTCCTTTATGGGAAAACCAATAATGCTAGCAATGACAAAGAGAAGGTTAAAGGACGAAGACTTCCCTAGTGTTGGAACCAATTACCAGTCAACGAACATGAAAACCACTTTGGCTGGATCCTAGAATTCTATCAACAATTTGGTAAGAAATATGTGGGCCCGGACGTTCAGTTGGGCAGTCAATGCTCCTAAGTGCGTCCTGACCTCATCTCTATGATCTCGCCAAATATTCCTCTACAATTGTTTCAGCTTGTGTGGTGCTCCCATGACCATACGGATTTCAGGGATGTTGCGGTTGATTTTCATTTTCAAGAGGTGAAGAGAGGGGTTTGGTAAGTGTTTTCTCTGGATCTTTAGCATCTCATTTTGGTTGGTTTGTCATTCCACAAAAGTCATATTGTCGGGTGCATGACCTGTTGACATTAAGGTGGCTTTCCTAATTGTGTGTCGATGCCAAGGGCCGTCTCACCTAAGGTTTATGCAATATGACCTAAATTTGCTAAAGTATGGTGTCGCACCTTATTTTGCACAAGTCAAAACAAGATTCCACTAGTGGTTTCCTTGTTGATGATGAAAGAGAGCCGCCACCTAATATTTAAAGGTATAGTAGGGTAACAATTCAATTGTTTAATCCTATTAGTATGCTAAAAAGTCATATTTGGGTATGGGGTCTTGTTCTTCTAAGGAGAAGGCGTTAGGCACCCCTAGAATCTACCTAAGGTAGCTCCATAGAACTTAGACTAGGTCTAGGGAATTAAATATTTATATTTTACTTAGTTAGTGCTTAAAAAGTGTATAGCAGTACTATGTCTTGTCTAAAGCCTATCGTTTTGGATGAAAAATAGTATATGCACTTTAAAAGGGGGATATATGTTGTACTTAAAAGCCTTAAAAATGTTCACATTTATTAGATTGAAAGAACTTTTTAAAGTATGTTTATATTTACAAATATTGTAAATGTGACTTAAGTTAAAAATACTTTACCTTTGAAGTAAAATGGCTATTTGTATAAATTTTGTAAAGTAAAGGGTTATTAAAGAAGTAGATTTTAGGTAGACCTTAATGATTAATTTTGAATCTCGTATTAACTTTAATAGAGAAACATTATTTGAGGTGTTCTTTGACCGCGACTAAGTCTCATTTTGGTTTGTTGAAAACTGCTCTTGAAATCATTTTTCAATTTTGGCTTTTAAGAAAAGAGAGTTGCTTGCTTTACAAATCTTTCTTAATCTTCAAAGAGCTTCATGAAAACAATTAGTATGAGTGAAAGTGAAAACTGTATAGTAGAAGTAACTAAGCACATTGAAGTTATTTAACTAATGTAAGAGATATTAATTCCTTTTTGTTACATGTGGTTTTTAGCTTGCCTAGGTTTCTAATAAATAAAAACATTCAATCAACACTGTTAGTATTATCCACACACACACACACACACACACACACACACACACACACACATATATATATATATATATATATATAAGCAAACAACAGTTCAAAAAATGATAGGAGAGTAAAGGAACTGGACTCAAGGTTTGGGCCAAAGAGATGTCAATCCCAGCGGACAACGAACAACAGTAGCCGCTTACGAACTCAGCAGGCCCAGTTCGATCATATGAACAAAAAGGAAAGAGAGACATTAGTGATAGAGCCCAATATGACACTTAAATACAAATAGGATCAATGTACGGCCAAAAAAAGGCTGTAGCAAATGTTGGTGATTAAGAATGCAATAAAATTAATGTGAGGTCAAAGAGAGTAAACAAATTGAAAGTGAAGACTTTCTTTCATTTAGAACTAATCCTAAAGATATTAATAAATGTCAATGATTAAGAGCGTAAGGTAAAAATCTTATTCATGGACAAGACACTCTTTGGATCCCTTGCATTTCAAAGTTTAGAAGGGTCTCAGGTACCCCGAGTAGTGTTTTGTGTCATGGAGGGTATCTCAACCACAAACCAAATCTTACTCCTAAATATCCTTCATCACTCACAATTACTCTGCCCTATAGGTTTAAATTCCAATGAGGCATTCACTATAACTTCTAATGTAACAGTAACAATAATACAGAGATTCAAATATGTACACCACTCACAGAAACTATACAGAATACTATTATGAGTGTGAGATAACATATTACACCATTGAGACCACAATCCAAACACAAGTATGTGGTACACTGTCCACATTTTAGGCATGCTCAAGAATTCTCAAAGAACCCAATTATAGATACAAACAAAGAGAGGGAACACCAGCATATTATTTCAGAAGTCCCAACATTAATAGCCTGTTTGGCCAAACTTCTCAAATCCTAGAAGCACTTTTTTTTCAAAAAATATGCTTTCGTTTCAAAGTTGAAGTGTTTGGCCAAGATTTTGGAAGAAAAAAAATATTCTTTTGAGGAGAAGCAAAAACAGTTTTGGAGAAGTAGAAAAAAGTAGCTATTCTCCAAAAGCACTTTTTTGAAAAGCACTTTTGAGAAAAATACACTTAGAAGCAGCTTTTAAAAGCTTGTCCAAATACTAATTGCTGCTCAGAAGTACTTTTCAAATTATTTAGCCAAACACAAACTGCTTCTCACCAAAATTACTTTTGAAAAAAAGCACATCTCAAAATAAGCTGATTTTTGCAGCTTAGTCTAATGGGCTATAAGTCATGCAACTTAAGGAGTAGAAAAGATACATGTGTATTAGCCTTACTGACCCTACTGACAGATTCAAACTTGCAGGAGTTCTTAGTTGCAATCACAATACCTTAACTATGTTCAAACCTAGCAAATATCCACACACATAGATTAAACCTTCACTTCTTACTAGAGGTATGAATTAACAACTTCATTTAGAATCTCTCAAGAGCATTAACAGGAGTATTCATGCAAGCAAGTAGGTTGATCCTAACTTAAGCAGATGACATGATCATTCACCTTTTACTGTTCATAACCTCATATCCATACTAAGCCCATTAAGCGTTAAGGCATTTATATAAACACAATACAGTACTCTGACAGGGCAGGTAAGCATCAGAAGTTTCTCTTAAGTCTATAAGTGAGTCACATTTGACTTATATAAGATTATCAAAGTCAAGTGATAATGAAAGCACATGCATAAGCATGAAGGACAAATAAAGAGTTTGTTTAAGAACAAGATGAGCACAGAAAACTAAAGAGATGGCACTTCAGACACACACTTGAGATATTCTTACAAGATTGCAATATTACAAACATGGTTGAGTGTCAAATAGCATGGGATATAACTAATAGTTTCATTACAAAAGTCCAGAACAATGAAAGTTTCTCATTAGGAGACATGGATCAGTTATGCAAGTTAGGTGAATTAGTCCAAACATGATGAATTTTAGTTTAGTATAAACAATTCAAGAGATGATACACAAATGCAACAACTATAACCCTTAACCAATTCTAATTCTTAACCAGATTCTTGAAGACAAATAAAAAACATAACTTGATCTAGGTCAACAGTAGCAGACATAGTGCATATAAAATTAACTGTTGAAATTTATATGAACTTAATCACTTCATAACACATTTTATTTGGCTGAAACTCACAGATATGATCACACAATTATGAAAGATAATAGAAAACCTTTACAATGATCTCTCAAGAGGTCTCAGAATCACAAATACATATGTGAAGAAAGAGGGCTACTCAAACAGCATAAACTGATATATTTTAACCACAATGACAGGGTATCTCGAGTTACGAGAAAGTTTAGTAGAGTCTTGCGGATCAGTACGGAGACGTCTATACTTATCTTTGAGAGGCTCCCAAACTATTTTGAAACTTCACTTTCTTGCATTCTTATCATGCAAATTTGTTATTTTTGCAATTTGAACTTTGACTCTTATATTTTCTCGTAGACGGTGAGGACACATGCGGCCGGATCAAGCGGACCGCCACCAGTACCACCAGTTAGGGTCACGAGAGGCTGAGTCTACGGTAGAGGCTGAGGTATGGCTCACACTAAAATCGGAGCAGCATATGTGGAGCCACCAGTTGTTCTAGATATGGAGCATGTTCCAAATATAGTTGAGCCGGTGGGACCAACTTAGGCACCAGCAGTGCCCATTGTTATTCGTGGTCTTTAAGAGGCCTTGGCTCAGATTTTTACTATGTGCACAAGGCTGGCTCAGGCACTTTCCGTTCCAACTGCACCCGCCACCTCCCAAGCTGGGGGAGGTGCCCAGACTCCCGCTCTCTTGTACTCTAGATCAGCTAGCTTCGGACTATCAGACACCTGGGGTAATACTAGTTTAATCACCTCCTACTGCTCAGGCCGAGGCTGGTCCACCTATGAGTGATGAGGACTAGAATAGATTGGAACAGTTCGGGAGGATTAAGCCTCCAGAGTTCAGCGGGGAGGAGTTAGAGGATGCTCAGGATTTTCTAGATCGCTGTCAGCAGATTCTTTGCACAACGGGTATGTTTTAGACTAATGGAGTTGCATTTACTACTTTTCAGCTAACTGGGGTAGCCTATAGATGGCGGCAGGTTTATGAAATGAGCAGGCCAGTAGACACAGCTCCACTTACCTGGCATAAGTTCTTAGTTCTCTTCTAGGAAAAGTTTGTCCCACAGACGTGCAGAGAGGAGTTGCATAGAGATTTTGAGTGTCTACGCCAGGAATATATGACTGGGACTCAGTATGAGATGAGATCCATAAATTTGGCTCATCATGGTATATGGTTAGTTCCCACAGAGAGAGAGAGGATCAGTATGTTCATTAATGGCCTCAACTATGATTTACATTATAGTGTGAATCGAGGGGCCGAGACGAATGCTAGGTTTGACTAGGTGGTCGAGATTGCCAGGCGCTTGGAGTTGGTTGGCAGGCTTAAGCATGGGGAGTGAGAGGACAATTGGCCCAGCATTTTAGGTGGTTTTGGTGGTACCTCATCTGGAGTTCAGTTACATTACATTAGAAGTAGTCCTTTTAGACCCATTCAGACGGCTCGTCTGGTTTATTATGGTGCATCGCTGGTCATGGTTCATATAGTACTCATTTAGTTCAGTCATCTTTCAGTGCACTTCCAGCTTAGAGCTCCCACCGTGCTCCATCAGTTTAGGGTTCATCGATACCGAGTTCTTCCAGCGGTTATTCTAGTTCCCAAGGTTTGATATAGGCCCCAACGTCATTTTTGACTCAAGGTTGTTACGATTATGGAGATTGGGGCATGTGAGGAAGTATTTTCCCCATCATTATAGTGGTCTAACGCAGCTGGGAGGACATTCTATGACCCTTTCACCAATTGCAACACCACCCGTGAAGCCATCTCGGGGTGGAGGTCGTGCGGGTTGAGGTCGCCCTAGAAGGGGAGGTCAGACAAGTGGTGGTCTGGCTTGATGCTATGCCTTTACTACTAGTCTAGGGGAAGTTTCTTTCGACGTTGTGATCATAGGTATTGTTTCAGTATGCCACATGGATGCTTCAGTACTATTTGATCCTAGTTCTGCCTATTCATATGTGTATCGTACTTTGCTCGTTATTTGGATATGCCTCATGATTCTGTGGTTACACTTGTTCATGTATCTACACAAGTAGGCGATTCTATTATTGTGAACTATGTATATCGATCGTGTGCGGTGACTATTGGGGGATTTGAGACAAGAGTCAATATTTTACTACTCAGTATTGTCGATTTTAATGTGACATTGGACATGGATTGGTTGCCACTATGTCATACTATTTTGGATTGTTCACGCTATTTTAGACTGTCAGGCAAAGACAGTGTCGTTGGCGATGTCGGGGGTGCCGAGTATAGAGTGGAGAGGCTCCCTGGATTGTTCCTAGTATGGTGATTTCACATTTGAAGGCTCAAGGGATGGTTGTAAAGGGATATTTGGCATATTTGGCCTTGGTGGGGGATGTTATTGCCGATAATCCTACCGTTGAGTCAGTTCTGATAGTGACAGATTTCCCAAATGTGTTTCTTGTTGACCTGCCGGGCATGCCACCCAATAGGGACATTCATTTTGGTATTAATCAATTGTCGAGCACTCATTGCATCTCTATTTATCTGTATCATATGGCACTAGCAGAGTTGAAGGAATTAAAGGGAACAACTTTAGGAGTTACTTGATAAGGGCTTCATTAGACCTTGTGTGTCGCGTTGAGGTGCACAAGTTCTATTTATGAAGAAGAAGGATGGTACTATGAGGATGTGTATTGACTACCAGCAGCTTAACAAAGTTACAATCAAGAATAAGTACCCATGACCGTGCATTGATGACTTATTTAACACAATTCAGGGTGCTAGAGTGTTTACGAAGATTGATTTAAGTCTAGGGTATCATCAATTGAAGATCCAAGAGTCTGATATTATGAAGACGACATTCAAGACCCGCTATGGTCACTAAGGATTTCTTGTGATGTCTTTTGGGCTGACCAATGCCCCATCAACCTTTATGCACCTAATGAACGCTATGTTCCAGTCGTATCTTGATTCATTCATCATCGTATTCATTGATGATATATTTGTGTACTCACGTAGCTAAGAGGATCATGATCAGCATCTGAGGATTATACTCCAGACCTTGATGGAGAAGAAGTTATATGCTAAATTCTCCAAGTGTGAGTTTTGGCTTGATTCGGTGGCGTACTTGGGCCACGTGGTGTCTAGTAAGGGCATCAAGGTACATTCGAAGAAGGCATTTTAGAGTTGGGCCAGATCGTCCATTGCTGCACCTTTTGACTAGATTGACCCGGAAGGGTGCTCCTTTGAGATAGTCCGACGAGTGTGAGGCGAGATTGTAGAAGCTCAAGATTGTATCGACTATAGCCCTAGTGTTGGTGTGTATTACCTTGTGCATGATTTAGAGTTGGCAGCTATTGTTCAAGCATTGAAGATATGTAGGAACAATCTGTACGGTGTTCATTCTAAGGTCAATACTAACCATCGGAGTCTCCAGCACATACTCAAACAGAAGGATATTAATTTGCGGCAGCGAAGATAGTTAGAGTTGCTGAAAGACTATGATATCACCATATTATATCATTCAAGAAATGTCAATGTGGTGGCCGATGCATTGAGTAGGACGGCTGAGAGTATGGGCAGTTTGGCATATTCACCAGTAGTAGAGAGGCCACTAGCCATGGATGTTCAGGCCTTGGCCAATCAGTCTGTGAGATTGGATATTTCGGAGTCTAGTCGTATTCTTTCTTGCATCATAGCTCAACCATCGTTGATGGTATTGAGGGACACGGTTCAGATGGTGGTGCCAAAGAGGTTGTGATTGGTGATTATGATGTTATGCGGTTCCAAGGCCGGATTTTTGTTCCAAATGTGGAGGGGTTAAAAGATTTGATACTTGAGGAGGTTCATGGCTCGCGTTATTCTATTAACCCAGGTGTCACGAAGATGTACCGTGACTTGAAATAACATTATTGGTGGTGGAGAATGAAGAAAGATATTGTTGCTTATGTCACTCGGTGTTTGAATTATAAATATGTGAAGTATAATCATCAGAAACTAGGAGGGTTGATTCACAGATTGGAGATACCGGAGTGGAAGTGGGAGCATATCACTATGGATTTTGTGGTAGGCTTGCCACGGTCCTTGAAGAAAAATGACGCAGTTTGGGTTATTATGAACTGGTTGACTAAGTACGCACACTTGATTCTGGTTGTGACTTCTTATTCTTCAGAGCGGTTGGCTCAAACCTACCTCCAGGAGATTATCCGTTTGCATGGCATGCCCATTTCCATCATTGCTGACTGAGGCACGCTGTTCACATCGAATTTCTAGAGAATCGTGCAGCGTGAATTAGGCATACAGGTTGAGTTGAGTATCGCATTACACCTACAAATAGACAGGCAGTCAGTGTGCACTATTCAGATCTTGGAGGATATGCTATGTACATTTGTTATGGATTTTGGGGGTTCATGGGATCAGTGTTTACCGCTTGTAGAGTTCGCCTACAACAACAGCTACCATACAAGTATAAAGATGGCTCCTTATGAGGTCCTATTTAGAAGATGATGTGATTTTGGGTGCCTTTCAAGTTGATTCAGTATCGGCTTCCTACAACATAGTCTTGACAGAAGATTTACGCTGATTGGAGGGCTCGTGATGTAGCATTTATAGTGGGAGGGAGGGTTATGCTACGGGTTTCACCCATGAACGGTGTGATGAGATTCGGGAAGAAGGTCAAGGTGAGCCCTATGTATATTGGTCCTTTTGAGATCTTTGAGAGAGTTAGTGAGGTGGCCTACAGACTTGCATTGCCACCCAGTTTATCGGCAGTTCATCCATTGTTCCATGTTTCCATTCTCCAGAAGTATTACGGGGATCCATCTCATGTATAAGATTTCTGCTCGGTCCAATTGGACAAGGATTTGAATTATGTTGAGGAGCCGGTCGCTATTTTGGACAAATATGTCCAGAAGATGAGATAAAAGAACATTGCTTCAGTGAAGGTTCAATGGAGGGGTCAGCTGGTCGAGGAGGTGACCTGGGAGACCGAGCAAGACATGTGAAGTCGTTATCCGCACCTCTTCGTCACTTCAAGTATGTCGGCATCCACGTTCGAGGACGAACATTTATTTAAAAAGGGGAGAATGTAATGACCCGACCGATCATTTTGTGTATTTGAGCCTCGCTCCTATTTTTTATGCTTCACACATGTGTATTTATGGTTTTATGACTTGCGGGGTTTGCTAGTTTTGTTCCGGGAAGGTTTTGGGTTAATTTGGACTCTTTGGTTCTTGGTTTAGAAGCCTAAGTTGAAAATGTTGACTGAAGATTAACTTTTGTGGAAACAACCCCGGAACGGTGTTTTGATGGCTCTGATAGGTTCGTATTGTGATTTTGGACTTGGGTGTATGCTCAGGATTTAAATTGGAGGTCCCTAGGATGATTTGACTTGTTTTGCCAAAAGTTAGCAATTTGAGGTTTAGGAATTTTCCCAAGTTTGACCATAGGTTGACTTTTTGACTATCGTGTTCGGAATTTGGTTTTGGGACTTGGAATAGGTCAATTTCACCATTTGGAACTTGTCTGCACAATTTGGTGTCATTCGGAGTTTGTTTGATAGTATTCAGACGCTTAGTTCCAATTCTTGAGGTCTATGAGTTTTCTATTGAAAATTATGCGTTTTGATATTCGATTCGTAGTTCTAAATGTTATTTTTGTGTTTTAATCACGCGAGAGAGTTTGTATGATATTTTTAGACTTGTGTGGATGTTTGGTTTGGAGCACGGAGGGCCCGGGTGAGTTTCGAACATGTTTCAGAAAGGTTTGGACCCAATTACAGGTTGCTGGTGTACTGGTGTCTGAGGTGTCACAATTGCAAACACCAATGTGGAAATTGCAATCATAGTAGGGGGGTCTGAGGTGTCTCTTTAGGGACATCAAGTTAATAGTTGCAAAGAGGGATTAGAAAATGGTAGGCTCGCATTTTCGACAACAATGTCACATTTGCGATGGGAATAGGGTTTGCAATTGCAAATCCATTGTCACACTTGAGACTTCCCCTATAGGTTGTTTGTAGCCGCAATTGCAAGGCTCTCTTTGCAATTGCGATGGTTCACAATTGCGACATTTGCAACTGAACAAAAGGCTGGAAAGTCGAGATTTCATCTCATTTCTCTGATTTTAGAACCCTACAGTTTGTTGGAGGTGATTTGGAGTGGGGATTTTCACCTACAATCATTGGGAAAGTGATCCCAATCAATTTCCAACTATATTTCATGATTATATATGAGATTTAACCTCAAATTTATGATAATCAAAGAGAAATTTTGGTAATTGTTGTCTAAGTTTTGAAAAATAAAAATTTGGGTTTTAAGAGTCAAATTGGACTCAGATTTGAAAACAAAACACATATATAGACTCGTGGGATTATGGGTGTCAAAATCTTCCCTTGGACTCAGGGTTTTAATCGAGTGAGCCTGGGGTGGACTTTTGTTGAATTTTGGGGAATTGTGTAAAGATCATAGCTTTATTAATCATAATGGGTTTTGCTTGCATTGGTTGATGATATTAAGTCATTTTTGGTTAGATTTGGGCCGTGGAGAGGCACATTTTAGGGGAAAACTATTTTTGAGGGTTGGTTTTGCTTGCTTGAGGTAAGTAACACATCTAATCTTGGGACTGAGGGTATTTAACATCTAAGAACTACGTTATATGAAAGATATTGGGGTCACGTATGCGTTAGGACACAGGCGTGTGTACGTATACTGGTGTGTTCGTGGTTTCGGGAGGCTTTTAGGCTATTACCGGGCTTGTTTTGCTATCATACCTTGTTACACCCGCGTTTCCCCTACTTGTTTGATTACATGAACTGTAATTCAAGTTAGACATCACGTCTAGGCTAGGTTCTATTTGGTTGAGACTTGATAGGACTATTCTTGTTGTTTTTGAGTTATATGCCATATTTGTACACATGTTCTCGGTCATGATGTTATATCCGTGTACAATATATCTATCTCAGTACTTCTTATTTGATTCCTCACATGTTGTTGATGCCTCTTATGTGTAACACTGTTATACTGATTGTTGTGAGATGTGTTATCTGAGACTCGAACGGTAAATGATTAAGTTTGGGCCATAGAGCCGATTTGGCATTGATTTTGAGGTGACACGTACGCCAAGCCCATATTGGGCTAAGTGTTAGTGTTTTGGGATGACATGTGCACCAAGTCTCATATTGAGCTAAATGACTATGATTAGCTCTTGGGCATGATCCGCCCCTCTGGAGGTTGATATGCCAGGCACTCGTGTAGTGCTAAGAGCGAATAATTTAATGGACCCACTGTGATATTGTTGATTTGACATGTATACGTGACATATAGGGATATATATTAACCTTCCTTGTGCTACCTGCTAAATGAAATGTTTTATTTGTGTCGATCTTAACTTTTATACTTTAAAGCATGCCTAAATTTCTGAGATATGGACAAGCAGGACATAATATCATTAAGCTACCTGTTTCTAATGTTTCCTGTTATATTCTAAAATGTTGCTAGGTATTCATATTGGCATCTGGCTATTGCTTCTAAGCTCGGCACTGCTTTCGTCCCAAGGTTAGTTTTGTTACTTATTGAGTACATAGGGTCGGCTATACTCATGCTACACTCTGCACTTCGTGTGCAGATCCAGGTATATCCGGTAGAGGAAATTTCCAAAGTTGAGTTGCTATTAGCTTTTGGGAGACTACGAGGTAGCTACTAGGTCATCTGCGGTCCTTGAAGTTCTCTATCAGTTATTTATATCTTTACAATTCTATTGTTCAGACAGTTGTATTAGAGGATTTTGCTTGTATTTTGTTATTCTGTAGTGCTCGTGTACTCGTTGACACTAGATTTTGGGGATGATTGTAACAATTTTATGGTTATATTATCAGATATTTCATGGTATTTTTCACCTGTTGAGTTATTGAACCATGTTTATTCTATTTTATTGTTATTATGTGACTGTTTGTTTATCTAGCGGGTTGGGTTAGCTGCCATCACGACTAATGAATTTTGGTTCGTGACATGTTTTTCCACTGATGGACTTGATTGATGATATCATGCTTTATTCTATGCCTTACTTATGTTTTCACATTGAGCCGAGAGTAGGTGTCAGGGTCGACCCTTGTCACTACTTCTTTAAGGCTAGACTGATACTTACTGGGTGTTGTGATTTTGCACTCATGCTATACATCTGCACATTTGTGCAGGTGTTGAGACTCCTTTTAATGGTATTCACACAGCAGAGTAGGAGTTCTATTTGGAGACTTTGTGGTGAGCGGCTTACTTGATCCTACCCGCAGCACATGGAGTCCCCCTTCCCTAGTTATCTATTTCTATCTGTGCACTTTAATTTTTGGACAGAGATTGTAATTAGTTGAAAACATATACTCTCGTTAGATGGTCATGACTATGTTATGACACCCGACTTTGGGAGAGTGGTCATCGTGTTTAGACCTTGTATGAGAGTCATGTATTTTTGATGTTGAGTTATGACTTATTCCAGCTTGCTATTTATATCACGAATCAGTTAATGGCTTAATAATTGAATTATATTATTTATGTTGAGTGTTGGCTTGCCTAGCGAGCAGGTTAGGCACCATCAGGGCCTTTGGTGGATTTTCGGGCTGTGACATGTTTTGGCGTTTCTAGTGGAAAGCTAGAATTTCAACTTATGAACATTTCGATTCTTTGAGTGTGATGCTTGATTCTTTGTTTTGGTGTTATTTTGGTGATTTGAGCCTTCGAGCAAGTTCATATAGTCTATATAAACTTGTTGGGATAATTGAACAGGGGCTCGGGGGGAAATTCAGGGTAGTTTTTGATCATTTTGAACTTTGATGGAATAGCTAATGTTTTGGTATTTTGCAATGCTTTGCGATCGCGAGGATGTTTCTCGTGATCGCATAGTATATGCTAGCTCCGGGGGATTTTCTCTCCACTATCGCGTGGTGGGGGTCACAATCGTGTAGAACAAGGTTGGGGCCCAGGGGTTCTATGCTTCGCGATCTCGTGGTGAGGTGTGTGATCTCGAAGGTCTACACGCGTAAGAAGCATGATCGTGTAGACAGGATCACGGTCCCGTAGAAGCCAGACCGGGTGGCTTCCGCGATCGTGTGGCTCTTGTCGCATTCGTAATGAAGGGTCGTCCGGAGGTATATTTTGTCCAAAAATCGAGATTAAATCATTTTTCACCACTTTTAATATCTAGAGGTCGAGATGAGGTGATATTGAGAGGAATTTTCATCCCAACTTCAAAGGTTAGTGATTATAACTTAATTTTGATTGATTATCATGATTCCCCATAATTGTTACCCCTATATCTAGAATTTTACATAATAAAAATTGGTTTTGGATTAAAACTCAAGAGAGCTAATTCTCAGAATTTAGACCTTGATTTAAGGTCGGATTTTGATTCAAATTATATATTTGGACTCATGGGGTTATGGATCATTGGGATTTGGTTTTGATTTCGGATTTTGACCATGAGCACCCGGATTAACTTCTATTGACTTTTTCTAATTAAGTAAAGATTGAGCCCTTTCGGTATGAGGATGATTTCTAAGGCTTGTTTTGACTTAATTAAGTATTATTTGGCTAGATTCAAGTTGTTTGGAAGATATTTTTAAAGGAATGCGATATTGCATTATTTAACTTATTCTGGAAAGAGGTAAGTGTCTTGCCTAACTTTAATTTGAGAAATATTTTCCTAATAAATAATATTGTTTGGTACATGCGGGGGTGTTACATATGTGAGGTGATGAGCGCATATGCATGTGTCGTGGTGATGCATGCTCGAGGTATATTATATGCTTCCTTATGCCTTGTTGGACTATGTGATCTTCTTGAATTATGCTTTCTTTATTTCTTTGACGATATGAGTAAAATTATCCATGTCAGAGATCATGTTTTTGCTTATGACATCGTAAATAAATGTGATGGACTATTCTTGAGATCGTTGATATAATTGATTTGGTTGTAATCATACTTATATCATGAACACTTATCTATATATGTCATTCTTGTTATACGTAAGCTTTCATATTCATGCTAAAGATCATGTATAGGTCTTGTTGCGATATTTGGACAGGATGACTCTTGAAATATTGATGTGCCTGTGGTACTGTAATCATACTTATCTCTCATGTAATATATTATGCTTACTCATTCCTCTTGATCATATTTATGCATCCCACCTTTCTTGGTACTTATATACGTATGCATTGTGAGGATAAGTGATATTACACAACGAGTGTTTCCGTGTTGTGAGGAAGATTGATGTTGCATGACGGGTGTTTATGTACGGGTGAGAATCAGAGATACTATCACGATGGGTGTTTCTATGCGATTTGATATGATATTATCATGATGGGTGTTTTCATGAAATTTTATACGGTATTGGCACAATGGGTGTTTCCATGCAAGCGAGGATGTATTATGTTCATCCTTATTTTTGTGCAATTGGTATGATATTTGCATGATGGATATTTTTGTGTGATTTAATATGGTATTGGCACAAAAGGTGTTTCGGTGCAGTGAGGATAAGAGTTGTGTGTATCCTACCTTATCTGTTATTCTTACTTACATATTTCCTACCTTGTTTGTTATTGTTACTTACATTTATCATATCCTGTTTGGTATTATTACTCACATACATCCTACCTTGTTCGTTATTGTTACTTATATGCATTAGATCTTGTCTGTCACTGATTCTTATGTGCAATCTGTCTTGTTTTTTATTGCCACTATGGTACATCCAATCTTGTTTGATATTGTCACTTATGTACATCATATCTTGTTGTTATTGTTATTTACGTGTATCCTTCCTGGTTTGTTACCGTTACCTATAAAATTGAAGATTATGTGAGGAATGATATGATTGGGATTGGGTCGCACGCCAAATTGAAGATCCATGTAGCAAACAATAACAATTAATAGAAAAAGTTTTCTCAACCAAAGCTAGGTACGACACTTACCTCAACAAGCCAAAACAATACTCTAAAATGCCTTGTCATGCGAATCGACCTCCGAACGTCTCGAAATTAGCCAAAATAACTCAATAACATCAAGCAATGCCACAAGAATCAAACCCAAACGATAAAGCCCGAATATTTAATCAATTGGTCAAAGTCAACAAAAAAGTCAACCTGGGCTCACACCCCTAGAATTCGACAAAACTCACAAATTCCGAAAAGTTATTTGACTACGAGTCCATATATATAATTGTTTTCAAAATTCAACCTCAATTTCACGTTTAAAACCCCAAATTCATTCCCCTAAGTTCAAGTCGAAAACCCCCAATTTTCTTCCCTTAGATTCATCAATTAAATGCCAAAATTAAGGATGGTATCATGAATAATAATCAAATCCGAGTCAAGAACACTTATCCCAAACTAAGTCATGAGAATCCCCTCAAAAATAGCCCAAACTCGAGCTCCCAATTTAAAAATGTGATAAAATGACTTAAACCTTTGAAATAGAGTACTTAAAATGTCTTGCGGAATAGCCTTCACAATCAGGAAGAAGAAATTAGCACTACCCAGAAAACTCCCTACGCGATCACATCTGGATTCCGCGATCGCGGAAGCCAATGAGCGACAAAAGCGCAAATGCAAGCACCAATTGCGAACGCACAATCCACGAGCGGACATGCCACCGGCAACACTCCGTAATCGCGAAGCATATAACACAAACGTGATACCAAGCTTCACCACCTTACGCGAACGCGAGAAGTCACGGCAAACATGATGCACAAATCGCCAGCTGCTAACAACCTTATGAGAGATCGCTTAGCTTCACCGTGATCGCGAAACATATTAGATGCACTAGAAGCCAGCAATACAAAAACCATCCCAAATGATCTGAAACCACCCCTAATCACACCCGGGGCCTGGGGGACCCCGTCCAAAATACTAACAAATCCAAATACATCATCAAATCTTATCCAAAACATCGAAACAACATAAATAACATCAAAATAAAACACCAAGGACCAAGATCATTCTCTTAAATTTCAAACCTTCAAATTTCGTTGAACGCATCCGGATCCTACCAAATAAATTCGGAATGAAATCAAACATCGCACACAAGTTTCAAATGGAAAAACAAACCTATTCCAACTTCCAAAACAACAATCCAAACCCGATAGTCACATAGTCAACTCATGGTCAAACCTATAAACTTTTCAAACCTCTAAATTTTCAATTTTCTCTAAATAGAACCAAAGCCTTTTAGAAATATCCAAATGCGAATCCGGATATGCGCCTAAGTCCAAAATGAGCATACGAACCTATTGGGACCATTCAAACATAAATCCGAGGTCGTTTACTCAAAAGAAAAAACCTGGTCAACCCTTCTAACGAAAAGCTTCCAAAATGAGAAATATTCTTTCGAATCAATCTCGAACTTCATGAAAATAAAAACCAACCACGCACACATGTCGTAATACATAAGATGAAGCTACTCGAAGTTTAAAACCACCAAACGAAATGCCAATGCTCAAAATGACTGGTCGGATCGGTACATTCTCTCCCACTTAAACATAAGTTTGTCCTCGAACGTGCCAAAAGTCGTTCCAAAGTCATCAAATCATTGTATAGCTCACCATACATATAACCACGGGTGATCCCACGTCACCTTAATCCAGTTAAACCTCTCAGCACAACCTGCCTGTAGATGCTTTCTTCAAACTTAGTCCATAAACCTTAGAACACAATCTCCAACATTCAGAATTCCTTATAAGACCTGATTCTCGCATCTATACACTGTAATTCAAACAAAGCTGCATCAAGCCATAACCATATTCCACAATATAATCACATGATATACCACATAACCCATGTACTCATAGCAATATCTCTGACCATAATAGCTGTTCTTTACTAAACATGTTAGCGGTAACAAACCTCATATAAAATACAACCTTGTTCCAAACCTTCAAAACACTACTAATGATGTAAGAAACATGTAGAAATTCATAACTACTCACCCTATCAATAAATCAGGGAGTTCTCTTGCCCGACAATAACCATTGCCAACTCTAAGCTGATTAATGACATTCTTATCCAAGAATACATTGTACACGTCCGATTGCACTAATTCACGGTACAATGATCTTGTCTCATCCAGTACACGCAGCTCAACTGACATGCCACACTGAATGCTAACTAGACACATACAATGCAATCTGCACCCAACAGACAACAACTCGAATATAACCTAAGACAGAAGGAGAACCAAATGAGAGAACCACTCAACAAGTCCAACAAATACCACCACAAAGCACAATGCTATAAACCCATCTCACAAAAGAGAAGCAAGGCACACGAAGCAAGCACCAAGATCATATCCCAACATAATTCCACTGCGGTGCGTGACCCGATCCAAATATACCGATCCTCATGGAATACTCGTCGAGCCATAATGCTCATAATCAACAACCACATGTGTAACAACAGCAACACACGAAGTGCATGACCATAAACATGGAAAAACCCATAGTTCAATATACCATAGACATGAAACCATAACCAAGGCGCAATAAACCATTCAACACCCCAAGGGAATCTCGATCGACTCTCGCCACAAGGTCTAAATAGAGCCACGTATAAATAACCAAGAAGTCTCACAACTCGTAATAGCATAAGAGAGCAACATATAGAGCAAACACGAATAACATCCATTTTGCCCGGTGACATTCCCTTAGAAACTGCTGCTCAACAGTGTACAAACCCGATCCAATGTAGAATAAACATTCTCATTTAGCCTATAAATAGCCCCCAACCAATTTCGATCATCTCAAAGTAGGTAAATAACCTTTTAAAAGTCCATAGTAACCTATCCATAACACACACCATCAGCTATCTAACTCATAACATATCTTCATAGTCCACAACCAATGAATAGTCCGCCTCTGAGAAGATCCAATCTCTAAAACTCAAGAATGCAATAATCTCCACATCAGATTCTAACTCCGCCACTCAATAACTAACACATCACTCATACATAATCATCTCACAGAAAATACTCATATAAATCTTCCGCGACACATAGCAAAACATGAACATCAACAGTCAACATATAGGTGATTATCGTAATACTAGTCGAGCACTCGCCAGTTAAAAACACAATGCGTCTCCTAACATACATACCCTTCAGGCGATACAAGGTAGTACTAACATCCTCTAAACATCAGAAATCTCCCATATCGTCTAGAACTCATGAACTTCCTTTCAAAATTGAACCACAACCTTGCCCTTGAAATATCAATCCCACATAGTGTACCACCTTTATGATGCTATCATATAAAATCACGAGGATCCCATTCTCAACTCTGAATCACAAAAAACCTTCAACTAATTCAATCCCCTAGAACAAAATCCCAACACTTAACGAATTCCCCATGTTTGTAGAGTTCATCAACCGCAAGTCATGGCGAAACCATCACAAACTCTTCGGAACTCATTTTCACATAACCAAATCATTTGAACTAAATCCCTCTACATCAGCCAAATCACGTAGACTGCTAAAAGCAAGAGTACCTCAATAAGAAAATACTTGCACTGAAGAACCCTTTAATGAATCTAAAGATGTTCCTTTTACCTTTCTAATACTGCAATGTAGAATCAATGATGATATAGAAATACCATAAGTCTTGGCACCATCCAAGGCAAGCCCCAAGTCCTATCCAAATGCAAATTCGAAAATCCTTAAGTACTATATATGAGTCATAAGACAATTGGAACCTTCTCAAAAGTTTTTCTCTAATCCCCGATGCAAGCCAATACACACTGAACAACCCAAGCTACACCAGTATATGGATATCCAAAAGAAGCAACCAAGTGATTCCCTTTCTTTGCACACCATGTCCACAACAAATATCTAACTCGAATCATGCCAAGATTTCCATATGCGTATAGAGTAAAGTACAACATGCCTCCAGCCAATGCCTTGCTCGAATCATCCCTGAATCTACCCCTTTTCAAGTAATACCTAATCTACAAGCGTCCATCAGTCTAGAAATCAATATAACACATGACCATGAGATCCGATTGTCAATAGCAGACTCCTCCACTTGGCTCGAACCCATAGAACACATTATTTGTAACCTATAGTACCCTTCCTTTATAACTGCCCTAATCTCGCACTGCTAATTAACTGAATACTTCATAAACTCATGTAACACCAGTCACAAAACACTCCAAATACTCTGCCAAGTTCATACCCATCCTTGTGACAGTCAAGCTAACTTCCTATAGTGCTTTGAAATAGTAGTATATGCATTTCGCTGGATAGAAACCTCATACGAATCACGCAACCTCAAAGCCCACCGGCTAGCCTTAAATCAACATCTTCACATGACTCTACCATGGTCACAACAACTAGGCAACCAATTAATCCTTTTGAGTCTACACTCGTCAACAACATATAAAAATCAACTTTATTCCTCAAATGAACAACCGAAAAATCCACAAATACACCACTTATCAAAACTTTACAACATATCGAGACGGTGATCAAGTATTCATAGCTCTGTGCATCCCATCCACAATACTACAAGCCATCGGTGCACCAGCGATATCAAGTGCTCAACATCACATACAAGTGAATGGAAGGAAATTAAAGGTATAAGCTTCAAGCTGAAAATGTGGCACGATAAGGAAATAAAGATGGGAAGTTTCCTAGATGCCCTGTAGCTTCTCGAACATAAGTATGTACGTCATTATAATGATCCACAAGACTATACTAGACACTTGCTCATGACTCGTAGAACCTCTGAACCTAGACCTCTAATACCAACTTGTCACAACCCAAAATTCCACCAATATTGTGACGGTACATAACCCGACCCTCTAGGTAGGCCAAACTATATAAGTTATTACTACAATGAGAAAACATCAATATTATAAATAAGAATACAAAAGAATTTTATATAACTACCCCAAGGACTGTTAGTACAAGTCATGAGCCACTATGATTTAGATTTACAAAGCTGGTGAAATGAATAAATACAACATTTATTTGAAAGTTACATAAAAGAAATGAAATCCTAAGCAACCATGAATAAAAGGGTAGAATGAATCTGGTACTCTCGTATATCTCCAATGCAAAGCTTCATCTTAACGGCTACTCATCTCCAAAATCTGCACGCAAGGTGAAAAAGTATAGTATAAATATCATCGATACCATTGACTAACCTCAGAGAAGTAGTGATGAGGTTATTAGGACAAAAGATACTCACTTAGCAGAACCTGTGCAGCTCAATAACATGTATAATACAGAGAAAATATTCCATAAAGACAATTATAGAATAAAGAATACCAACAGTAAAGATGCACAACTGAGATAAGGTAATAAAGAAACTCTACCAACTAGACATGGTCAACAAATTCATCTTGCACCAACCCCACTCACAAGTACGTATGTACCACATAACTTATGTGCTCAATACTCATACATGACTTTAAATCTGTGACCAACATGATCCGACTCGGTATCAAATGTCAAGTAACATGTTCAAGAGAATCATTCAAGAATCAACTATATTAATGCTCGATGGAAACTTTCTCACCTTATCAATCATATATGCTATCAACAATTCAACCAAAGATGAGATATCAGCTCCACGTAGATAAAGCCATTTTGGCAACCAAATAATCAAATAATAAAAGAGGCATAGATTAGCATGTTAACAACAACCCAACAAAATATGTAAAAATGTATTCTGCACATAAAGAAGTCATAAGCACAAACAAGAATGCCACTCTCGTACCACCACACAAACATAATAAAAAGAATCACCCCCAGGCTAACACATAATATTCCAACAATGCCACCCTTATTTCACCGCATGTGCACATAACAATGAAATATCTCCCTTATTTCGACACTTGCGCATATTGTCACCCTTATTTTTCCATGTTGGCAACCTGAGAAAATGCCACCCTTATTTCACCCCACGCACACAACAACAGACACAATCGCATAACAAAGTCCTCGTGCTAACACCCCCAATCACAATCGCATGGCAAAGATCTTGTGCTAACACCCCCAATCAATCCTCTCAACATGTCCACAAGTACTATTATCACAACAATGCAAGATAACAAATGGTCATGAAGAGGCATATCCTCATAACCCATCAATAAAGCGCACAAGGACACAAGAGCAATAAAAATACGGACAAGGCATGACTACAGCTAAATTAATTATAGCAACTAAGTACAAGTAGTCATATAAGGGATCATTATGTATCACAAAGTGTACATGTCTTAATCAAGGAAAATTACAAGAAAAAGTCTAGATGTGTGTTTATAATGTAAGTGTATCTATCTCCGAGGCAAATATAACATAAGTCTCACGATTTGATCATCATCTTCAAAACATTGAACCAATAACCTCAATATTTCTCCAGCATGGTTTATTGTGCTCGCGTAGTCAATTAATAAAATAATACATAGAATCAAGTAGAGCACACAATCAAATAAAGCATAGAGTGAGCTGGAATCTAACCCGAGCATGAATACCACTGGCACATGTATATACGCTCGTCATCTCATATATAACAATTAGTAGGAAAATTTCTTTCAACCAAAGTTAGGCAAAATATTTACCTCAAATATGCCAAAACAATACTCTAAAATGCCTTCTCGCACAAATCGACCTTCAAATGGATCAAATCTAGCCAAAACAACTCAATCAAAGAAATAATGCCATAGAAATCAAACTCAAACGATAAATGTCGAATCTTTAATCAAATGCTCAAAGTCAACCAAAAATTCAACATGTGCCTACACCTTGAGACCCAACAAAACTCACAATTCCCGAATACCTATTCGAATACGAATCCAAATATATAATTGGTTTCAAAATCCAATCTCAATTTCATGTTCAAAACCCCAAAATTCATTCTCTTAAGTTCAAGTCGAAAACCCCCAATTTACTTCTCTTAGATTCATCAATCAAATGCTACAATCAAGGATGGAATCATGAATAATAATTAAATCTAAGTCAAGAACATTTATCCCAATCCAAGTCGTGAAAATCTCCTCAAACATAGCCCAAATCTGAGCTCCCAATCTCAATATGTGACAAAATTAGTTAAACCTTCAAAATAGATTACTTAAAATATCAGCCTAGTGATACCCATCGCGATCACGGAATTGCCTTCAGGATCGCTAAGAACAAATTAGCACTGCCCAGAAAATGCACTACACGATTATCTCTGTGTCCCGCGGTCGTGGAAGCCAACAAGTCACAGAAGCGCGAACGCGAGCACCAATTGAGAACGCAGAAGCCACGAGCCGACCTGCCTCTAGCAACACTCCGTGATCGCAAAGCAAGGAATGCGAACACGATATCCAACTCCACCACTTTACATGAACGCTAGAGGTCACCGTGAACGCGATGCACAAATAGACAGCTTCCAAAAACCTTCTATGCGATCGTGAAGCTTCACCTGCGACCACGAAACACATCAGATGCACAGTAAACCATCAACACAAAAACCATCCGAAAGGATTCGAAACCAACCTGAATCACACCCGGGGCCCTCTGGACCCTGTTCAAACATACTAACAAATCTGAATACATCATCCAAACTTATTTTAAAGCTCGAAACAACATAAATAATATTAAAACCAAACATCAAAGACGAAGATCATTTTTTTAACTTTCAAACCTTCATACTTCACCGAACGCGTTTGGATCCTACCAAATCAGCTCGGAATGAAATCAAACATCGTACACAAGTTTCAAATGACAAAACGAACCTATTCCAACTTCTCAAATAATAATCTGAACCCGATAGTCACAAAGTCAACTCATGGTCAAACCTATGAACTCTCCAAACCTTCAAAATTCTAACTTTCGCCAAATAGAACCAAAGCTTTCTAGAAATATCCAAATGCGAAATCCGGATATACGTCTAAGTCCAAAATTACCGTACGAACCTTTTGGGATCATCCAAACACGAATCCAAGATCGTTTGTTCAAAAGTCAAACTTTTGTCAACCCTTCCACTTATAAGCTTCCAAAATATGAATTACTCTTCTTAATCAATCCCGAAAATCAAAACCAACCACACACGCATGTCGTAATACATAAAATGAAGCTACTTGAAGTTTCTAACCACCAAACGGAACGCTAATGATCGAAACAACCAGTATGTGTATGTGTGTGTGTGTGTGTGTGTGTGTATATATATATATATATATATATACATACACACACACACATATTAACTCATGCAGTAGCTTTTGATATAAATATTGGTTGATATACATCATGTCTTTATGCAAGAATTAAGGTATTTGACATCTAATTTAATCTTTTTTATTTGTAAAGTAAGCCTAAATTCCATATGTATTGTGTCACTAAATTTCGTACCTAATTGATTATACCATGCCTTATTTTGTAACTATTTATGCTTTTACCTAATGATTGAACTATTAGTAAGTGTCGATGTCGATTCCTCGGCACTACTCCTTCGAGGCTAGACTTGATACTTGATACTTTTGTACCTAATTTATTATACCATGCCTTTTTATGTAGGTTCTGAGGCAGGTACTAGCGGTATCCATCGAACTGAGTAGGAGTATCATTGGAGATTTCATGGTGAGCTGCTTTACTTTATCCGATTCATAGAACATAGAGTCCCCCTTCCCTACTTATCTATCTCTATCTAATTATTTCCTTCTCATACAGATGTTGTTGTTTAGTTGAGATTACTTACTCTTACTAGATGCTCGTGATAATGTGACATCGGATTTTCGGCATTTGTGAGACAAGTGTGGTTGTGTTTATACTCTGTCTTAGACTTATGTATTTATGCTATTGATCTGAGACTTACTTTGCATTGTTATTTATAACATGACTCTAATAATGACTTAATAATTCACTTTCGTAATTGTGGTTGAGTGTTGGCTTGCCTAGCAAGTGGGCTAGGCACCATCACGGCCTTTGGTAGAATTTTGGGTGGTGACAAGTTAGTACCAAAGCTCTAGGTTCTAAGGGTATCACGAGTCATGAGCAGGCCTAGTAGAGTTTTATATATCGATATAGATACGTCAGTATCTCTCTGCGGGAGGTTATAAGGCTTTAGGAACATTATTTTTCTTGATTCCATATCGTGCGTTGTTTATTGTCTAAGTCTAAATATTTCTCTTCTACTCTCACATATGGTGAGTACGCCCGCTTCAGCAGCAGCACAAGGTGATTGAGAGGTAATACCATCGGTTGTAGCTGGGAGGTGTAGGGCCCAGGGCAGGGCCAAGGCTCCTACAATGCGTCGTACAATCGCAACTAGAGGTGGAGCACCCATCGGAGCCCGTGGATACACCAGGGTAATTTTAGCAGACCCACCTACAGACCGAGTAGAGGATCAAGTTATTGATGATCAGGTTGAAGCTCTAGAACTCACTCGGTATCCAGAGGGCTTTGTTGTTGCACCAGTATTTCAGTAGGCTATGCCCAAGATGGACATTTTCATCGATTCCTTAACTTAGGGTGGAGTGGTTCCTATGGCCTCAACCATATCTCAGGATGGATGGGGGCCCAGACCCCTGCCACCTGTACTCAAGAGCAGACATCGGCAATATTTTAGATGGGGGGAGTATTTCCAGTTGGTGGCGATCAATTCATTGTAGCAACTAGACCCTAGGTTGCCATGCATATTGAGGAGCAGAAGAGTATGGAGAGGTTTCAGAGGCTACATCCCTCTCACTTTGAGGTGGTTCTTTAGACGATGAACAAGATTTACTAAACATATATGATCAAATACTTTGAAATTTTGATTTGGTAGAGTCCAATTGGGTGGACTTCACTACATTTCAGCTGAGAGGGGCTGCCAGAAGATTGTGGTAGACTTATGATATGGTTAGACCAGCAGGTTCATCTCCCCTTGCTTGGACTCAGTTTTCGCATTTATTTCTTGAGAGGTACATCTCACTCACCTGAAGGGATGAGTTGAGAGGCCAACTCTAGCATCTTCAATAGGATCGTATGTTAGTGATCGAGTATGAGGCGAGGTTCATAGAGTTGTCTCGTCATGCAGCTTTTTTGATCCCCACAAAGGCAGAGAAGGTGAGGAGGTTTATTGAGGGTTTTGCTTATGGCATTAGGGATGCTATGGCTCGAGAGTTACAGATTGGTTCTACTTTTTATCAGGTCGTAGAGATAGCTCGGATGATTGAGTGTATTCACAGTCAGGGGAGCGAGGCCATGATGAGGGATAAGAGGCCTTGTTGTTTTTGTAGTTTTAATGGTATCTCATCCGGAGGTAGGGGCCAGTTTGCTAGAGGCTATCTTGGTAGGTCAGCTTATTCTATTCAGCATGTAGCATGTGGTGCAGTGGCTTGACCATCTTTCAACACTCCAATTCCATCTATCTTTTACTACTCTTCAAGGGAGTTCGTACCGTGCTCCGTCATATCAAAGTTCTTCTAGTGGGTATTCGGGTCATCAAGGGTAGATTCATGTTTTTCCTTGCTTGATTTTCAAAGTTTCTTATGATTTGGTATTCCATGTGTTTTGCGACAAGGTTTAATTACAATTGGGAATGATCTTCAGTTTTGCTCAGTATTGGCAGAATTATATTAACCTAGGGAAAGGTGAAAAAATCAATTAAGCTTTTAGCAGTATTCTTTACTATTTCAACTATGCATAACGAGTTCTCGTTACCATATTTGGCCCCTCAATTGATTTAAAAACACAAAAAAGACAAGAAAAGGACAGGGCCATCAAAAATTGAGTGACCAAAAATAATGGTGCTCCTTCCAAAAACAAGAAAGATTCAATGGTAACATAATGGATCTTCCAGTATTTCTCAGTATTAAAAGAAATTCGCATTGGCCGATGTCACACCTCCTTTTTTTCGGAGAGATAGACGAGTTTTTTCAATTTAAGTGAAATTAATTGAAATAGAATTATTTATTAGGTTCAGAGTCGCTAACTGGAATAGTTTTATGGTGTCCCAAGTCACCGGTTTATTTTAAATCCCAAATCGAGGAAATTTTATTCTGTTTTAAATCTGCGAAAACTAGAAGACCGGGTAAGGAATTCTGTTAACCCGGGAGAAGGTGTGAGGAACTCTCGAGTTCCGTGGTTTTAGCACGATCGCTTTAATTATACCTGGCTTAATTAATTATTTAATTACGCGTTTTAGAACCTATGTGCGTTTTATCTTTTACCGCTTTTAAATTACTTGATTATGGCATTATGGAATTATCTTGAAAACGAACCACGTGTGTGTGAATCCGTTTGTTTGGTGTGCTAAAAATTATGCTACGCGTACGTGTATACAATTAATAACAGTTTATTATTTATTAAGATTGTTCGGCCAAAGTCGCGTAAATGCGTACTTTGATTTATTTGGGAAATCATAATCATTTCACGCAAACGTGTACACAATTACAATAATAAATTAAATGCACGCTTAAAAGCATTTCTACGGATGTTTATTTAGTCTTTCAACGTCTAACTTTGAGGTTTTTGGAAGGCTTGATATTATGGCATGTTTATTCGGAGTGAAGCCAGATTGAGGAGTGAACCAAGCGTTTGAAATTTCAACAAAAGAATCATATGTCAAATTTTTAAAAATAAACAAATCTAACGAATTAAACATCATGAACGACTTACTTTGAAGGAAAAGGACAAACAATCTTACATTGTGGCACAGGTTCACGTTAAAGCTGGCATGGAATTAATTAAACTGACTACCTACTTATCTCTTAATTATTTTATTTAATCATGAATTAATGGCCGAATAATAGATTATGTGCCACCATTTAAACTGGCAAACTCATACAGACCCTTGATAGGCCCAGTGTGAAAAACATGGGTTCAAGATAGAGCCTAAGCATGCCTTAGCCTTCCTGAAATGGCCCGACTCCTACCTTATGAAGCTGTAGGCTTCTAATAGGCTCGAAATTGGGCCCAACACAGATACAAGATTTGCATATGAGAACTTATGAAATTTTTTTTTTTTTTTTTTAAGAAAAAGCAATAGTACACCTTTTAACCTCAAATCATGAATGTAAAAAAGAAAACTGATTCATTACATCAAAGCAATTGTATTCGAAGTCTTACATTAATAACTATACTTTGAAGACTAACTTTTGCAAATATGACTAAATGTTACTGAATGACTAATTTACAGCATGCAACTCAATTGTAAGTAGCTAACTCCACTTGTGTTTTTGTTCTTCACACATTTAACACCCAACAACCATTCATAACTTGAATCCTTGGAAATTTCAACCCCAAACGATCTTAGATCAACACACGTTTGTCAAGTATTTCATATGATGACACCAAAAGCATATTTGAGCAGCTTTGGCATATATAGCAGTAAAGAGTCACTTTCAATTTGAAGATAAAATCAATGAAATTAAATAAGACCAATTCCTGTTTAAAGTACATATTTAACATTGAATAGGAAACTAAATCAGAGAAGAATTTAGTAGTCATGTAGCTTAAACAAGCAATTAACACACATAGAAAACTTTAAACAAATTATAGCAGAATCAAAATAAACAGAAAATAAGTCTCTGGAACTGGAAAAAAAAAAAAGAAATAGGCAACAGCAAGAACAAATACAGTAGCAGAAATTAGCAAAAACCAAAGAACTAAGCAGCCAAACGAAATCCCACTAAAATGGAGTAAAACCAGTAGGAAAATGGAAAAGAATAAGCAGCCTTGAAATTTTTTTTGTTGTGTTTTCTTGTTTTCTGTTTCCGCTTTAAATCCAAAAGAGTAAAAATCAGAATGAAAAAGGAGAAATCAAATCCCTGAATTTCTGAGGGTTTTTCTCGTGTGTTAGAATGAGAGGAGAAGTCCCTTATATAGAGTAAGAGTATGCTTTGTATGAGGGAGAGGGAGTGTGAGAATATTCTGCCAGCTTCCTAAAAATCAGGTGGCATCTTTTGTAACAGAAAAATGGACATATGTCCCTTTCTAGCGTTTTTCCACATTTTTTCCCTTTTAATTTCTGAAAATTCACTCTTTTAAACCTCAATTTGACCTAGTTCTTTCATTTTATTGCACTTTAATCCTTTTCTAGAAGCTTCCCACATAACCAACTCAGATTCCCTAATTTTAGTATACCTTTTAGTTCCCCCAATTCTTGCAAATTACTCTTCTTTTGACCTTTTCTATTACTTCCAAACATGCTGCCCTCTATCCAACATTACTGCTCTTCTTCTTTTTTATGAGAATTAAACTATAATTAACTAAGCGAAACTAGCAATAAGCTAATAGGCACAAACTAAACCTCAATTATCAACTAATTAATGTGCTAGCTAGGCAAATGAACAACTTAAACCAATAAAAGGATTATCAAATGATTTCAATTTCAACTAAAATAAATAATCACTTAGAGAGTCAGAATAATTTTAATTATTAAACTGAACATGCTTGAATTAACCAACCAGAAATAGAAATCACCAATTTATGAACCAAAATGACCTAATTAAACTAAGCCAAACAGAACACAAACAACCATGAAACGCTCTGTTTTCAACAAACACAAAAATAACCAAAGGAAAATTAAAGAAAAGAAACAATGTACCTATGGAGTGAACGACAATTCAATTAAAGTGATTCTTTAACAAAGCCCGGTCGGTCGGATTGTGATGACCAAAATAAATGAACTAAAACTAAAATCAAACAAAAGCTTAACCAAAAGCCATTGCTTGATAAAAACTAAAGGTCGTAAATGAATCGAAAAAACAAAAACTGGACGATTTTGGATTCTTCTTGGTTTTCTCAGATCCAAAAATTGTAGAATTTGGTGGGGCTTTTGGGAAAACGGGTAAGGGATTTGGAAAGAGGGAAGGACAGAGATTGCATGGTGTTAAATTGGGGTGGTTTGGAGACGGCGCCGTGAATGTTTTCCGGCGGCGGAGACGGCTGGGGTGAGAGAGAGGTGAGTGAGGTGAGTTTTGGGAGGGGTCTCTAGGGTTTGGGGGGTATTTTGAGACAGCTATATTGGATGGGGGTGATCCGTTGCGGACCATTAGATCTAAGGGGATCAAGGGTGGGGATTAAACGAGGGTAAAACGGGATCGTTTGGTTTAAGTGGGAAAGATGGACCGGGTAGGGGAGTTGGGCTGGTGCGGATTGGGTGATTTTAGGGAAATTGGGCCACTGAAAATGGTTGTGGCCCAATTCGGAATCAAACCAAGCTTTTTTTTGTTTTTCTTTCTCTTTCTTGATTTTTAAATCCTAATAAAGTTAAGTAAAACCTAAATCAAATCTAATTTGTAGAATTGAACTTAATTATCTATTTTTATCATTTAAATAATTAATTAACTTAAAGCTAATGAAAGAAAATTACTAATTTGCAACTAAAAGCTAAAATATAAAAATGACCCATATTTTTTGTGATTTTTGTTTAATAATGCAATTAACTTATGTAATTAAATCCTAAATACAATTAAACCTGAGATGCTATGCAATGAATATTTTAGATATTTTTGGTACTTTTTATAATTTTAAATATTAAATATGCAACTAAATGCAAACAAAAATTAACAAGAAATTCCTAAAGATTCCATAAAAATCAAAATAATTAGAAAAACCTATTTTGTGAATTTTGTAGGAGTATTTTTAGTCGGAAAAATATTACATGCTCCCAGCTGCCCCTCTTTGCTTGGAAACATGAAGAGTTTTCGGGCAAAGATAAAGTGAGCAATTACGAGCAATTTTTGCCTGCTTGGATATTCCATGGGAAGCGTTTTTGAAAACGTTTGACCGAACCTTGCTTCAAAAGTTGCCTACATATCCATGGCTATAAAGGAATCAGGTCAGTGTAGTTCTGGAAACATTGGCAGCTGGGACTACCGAAAAGCTGTGGTTTCACTGTTGTTACTGCTGTTACCGCTGTTACTGCTTGCTGAACTCCTTATTATACCAAAATCAAAATGAAAAGAAACTAAACTAGCCTAACAATAATGAGTTGCAAGATTCCTATCTATAAGTCTTCTGAAGCTTGATCTTGAATATTTTACAGTCCTGTTGTGCATCTCGAACAGTTGACTCGAATTTTTGAGGCGAGCTTCTGCTACTTCTAACTTGAATTGACCTTATTCTTCAGGCGGGCTCCTGCTACTAACTTGAAACTTGAAATGAATTCTGAAATGACTTCCCTCGTTCTCCGGGTGGGCGCCTACTACTGATTTGAAGCTTGAAACAACTCTGAAAAGAATTTTCTCGTTTTCCAGGTGGGTGCCTGCAACCTCATTCTCCAGGTGGGCGCCTGCTACTGACTTAAACTTGAAATAAATTCCATCATTCTCTAGGTGGACGCCTGCCACTGACTTGAACTTAAAATAAATTCCCTCATTCTCGAAGTGGGCGCCTATGTGATCACCCAAAATATTATCTTTAAATTTAGTAAGTAATTCTGTGTTTTAAGACCTTGAAATACACTAATTATCATTCTTCAACTTGCGTGCACAGTCCGTAAAATTTTTCGGAAAGTTTTTATGTGAAAAGTGGATTAAAATATGAAATAGAGCCTCAAAACTCAACTGATTTGACCTTGGTCAACATTTTTAGCAAACGGACCTGGATCAGTGTTTTGAAAGTTCTGGTATCTCCTTATCGTGATTTGGGATTTGAGCGTATGCCCGAAATTTAATTTGGAGGTCCCTAGCTCAAGTCATGACCATTTAACGGAAACTAGTAATTTAAAGGCTAAAGATTTCCAAGTTTGACCACGGGGTTGACTTTTTGATATCGGAGCCGGAATCCGATTCTAGAAAATTGAATAGCTCTGTTATGTCATCTATGACTTGTATGCCAAATTTGAAGTCATTCTGGATTTATTTAATATATTTTGGCACGAGATTTGCAAATTGAAAAGTTTAAAACTCAAAGTTCGAATCGAGGTGTGAATTACAATTTCGATGCTATTTGACGTGATTTCAGACCCCGAGTAAGTCAGTATTATGTTACGGGACTTGTTGGTATATTCTTATGGGGTCCCGAGTACCCCAAGTGTGATTCGAATCGAAATCGGAACAGGAATTGGACTCAAGCAAAAATCTAAAATTTGGCCTTCTGGTGTAATCGCACCTGCGGATTTTTGACAGTAGGTGCGAGCTCGTAGAAGTGAGCCTTCGATCGCAGATGCGCTCAGGCGTGGCTTGGCAAAAGTTCGCAGGTGCTGAAACCTGCACGCACTCGCGCGTCCACAGAAGCGAACACAATAATCGCAGAAGCGGAGGTCAGCGCAGGTGCGCATTTTTCCTCCGCAGGTGCGAGGCCTCGCCTAGTAGCCCCATTTCACAGATGCGAAATTTTTCTCGCACATGCGAGCTCGAATGTGCGAGCCCAGGCACCGCAGGTGTGAAAATACCCGGGCAGTGTATATATCGAAGAGTCCAATATTATTTTCACATTTTGGTCGTTTTGAGCTCGGTTAAGGCGAATATTTGGGCGATTTTCACGGGAAATATTGGGGTAAGTGTTCCTTATCCTATATTGATTATATTTTATGATTCCATACTCATTTATATCATGAATCCGTGAATTTATTGACGAAATATCAGATTTTTCTAAAATCTTCTAAAAATGAGAAATTTAGATTTGAAGGTTCATTTGATATCGGAATTGGATAATTTTTGTATGGTTGAACTCGTAGCGGAACGCGTGTTCAGATTTTGTGCATTTTTCTGGGATTTGAGATGTGGGTCCCACTATCGAATATTTTAATAAATTAATTCCTATAATTCGTATTGAGTATATTGAATTGTTTATGAATAGATTTGAAGCTTTTGGAGACTAATTTAAAAGGAAAAGTTATGGTCGAGTAATTGATTGGAATTTGTAAAGCGAGGTAAGTGTCGTGGTTAACCTTGACTTGAGAGAATAGAACCCTTAATCTATTTGTTATGTGAAATGCATGTTAACGACGTATAGGCAAGGCGACAGAGTGTCTATACGTCGTCAAATTAATTGTTTGCATAATTACTTAAAAAATCATAAATTATTTTAAATCATGAATTAATTATTATAATAATTATTTCTCTCCTATTCTTTGTCAAATATTAATTCTTGAATTCGTTCATTAATTGTTACATGATATTTGAATTATGTGTCTTAATTGTTATTTGACATTTAGCATATTAAATATTAAACTGCCTATTTTCTCCCTGATTTCCATAATAATTTGCTATTTGTCATTGTTTGTTTCATAATTAAATCATAATTATTGTATGCTTGATGTCTTTTAATTTTATATTAATTATTACATTTATTGGGAAAATTCCTTCTATAAGAATTGGTAAATGGATATATTGGAGGATCGAGTGACACGCCGCAACAGAATTGATTGAAATGGATATATTGGAGGATCGGGTTGCACGTCGCAACAGAATTGATTGAAATGGATATATTGAAGGATCGGGTTGCACGCCGCAACAGAATATATTGAAATGGATATATTGGAGGATTGGGTTGCACGCCGCAACAAACTTATTAAAAAGTCCATATTGGAGGATCGGGTTGCACGCCGCAACAGACTTATTTAAAAGTCAATATTTGGGGATCGGATTGCACGCCGCAACAGACTTATTTAAAAGTCTATATATATACTTGATTGAAATAAATATATGACAGACTTGATTAAAAGTAATATATTGGGAGAGTGGGTTGCATGCCGCAACAGAATTGAATATGAATATATTGTGAGAGCGGGTTGTACGCTGTAACAGAATTGATGGAAATAATAATTGGTTATGACCGCTGAATTGGCTTCAATTATTATAAATGAGTTACCTGATTTATTTCTATTATTTGTTGTTGTTACTAATATTGCGTACAGGTTAATGTAAGTGAACAACCTTAGCCTCGTCACTACTTCGTCGAGGTTAGGCTCAGCACTTACCAGTACATGGGGTCGATTGTACTGATACTACACTCTACACTTCTTGTGCAGATATCAGAGTTGGTCCCATCGGCGTACCATAGACTTGCTCGGATATCAGCTACCCAGAGGATACTTGAGGTATAACTGCACGGTGTCCGCAGTTCTGAAGTCCCCGTCTATTTTAATTTAGCTGTGTGTTTATTTCCAGATAACTTTATTTTATTCAGGCCTTTATTTGTATTATTCTAGAAGTTCGTGCACTTGTGACATCAATTCTGGGATGGTACTTAGACACCGTTAATTTTATGCATTATTTACTATATTTCAGACCTTACTTCCGCATTTATTTCTTTGTTATTAATAAATTTGAAAATTGTTTAGAAATGGTTAATATTATTCTAATGTTGGCTTGCCTAGCAAGTGAGATGTTAGGCGCCATCACGGTCCGAAGGTGGGAATTTTGGGTCGTGACAGTTGGTATCAGAGTACTAGGTTACATAGGTCTCACGAGTCACGAGAAAGCTTAGTAGAGTCTGAAGGATCGGTATAGAGACGTCTGTACTTATCTCTCAGAGGCTGTGAAGTTTAGGAACAATATCACTTCTTTCTTATTCTATCATGCAATTTTACTCTATTATCGAAAACTGAATCATTCTACTCTTATTCTCTCGCAGATGGAGAGAATATGTAATACCTCTACCGATGGACAGGGACCAGAACCCCTGGTGGCAACTATGGCCAGGGGTAGAGGTCGAGGCCGAGGCTGAGGTAGAGCTCAGTCCAGAGCTCGAGCAGCTGCACCTGTTGTAGAACCTCAAGTAGACCTTCAGGAGGAGGTTCCAGTTCAGAATGTACCAGTTGGACCAATTCCGGTCCCAGAAGGATTCATAGCCACTCCAGTGCTTCAGGACACTCTAGTCCGATTGGTGAGTCTTGTAGAGGGCGTGGCCCTGTATGGTACATTTCCAGTGGCACCAGCCATCTCACAGGCTGGGGGAGGAGCAAAAACTCCCACTACTCCCGCTCCGGAGCAGATGGCTACCCAGAATCAGGATCCAACAGCCCCGCCAGTTGGTGTAGTTCAGCCAGTTGTTGCAGCACAGACCATTGATAGGCCCACCATGTCTTTTGAGGCCTTATTGAGACTGGATAAGTTTACTAATCTCTTTCCAGTTCACTTCAGTGGTACACCTTCTGAGGACCCACAGGATTATCTTGAACACTGCCACGAGGTGCTGCGGAACATGGGTATAGTTGAGATCAATGGGGTTGATTTTGCTGTATTTTAGATGACGGGTTCTGCCAAGAGGTGGTGAAGAGATTATATATTGACCAGACCAGTTGGATCACCTGCACTTACCTGGGAGCAGATCTCTCAGCTATTTCTGGAGAAGTTCCTCTCTATCATACTGAGAGAGGAATTTCGCAAGCAATTTGAGCGTCTACAGTAGGGTAGTATGACTATTACTCAGTATGAGTACCATTTTGTGGATTTGGCCCGTCATGCTCTCCTTTTACTACCTACTGAGGGAGAGAGAGTGAGGAGGTTTATTGAGGGACTCACTCACCCTATCAGGCTTCAAATGGCCAAGGAGACCGGAAGTGAAATTACTTTTTAGGCGGCTGCTAATGTCGCGAGGAGAATCGAGATGGTTCTTGCACAAGAGAGAGGGCAGAGGTCTGATAAGAGGCCTCGTCAGTTCGGTGGTTTCAGTGGTGCCTCGTCTCGAGGCAGAGGTAATTTTGGTAGGGTCATCCTCCCAGATCGTTTCATTTAGCACTTCATGCATCTCCCGGTGCTTCAGGGAGTCACGGTGCTATTATGCATTACTCTGGGTAGCCAGCATTTAGTGCACATTCAGCTCCTATTAGTACACCACCACTCCAGAGTTACTACAGTGGTTATCCGGCCTATCTGGGTCAGCTTCAGCTTCAGCAGCCACAACATCAGGATGTGTGTTATGAGTGTGGGAACATTATTCACATCAAGAGGTATTGCCCTATATTGGTGAGTAACAGATCACGGCAGGATTCACGTCCGGGGACAAGCAGCTAGAGGTGGAGGTCAGGTCATTAGAGGTGGAGGTCAGACCGTTAGAGGTGGAGGCCAGCCAGTTAGAGGCTGTCCTAGAGACGCAGTTCAGAGTGATAGGGCCCAATCCCGATTTTATGCTTTTCCAGCTAGGCCTGAGGCCGAGTCATCTGATGTTGTGATCACATGTATTATTCCAGTTTGCCATAGAGATGCTTGAGTTCTATTTGATCCAGGATCTACTTATTCCTATATGTCCTCCTATTTTGCTTCATATTTGGTTGTGCCTTGTGATTCTCTGAGTGCTTCTGTGTGTGTATCTACACCGGTGGGAGACTCTGTTGTAGTAGATCATGTCTATCGTTCGTATGTGGTTACTATTGGTAGTCTTAAGACTAGTGTGGATCTTCTACTTCTTGATATGGTAGATTTTGATGTCATCTTGGGTATAGATTGGTTGTCACCTTATCATGCTATATTGGATTGTCATGCCAAGACAGTAACCCTAGCCATGCCGGGGTTACCTTGGTTAGAGTGGAAAGGAACTCCCGGTCATTCTACCAGCATGGTTATTTCTTATATGAAAGTTCGGTGTATGGTAGAGAAAGGGTATCTAGCCTATTTGGCTTATATTCGCAATCCCAGTGCTGATGTTCCTTCTATGGACTCAGTACTAGTTGTTCGTGAATTTCTAGAAGTATTTCTTGCAGATTTGTCGGGGATGCCACCCGACAAAGATATTGACTTCTGTATTGATTTGGCTCCGGGAACTCAGCCCATTTCTATTCCACCATACCGTATGGCCCCGCCGGAGTTGAAAAAATTGAAAGAGCAGTTATAAGACTTGCTTGATCAAGGATTCATTAGACCCAGTGTCTCGCCCTGGGGTGCATCAGTATTATTTGTAAAGAAGAAAGATGGCTCTATGCGGATGTGTATAGATTATCGGCAGTTGAACAAGGCCACTATCAAAACCAAATATATGTTGCCAAGCACTGATGACTTATTTGATCAGCTTCAGGGTGCCAAGGTATTTTTGAAGATTGATTTGAGGTCTGGTTACCATCAGTTGAAGATTAGGGCATCTGATATCCCTTAAACAACTTTTCGAAATCGGTATGGGCATTACGAATTCCTAGTGATGTCATTTGGGATGACAAATGCCCCAGCAGCATTTATGGATTTGATGAATCGGGTTTTCAAGCCCTATTTGGATTCTTTTGTGGTTGTATTCATTGATGATATCTTGATTTACTCCAGTAGTCGAGAGGAGCATGGGCAGCATCTACGGAGTATGCTTCATACTTTGAAGAATAATCAGTTATATGCTAAGTTTTCAAAATGTGAGTTTTGGTTAGACTCAGTTGCCTTTTTGGGGCATGTTGTGTCGGCAGAAGGCATAAAGGTGGATCCTAAGAAGATAGAGGTTGTTTAGAATTGGCCTAGACCTACTGCAGTTACAGAGATCCGGAGTTTCCTGGGTTTAGCAGGTTATTATTGTCGGTTCGTGAAAGGGTTTTCATCTATAGCAAGCCCATTGACCAGACTGACCCAGAAAGGTGTCCCATTCAAATGGTCAGACGAGTGTGAGTTGAGTTTTCAGAAACCCAAGACTGCTTTGAATACGATGCCAGTGTTGGTATTACCCACAGGTTCAGGATCGTATAGAGTATATTGTGATGTATCTCACATTGGGCTTGGTGCAATATTAATGCAAAATGGTAGGGTGATTGCATATGCGTCGCGGCAGTTGAAGGTTCACGAGAAGAATTATCCTGTTCATGACTTAGAACTGGCATCCATTGTTCATGCGTTGAAGATTTGGAGGTATTACCTCTATGGTGTTTCGTGTGAGGTATTTACTGATCATCGTAGCCTTCAGTACCTGTTCAAACAAAAAGATCTTAATTCGAGGCAGAGAAGATGGTTGGAGTTGTTGAAAGACTATGACATTACCATTTTTATCACCCCGGAAAGGCCAATGTAGTGGCCGATGCTTTGAGTAGAAAGGCTGTGAGTATGGAAAGTCTTGCATATATTCCGGTTGGTGAGAGAACATTAGCTATAGATGTTCAGACTTTGGCTAATCAGTTTGTGAGGTTAGATGTTTTAGAACCCAGTCAGGTTTTAGCTTGCACAGTCGCTCGGTCTTCTTTATATGAGCGCATCAGAGAGAGGCAGTATGATGATCTTCATTTACTTGTCCTTAAGGACACGGTGTGGCACGGTGATGCCAAACAGGTTGTTGTGGGGGAAGATGGAGTTCTGTGAATGCAGTGTCGTATTTATGTGCCTAATGTTGATGGGCTTCGTGAATTAATCCTTAAAGAGGCACACAGTTCCAGGTATTCTATTCATCTAGGTACCGCCAAAATGTATCAAGATTTGCGGTAAGATTATTGGTGGAGGAGAATGAAAGAGGATATAGTTGCATATGTAGCTCGATGTCTGAATTATCAGCAAGTTAAGTACGAGCATCAGAGATTTGGTGGTTTGCTTCAGAAGTTAGAAATTCCTGAGTGGAAATGGGAACATATCACTATGGATTTTGTTTTTGGACTCCCACAGACTCAGAGAAAATTTGACGCAGTTTGGGTCATTGTGGACAGGTTGACCAAGTCAGCACATTTTATTCCAGTGGCAGTTACCTATTCTTTAGAAAGGTTAGCTAAAATTTACATTCGTGAGATTGTCGGCCTTCACGGTATGCCCGTGTCTATTATTTCAGATCGAGGTACGCAGTTTAACTCACATTTCTAGAGGGCTGTACAGTGTGAGTTAGGCACACGGGTAGAGTTGAGTATAACATTTCATCCACAGATAGACGGACAGTCAGAGCGCACTATTCAGATATTGGAAGATATGCTTCGCGCTTGTGTTATAAACTTTGGAGTTTTTTGGGATCATTTCTTGCCACTTACGGAGTTTGCTTATAATAATAGCTACCAGTCGAGCATTCAGATAGCTCCATATGAGGCATTATACGGAAGGCGATGTCGATCGCCAGTTGGTTGATTTGAACCGGGAGAGGCTCGGTTGTTGGGTACCAATTTGGTACAAGATGCCTTGGATAAGGTCAAGATTATTCAGGATCGACTTCGCACAGTTCAGTCTAGGCAAAAGAGTTATGCCGACCGTAAAGTTTATGATATTGCATTCATGGTTGGAGAAAGAATATTGCTCCGAGTTTCACCTATGAAAGGTGTAATGAGGTACGGAAAGAAGGGCAAGTCGAGCCCTACGTATATCGGACCCTTAGAAATTCTTGAAAGGGTGGGTGAATTAGCCTACATGCTTGCATTACAATGTAGTTTATCATCGGTTCATACGGCGTTCCATGTGTCTATGCTCCGAAAATATCATGGTGATCCGTCCCATGTGTTAGATTTCAGCTCAGTCCAATTGGACAAAGTTTTGACTTACGAGGAGGAGCCGGTGGCTATTCTAGCCCGACAGTTGAGGTCTAAGAGTTATCCTTCAGTTCGAGTGCAATGGAGAGGTCAGCCGGTAGAGGCATCTACCTAGGAGTTCGAGTCGGACATGCAGAGTAAATATCCACACTTATTCACTAGCTCAGGTACTTTTTCTAACTCTGTTCGAGGACGAACGTTTGTTTTAGAGGTGGAGAATGTGATGACCCAAAATGTCATATTTAAATTTAATAAGTAACATTGTGTTCTAAGACCTCTAAAAGCACTAATTATCATTCCTCGACTTACGTGCACAGTCCGTAAAATTTTCCGGAAAGTTTTTATGTGAAAAATGGATGAAAATGTGAAATATAGCTTTAAAACTTAACTGAGTTGACCTTGGTCAACATTTTTAGAAAACAAACCCGGATCAGTATTTTGAAAGTTCTGGTAGCTCCGTATCGTGATTTGGGACTTGAGCGTATGCCCGGAATTTAATTTGGAGGTCCCTAGCTCAAGTTATGACCATTTAACGAAAACTAGTAATTTAAAGGCTAAAGATTTCCAAGTTTGACCATGGGGTGACTTTTTGATATCTGAGCCGGAATCCGATTCTAGAAAATTGAATAGCTCCGTTATGTCATTTATGACTTGTGTGCCAAATTTGAAGTTATTCTGGATTCATTTAATATGTTTTGGCACGAGATTTGCAAATTGAAAAGTTTAAAACTCAAAGTTCGAATCGAGGTGTGAATTGCAATTTTGATGTTATTTGACGTGATTTTAGACCCCGAGTAAGTCTGTATTATATTAAAGGACTTGTTGGTATATTTGGATGGGGTCCCAAGTTCCCCGAGTGTGATTCGAATCGAAATCGGAACAAGAATTGGACTTCTGGTGTAATCGCACCTGTGGATTTTTGACCGCAGGTGCGAGCTCGCAGAAGCGAGCCTTCGATCACAGATGCGCCCGAGCATGGTTGGGAAAAAGTCCACAGTTGTGGAAACCTGCATGCACCCGCGCGTCCGCAGAAGCGGACACAATAATCACAGAAGCGGAAGTCAGCGCAGGTGCACATGTTTCCTCAGCATGTGCGAGGCCTCGCTTGGCAGCCCCATTTCGCAGATGTGAGATTTTTCTCGTAGATGTGAGCTCGCATGTGCGAGCCCAGACACATTTTGTTCGTTTTGAGCTCGGTTAAGCGAACGTTTGGGCGATTTTCACGGGAAACATTGGGGTAAGTATTCCTTATACTATATTGATTATATTTCATGATTCCATACTTGTTTATATCATGAATCTGTGAATTTATGAAAGAAAAATCAGATTTTTCTAAAATCTTCCAAAAATGAGAAATTTAAATTTGAAGGTCCATTTGATATCGGAATTGGATAATTTTTGTATGGTTGAACTCGTAGCGGAACAGGTGTTCGGATTTCGTGAGTTTTTCCAAGATTTGAGATGTGGATCCCACTGTCGAATATTTTAATGAATTTCGGATTTTAATTAATTCCTATGATTCGTATAGAGTATATTGAATTGTTTATGAATAGATTTGAAGCTTTTGGAGACAAATTTAAAAGGAAAAGTTATGGTCGAGTAATTGATTTGAATTGGCAAAGCGAGGTAAGTGTCGTGGTTAATTTTGACTTGAGGGAATAGAACCCTTAAACTATTTGTTATGTGAAATGCATGTGAATGACGTATATGCGAGGTGACGAGTATCTATACGTCGTCAAATTAATTGTTTGCATAATTACTTGAAAAATCGTAAATCATTTTAAACCATGAATTAATTATTATAATAATTATTTCTCTCCTATTCTTTGTCAAATATTAATTCTTGAATTCCTGCATTAATTGTTACATGCTATTTGAATTATGTGTCTCAATTGTTATTTGACATTTAGCATATTAAATATTAAACTGCCTATTTTCTCCCTGATTTCCATAATAATTTGCTATTTGTCATTGTTTGTTTCATAATTAAATCATAATTATTGTATGCTTGTTGTCTTATAATTTTATATTAATTGTTGCATTTATTGGGGAAATTTCTTCTATAAGAATTGGTAAATGGATATATTGGAGGATCGGGTTGTACGCCGCAACAGAATTGATTGAAATGGATATATTGGAGGATCGGGTTGCACGCCGCAACAGACTTATTAAAAAGTTCATATTGGAGGATCGGGTTGCACGCCGCAACATACTTATTAAAAAGTCAATATTGGAGGATCGGGTTGCATGCCGCAACATACTTATTTAAAAGTCAATATTGGGGGATCGGATTGCACGCCGCAACAGACTTATTTAAAAGTCTATATATATACTTGATTGAAATAAATATATGACAGACTTGATTAAAAGGAATATATTGGGAGAGTGAGTTGCACACTGCAACAGAATTGATATGAATATATTGTGAGAGCGGGTTGCACGCTGCAACAGAATTGATGGAAATTATAATCGGTTATGAATGCTGAATTGGCTTCAATTATTATAAACAAGTTACCTGATTTATTTTTATTATTTGTTGTTGTTACTAATATTGCATATAGGTTAATGTAAGTGAACCGCCTTAGCCTCGTCACTACTTTGTCGAGGTTAGGCTCAACACTTACCAATACATGGGGTCAGTTGTACTGATACTACACTCTGCACTTTTTGTGTAAATTTCGGAGTGGTCGCAGCGGCGTACCATAGACTTGCTCGGATATAAGCTACCCAGAGGAGACTTGAGGTATAACTGCATGACGTCCGCAGTTCTGAAGTCCCCGTCTATTTTACTTTAGCTGTGTGTTTATTTTCAGACAGTTTTATTTTATTCAGGCCCTTATTTGTATTATTCTAGAAGCTCGTGCACTTGTGACACTAATTCTTGGATGGTATTTAGACACCGTTAATTTTATGAATTATTCACTATATTTCAGACCTTACTTCCGCCTTTATTTCTTCGTTATTAATAAATTTGAAAATTGTTTAGAAATGGTTAATATTATTCTAACGTTGGCTTGCCTAGCAAGTGAAATGTTAGGCGCCATCACGGTCCGAATGTGGGAATTTCGGGTCGTGACAATCTGCCACTGACTTGAACTTGAAATGAATTCCCTCGTTCTCCAGGTGGGCGCTTGCGACTGACTTGAAATTTGAAATGAATTCCCTCATTCTCCAGGTTGGTGCCTGCTAATGACTTAAAAACTTGAAATAAATTCCCTCGTTCTCCAGGTGGACGCCTACAACTGACTTAAAACTTGAAATGAATTCCCTTATTTTTCTGGTGGGAGCCGACTAATGACTCGAACTTGAAATGAATTCCCTCATTCTCCAAGTGGGTGCCTGCGACTGACTTGAAATTTGAAATGAATTCCCTCATTCTCCAGGTGGGCACTTGCAACAGACTTAAAACTTGAAATGAATTCCCTCGTTCTCCAGGTGGGCACCTAAGACTGACTTGAAACTTGAAATAAATTCCATCGTTCTCCAGGTAGGAGCCTGCAACTGACTTGGAAATTGAAATAAATTTCCTCGTTCTCTAGGTGGGCATCTACAACTGATATAAAACTTGAAATGAATTCCCTCGTTCTCTAGGTGGGCGCCTGCTAATGACTTAAAAACATCAAATGAATTCCCTCGTTCTCCAGGTAGGTGCCTACGACTGACTTGAAACTTGAAATAAATTCCCTCGTTCTCCAGGTGGACGCCTGCAACTGACTTGAAACTTGAAATAAATTCCCTTATTCTCCAAGTGGGAGCTTGCGACTGACTTGAAATTTGAAATGAATTCCCTCATTCTCCAATTGGGCGCCTGCAAGCACAACCAAACAGACAAAACAAAGAAACTTTTCTGCCCCAGTTTGTACCAGGAACATTTGTGAGTGTTAATTAATTCCCATTATCCAGGAGGGTCCTAAGAATTTAGAATTAAATTCCATTATCCAGGCGGGTCCTGAAGACTTGAAAACTACGTCCCATTATCCAGGAGGGTCCTGAAAACTTGAAACTAAATCCCATTATCCAGGAGGGTCCTAAAAACTTAAAACTTAACTTACCTGGAACATGCTTTCCTCATGGAGGATTCCTGCAGAGGAAACAAAATTTCTTGCCCCTGTTTCAAACAAAGAAAATCTCGTCAGTTTGAAAATGTGGTGGTTAGTTTGTGGCATCCTTGCTGAAGGTGTCTGCTTCTGCCACTACCACGCTTCATTCTGATTGGCTGCTTTAGGCTAACAAAGACTTGTTTGACCTTCTGATCAAACCTTGACAACTAAACCTCTGAATCTGAATCCCTTACACTAAACTTGTTGTATGGCATTTTTATCCTGATAATTGTTGAACCTTTGTATTTCCTCAAAATTCACGAATCGCTTGACCCCCTGAACTTCAATTATCACCTTATTGCTCATCCGGAATCATGTCCCTTGTGATGTGCATTGGCAGAACTTTGCTTTGTGCAATTAAAGCTGGTAGTAAGCTTTGAAATCCTTTCTTTCTTGTTTGACAAAGCTAACTTGAAAGAGACTCAGAAAAATAGACCCAAAAGAAACGAAGTGAAATGACTTTTAGAATTAAGAATAGTAAAGAAAATTTCGAACAAAAGTGACCATTTGAAAAAGAATGGAAAAAAGACTTATCTGAGTGAAGCAGCTGTCTCCAATGATCATGACATGCATTTCGGATTGATCAGCCTAAATTCGTCAAACCACTTACAATTTCAGTTCATGTCATGCCTTCATACTTCAAAATCGGGCTTTCAATGATCCAATTTCTCTGTGAAGTCACGCACCTCATTCGACGTGTAATGCCCCGAAGGGTTTTCATCAACAAGCCTCTCTCATTTGCTCATCTCTCAACTCACCGTCGCCTTACAGTGCCCGCGATGATTTTCACCAATAAGACTCTCTCATTTTAAATTTTCTCTCAACTCACCATCGCCTTACGGTGCCCGTGAGGGTTTTCACCAATAAGACTCTCATTTTATTCATTTTTCCTTGTGCCTATGTTCAGAGTGTTACCCATGATGTAAGTCATACTTCTATCTCGCTTGACTTGGCATCCTCAAAGATTGATCAGAAGGTCTTTCTTTGGATCATAATATAGGCTTTTGGACAAGGTAAGAAAGAAAGGGGTGGCATGAAGGCTCGAAACAACTTAAAATGAAAGGGTTCAAAATTACAACCTTTGAAATCAGATCTTTGCGAAACTAAAGCTTCTGCCCCAATTTCTTTGAGTTTGGAAAATTTTAAATTTTTATTTTGATGGGACCGAACCTCAGAGTAAGGTTGTCTACGTATCCTTAGAAGGAATCAGGTCGAACGTAGTTCAAACTAAGAGTTGTTTTGTTTTTGTTGTTTCTTTTTTCTTTTCTTCTTTTTTTTCCTCTTTTTTTCTTTTCTTTTCTATTTTCTCTTTTTTCTTTTTTTTTTTCTATTTTTCTCTCTTTTGTTTTTCTTTTCTTTTCTTTTCTTTTCTATTTTCTAACTCTACTATTGATTCAAAAATAGGGGTATTAAAGAAAATAAATAAGGCTCAAAAGGGGTAACAAAGGAAAAAAGTGTTTGGGGTAGCAGAATAAAATGCCTTCGTCATTCCAATTTTGAACATGCCAAGTGCAAAATGCAATTGAAGATAAGCAAAGAAATCATACATAATATCTCTTGACTGCATCATAATCGATAACCATATCCGCGCATTTGTCTTCTATGTCTGTTAAATACAAAGCACCATTGGGCAACACCTTTGTCACAATGAACGGCCCGTGCCAGTTTGGGGGGAACTTGCCTTTAGCTTCAGCCTGATATGGAAGGATGTGTTTCAATACCAGCTGGCCCGCTTCAAATTTCTGGGGACACACCTTTTTGTTGTATTCTCTTGCTATTCTTTTCTGATACATTTGACCATGACCTACTACTGCCAATCTTTTCTCATCAATCAAACTCAACTGCTCTAACCTAGTTTTAACCCACTCATCATCATCAATTTCAGCTTCAGCAATAATCCGAAGGGATGGAATCTCAACTTCCGCAAGTATAACTGCTTCAGTTCCATATACCAGCAAATAAGGAGTCGCACCTACTGAAGTGCGAACAGTAGTGCGATAACCCAGTAAAGCAAAAGGTAACATTTCATGCCATTGTTTGGAACCTTGCACCACCTTATGAAGTATCTTTTTTACGTTCTTGTTAGCAGCCTTAACAACTCTGTTTGCCTTAGGATGATACGGAGTGGAGTTTCGGTGCATAATCTTGAACTGTTGGCATACCTCTTTCATCAAATGACTATTGAGGTTAACAACATTGTCTATGATGATTACCTTGGAAATTTCGAACCGGTAAATGATATTTGAATGAACAACATCTACCACCACCTTCTTGGTCACGGACTTGAAAGTTACAACTTCGACCCACTTGGTAAAGTAATCAATGGCCACCAGAATAAACCTATTCCCCTTTGACGCTGCCGGCTCAATTGGTCCAATGACATCCATGCCCCAAGCAACAAAGGGCCAAGGTGCAGACATTGTGTGCAACTCAGATGGTAGGGAATGAATCAAATCACCGTGCACCTGGCATTGATGACATTTGCGAACAAAGCTGATGCAATCTTGTTCCATGGTGAGCCAATAATAACCTGCTCGAAGTATCTTCTTCGCCAATATATACCTACTCATATGCGTCCCGCAAACTCCGGAATGCGCTTCAGACATGATGGTTGAAACTTGTTTAGCATCTATGCACCTTAGTAGTCCTAGATCTGGAGTCCTCTTGTACAAGATTCCCTCACTTAAGAAAAATCCACTAGCCATACGTCGAATGGTTCTCTTTTGATCACATGTGGTATGTACCGGATATACCCCCGACTTGATGTATTCCTTGACATCATGGAACCAAGGTTCACCATCAAGTTCCTCTTCCAGCAAATTACAATAGGCATGTTGATCACGGACTTGGATATGCAGAGGGTCGACGTAAGTATTATCCGGATGGTGTAACATTGACGCTAGAGTAGCCAAAGCGTCGGCAATCTCATTATGAATCCTGGGAATATGCCTGAATTCTACTGACCTGGATCGTTGACAAAGATCTCCCAGAACCAGTATCTCCTGGACTCCTATGTCTACAGCTAACCTCAAACCTAGAATGCATGCTTCATACTCGGCCATGTTGTTGGTGCAATAAAATCAAAGTTGGGCCGTCACAGGGTAGTGATGCCCTGTTTCAGAAATGAGTACAGCTCCTATTCCGACACCTTTCATGTTAGTAGCTCCATCAAAGAAGAGTTTCCAACATGGCTTTTCATTATGATCAAACTCTTCAACATACATCACTTCTTCATCAGGAAAATAAGTCTTCAATGGCTCATATTCTTCATCTACCGGATTCTCGGCCAAGGCTTGGGCTTTCATCGTGGTCCGAGTCACATAGATGATGTCAAACTCTATGAGTAAAATCTCCCACTTTGCAAGTCTTCCTGTGGGCATAGGCTTCTGAAAGATATACTTTAGAGGATCCATGTGAGAAATGAGGTAAGTAGTGTAGGACGACATATAATGCTTCAACTTTTGTGCCACCCAAGTCAGGGCGCAATATATCCTTTCAAGAAGAGTATACTTAACCTCATAAGGAGTGAACTTCTTGCTGAGATAATAAATGGCTTGCTCTTTCTTGCCTGTGATGTCGTGTTGACCTAACACACAACCAAAAGAATTATCCAGGACCGTCAAATAGAGAATTAAAGGTCTCCTAGGCTCCGGTGGGAACAACACAAGTGGGTTTTACAGGTACCTCTTGATCTTATCAAATTCTTCCTAACACTCGTCAGTCCACTTAACTGCAGCATTCTTCTTCAGCAACTTAAAGATGGGCTCACAAGTCATCGTGAGTTGAGTAATAAACCTGCTGATGTAGTTTAACCTTCTGAGCAAGCTCATCACCTCGATTTTATTCTTTGGTGGTGGCAATTCTTGGATGGATTTGATTTGCGATGGATCCAACTCAATACCATGTTGACTGACTATGAATCCCAACTGTTTCCCGGACGGGACACCAAATGCACATTTTGTCGGATTAAGCTTGAGGTTGTACCTGCAGAGCCTTTGAAAAATCTTTCTCAAATCCTTGACATGGTCGGACTGCTTTCTTAACTTTATGATCACATCATCTACATAAACCTCAATCTCATTGTGTATCATGTCATGAAATATGGCAGTCATCGCCCTCATGTAAGTTTCCCCAGCATTCTTCAAACCAAATGGCATTACCTGATAGCAATATGTCCCCCATGGCATGATGAACGCTGCCTTTTCTGCATCTTCCTCATCCATCAAGATCTGGTGATATCCCGCGTAGCAATCCACGAAAGAACCGATCTCATGCTTGGCACAATTATCAATCAGAATGTGGATGTTCGGTAATGGAAAGTTATCCGTTGGGCTTGCCTTGTTGAGATCACGATAATCAATACATACCCTGGTATTACCATCCTTCTTTGGTACTGGCTCAACATTATCTAACCAAGTGGGATATTGAGTGACCCGAATGACTTTTGCCCCAAGTTACTTTGTGATTTCTTCTTTAATTTTCACACTCATGTCAGTCTTGAACTTTCTTAACTTTTGCTTGACAGGGGGTAATGTAGGATTATTTAACAATTTATGAACTACCAAATCAGTGCTCAAACCTGTCATATCGTCATACGACCATGCAAAGACATCTTTTTATTCAAATAGTGCTTTGATTATTTCTTCCTTTATTTGCGGTTCCAGATACACACTTATCTTGGTTTCCCTGACATTATCTTGATCTCCTAAATTGATTGCTTTAGTTTCATTCAAATTAGGATTGGGTTTTCCTTCAAAGTGTTTTAGTTCTCTACTGATTTCCTCAAATGTTGCTTCTTCATCATATTCTGTTTCATCATCACACTCTACTTCTTGGATTATTATTTCAGAATTAGATTGGCTTTTAAGATTTGACTGAAAATTCCTCATGCATGTCATGTCATTGAAACCAGCATAAAAATAACAAAACTCCTTCCGGGTGGGGAGAGAAGTAGCTTTCCAATTGCTAAGCTTCACATTTGGCCCGACGAACTGTACATCTGTGTTACTGGAACCTTCCCCAATTTCTACCATATTAACCTCATCAAACAAACTATGGAACCACTTGATCAGCTCTTCATCAAAATCGACCCCAGGTTTCGGGACTGATGATATTGGACTCTTTGCGGCCCCTGGCTTGGCAAAAGACTTGGAGATGTGTGGAACAGGCTTAGGGAGTGACCATACCTTCTGTTTTGAATTTTTAGCCCTTTTCACATCCTTCCCTATGGGCGTGAATCCCAAACCAAATGTATTGAAACATTCACGTGGACACATTGGATGCACAATACCCTATAGAGATGAACCTAGACCTTTGCCCGGCACAAAACCATTCTTCAACATTTCATTTGCTACCATGACAGGCACAGAGGGTAGCTTCAGACCTGGAATGCATTCTCCCTTAGGAATCTTCTCAACAGACACCGTTTTGAAAGTTTGGTAGACCCAAGGCCCTTTATCATCTTCAGCTTCAATAAATGGAACAGTTGTGTCATTGTAAGCAGATAAGTTCTCATCACCGTGCACAACTATTTCCTGCCTGTCCCATTTGAACTTTACCATTTGGTGCAGAGAAGACGGGACTTCCTTGGCAGCTTGTATCCAGGGCCTGCCCAACAACAAGTTATAGGAGACAGCCACATCTAGCACTTGGAACTCCATAGTGAACTCAACTGGCCCTATTGACAATTCGAGCATTATATCACCGACATAATCTTTTCCTCCTCCATCAAAGCCTCGAACACATACACTATTCATGTGGATACTCTCAGTGCCGATCTTCAACTTTTGCAAAGTGGACATAGGGCAAATATTTGCACTAGAGTCGTTATCAACCAGTACCTTTGAGACAATAGAATCCTCGCACTTCACCGTGAGATAAAGAGCTCGGTTGTGTTCTGTACCTTCCATAGGAAGTTCATCATCTGAGAAAGTGATCCTCTTTGCTTCGAATATTTTGTTAGCAATCTTTTCCAAGTGATTCATCGTGATCTTATCAGGAACATGGGCCTCATTCAAAATCTTCATCATGGCTTTGCGGTGTTCATTTGAATGAATCAGCAAAGACAAAAGAGAGATCTATGTTGGTGTTTTCCTTAACTACTCCATAATGGAATAGTCTTGCACTTTCATCTTTTTCAGGAACTTTTCAGCCTCTTCTTCGATGACCGACTTCTTTACTGGGATTTGGCTATCCTTGAATGGCTTGGTTTTTCTCAATTCCTCTAGGGTAAAACATCTCCCAGAACGAGTCAGTCCTCCGGTTTCATTGACTTTATCCTCTACTTGTTTCCCTTTATATGTCACTATCACTTGTTTGTAATTCCATGGGACAACATTTGTGTCGACCATTGGCACTGGGTCATTGGCTTAATAACAACAGGGGTCATACGAGCCCATTCCACGACAATGAAAAGCTTGCTCGGGATCACTGGCACGACCACTTTTGGCTTTTCCTGGCTTGCTCCAACATCATCCGGAGGCCTTTTCACCACCAATACAAGTGGCTTCACGTTGAGTGTGCTTAGCTTCTCCGTCACCCCTTCGACTGTCAATGGCATTGCTTTTGTAGAATCTAGAGCCTTAACTAAATTACTTTCTCTAGCACGGATCATCATGATGGACTTGGAAGAATTCTTGGGCTCCCTATCCTTATGAACTATCTCAATCATATGTGTATCTGCATGGGCAGCAAAGGATTTTGGTTGATGTTTGGCACCTCCGGGCTCTGGACAACAATTTGATTTGTATCAATAAGCTCTTGAATTGCCCTCTTCAAATGCCAACACTTCTCTGTGTCGTTCCCTGGGTATCAGAGCAATATGCGCATCTGAGGGAATAATCAAGGTTCCTTGGAGGTAGATTTGGTATCTATGACTCAATCGTCCTCAAAACGTCCAACTGCCTCAACCTTTGAAAGAAACCGATATAGGACTCTCCAAGATGTGTGAAGGTTTCTTTTCGTTGTTGCCTCTCTTTTCCATAATCTGACCTTGGTCAAAAGCTTGGACCAGTAGGGTTTCGGTATGGTTGTGGGGGTGGATAAGGATTTTGTGGAGTTGGAGTACGCCATTACGGGTAAGGAGGGGGTTGAGCATATGACTGTGCATGGTGAACATGATATTGTGGTGGTCTGACTGAATATTGAGGGTCTTGTAGTGGGAAATAATGTTGGGATGGATTATATAAAGCTTGGGTGTAGGCTTTAGGTTGGGGTCGAGGCTAGTTGAACTGGTGAGGCGAAACCCTTGGGCCATGCCATGATCCAGAGACAACCATAGCGACATCATCTTTCTTCTTTTTGTCTAACAAGCTTCCGGTTCCACCTTGAATCGCCTGTGTGGTTGCTTTTATGGTGGAGTAGCTCATGATCTTGCTTGACTTGAGTCCCGTGGAGTAGCTCATGATCTTGCTCCCATGTGTACCACCTGCTAGCATCTTGGCGGTTGTACCATTCCAGAGCTGCCCCACTCAGACTCTGACTGAAATATGCCATCAATAATTTGTCTTTCCTACAGGCGCCTCTCATCTTACTGCAGAAGCCTTTCAAGTGGGCCACGGAATCTCCATGTCAATCGTACAGGTCAAACTTGGGCATCTTGAACCCCACGGGCAGCTGGACATCAGGGAATAAGTACAAGTCCTTGTAAGCCACACTTACTTGGCTTCCTATCCCTTAAAGGTTCCTCAAAGATTGTTCCAAACTCTTCACTTTCCTGAATATCTCATCTTGCTCCACGTTTCTAGATGGTTTCTCGGTTTCAACAGGAAGCTTAAAGTGAGGGGTGTAAGAGTAAGGATCCGGGACTTTAAAGGTTGGTTCTGAGAATATCGGTGGAGGGTAGCTTGTGGAGGGACTACAAAAACAAGAGCAGATGTCGGAGCAGGGTATGAGGTTGTTTTGGCTGGTGGAGCATGGAAAATTTGGGACGAGGTGCCAGGGTAGTTGTGGTAAGGGGTAAAGCTGGGTGCATGTTGAGGGGAAAGATCAACGGTATTGGGCATCTGGGCTTGGGACAGTGGTGGGATGGAGGTAGGGTTTTCTGTATAGTGGGTGGGGAACGAAGGTGGAGGATGTCCCTTGATCCAATCCTGATCTATTTCCACCATTTGATGTTTCAACCTTTGGACCTCCTTTTTTAGTTCAGATTCTGACTCCACAATCTCTCTTGATGGGTCAACAACTCCTGTGTATGTTTCTTTGCTAGTCATGACTGCCTTGCGTTTTGACGTGGTGTTGTATGGGTGACTTGTCAGGATGCCAACAAACTAACCACCTGAACAGAACCTGTACTGTTTACATCCAACAACCAAGTTAGTTTGAGACGCTTAACAGATAAGAAAACACAAGTTGGGATGCAATGCACCTAAACAGTTCTACCATGTGTTTGAACGGTTGCATGTTTCATCCCAGCCTTTCACTCCATACCTCTTTTCTTTCATTTCTGCCTTCCTTTAATCGCATCTTGATTTTCTCATTTTTCTTTTGTCACTCTTTTATTTTTTGCACTCTCTTTCTCTTTTTGTCACTCTTTTCTTTCTTTTTCACTCCATTTTTTTCTTCGTTTTTTTTCATTTTTATTTTCACTCAATTAGTTTTGTGGCTATGATCAACTCCTATGGGGATTGCCTATGTATCATGGCGCCGCATGAATCAGATCATTACGTAGTTCAGGGAAATAAATGCAAAATAAAAGTAAAGAATTTTTTTTTGGTTTTTTTTCAATATTTCATTAATAATAATAAAAAATTCTTTTGGGGTTTTTCTATTACAAAGCCTTGGAAATACTAATGATCAAAAGAAACATACAGACTCAAAACGGGACAAAATATACAGACTCAAACAGGACAACAAACAGATTTGACACAGACGAACAAACTTAAAAAAAAGTAAAATACAGGCTCAAAAACCAAAAATCAAGAATACATAAGAGTCTCCAATTCTATTCTAGAGGCCTGCGAAACATCAGTTGGTTTCGGCGCTGGCCTGCGTGCGATCTCTTCCTGAAGGTGTTCCGGATCAACCATCACCTGCGAACAAATGTCATAATGGAAGCAAAGAACATGAATCAGGTCATATCTTCACATTCATGGCACTTCATTGCAACATAATCAGCTATTTCTTTGATCCTTATTCTAATGACACCCTTTTATTGAAGCAGGCGTCCAATTTGCTGTGTTCGGGCCTCCAACACCTGTGTGGCCATGTTGTTTTGGTCCTACAACTGTTGCATGTCTTCTTCTAATCGGCAAATCAATACGTAGCAATGCACTCTTTCTGCTTTGAAGTCCTTTATCTGCTGAACCATTTTATTTTCAAGGATGGTCAGCTTCTTCCTTAAAGTTGTGACTTCTTTATCGTATCTCTGCTTCAGTTGGTGAGCAAACCTTGTCAGTTCTTCCGCACCTTTTGCCAATTGTGCTTGAGCCTTCAACAAGTCTTTCTCGATATTTGTGAAGTCGGCCGCATAATCATGCACCTTTAACCTTAAGCTGGTTATGAGTTTTTCATCCTTCTCACTCCTCACAGGCATTTCAGCAGTTATCCTCATGTCCCGGAGTTGGGCTCGGAGTGCCTCGTTCTCTAGGGTCAACCTTCTCTTTTCACCTTCGGCCTCCTGTGCCTGTAAATAATTGTCAAATGTGAGGCTTCTCAACTTTTCCTCTAAGGCATGGATGGTGGCCTGATATTTCTTCTCCTTTTCTCCCCAGGCCAACCGTTCTCGGACTTTGTCATCAAAAGCCTAAATATGAGGTCTTTTGGCAGGCCTTTCGGGCTCGGGTTCGGGCTCTGACTCATTATTAACGCAATATCTTCTCTCAAACCATGTGGTGTAACCTGGATCTACCTCACCTCTCACAAGATCTGGTACCTGGGTATCCTCTTTCAAGTATCGGCAACCATTCTAAGTTTGCTTGATTAAAGCCTTGGGGAGTAAGGCTTTAGGGTGTAGCTCAATGACTTGGACACTCAAATCTTCATCTTCGGGCATCACTTGGTATCTTCCCAACTGTCTTAGGAATCTCTGCGGTGCATACAGCTGGACACTTCTCAAGCCCATCAACAACAAATAGCTCTTTGTGGTTGTCATGTGTATGACTTCCCTTACCGGGAGCCATCCCAAAGTCCATTCAATCTGATTCACCTTTAGGGTTCTTATGTGGGAGATCCATGCTTCAAACCCTTCTGGAGAGTTGTAATCTTTTACCCTCTCCTCATAACTCTCGATGAAGTTGTTCTTGCCCGGACCGTAACTCATGAATTTTGGGTGATGGCAGATATGTTCAATTAACCACATTTGTAAAAGAATATTGCACCCTTCAAAAAATGTCTCCCCGAACTTACACATCGTCAATGCTCGATATATGTCCGATAATATAAGCGGAGCAAGCGTGTGATCTTCTTTGGTAGTGAGGACTTGCGCAATTCTGGCCATGCGGATATCAATTATCCATTTTTAATTTGGGAAGACCATAATGCCCAGAAATGCCACTATAAAAGCAAAGCGACGATGAATTTTTCAGGTGTCCTTGTTCTGCTTGTTATTCAAACCCTTTTCATGTGCTTCAAACCCATTTGAGTGCCCATATCTGGAATATAGGAAGTAGAAGGAGCAGCATCCATTGTTTACATTGTTTTTCCTTATTTGTTAACTGTTATTCAGGATATCAAAGGATCGGTGCACAGAGGGATGCCTTGGGAATATAAGTTGCTGATTTCTGAAGTCCCGGCCAAAACCAATATATACGGCTATTTCTTCCAAGGTGGAAGTGAGCTCAAAATCCGAGAAGCGGAAGATATTGTGGACGGGATTCCAAAAAGTTACCAAGGCTTTGATCAGATCATCCCGGGGTTTTACCTTCATAATATCCGTAAGAGCACCCAAATGTTTTATTACCAAGTCCTGACCATCTTTATCCAAATTGTACCACCACATTTGAAACTACAGTGGAGCCTGATCCATAACCGTTAATGGCGAGTTCTGGGCGATGTTCATTTTGTACATGTGAATGGTTAGGGTTAGGGCTGACTCTAGTTCAAAAGATAGACCAGTGGACTCTTTTGACCAAAACAACAAACACATTTTTATTTTTGAGTTTTTGTTTTTCAAAAATCGGGGCCGAAACTAACGAGGTTTGCCTACGTATCTCACATCTGATGAGAATCAGACCCACGTAGTTCAGTCAATTTTGACACAACTGGGAGAACATGATATTGACTCATTTGGAAATTTATTTTTCATTTTTCATTTTTTTTTTCAAAAAATTCGGCAGAGTTTCAATACACTTCTAAATACCGGAGTTTTCAGAAACGGGTGAATTTTCTATCCTACCTCACTCTTGATTTTTCTCTTGATTTTCTTTCCTTAGTCGATCAACATGCAAGCCAAAATAAATAAATTCACAAATAGCACGTAAGATGCATCAGGATGGTCTTTTATTTCGGGTACACCTGTCCTAGATGGACCCAACCTGTGTGTTGAGTCCCCAAAATCAAATGCATGTGATGCAAAAAAATATTCCTACTAGGGCTCCGACATGAGGCTATGTTATTCTAGGTTTAAACTTGGGTGTGTGTTCTAGATATGGCTTATCCAAGCGGACAGCTGGAGCCGAGGTGGGGGCAATGTACCAGGAGCACGAAAGTCTACCCGGCCTAGTTGCTGATCCAGCCTCATTCTACTTGATATGACTTCTAACAAAAAAGTGGGCCACGCATACGTGTGCACCATATTTTTAGAAGACTCAAAAGGGAGGCGTAAGAAGACAGTTTAATACAGTTCAAATAATATCAAAGCGGTAAATGAGCGGCAATTAACACATTAGGCTCACAACCACAGTAATATCAACAAACAATAAAGCCAAGTACATATTACATTACAAGCTTGAATTCTGAACCCTGAACCAGAGATTCTGGGTTCTATCCCCAGCAGAGTCGCCATAGCTGTCACACCTCCTTTTTTCCGAGGGATAGAGGAGTTTTTCTAATTTAAGTGACATTAATCGAAATGGAATTATTTATTAGGTTCAGAGTCGCCACTTGGAATAATTTTATGTTGTTCCAAGTCACCAGCTTATTTTAAATCCCAAATCGAGGAAATGTGACTATGTATTAAGTAAGCGAAAATCAGAAGACCGGGTAAGAAATTCTTTTAACCCGGGAGAAGGTGTGAGGCACTCTAGAGTTCCGTGGTTTTAGCATGGTCTCCTTAATTATACCTGACTTAATTAATTATTTAATTATGCATTTTAGAACCTATGTGCATTTTACCTTTTACCGCTTTTAAATTACTTGATTATGGCATTATGGAATTATCTTGAAAACGAACCACGTGTGTGTGAATCCGTTTGTTTCGTGTGCCAAAAATCATGTCACGCGTATGTGTACACAATTAATAATACTTTATTATTTATTTAGATTGTTCGGCCAAAATCGCGCGAACGTGTACTTTGATTTATTTGGGAAAATCATAATCTTGTCATGCGAACGTGTACACAATTACAATAATAAATTAAATGTGCGCTTAAAAGCATTTCTACGGATGTTTATTAAGTCATTCAACGTCTAACTTTGAGGTCTTTGGAAGGCTTGACATTATGGCATGTTTATTCCGACTGAAGCCAGATTGAGGAGTGAACCAAGCGTTTGAAATTTCAACAAAAGAATCACCTGTAAACTTTTTAAAAATAAACAAATCTAACGAATCAAACATCATGAACGAATTACTTTGAATGAAAAGGAAAAACAACGATCCTACATTGTGGCACAGGTTCACGTTAAAGCTGGCATGGAATTAGTTAAACTGACTAACTACTTATCTCTTAATTATTTTATTTAATCATGAATTAATGGCCGAATAATAGATTATGTGTCACCATTTAAACTGGCAAACTCATACAGACCCTTGATAGGCCTAGTGTGGAAAACACGGGCTCAAGATAGAGCCTAAGCATGCCTTAGCCTTCCTGAAATGGTCCGACTCCCACCTTATGAAGTTGTAGGCTTCTAATAGGCTCGAAATTGGGCCCAACACAGATACAAGATTTGCATATGAGAACTTATGAAATTTGTTTTTTTTAAAAAAAAAAAACCAATAGTACAACTTTTAACCTCAAATCATGAATTCATGCATGTAAAAAAGAAAACTGATTCATTACATCAAAGCAATTGTATTCGAAGTCTTACATTAATAACTATTTTTTGAAGACTAACTTTTGCAAATATGACTAAATGCTACTAAATGAATAATTTACAGCATGTAACTTAATTGTAAGTAGCTAACTCCACTTGTGTTTTTGTTCTTCGCACATTTAACACCCAACAGCCATTCATAACTTGAATCCTTGGAAATTTCAACCCCAAACGATCTTAGATCAACACACGTTTGTCAAGTATTTCATATGATGACACCAAAAGCATATTTGAGCAGCTTTGACATATATAGCAGTAAAGAGTCACTTTCAATTTGAAGATTCAATCAATGAAATTAAATAAGACCAATTCCTGTTTAAACTACATATTTAACATTGAATAGGAAACTAAGTCAGATAAGAATTTAATGCAGTCATGTACCTTAAACAAGCAATTAACACACATAGAAAACTTTAAACAAATCTATTGACACTCAAACTTTATTCATATGCATAAATAGGTACGGCAGTCAGTGGCACATACCTGTTTACAGCAGAATCAAAATAAACAGAAAATAAGTCTCTGGAACTGAAAAAAAAAAAAAAAAAAAAAGGCAGCAGCAAGAACAAATGCAGCACCAGAAACCAGCAAGAACCAAAGAACCAAGCAGCCGAACAAAATCCCAGTAAAATGGAGTAAACCCAGTGGGAAAATGGAAAAGAATAAGCAGCCTAGAATTTTTTTTGTTGTATTTTCTTGTTTTATGTTTCCGCTTTAAATCCAAAAGAGTAAAAATCAGAATGAAAATGGAGAAATCAAATCTCTGAATTTCTCAGGGTTTTTCCTGTGTGTGAGAATGAGAGGAGAAGTCCCTTATATAGAGTAAGAGTGTGCTTTGTACGAGGGAGAGAGAGAGAGTGAGAATATTCTGATAACTCCCTAAAAATCAGGGAATTGGCATCTTTTGTAACAGAAAAATGGACAGTTGTCCCTTTCTAGAGTTTTCCCTCATTTTTCCCCTTTTAATTTCTGAAAATTCACTCTTTTAAACCCCAATTTGACCTAGTTCTTTTATTTTATTGTATTTTAATCCTTTTCTAGAAGCTTCCCACATAACCAACTAAGATTCTCTAATTTTAGTGTATCTTTTAGTTCCCCCAATTCTTGCAAAATACTCTTCTTTTGATATTTTCTGTTACTTCCAAACATGTTGCCCTCTATCCAACATTACTGCTCTTTTTTCCTTATCAGAATTAAACTATAATTAACTAAGCTAAACTAGCAATAAGCTAACAGGCATAAACTAAACCTCAATTATCAACTAATTAATGCGTTAGTTAGGCAAATGAACAACTTAAACCAACAGAAGGATTATCAAATGATTTCAATTTCAACTAAAATAAATAATCACTTAGAGAGTCAAAACAATTTAATTATTAAATTGAACATGCTTGAATTAACCAACCTCAAACAGAAATCACCAATTTATGAACCAAAATGACCTAATTAAACTAAGCCAAACAGAACACAAAAACCCATGAAATGCTCTGTTTTCAACAAACACAAAAATAACCAAAGAAAAATTAAAGAAAAGAAAAAATGTTCCTATGGAGTGAACGACAATTCAATTAAAGCGATTCTTTAACAAAGCCTGGCCGGTCGGATTGTGATGATCAAAATAAATGACCTACAACTAAAATCAAACAACAGCTTAACCAAAATACATTGCTTGATAAAAGCTAAAGGTCGTAAATGAATCGAAAAAATAAAGACTAGTAGATTTTGGATTCTTCTTGGTTTTCTCAGATCCGGAAATTGAAGAATTTGGTGGGGCTTTTTGGGAAAACGGATAACGGATTTGGAAAGAGGGAAGGACAGATATTGCATGGTGTTAAATTGGGGTGGTTTGGAGACGGCGCCGCCACCGTGGACAATTTTCGGCGGCGGAGACGGCTGGGGTGAGAGAGAGGTGAGTGAGGTGAGTTTTGGGAGGGGTCTCTAGGGTTTGGGGGGTGTTTTGAGACAGCTATATGGGGTGGGGGTGATCAGTTGCGGACCGTTAGATCTAAGGGGATCAAGGGTGTGGATTAAACGAGGGTAAAACGGGATCGTTTAGTTTAAGTGGGGAAGCTGGACCGGGTAGGGGAGTTGGGCTGGTGCGGATTGGGCAATTTTAGGGCAATTGGGCCACCGAAAATGGTTGTGGCCCAATTCGGAATCAAACCAATTTTTTTTTTCTTTTTCTTTCTCTTTCTTGATTTTAAATCCTAATAAAGTTAATTAAAACCTAAATTAAATCCTAAATCAAATCTAATTTGTAGAATTGAACTTAATTATATATTTTTACCATTTAAATAATTAATTAACTTAAAGCTAATGAAAGGATATTACTAATTTATAACTAAAAGCTAAAATGTTAAAATGACCGATATTTTTTGTGATTTTTGTTTAATAATACAATTAACTCATGTAATTAAATTCTAAATGCAATTAAACCTGAGATGCTATGCAATGAATATCTTAGATATTTTTGGTATTTTTCATAATTTTAAATATTAAATATGCAACTAAATGCAAATAAAAATTAACAAGAAATTCCTAAAGATTCCTATAAAAATTAAAATAAGTAGAAAAGCCTATTTTTGTGAATTTTGTTGGAGTATTTTTAGTCGGGCAAAAATCACGTACTCAGCCTGTTGGCTGCTTCAAAATTTAGTATGCCTCATCTTTTCAATTAGTCTATTCATATTACTTTATTTATCTAACTAATTCTCCAGCAAAGTCATTTCCATCTCTTTATCTTCGAGTATGTGAAATAGCTCCTCTAATCCTACCAAAGCCCCAGAATCTATTGGCAGGAATGACAAGTCAGCCTCCATGCCAGCATGGAACGAGTTTTATCATCCATCTATTCGTCTTCTTTATTCTCTGTTATTGGACTGGGACAAAAGTAGCTGTTTCAACATGTCATCATCATCAGGCTAATCTGGCAAAGTAAAAGGGACACTATTTTCAAAAGAAAGCTGTTTTTTAGCCATTAACCCTAAAAAGAAATCTATATTGGAAAACAGAAGATCGAGCTCCATAGGTTTCTGAGTATCCACGGCAGTTTCAAGTTCAACACATAAGGGCTCCACAACTTCATGAGTGGGAGGATGATACCTAACAATTGCTCGATCATATGGCATATCTTCACAATAATCTTCAATTTCACTCAGTATATTATTACCATTTTCAATCACACGCCAATTGTTTTCCTTGGGGTGGAAGAACTATGTATACGGTCGAAACTGATTTCGGCCTTCGTATGTCTGATCGAGATGGGATCATAATGGACTGAAGAAAGTTTTCATAAAATCGAGATAGATCCAAAGATGGAACAAACGAGCTTCAGGTTTCAGGTACAAGTTAAACACCGAGCTCGAAGTCATTATCGAGCTCGGGTCCGAATCGAACTATGATGAGATGTGATTGAATCGAGCTTAGGTTCTAGAGGCCAACCAATACCGAGTCCAAGTCATTTCCGGAACCCGAGTCAGCATCGACCTCGAACCCGCATCGAACTCCAAAGCTGGACGCCGACCAATATCGACCAATACCGAGTTCGATCAGGGTAGAGCTCACAGACAAGAGTCATTGCAGCCGCACTAAGGGAGAGCATCTCAGCGGGAATTAGGAAAAAGCTGATTTATCATGGGTTTCCCACTATGTATTTTTAATTATATCTAAAGTACAGTTCCCTCACTATAAAAGGGATGGCTATATTCCTGTAAAATGGGAGAAGAAAGAAAGTTTTGGCATACATTGTAACTGAGATATCATACATTCCTATATTGAAGAGTTATCTTTTTTAGCTTCATAGATTGATTCATCTTGCTTATTCCATAAATCATCTTCTTTCCAACTTTGCTTATTTTTTTATTCTTTGCTAGCAATATTCGATATTTCCATTTTACTCTTACGATTTATGTCAAGTTATACGACACATCCTTAGAACTACGTACAAATTCAACTATATTTATTTTTTGGGTAAACAGTTTGGCGCCCACAGTGGGGATAAGGATAATAGTGATTATTTGATACGAATCTGCAAAAACACACCGTTTTACGCTTATTTTCGGAAGTGCCTTTGATTTCGGATTAGCAAGGACGAGCACTCAAATTAAATGGCCTTACCTATCGACAACGAAGCTGGCCTTCAAGGTGAAAATAAAAACTTGACGCCCAGGGACGGAATGCCGCTTGTCGACGGCGTTGGAGCTCGAGTCGAAGTGCCATTAGACGTTAATTCGCATGTGGCCATTAAGGCAAACATACATTCTGAACCTGAAAATAGCATTCATGGTGGCACTCGATCTGCAGCTCGAAATACACATAATGTCGAAGAAAGCGGCGTCAACTTGCGTATGATTTTTGAAATATTGCAAGCTCAACAGACAGCAATAGCACAGTTTCAGAGTGAAACCCAGATGCCGAGCAGGCCGGAGCCCAGTCCACCCCGAGAAATCGACCACAGAACGGAACCAGCTATAGTAAGGTAAAATGAGCAAGAGTCGGGGACTAATCCCGAAATTATTAAAATGTTCAAAGAACTGACAAAATGAATAGAATCAGGAGAAAGGAGGATTGAAGCAAACGACAAAAGTGTGGAAACATATAACTCCAGGGTTGATCAGATCCCCGGGGCACCACCGATACTGAAGGGCTTAGATTCCAAAACATTTACACAAAAGCCTTTCCCCCCAAGCGCGGCTCCTAAACAGATCCCAAAGAAGTTTTGCATGCCCAAGATTCCTAAATATAATGGAACGACCGATCCTAACGAACATGTCACCTCTTACACATGTTCCATCAAAGGGAACGATCTAGAGGACGATGAGATCGAATCTGTATTATTGAAGAAATTCGGTGAAACCCTGTCAAAGGGAACAATATTATGGTATCATAATTTACCATCTAATTCTATTAATTCTTTTGCTATGCTTGCAGATTCCTTCGTAAAAGTGCACACCGGGGCCATAAAGGTCGAGACAAAGAAGTCAGACATGTTCAAGGTAAGACAAAAGGATAACGAGATGCTAAAGGAGTTCGTATCTCATTTTCAAATGGAACGAATGGATCTGCCACCAGTCACAGACGATTGGGCTGTTCAGGCTTTCACCCAAGGTTTGACCGAACGAAGTTCGATGGCCTCTCGGTGATTGAAGTATAACCTGATCGGGTATCCTGCTATTACTTCGGCCGATGTGCATAATCAATATCAATCCAAAATAAGAGTCGAAGATGACCAATTGGGTCCTGGGTCCGTTATTAAAAGGGCTGCCAACCGAGAACAGAGGTCAATCAAAGATCGATACCGGCCGTACAATGGAAATCCTACAAGCTCGGTGTGATAAACGACCAAAACGATACTACTGCTAAGGTACAACCCCCCCTGTTCAATTATATTTCGAAACTAACCCTTACATGTGTTCGACCAAAGACGAAGATTAATGAATTCGATCAGGAACTAAGATGGATTATTCAACACGAAGCCTTAGGTCTGAAAGCTCGCGTTGCACTCTTTTTTCCTTAGACCGGTTTTGTCCCAAATGGGTTTTTCGGCAAGGTTTTTTATTAAGGCAAACATTGATCGTGCTAACTCGAAACAATTCAACAGTATTCAAGGCCTCCTTATAATCAACCTCGAATACCGGGGGGCATACCATTGTCATTGAACATATCAACGATAATTATCAAGTACGGTGCAAAGGAAGTTACTTTGTTATTTCATGGCAACACGGTCTCGACAGAAAAAATTATAAGGGCCAAATGGTCAAACGAGCTATGCCCATGTAGTTGGCCTGAGCCCTGACACAAAAGATGAACACATGTATAATGACTTACAAAGAAATATTTCTTATTTACCGATATCTTATATCCAAGAAAACATTCCTCTATTTCGACACCTATTATGTGAACAAGCTTAAGGGACGACCATTACCCCATAAATCGGGGACTGCCAACCGAAAAATCAACGAGTTCAAGTAACACTCACTATAAAGCAAAAGGGCTACACCGACTCGAGTTCAAGCAACTATTTAGGGACTATCTACGAAGCCCAAGGGCTACCCTATTTCGAGTTCGAGCAAGAACTCACTCGACCATTAAGCCTACGAGCTACATTACTTCGAGTTCGAATCATTCACTCGACTACTAAGCCTATGGGCTACTCTTCTTTCGAGTTCGAGCAATCACTCACTCGACCATTAAGCCTACGGGCTACATTACTATGAGTTTGAATGACTCACTCGGCTAATAAGCCTACGGGCTACATCACTTAGAGTTCGAGCAAGCACTCACTCGACTACTAAGCCTACGGGCTACTCTTATTTCGAGTTTGAGCAATCACTCACTCGACCATTAAAGCCTATAGGCCACTTTACTTCGAGTTCGAATCACTCACTCGACTAATAAGCCTACGAGCTATATTACTTTGAGTTCGAATCACTCACTCAACTAATAAGCCTATGGGCTACATCACTTCGAGTTCGAAAGCACTCACTCGACTACTAAGCCTATGGGCTACTCTTATTTTGAGTTCGAGCAATCACTCACTCGACGACTAAGCCTACGGGCAACTCTTGTTTCGAGTTCGAGCAAATACTTACTCGACTAATAAGCCTACGGGCTACATCACTTCGAGTTTGAGTAAGCACTTACTCGACTACTAAGCCTACAGGCTATCCTTATTTCAAGTTCGAGCAAAGCGCTCACTCGACTACTTAGCCTACATGCTACCTTTTTTTGAGTTCAAGCAACCACTCACTCAACTATTAAGCCTACGAGCTACCTTTCTTTGAGTTCGAGCAAATCGCTCACTCGACTATCAAATCTACGGGCTATATTTCTTCGAGTTCGAACAAAGCACTCACCCGGTCATAAAAGTTGCAAGGTCCGAGTTCAATCAAATTGCCTAAAGCCTTATGAGAACCTTCGTAAGGCATAAATAAAACAAGATCTTCACAACGCAAAAAATAGAGGCAAGTCGGGAAAAGAAAAAATCTTTATATATACATACACGAATGTTTACAATGCCCAAATAGGGCCCTACACACAAAAAAACCAGAATGAAAACTAAGGGCTAAGTTTCTTGGTTGTCTACGGGGGCAGTCTCTTCTCCGTCGGGCTCCTCCCCGCTCTAGGACCCACTCTTGCTCCCACCATCGCCATCATCATCATCATCATCACCATCATCATTATCGGAAGACAAGGCTTCAACATCGACTTTGAGATCTTTAGCCCTTTTTATCTCTTCGGTGAGATAGAGACCTCGAGCATGGATCTCCTCGAGGGTCTCCCTCCGAGATCGGCATTTAGCAAGTTCAGCAACCCAATGTGCTCGAGTGTTGGTGATTTTGGATGCCTCTTACCTGTACCTGAGCAGCTTCAGCATCGGCCCGATAAACGGCCTCGAATGCATCCGCATCGGCCTTTGCCTTTGCGGCGTCAGATTTGGACTTGGCAAGTTTGAAGACCAACCGAGCCTCGAGCTCCTCTATTTTTCTTGCTTGAACCGAGCTTTTCTCCTTCATGCTTTGAAGTTGGTTTTCGACTGATGATAATTGGGCTCGAGCAGTTTCTTTTTCTGCGGCAAGACGGTCCATGCCATCTTTCCATCCTAAGGTCTCTGCCCTTATCATATCGACCTCCTCACAAAGCTTCCTAATAACCTCAAGCTTCTGCTGCAGTTGTGAGATCAAAATATTAGCCACCGTTCTAGAATCGAGCCCATGGGTTTTTAAGATTACCATTACCTGCTCGGTAAGGTCGGTCTGGTCTTGTTGAGCCTTGGCCAATTCAGCTCGGAGGTCCTTGATTTCTTATTCCCTTTGTCCGAAGAGGAGTTTAGATGTTCCTCTCCTCCGTGACCCATCGGAGGTCGGCCTCATACCGACGCAGCTCAGCTCGAGACCGAGAACACGCTTCTCGATGAACCACTTCAGCCTACGAAGAAATAAGAAAAGAAGTTAGAAAAGAATAGCAAACATGAAAGTGGTATCGAAGAAGGAAGTTAGAGCTTACCCGATTTAAAGCTTGTTGCACTTCACAGAAAAGGCCTGACACATCACTAGGGCCAGCAACATCCTCGACACCAGTAAACAAATCACAGAAAGGGTCCTCCCCTTCATGAGAACGGTTTATCTCGAGGGACCCCAAAGCTTGGGCTTCTCGAATCGCCCCTTCAAAAAAAGCAGGGAGAGTGGGCGAGTCTCCGATTATTATTGCCCCAAGCGACTTGCTTGGGGCGTTCTCCTTAGCTCGGAGAGCTTCAAGACCAGCTCCTTCTGATATACCCACCGTTTGTTGACTTCGGTGGGAAGCATCCTTGATTTCCAATGATTCGGGGATTCTACCCGAACCTCCCTCCTATATCTCCTCAGTCCGAGGCGGAGCTTTATAAATCACTATTGCTACAGCTGCCTTTGGGGCATCAATGATTTTCTTCATTCGGTCCACCAGCACTGACACATCATTTTCTTCTTCTTCCTCGTCCCCATCCCTTAGACGCATGACTGATTCCATGGTTAAAAGGATGGTATTCTTTCTCGGCTTACGAGCCATCTTCGTTTTCGGTTTTAGATCTTCGGAAGTAGAGGTCCGTTTTCTCTTATTGTCCTTCACTGGTTTTGGAACAGAGGCCGAAGCCTCTTCCTCGACGTACGGGGGCTTCAAAACCGCATCTTTTCCCATACCTACATACAATAAAATTGGTTTAAGTATATGGAAAGCATCTCGTTCGAACTACCAAAGATACAAGAAAGAGGCTTACCATGATTTTTGGCCTCCCATCGGCCCTTTGACAAATCACGCCATGAGCGCTCGACATACGTGGAGGTAGAAGCTAAATCCCGTACCCATTTCTTGAGGTCGGGAACTGCATCGGGTATCCAATGAATCGCTGCATCACAAAAAGGGGATATCGGTGAGAAAAAGAAATGAAGGGGCAAAATAGTAGGAGATAACAGCAGAATTACACTTACGCTTCATGTTCCACTCCTCGGGAAAAGGCATCTTTTCAGTCGGAATCAGGTCTGAAATCTTCACTCGAACGAACCTGCCCATCCAACCTCGATCCCTGTCCTCATCTATACTCGAGAACAGAACCTTGGTAGCCTGGAACTGAAGTTTTATTAACCCGCCTCGAAAGAAGCGAGGGAAGTACAATCGAATGAGATGGTCGAGGGTGAAAGGCATCCCCTCGATTTTGTTCACGAAAAAACAGATCAAAATAACAATCCGCCAAAAAGAAAGATGGATCTGGCCTAGGGTTATTTGGTATTGACTGCAGAAATCAATAATAACAGGATCGAGATGACCTAACGTGAAAGGGTAAGTATACACGCTTTAAAACCCTTTCACGTAAGTGGTGATATCTTCTTCAGGGAACGGCATTACTATTTCTTTGTTCTCCCAAATGCAATCTTTCTTTAGCTGCTCGAGGTGCCCCTTGGTTATCGAACACATATACCTCGATACTGGCTCACATCGACCGGGAACCGACGAGCCTTTGTTGACCTTAAAATCGGAGGTAAGAATAGACGCCCCAGGAACGCACTCCTCAGCCCGTGGCTCTACCGATATTTTGTCGGCAGCGGGCTGCGAAGAAGAAACTTTTTCTTTCTAAGGAATGGTTTTTGATGTTTTCGCCATTTTTGGTTTAAAGATCGAAAAAAGAAAGAGGTAACAAAGATTTGGTGTTTTTTAAGAGAGACTTTGCAGTAAAAGATCACAGATTTATAGATGAACACAGAAGAAGAACTAGAAAAATTTGGAGATGTAAAAGTGATAAATGGTAAAAGAAGGGGCTATTTATAGATTGAGCAATGACGGTTCAATATCAGTGGTGGCCGACCACCGTCTGACATGCATTAAATGCCTTGAAAAACTAAATCGGCGGGACAGTTATCATGTGCGTCATGATCGAGCCCGATGTAAACGTCAGCTTATATCCGTTCGAGCTGTTGGGAAATTATATCATTTCTCGCCACATCCTTTCCGAGAAACGAGGGGAATATCTGTATAAGGTCGAAACTGATTTCGTCCTTCGTACGTCTGATCGAGATGGGATCATAATGAACCGAAGAAAGTCTTCATAAAATCGAGATGGATCCGAAGATGGCACAAACGAGCTTCAGATTTCAGGTACAGGTTAAACACCGAGCTCGAAGTCATTATCGAGCTCGGTTCCGAATCGAACTATGATGAGATGTGATTGAATCGAGCTTAAGGGCTAGAGGCCAAACAATACCGAGCCCAAGTCATTTCCGGACCCCGAGTTAGCATCGACCTCGAATCCGCACCGAACTCCAAAGCTGGATGCCGGCTAATATCAACCGATACCGAGTTCGATCAGGATCGAGCTCACAGACAAGAGCAGTTGCAGCCGCACTAAGGGAGAGAATCTCAGCGGGAATTAGGAAAACTGATTTATCATGGGTTCTCCACTATGTATTTTTAATTATATCTAAAGTAGGGTTCCCTCACTATAAAAGGGATGGCTATATTCCTGTAAAAAGGGAGAAGAAAGAAAGTTTTGGCATATATTGTAACTGAGATATCATACATTCGTATATTGAAGAGTTATCCTTTTTAGCTTCATAGATTGATTCATCTTGCTTAATCCATAAATCATCTTCTTTCCAAATTTGCTTATTTTTTTATTCTTTGCAATCAATATTCGATATTTTCATTTTACTCTTACGATTTGTGTCAAGTTATACCACATATCCTTAGAACTACGTACAAATTTCACTCTATTCGTTTTGCGGGTAAACAATCTGAACCAAAAAGCTTGGGCTTTGCATAGCCGTCACAATGAAGGAAAGCATATGTTGTTGATGTTTCTCCATGCCTTTTAGTTGTTCTCCAAGAAGTATCAATTTGCTCTCTGAATTCTGCTGGTGTTGCATGAGCTTGACTAACTCCTGTGTGAGCACATTCTTATCAGTCTTGTGATTCTCAACTTCTTCCCATAGTTCAAGACTCTTATTTTCTTCAGATTTACATGACTTGATCTCCTCCTGTTGGGATGATTTCTTTTGGACTATACCGGACTGTTTCCTTCTAACTATATTCTTTAATAAATACTTTTGGCCTTTGAGAAAGCTATCATTTGCAAACTCCCATCTATCTGTATCTGTTTTATGGAAACCCTGAATAATAAAAAAATTTAACAACTAATAAATTGTCAAATAAATTAAACCAAACCAATAAACAAAATGATTCCCTATCCTCATTAGCTAGCCATATCTTAACCTGCTAATTCAGAAAAATTAACATGTATATTAACAACATATTGCCAATACACTTAAAGCATACAAGCACAATTATGTACATACATGAAAATCCGCTATGCATATTCGGACTAACACAAGTGACACATGGACAAAAACTTTGGAAATAGCAGCCTTTTCAAGCGGTCAACAATAATGATAATTTTGACGAAAGAAGATAGGAGCCAGGCTTGACAAACTGCCAATTGCAGTATGCAGATTTTAATATGTAAACAAATGGAGTACGAGTTGACATACTAACTGATGTTTAGTTGGCATCGACTTAGAATTTTACCATTTTCATTTGTCCAACAATAGAGAGGCATCATGAAGCACCACATACCAGACATTGGCGGCCCAGCAATAGTTAACACAGATAACCCCATAAAAATACTCTGTCCAATAAATTATGTGCTTCCTGGTTGTAAAGGAGTTGAATATTTGATATGTCAATATTCAAGAACTCCAAAAATCTTCCTAGACAATGAAAACTAAAGTCCACATCCTCAACAGAAAACTTAAATGAAGTTCATTGCCAGTGCAGGTGAAGATCAAATTATAGATTGGTACTGCTCTTCCGTTATGTCAATACCAAAGAAAGGCATGCCTGTTGCTGACAGAGTATGCTATACATATGAGAAAATAAAATTATATTCTTGAGCTTTTAATTATTGTGCTATTTAAATACACGAAAAGTCCAATCCATGCTAAAAATCCATCCTTTTTACCAAGGGGGCAAGTGAAGCTAGTACTATCCCGTAGCCTTTCTCATGCGCATATCTCGGTTATAAATTCAAGCTCAAGGAAGAAAGAAAGAAGAAGGTAAGAAAGCATACAATTGTAAGAATGATAGATGGAGAAAGTGTGATCTGCTGGTGAATATTGTACGCATACAATTGCTTATGAGATAGAACGGTATGAAATCGCATGAATGATATGACTATAAACAAATAACACAAGTTTCAGATGTGCACAATCATAGAAAAATGTGTACATGCCATGAATGAGATCATGCATTTCACCAATATCTAAGTACAAGCCATTTGGATTCAGTCACCTTAAAACTACATATAAATTTATTTCTTTATAATGGACAGTCTCGTCCTTAGTTAAATAATCTGCTACCAATTCACACAAACCCAAACATTTACCACCTTTTCTCCTTCTTTGTTGGGATCTACAACTTCATCAAATTACCCAATCAGAAAAAAAAATTCTCTTCATAAAATAAAAATTTTCAAAAAGAATTGCTAGATCGTTGCATCATCTCTTTGGAGCAAATTAAATGGCAATTATGGACACTATCTATATGAACACAAGTCTTTAACCCCAACCTAACCCTAAGGAACCCCCCCCCCCCCCAAAAAAAAAAAACTCTCAAAAAAAAGAAAAAGAAACACAAATAGAAATTAAAGAGATAAGGAAAAAAGATAAACAAGTGACAAAGAAAGACATTTGAATGATTTTTACCTCAAAAAAACTGGTTTATAACTTCACAAACACACCCAAAGAAATGGTCTAAACACCAAAATTAATGATGTTAAATAGTCGTAGTCCAACAATCAAACATTCCAGATTCTTACATAAATCATTATCACAACAAATATAATCTTGCATCACAATTCTTGCTTTCCTAGTTAAGTAATTTAGGCTAAATGCTGAGTTACATCACTAACCTAACTCAGAACCAGCACAATTCAACAACTTGAAAAGCTAAAGTAGAAAAGATAATTGAATAGAGGGTTTACATAGATGTTGAGTTGGCGAATGAAGCTAGAGAAGGAAGCAATTGAGATGAGAATTTAGGAACATCCCATATGATGAAATTGTTATCAGATTGATCCCAAGAAATCAAGTTGTCCGTTGACTCACCGTCCACCATCTCATTACACTTCAACAAGAATGGCGCCACATTCTCAAATGATTTCACCATAATTCATTCACCAAATAACTGAATTCAACACAATTACCTTTTATATAAAAAGAACCCCAACTCCCGTATCACGCACAAAAACCGGCCTTGTAAAGGAGGTGCAGACATATAAGATTTATTGGGTCTAATCCATATAAAATTTGGATTAAATTCAATTGGGTTAAATAACTTATTTGGGCTTTACGGGTTAAATTAGTCCATTTTATTATTTTCGAGCCCAAGGTTCATGTCATCTTAAAGCCTAGACTCATGCCATATGTCAAGTGACATGGCATATCTAGTCAAAATTCAAGCCAAAAAAATGATGCCATGTATTAAATGATGTGGCAATCCAAGTCAAAAAGCAAGAACCAACCGCAGGTCGCCAAGTGGCTAAAATGATATGGGCCAATCAGAATCAAACAAGAGAGTTCACATGTAGCTGGACTGTCCATCCTCTACAACTATAAATAGAGGGGTCACATAACTCTCAAGATATTTTCAGAGTTGGAGAAGAACACTCCACAATTGGTAAAGGCATCCACAAATAGAGAGATCAATTATCAAGTGCATAGTTCTCCAACAAAGGAGTGATCAACGGAGTTCTTCCCGGAGATCAACCCGTAACAACAAAGTGATGCTCGACGTTCTTGGCGATTAAATACATCACAAGGAGGTCTGCATCCTCCTACATTCGAAAAAGACGTTTCTCAAGCCCTCGAATCATAGAGAATTTTAGAAAGGAGAATCAAGGGATACATAGAATTGTACTCACAAATATTTATCAATAAAATCTCTTTTTCTTCATATTATTTTTGTTGCAGTTTATTTTCCGTACTACGAAAATTTATTGCGAAGAAATTTTAGCATGCCCACTGGGACCCATTCTGCCCTTATCTCTCCTTCTTACAAGTTGAAAACTACGAACATCAGATCTACTGCTACAATGGCCTTCCGTAAGTGTGATGTTTCATGCAAAGATACTAATGCTGCCTCATCCGCTGAGTTCAGTCATGTTGGCCCAATCACTCGAAGCAAGTTCAAAGCTAGTGGGTTGGATGGATCCGAATACTTTGCCTCCTTGGAGATGGCAAAGAAGAGCAGATCTCACATGACGTCTGCAACTATAGTCTTTGGGAACAACACCTCATTCTCGCTATTTGACAAACTTTCTCAAACAACCTCCAACCTTGGTGAACTTGAGAATCTGGTGGATTCTTCGAAAGTCAATGCCTTAATGACCGACGCAACTAACTTGGACGAAAAAGTTTCCATGATGGAACATACTATAAAAGTCTTGAAGAAATCTGTTGAAGACAAAGACCTTCAAATCGCTCAACTCATGAACAAATTGGAGGCCTATGCACCTGGAGAGTCAAGCCACGTCCTTCCTCGTTCACCTGTCTTCACCTCACAAAAAACGATTGTCGGGGAATCGCCTGCCAAGTTCAACATTCAGAGGGAACAACTATTCACTTCGGTTGCGGCGTTATCTGTCCAACAATTGCAAGACATGATAACAAACACTATCAGAGCTCAATACGGCAGACCATCACAAAGTTCATTGTACTAATCTAAGCCTTATACTAAGAGGATTGATTATCTAACTATGACAACCAATTATCAACTACCAAAGCTGCATCAATTTGATGGAAAAGGAAACCCAAGGCAACATATTGCCCACTTTGTCGAGACTTGTAGCAATACTGGAACTCATGGCACCTTTAGGAAAAACAGTTTGTTCGTTCGCTGAAAGGGAACGCATTTGACTGGTATATTGACTTGGAGCCCGAGTCCATTGATAGTTGGGAGCAACTTGAGAAGGAATTCCTCAATCATTTTTACAGTACCCGAGGAACTGTAAGCATGATAGAGTTGATAGGCAACAAGCAAAAGAAGGACGAGAATTAAGTTTGAACTTCAAGGATCGCCTTTCAGAAATATTTGCTGTGGAGATGTGCATTCATGGAATGCACTGTGGCCTTTTGTACATCCTACAAGGGATCAAACCGCGAACTTTTGAAGAACTTGTAACGCGAGCTCACGGCATGGAGTTAAGCATCGCAAGCCATGGAAAGGCATCTCCATTTGCTGATCAGAAGGAGTTCAAGAAAAATGTTGCATCAAAGAACCAAACCAAAGAATCTATGGCGGTGAAAGCAACTTCTGTGAAAGTCATGACTAAGCAAAAGTTCAAGGAGGATAAGACCCCGAGTCAATATCCCAAAGAGGATAAATGTCATCCAACCTTGAAGGAATTTGAGGCGAAGGTTTATCCTTTTCCAGATTCAGACGTACCCATAATCCTCGATGAATTGCTGACCAATAAAGTCAACGATCTCCCTGAATCAAAAAGGCCTGAGGAAATTGGTAAATTTGGCGATCCAAAATACTACAAGTTTCATCGCGTCATTAGCCACCCTACAAAGAAATGCTTCATCCTAAAGGAGAAAATCATGGCTCTTGTAAGTGAAGGAAAAATCATCATAAACATGGATGAAACAGCAGAAGCAAATCATGCAAGTATCGCACTCCAAGAAAAGAAGTGTTCAAGGTTGCAGAACGCGTCAAGCACTGCCTTCTTACAATTTGAAAGTTTCGAGCCTGTTGAAGTTGATCTTACAAGGAAAACTCTTGAAGGTTTACTAGAGCTGGACACTCAGTCCAAAGACAAAGATGATGAGGGTTGGACTCTAGTCACTCATAAAAAATGAAGACATCAAGAAGTTTTGAGGCTTCCACTTCCTAAGCCAAGAGAGAAAATAAGCGATGTGGATAAGCTACAACCACCAAGATTTATCAAATCTTCTATTAGCAAGAAGATTAACAGTGCCTTATCGCCGAAGTTCCGAAAGCCCATCACATTGCATGAATTCTTTCCTGGAAAATTCCTTCATGGAGGTCACATTGGTGCAACTTGTGTAGTTTTTAGTACTGACGAAACAAAGGAAAGCAACAATGAGCCCGCTGATAAGTAAGGATTTTGACTGCCTATTTGCACTCTTTTACTTTCGTTTTAGCTCAAAATTGCTTAAAGGTATTCCCGAAAACTGATGAAATGTGCTTTCTTACAGGAGTGTTGGAATATGAGTCAAAGAGATAAAAATCAACTCAAGAAGAAGTAACTTTGGACAAGGACCAAAACAAAGCAAAAAGGGCAAAATGCGGACCGCACGATATTGAGTGCGGTCGCAGAACATGAGGAAGCCTCTGACAAAATTTCTATGCAAAGTGCGGACCGCACAATTATTGTGCGGCCGCAGAATCAAAAGTGCGTACGCACTCAGAAATGTGCGGTCCACAGAAATCTTACATGTCAAAGCTAAAACTCGAGAGTGCGGCCGCACTCAGAAATGTACGGTCCGCAGAAGTCTTGCATGTCAAAGATAAAATTCGAGAGTGCGGCCGCACTCAAAATTGTGCGGACCACGGAATTTGAACAAGTGCGGCCACAGCCTAGAAATGGGCGGTCCGCAGAAGTCCATCCTGTCAAGCTAGTGTCAAAGTGCGGACCGCACACATAATTGTGCGGTCGCAGAATCTCCGCAGGGGTAATTTTGTCCGATAATTTTAGCTGGGTATAAATAGCTCTTTTTGTCAAATTTAGGTTAAGCAGAGAACACCTGAGAATAGATAGCCGTTTTTCTTTACTGTTTTGGGTAACTTTGAAATAGTTTATCATTTTAACATTAGATTTTCTTCCCTTAATCATCTATTATGAGTTTTATCTTAGTTTCTTCTTTAATTTCTTCATTTTCTATGAGTAGCTAAACCCTTAGATAGGGTTGTGACCCAACCCTAGTATGGGTACTTAATGGGTGATTGATTTAGGGGTTATTTATGATTGGGTATATGATATTTAGCCTAATTCTTGTTTGAATTTGAGAATTGATGGTTGCAAACATTGATTCATGCCTAATTGACTTAGTCTCTACTTTAGAAAGAGAGACTAAGTCTAGGAAAACTTGGCAAACAAGAAATAGGGGCGAACTCAAGAAATTGATAGCCCCAATTAAAGGGTCAAACCTAGAGATATTAAGACCCGACTTGAGCATCAATCACTTGTTTTGTGAAATACCCATTTGGTCTTGATAAAGTCAAATTGGGAAAAATCACTCAAACTACCGAGAGGTATAGAGTGAGTAATCGCGTGTGATTACTATATTGTATCCCGATCAACCAAACATGCCCTAAAGCTCTCAGTCCGTTAGGTAACCAACTAGGTGGAAGTTACAACCCTGGATCTTTTATAACCTAAAAAATAATAACACCAAAAACATTGTCCCTTAGCTTTACAATTACAAGAATTAGCATAAAAATTAGAAGTAGAAAAGAAACAACCGAATATGTGGAAGTGCAATCTTGGGCACGTCATATACTTAGACTAGGTATATACCTAATCCAACATAAAGCTCTCTGTGGAATCGACCCCGACTCGCGTTGGATATTTATAATTGTATTGACCGCCTCACAATCCAAATCAGTGGTGTGAGTTTGGGCGACATCAATTTTTGGCGCCGTTGTCGGGGAGCTAAAAACGGATTTAGATATATATATTTGATTTTGTGTGTGATTTGTCTTCTTTTTCTTGCGGGTTACTAACCTTTTTGTGAATCGATTGTAGGTACAAAAATGGCTCTCAACAATGATCCTCTCGGAAACATGCCTTTGGGGGATGTGGACGTGGAGGATGACCCAGTTGAGGAGGTTTCTCTTGAGCCTCAAGCAAATAGACGAGGCCGACCGCCTCAAGACAACATTTCCGTTCCACCCCCAAATCCACCAAGAGCGGATACGCACAAGGTGTTGCCGAATGAAGAGTACGCAAATGCCATAGTCCCGCCCCGCATTAGGGCGGGCTACTTTCAAATCACAAATGTTATGCTCACATTGCTTGAGCAACTGGGATTCTTCACCGGGGCTCCGAACCAAAATGCGTACAAACACTTTACAGGATTTGTGGATACTTGCTGGGGGAGTACACAGACCAACATCTCCGAGGGTGCTCTAAGGTTGAGGCTATTTCCCTTCTCTTTACGGGAAAAAGCCTTGGACTGGTTAGAAAGATTGCCAAACCATTCTATCCATAAATGGGATGAATTGGCGGAAAAATTCATTTCCAAGTTCTTTTCTCCCGCGCATATGGCTACTCTTAGAGACGAGATTCTAGCATTCAAACTAGAATCCAATGAGCCTTTGTACGAGATATGGGAGAGGTACCGCACTATGGTAAAAGAGTGCCCGAATAATGACATGACTGAGGCTATGATTCAATAAACCTTCTACAGGGGGATCAATACTACCAATCAATGCGTGGTCAATCAACTCGCCGGTGGAAATTTCATGACAACACCATATGCCGAAGCTTGTGTAATCGTAGATAAAATTGCGGATACTTCATCGGCATGGCAAAGTAGAGCAAATGTTCCTCAATGTGATCCAAATGTGATTTACCTACACAAAGAATTGCATGATCATGGGAAAGTAATTGCCGAGTTGACCACTACAATGAATCAATTGACCAAAGCTCAACTTCAACAGGTTCAAGGTCCTAAGCAAGTAAATGCAATGGAAGGCATCAATATGATGGTGAACAAGACAAGGCAAAAGGGTCAACAAGTGCAAAACCGTGTGGAACAATTTGTGCAAGATGATAGTGGGCTTGGCCAAGAAGAATCATACAATAAGCAAGAGGAAGAAGTGCAATATGTGAATAACTACCAAGGGCAAAGGAACAACTCTCAAGTTCCGAATCAACAACAATGGCGATCTCAAGGAAATCAAGTAAATTGGAACAATCAAAACCACCAAGGCAATTGGAGTGGTGGTACCAACAATCAAGGTAATTGGAACAATAACAATAATCAAGACAATTGGAACAATCAAGGCAACCAAGGCAATTGGGAAGGCAACAACCAAGGGGGTTGGAACAATAACCAAGGAAATCAGGGGCTAGGCTTTCAAAGGCCCCCGATGTTTCAACAACCAAACAACCCGCCTCCTTATCCGTCTTAAGGTTTTAGTTCTTCCAACAATGAGATGGGATGAATTGAAAATATGTTCAAACAAATGATGGAGAAAAATGCTGACTCTGATGCGTAATTAGCCTTTTACAACACTTCAATCTGCAATTTGGAAGTTCAATTGGGGCAACTCTCGCAAGCTTTAAACACTCGTCCTAAGGGGCATTACCTAGTGATACGGTGGTAAAACCGAAGGGTGGGAACAACACGAGACATGCCATGGCTGTAACAACAAGGAGTGGAAGAGGTGGAGCTACAACCACCTCAAATCAAAGAAGAATTGTGGATGATGATGTAGTGGTTCAAGAAGATGAGATTCCAAGCAATGTGGTTAAAGCTAATGAAGAAGTGACAATTGATATTGATGAGAGTGTGGAGGTGACCCAAGAAGAAGTGAACCCGTCTAGGGAACACGTGATTGACATACCAGAACCGGTAGTGCCAAAGGCCAAGGCACCAATGCCAAGGTCTCCTCCTCCATACCCTCAAAGGCTCGCGAAGAAAAATAGTGAGAACCAATTCAAGAAGTTTATTGACATGATGAAAAGCTTATCCATTAATGTGCCATTGGTTGAGGCATTAGAACAAATGCCCGGTTATGCAAAGTTCATGAAAGATTTGTGACAAAGAAAAGATCTATGAATTGTGAGACTATCAAGATGACACATCAAGTGAGTGTTATTGTGCACTCAATGGATCCGAAATTGGAAGATCCCGGCGCTTTCACAATCCCCTGCACTATTGGAAGCGCCAACTTTGCCAAAGCTCTATGTGATCTAGGGGCGAGTATCAACTTGATGCCCTACTCGGTGTTCAAAACTTTGGGAATTGGGCAACCAAGACCCACATCTATAAGGTTACAAATGGCGGATCATACTATAAAGAGACCATTGGGTATTATTGATGATGTGTTGGTTCGTGTTGATAAGTTCATCTTCCCGGCGGACTCTGTGATTCTTGATTGCGAAGTGGACTATGAGGTGCCTATTATCTTTGGGTAGACCTTTCCTTGCTACGGGGAAGGCTCTTGTTGATGTGGAAGCCGGTGATCTCACCTTACGAGTGGGTGAAGAAAAGGTGGTTTTCCATGTATGTAAATCTATGAGGCAACCGAATAGCAATGAAGTTTGTTCGTTTGTGGACTTAGTGACCGAGGTGATTGTTGATGATACTAGTGCCATGATGAATGTTGATGACACTTTGGAAGCCGTATTGCTTAATCATGATGATGATGATAAGGAAGGCTTTGTGGAATGTGTAAATACATTACAAGGAATGGGGTCGTATACTTATGAACCCCGAAAATTGTCCTTAGATCTTGAGAACCGGAAGACTCCTCCAACAAAGCCATCAATCGAGGAGCCTCCCACCTTGGAGTTAAAGCCATTGCCTTTACATCTCAGGTATGAGTTTCTTGGCCCATGTTCTACCTTACCTGTTATTCTTTCCTCTTGCTTGACTAACGTGCAGGTAGATTCTACTTTGGCAGTACTTCAAAAGAGGAAGAAAGCTATATGATGGACACTGGCGGATATTCAGGGTATAAGCCCCGCCTTTTGCATGCACAAGATTATTTTGAAGGAGGATGCCAAACCATCCATTGAACATCAAAGAAGATTAAATAAAGCAATGCAAGAAGTGGTGAAGAAGGAGATCATAAAATGGTTGGATGCCGGGGTTATTTACCCCATTTCCGATAGCTCGTGGACCTCTCCAGTGCAATGTGTCCCAAAGAAAGGGGGCATGACTATGGTAACAAATGACAAGAACGAGTTGATCCCCACAAGAACGGTCATCGAGTGGAGAGTTTGCATGGACTATAGGAAGCTCAACAAAGTTACTCAGAAAGATCATTTTCCGCTTTAATTTCTTGATCAAATGCTTGATAGGTTGGCCGGGCGAGCTTTTTATTTTTTCCTTGATGGGTATTTCGGCTACAATCAAATTCTTATTGCTCCCGAGGACCAAGAGAAGACTACTTTCACTTGTCCCTATGGTACTTTCACATTCTCGCGGATGCCATTTGGGTTATGCAATGAACCGACTACTTTTCAACGGTGTATGATGGCCATCTTCACTGACATTGTGGTGGATTTTCTTGAGGTCTTTATGGATGATTTCTCTGTGGTTAGGAATTGCTTCAATGATTGCCTGAACAACTTGGATAAGGTCTTGTCAAGATGTGAGGAGACAAACTTGGTTTTGAATTGGGAGAAATGTCACTTAATGGTCGAAGAAGGCATAGTCCTCGGCCACAAAATTTCAAAGCATGATATTGAGGTCGACAAGGCCAAAATTGAGGTGATCTCCAAACTCCCTCCCCCTACATCTGTGAAGGGAGTGAGGAGCTTCTTGGGTCATGCGGGGTTCTATCGCCAATTCATCAAGGACTTTTCTAAGGTGGTGAACCCCTTGTGTAAACTTTTGGAGAAGGATTCCAAGTTTCATTTCAACGAGGATTATATGCAGGCTTTCGAATTGCTCAAGTTCAAGTTGACTACTACTCCTATTATCACCACACCGGATTGGAGCTTGCCTTTTGTGCTCATGTGTGATGCAAGTGATGTGGTGGTCAGAGCAGTTTTGGGATAACCTATCAACAAAGTCTTCCATCCGGTCTACTATGCTAGAAAGACCATGAATGATTCCCAAGTCAACTACACAGTGATCGAAAAAGAGCTCCTTGATATTGTCTTTGCTATGGAGAAGTTCCGCCCGTATTTTATCGGTGCAAAGGTAATTGTACACACCGAACATGCGGCGCTTCAATATTTGATGAGCAAGAAAGATTCTAAAGAAAGATTAATGCGGTGGGTGCTTCTATTGTAAGAGTTTGATCTAGAGATTCAAGACCGCAATGGTAGTGAAAACCAAGTGGCGGACCACTTGTCTCGTTAGGAGGAGGATGGGAGGCCACATGACGGCCTTGAGATAAATGATTCCTTCCCCGACGAGCAACTTCTAGCGATTTCAATCACTGGGATGCCATGGTTCGCCGACTTAACCAATTATCCATTGAGTGGTATTGTACCGAATGAGTTCTCTTCAAACCAAAGGAAGAAGCTAAAACAGGATTGCCTTGACTATTATTGGGATGAGCCGTATCTCTTTCGGACTTGTACCGATGGTGTGATTCGATGATGTATGCTGGAGGAGGAATAAAGAGAAATTCTTGAGTCTTGCCACTCTTCACCATATGATGGTCACCATGGTAGAGCTAGAACGGCAACAAAAGTGTTGAGTTGTGGATTCTATTGGCCTACTCTTTACAAGGACGCTAGCGATCTTGTTAAGCGTTATGATGAATGTCAAAGGGCCGGTGGGATTTCTAAGAAGAATGAGATGCCCCTCACCACCATCTTGGAGATTGACATTTTTGATGTGTGGGGCATTGATTTCATGGGTCCGTTCGTGAGCTCTTGTGGGAACACTTACATATTGGTAGCTGTGGATTATGTGTCAAAGTGGGTTGAAGCCGTGGCTTTACCCAACAATGAAGCTCGAAGTGTGGTGGCATTTTTGAAAAAGAACATCTTCATGAGATTTGGTACTCCAAGGGACATTATTAGTGATTGGGGATCGCACTTTTGTAACAAAGCTTTTGATACCTTACTCACAAAGTATGGTGTCACTCATAAAGTGTCAACCCTCTATCATCCTCAATCAAGTGGGCAAGTCGAAGTCTCCAACGGGGAGATCAAGAGTATTTTGTCAAAGACTGTGAATGCCAACTGGACGGATTGGTTAAAGAAACTTGATGATGCTCTTTGGGCTTATAGGACGGCTTACAAAACACCGATTGGTATGTCTCCGTATCGGTTAGTGTTCGGGAAAGCTTGTCACCTACCGGTGGAACTTGAGCACAAGGCTATGTGGGCACTAAAGAAGCTTAATCTTGAATTGGATGTCACCGCCAACTTAAGGGTGGCACAATTGAATGAGCTTGATGAATTTCGGTACCATGCATATTCAAGTTCGTCCTTATACAAGGACAAGATAAAGTACCTCCATGACAAATACATCCGAAACAAGGAGTTTAAAGAAGGTGATTTTGTATTATTGTTCAATTCCCGATTAGGGATGTTTCCGGGCAAGTTGAAGTCTATATGGAGTGGCCCATTTGAAGTGGTGAATGTAATCCCCTTTGGTGCCTTGGACTTGAAGAATTAAAATGATGAGGTGTTTAGAGTCAATGGGTACCGGGTAAAACATTATCTTGGCAAGGTTGATGATGGCCACATCGTGGCGGTTCTTCATTTCAAATGATTGGTAATCTGTGTCGTGCCGCGACGTTAAATCAGGCGCTTCTTGGGAGGCAACCCATGTGTCTTTTTCTTTTTCATTTTCTTTTTCATAAGATAGGCTTTGTTTTGTGCTAACTAGTTTTGAAGTGTATGCAGGAATGGATGTGCATTGCAGGGACTGTGTCATAATTGGCTAAGTGTTGAAAAAGTGCGGACCACACAATTCTAAAGGCAGAAGCAGAAATCACTCTACGGCCACATAATTCTGTGTGCTGTCGCACAACAGGAAGACCAAAATTGCAAGTTCTCTGAAGTTGGCCTGTCAAAATTCATAGCCAATTTGTGGCCGCACACAAAATTGTGCGGTCCACAGAGATTCTGTGGTCGCACTCACTTTTGTGCGAAACACAGAATTGCATCAAGGTCCAGGTAAAGAGTGCGGTCCACACTCAAAATTGTGCGGCCACACGCACCTTAGGTTTGGGGTGACTTGGTCAACCTATAAATAGAACCTCACTGCACTATTCACAATTTTACACACTTTGAGTTCTTGAACCCTAAGCAAACACAGTGCACGTTCAATTAGTTCATAATCTTCCTTCATTTCATCAGTGTAGATTCTTACCTACATCCTTCATAACTGGTATGTTCATTACTTCTTTAGATTTTTCAATTTCTTTTAGTTTTTGTTCTTTTGTGGTAGAGTTATTTTTAGACCTAAAATGTCAATTGTTAGTCATGTGTGCTTAAAATCATGCGGGTAATATCATATATGTTCATTGGGGCCTGGGTAGATCATTAATCATGTTTAATTGCAAATACCATGTTTAAATTGTGCAAAACGTGCAAAACACAGAGCCAATGCTGCGTAATTTTAAATTGTGTGGCCGCACATAAATTTGTGCGGTCTGTAGATCTTAAACGCAGGGCTAAAATGTTGTATGAAAAGTGCGGACCGCACTCAAAATTATGTGGTCCCCAAAACAATTGTGCGGCCGCAGAAGAATGTGTGCTACCACACTTTGGAACTTCAGAGAACCAATGTTTTGGAATTGGGATTGTGCGACCGCACTCGAAATTATGCGGTCCGCACTTCAAGATGTGCAACCGCACTCAAAATTGTGCGGTCCGCACTTCAGGATGTGCAACCGCACTTCAAAATTTGGTGGTCCGCACATGGCAGTATGCGGCCACACTCAAAATTGTGCGGTCCGCACTGCCTCTTCTGCAGTATGTTTTCTTGCAACTGTTATGCATCTGTGTACACTGTTTTGAGCTCTAACTGACTTATATACCTCATATTGCAGATAATGGTTCGGTCACGAGGTAGAGGAGACACATCTAAAGGGAGAGGTGAACCCTCTTGAGGCCGGGGCAAAGGCACTCAAACTTTGGGGTTTTAAAAGAAAACTTAGGCAAAAAAGCAAACCCCGTGGAGAGATAGGGCAACAAAGCCTTCTGAATCAAGCTCATATGTCCAGTCTAGGGAAGCCTCCGAAGGTCACTCAATAGGAGAACAGCCTGAGGCCCCGGTCCAAACCATCACACTTCCCAGGGAGATACCAACTCCGGGACAAACCCTTCACCTCAGCAAGTTCTTTTGAGGGTTCCGATGCCGGTAGCTAGGGTTCAGAGCCCTCCTCTACACCTACTCCTCAAGTAATAGTGGCAATAGATGATGATGATGATGATGTACCGGATGATGATAGAGAAGGTGACACTCGATTGGGCAGCTTAGAAAGGTCGAAGAAGAAGGAATCATGGGAGGATCGGTTTGTGAGTTTGACAGCCTTCTCCAGGTTCAGAGAGTAGTGGCCCTATCAATCGCTCATACTTGTGCGACAGTTCTTAATTAAGGATTTGGATATTCACAATCCAAATGTCCTTAGACAGTTCCGGGAGCGCAAGGGGTGGATATGGTTCACCTAGAGTGTCAAGGATGCCAAGGAGCACTTGGTACGAGAATTCTATGCCAATGTGGCACATATCAAGAAGGGTACAAAAGTTACCACAGTGTGGAATTTGAAAGTTAGATTCGATCGGTGCACTCTGAACCAATACTTGTGATTCGAGGAGTTAGAACCAGTCCAGTACTTGGAAAAGCTCTGTAAGGGTGAGGCAGTTCGCCCTTGGCTAGCAAAGATATTGGCAGCTCCAGGACCACCACTACCGTTGATCACAAAGGAGGTTCCCATTGCTCGGGCCACCCTCAATTTTGAAGCAAAAGGGTGGCAAACTTTTGTGTGCAGCCTCTTAGACACGAGCCGAAATAAAAAAAATCTTCCCCTCCCCCGAGCAGTTTTGGTGGCATCCATCATGGCCGGGTACCCAATAAATATGGGTGCCATCATGTCGGCCAATATGCCGTTGGTGGTCTAAAGAGATGAAAGTTCCTATCCATATCCCAACACACTCACAGCATACCTTACGGATGCAAAGGTGGAGCCGAGGAGTTTTGATCAAAAGGTGCGGGCTAAACATCCCTTCTCATGGTACTATTTGCAAGGTCTGGGAAACCCAAAGTTCAAGGGTAAGGAAACTACCACCGATGGCCAGTCTTATGAGCCAATGGTGGTGGTTACAGATTCAGCTGTTGAGCCTTCTACAGCTGCCATGCCTTCCACAACAACCGGTCCTTCCACCGAGGCAGCTGACATACCACCACCTTCACCTTCTAGACCATCTACATTAATGCCAGTGCCTGCCTCTTCCACATATCCACTCACTGTGCTGTGAGTCTCTCAGACATTGGTGAGTTTCAACAACTGGATGCAGACAGCTACTTCAAAGTTGTCTGACATATCCAGTGTTGTTGCAGCACAGTCCGCTACCCCAGTAGCACCTCAGGTACCTCTGTCAATGGAGGAAACTTTGAAGAAGATCCTGGAAAATCAGAAGACTATCATGGGTGCAGTGGTGGCGCACGGGAGAGCTATTGAGGAGTTGGGCAAACAGGTGAAGAAGATGCGGAAATCTCAGGCATCAAAGAAATCAGTGGAAAGATTGAGCACCGAGATGGCCAAGCTTGCATCAGCTGGGGATATTCCCCTTGACCTTCTGATGGAGACAACACTAGTAGCGCCAGCAGTTCCACTAGTACCTGAGACATCAGAGACAGCAGCTGGCCAGTCTGAGGAGCCGGACCCTGCTGCCCACACTGCTGAGGAGATGCTCCAGATGTTCACCCACCCCATTATTCGCCGACCGATAGATGATGAAATCCAGTTGGAGCATCTAGAGGGTACTGATGATGCCATGTACACTGAGACCACATAGGGAGTTCTTTTCACTCTCTATCCTTATTTTTGTTAAGCATTGAGGACAATGCTTATTTGTTTTTTCAGGGGTGTGGTCTATTTTGGATAGTTTATTATGACATTGACATTGACCTTTAATAACTTTAATACTCTTTTTTATTTTATCTTTATTCTCTCTTTTATTATGTATATATTCCTTCCTTTCCCTTGATGTATATATTCATTTTCCCTCGGTTTGTATATTCATTTGTCTTACTTTCAGTAGTTTATTTTATAGCTTCTGTAGTTTGTTTTTCTTAGTAGTATAACTTCTTATTTACTTTAATAGCTTCTTTTTGATTTGGTATCTTCTTGTTATGTTTAAGTGATTAATAAGCCTTTCATTTTCTTAATGCCATGGTTCTTTCCAAAGGTGGGTTTTGTGTGAACCAGGTGGCTCTTCCCAACGATGGATGGCGTGACAACCTTCTTAAGGGATTGAGTCCGTTTTTTTGTGTAGGAAAAAAACAGTAGTAATGAATAAAAGGGTCTCAAGCATGCTTCACTTGGTTCCAACACATTTACCTATGACCTTATAGTTAAAAACAAGTTTTTGGCAGAAAATAGCTCTACTTTTGATTTTTTGACTCTTGTGTTGACTTAAGCATTTATTGAGTGGTTCAGTCGAGCCATTTGTGATTTTCAATCTTAAATAGGGTTGTTGTGGGACCTCGACTCCGTTCTCTTTAGCAATCTAGTAGCGTGAGAGGTGAGATATTTAGTTGCAAGTCCAAAGTACCCGTGCTAATAGTCTAGAACTTGCCCCGAATGTTTTTCTAGGCAAAATTCTAAGTTTGGCTTGGCTTGAGAAATGATTGTAGGCTCTCCTTGATCCAATTTGAAATCTTCCATAGCCTACCAATGTGATATCACTAGTCAACCCATTTGAGCCTAAGCTCTTTTTCATTTAATAACCACGTTACAAGCCTGTACCCGTTTGTAATGACCCTCTCTTATCACCCGATCTTTCCTTGGCACTCTCAATAAACAATTAGCTAAAACATAAGTTTGGGGGAGAGACGAGGAGTTTGAAAGTAATATAAATGCACAAAGAAGAGGAAAGAAATGAAGAAAAGGGAAGGCAAAGAAAAGAAAAAAAAGAACAAAATAAATAATGCCAAAAAGAATGTGAATAAAGTAAAGAGTTGAAGGGATTCAAAGAAAAACAAGGATGAAAGGCATGGAGTAAACAAAGAAGGAGAAAATGAATATCATGACCAAGAAATAGTGACGTTAAGTCTCTCTAGTTTCCCCGAGGAAAAAGAAAATGACTCAAAAAGTCGACAAAGTATGAGCCAAAAAGAGAAAATGGAGTGCTTAAGGAAAGACGATAATCCAACAAATCCTACCTTAGTCCAAAAGCCTTCATTATATCCCGAAAAAGCCCTACATGATTTCAAGTCGAGTGAGCTTACATAAGTGGTGATTTACATAAGGGGCAAGCATATGGTACTCAGAGCCATACTTGTGATATTCTTTTGAGAGAGATGAGCGAACTTTTCACAATTCTTGAATTGAGTGTTACATTCTAAAGTGAGATATGCTAACGGAGAGTAGAGGAGGAGGAGTTTGGGATCCACAATTACCTACATGAAAGAGCGAGATTCCTTGATGAATAAAGTCAACTCTTGATGCTCTAGTATCACATTAGAACTATTGTACTTAAAAAGTCAAATCATTGCGTTGTTGATAATTCATAAGTGTGGTGGGTAATTGTTTGTCCCAATTGATGTGTGTTTGATTCACCTTAGGCCAGCTGAAATAGCTTTTTTCTTGCAGAGGTGGAAATTACCTTATTTGCTTGAGGACAAGCAAAAGCTTAAGTTTGGAGGAGTTGATAAGTAGGGATTTTGACTACTTATTTGCACTCTTTTACTTTCGTTTTAGCTCAAAATTGCTTAAAGGTATTCCTGAAAACTGATGAAATGTGCTTTCTTGCAGGAGTGTTGGAATATGAGTCCAAGAGATGAAAATCAACTCAAGAAGGAGTAATTTTGTACAAGGACCAAAACAAAGCAAAAAGGGAAAAATGCGGACCGCACAATATTGAGTGCGGCAGCAGAACATGAGGAAGCCTCTGACAAAATTGCTATGCAAAGTGCGGACCATACAATTATTATGTGGCCGCAGAAGATGAGGTTCAGAGAGATGGATTCTGGGGTCATGAAGAAGTGCGGACCATATTATTATTGTGTAGCTGCAGAATCAAAAGTGCGGCCGCACTTAGAAATATGCAGTCCGCAGAAGTCTTGCATGTCACAGCTAAAATTTGAGAGTGCGGCCGCACTCAGAATTGTGCGGACCGCGAAATTTGAAGAATTGCGGCCGCAACCCAGAAATGTGCGATCCACAGAAGTCCATCCTGTCAAGCTAGTGTCAAAGTGCGGACCGCATACATAATTGTACGGCCGCAGAATCTCTGCAGGGGCAATTTTGTCTGATAATTTCAGCTGGGTATAAATAGCTCTTTTTGTCAAATTTAGGTTAAGCAGAGAACACCTGAGAATAGATAGCCGTTTTTCTTTACTTTTTTGGGTAACTTTGTAATAGTTTATCATTTTAACATTAGATTTTCTTCTCTTAATCATCTATTATGAGTTTTATCTTAGTTTCTTCTTTAATTTCTTCATTTTCTATAACTAGCTAAACCCATTGTGACCCAACCCTAGTATGGGTACTTAATGGGCGATTGATTTAGGGGTTATTTATGATTGGGTATATGATATTTAGCCTATTTCTTGCTTGAATGTGAGAATTGATGGTTGCAAACATTAATTCATGCCTAATTGACTTAGTCTCGACTTGAGAAAGAAAGACTAAGTCTAGGAAAACTTGGCTAACAAGAAATTGGAGTGAAATCAAGAAAATGGTATCCCCAATTAAAGGGTCGAATCTAGAGATAGTAAGACCCGACTTGAGCATCAATCACTTATTTTGTAAAATACCCATTTTGACTTGAGAAAGCCAAATTGGGCAAAATCACTCAAACTACCGAGAGGTATAGAGTGAGTAATCGCGTGTGATAGCTACATTGTATCCCGATCAACCAAACATGCCCTAAAGCTCTCAATCCGTTAGGTAACCAACTAGGTGGAAGTTACAACCCTAGATCTTTTATAATCTGAAAAACAACAACACCAAAAACATTGCCCCTTAGCTTTACAATTACAAGAATTAGCATAAAAATTAGAAGTAGAAAAGAAACAATCAAATATGAGGAAGTGCAATCTTGGGCACATCATATACTTAGACTAGGTATATACCTAATCCAACATAAAGCTCTCTGTGGAATCGACCCCGACTCGCGTTGGGTATTTATAATTGCATCGACCGCCTTACAATCCAAATCGGTGGTGTGAGTTTGGGCGACATCAGTCGCTCCAATGTTAACACAAGAACATCATGATAACGGAAATGTTGTCACATGTTGTGCAACAGTTTCCTTCATATATGATGACTTGCTATTGTGGTCTAGGCCACATAACAGACCTTTGTTCGTTGTAGGGGACATTCAGGAACAACATCTCAGTCGCATACTTGTTGATGATGGTTTGGCTGTCAACATTATGCCAAAGATGGTCCTAAAAAGCTTGGGTTCTCTATCGATGATCTATCCAAGAGTAACCTAAAAATCCAAGGTTTCAACCAAAGAGGACAACGAGCCATAGGTATGATCCGCATGGAATTATCCATTGGTGAGATGAAGTCAAACACCCTGATTGACATCATAGATGTTAAAACATCATGCAACCTACTGCTCGGACGTCCTTTGATTCATAAGAATTGAGTGGTATCATCTACTTTGCATCAATGTCTGAAGAAAATAAGGGATGGAGAGATAGTCAAAATTGATGCAGACATCAATCCTTTCACTAAGACGGAGTCATACTTTGCAAATGCAAAATTCTACCTAGATTCTTGTGAACCAAGTGTGGAGAAACCATCATCAGTCGACGAAGTTGATGTCAAGTCAGAAGAAAAAAATGAGGCTCAATGGACTACCACCAAGCTGCCTAAGAAACATCATCTGAAGGTGACATGCAAACAAAGACTGATAAAGAGCTTCTAGTTTTTTGCTATGTTCCACGTGAGCGTCGAAAGAAAGGGCAACCTTTGCTACAGGAATGTATTCCAAAGAAGCAAATGAGTCACAAAGATATCTAATATTTGAAGGAGCATATGACTGTCCCAGTCCCATACATGACTTGTGAGTCTACTAAAGGCAATCGACAAGGTAATAAAATAAAAGGGCACTATGATCCTAAGGCCTTCATACAACTTGAAAAGTCTAGTTATGACTTCTCCAATCCATCAAGAATAGGAGAACTCAAAGACCAAGTCACTTGTGAAATACATGGGCTCAATGAGTCCAAAATGAAGTTGAAAATGCAAGGACACTACATCGCCACTCCAAAGTTTGGGTTGGGATTCAGTTTGGCAGAGCCTCTTCGAATTTAATCTAAGACAAGAAAAGAGATAGCTTCATCACAACACAACTCGGTAGAGGAGATGAAGGAAGTTAAGGGCAAGAAAATAAAACAACGGGCTTCAGTGTTTGATCGCATTGGAGGCTCAACCCCTCATGTCTCGGTGTTTGAAAGGCTAAGTAACAAAGATGAACGTGTATCTTCCAAACATCTAAAATAAGTTTCCACTACCTCAAAGAACTCTGTCTTTTGTCACCTGGGAACCACAAGGAAGTCACCTTCTAGAAAGATACTGTCAAAACATAAGGAGCAAGTCCATGAGGAGCGGGATCATTTTGAAGTTGTTGCTGACAAAGAAATCTGTAGTGCTTTCCCATCACATATGAAGAGGAAGTCTATTTTGTGAATATCCACAGATGGTCCACTGAAGGTTTAAAGGAGAACCATTGTTTACACTTGCCAACCTCGTAAAGAAGCAGAGAAAGAGAAAGAGAAAGAAACCAGGCCGACCATCCAAGGAAGTCGAAGAGAAAAGTCACACTTTGTAGAAACATCCTATCACATAACTGTGGAAGATAGCCCATGCCTTGACTTTGATGATGAAGTCCACGAGGCTCCCCCTAAACTAGAAGATAGCGGTCAATCAACTATGGATGAGCTTAAGGAACTTAATTTAGGCACTCCGAAAGATCCACGCCCCACCTTCATTAGTGCGCTTCTTACGCCTCAGGAGGAGGAGGAATACTCCAAGTTATTGACAGAGTACAAAGATGTCTTCGCTTGCTCGTATAAAGAAATGCCTGGTCTTAGTCCTAAGGTAGCCGTTCATCATTTAGGGATGAAAAGTGGAGCACGCCCTGTGAAGCAGTCACAACGCATGTTTCGACCTAAGCTAGTACCACAAATTGAAGTCGAAGTCAACAAGCTCATTGAGGTGGGATTTATTCGAGAGGTGAAGTACCCATCATGAATATCGAATATTGTACCCGTCAAGAAGAAGAATGGTCAAATACGTGTTGGTATTGAGTTTCGAGACCTAAACAAGGCATGTTCGAAAGATGACTTTCCGCTACCAATTATTGAACTCATGGTTGATGCTACAACAGGGCATGAAGCTATGTCATTCATGGATGGGTCCTCCGGATACAATCAAATCAGAATGTCTCCAAAAGATGAAGATTGTACTGCTTTTCGAACTCCAAAAGGGATATACTGCTACAAAGTGATGCCCTTCGGTATGAAGAATGTTGGTGCGACCTACCAACAAGCGGTGCAAAACATCTTTGACATCATGCTTCATTAGAGGGTTAAATGCTACGTTGATGACTTAGTGGTGAAGACGAAGAGTAGGAGATACCACCTTGAAGACCTTAAGATGAATCCACTCAAGTGTGCATTTGGAGTTACCTCAGGAAAGTTTCTTGGCTTCATTGTGCGTCATCGTGGAATTAAAGTTGATCCCACAAAGATTGACGCCATTCAGAAAATGCCCGAGCCAAAGAACTTGAGGGAGCTTTGAAGTCTATGGGGAAACTTAGCATTCATCTGGAGGTTCATCTCTAATCTGGCCGGGTGATGTCAACCTTTCAATTATCTATTGAGGAAGGATATCCCTTTTCATTGGGATCAGTCATGACAAAATGCTTTTGAAAGCATCAAAAGGTACTTGCTGAATCCACCTATGTTAGGGGCACCAATTCTTGAGAAGCCATTGATACTCTACATTGCAGCACAAGAATGCTCACTTGGGGAACTACTTGCTCAAGAGAATGATGAAGGAAAGGAATAAGCCTTGTACTACCTCAGTCGAACTCTGATAGGAGCTGAGTTGAACTACATGCCTATTGAGAAAATATTCTTAGCACTACTTTATGCAATAAAGAAACTAAGGCATTATTTTGAATCATACACCATCAAACTCATCTCTCGAGAAGATCCTGTGAAGTTCGTGATGACTCGACCTATTCTTTCTGGATGCCTAGCAAGATGGTCCATATTGGTTAACTAATATGAGATCGCATACACATCTCAAAAGGATGTGAAAGGACAAGCACTCACCGATTTTCTAGATGATCACCCTCTTCCGGCGGGATGAGAGCTTTCTGATGAGTTTCCAGATGAAGACGTTTTGTTCGTTGAAGAATTTCCACCATGGACAATGTTCTTTGATGGATCCGCACGACGGAGCCGTGCGGGGTAGGTGTTGTGTTGGTCTCTCCAGTTAGACAAATCTTGCCACTCTCCTTTGTTTGAGGTGAAACATGCCCCAACAATGCTGCAGAGTACCAAACTCTGATCATCGGTCTTGAAATGGCCTTAGGCAAGAAGATTCTACAGTTGAAGATATACGACGACTCTAAGTTGATCATCAACCAACTTTTGGGGATTTACGATGTAAAGAAGGAAAATCTTTTGCCATACCACCAATATGCTTCTTGTTTACTCGAAAGATTCGACCAAGTGTTCTTAAACCATTTCCCAAGAGAAGAAAATTGCATGGTTGATGCTTTGGCTAACTTGGCCACGACTATGGCACTTGGATAGAATGAGTCAACAAAGGTACATGTGTGTCATCGATGGGTCATTCCTAGACTTCTTGATCTTCAAATCAACGAAAGTCATCATACGTCCGTTGGGATGATTGAAGGCAACCATTGATACGGTACCTTGAACATGGAAAGTTACCCGATGATCCGCGACAAAGAACAGACATCAAGCGAAGTGCACCATGATTCATCTTCTACAAGAGGACATTATTTTGCCACTCTTTTGAAGGACTATTCTTGCGATGTCTTGACAAAGAAGAAGCCCACCAAGCGATGGAGAAAGCACATTCTGGTTCATGTGGAGCACACCAATCTGGTCCTAAGCTCCATTTTCGCATCAAGAGGATGGGCTACTACTGGCCGAGAATGGTGAAGGATTGCATGGAACATGCCAAAAGATGACAAGTGTGTCAATTCCACGCCAACTATATCCACCAACCTCCAGAGAATCTTCATCCAACTGTAGCTTCATGGCCTTTTGATACATGGGGACTTGACGTTGTTGGACCGCTTCCAAAGTCATCAAAAGGACAGATGTACATATTGGCTGCCACATACTACTTCTCTAGATGGGCTGAAGCTGTTCCACTCAAGGAAGTAAATAAGGAAACTGTTGCCGATTTTATCAAGTCGAACATAATTTTTAGGTACGGCATACCAAGATACATAATCACAAATAATGAAACACCATTTGACAACAAGCTCATGAGGAGTCTATGCGAGAAATTTGGTTTCAAACAACATAAGTCTTCAATGTATAATGAACCCGCCAACGGCCTTGCTGAAGCTTTTAACAAGACGCTTGGTAACCTTTTGAAGAAAGTTGTTGCAAAGAACAAGAGAGACTAGCATGAGAAAATTGGTGAAGCTTTGTGGGCATACCGGACAACCTTCAGAAGTGCTACACAACCAACTCCTTACTCTTTGGTGTATGGCGTAGAAGCAGTCCTTCCATTGGAGCAACAAATTCCATCACTGCGGATCGCAATCCTAGAAGGAATCACGTCCGAAGAGAATGCTCAGATTCGCCTAGCAGAGTTAGAGGCATTGGATGAAAAAGATTGAAAGTGCAACAAAAATTGGAGTGTTATCAAGCTTCACTAGATAGAGCCTTCAACAAGAAAGTGCGGCCACGATCATTCCAAGTGAGAGATTTAGTCCTAGATGTCCGATGACCCATAATCCTCAACAAACGCATAGGCGACAAGTTTACCTCAAAATGGGATGGGCTATATGTTGTGAAAGAATCCTATTCAAGTGGTGCATACAAAATTATTGATAAGGATTGTCTCAAAGTTGGTCCAATCAATGGAAAATTTCTGAAGCAGTACTTCCCATGAAAGCCAGCTACGCTCCTCGGCGTACGAGCCTAAACTGCAAGTCATGACGCTCCTCGACGTACGAGCCTAAACTGCAAGTCATGACGCTCCTTGATGCATGAGCCTAAACTGCACGTTACTGCACTTCTGACCCGCATAAGTCTAAACTGTGTACGGCCAAAAAAGAAAAGTCCACTAGGTTGAAAACCTCGCGAGAGGCGACCTAGGCAAATTGATACATCTAAAAGTGTAGAGACGAAAGGGATTAGTCGTTTTCCCATACAAAAGCCTAAGTCATGAAAATAATCGTAAACTAAGCTTTATTGCCTACTCGTCTCGAATGCTTCTTCCAAGTCCATATGACGTCTCCACATTTAAATACACTATCCTCAATGTACGTGTATCGCATTCAGTAGTTGTGATGATCTCTTGACCATGTATCTTATTGTTAGGCGTTGAGCATGATAATTTGCTTCTCGTGCACAAGTGTTGGTTGAAGGTCCCGTATATGAGAAGTCTTCGCTCTTGAAAAACCTTCAATCACCATGGGAGATGCCACTGATAAACTTCAAGACTGTCAACAAATCAAGTGCAACAGTTGGTGAAGGGGTGGCTCCGAATCCTGAATGACATCTCAGACTGATATCTGGACCCCTTTGAACTTCTTTGTGAGTCTGCAAAAGAAATAAATGAAGTGATAAGATTTGTGAAGAATGATAGCTAAAGTTACTACATGCAAGACTGTAGAGTCACTTTCAAGAAGAAGAAAAAATATTCGTAGGACAACTCAGAGATCATAGAGTTGGAAAGCGAGCTCAACGGACGACGGGATTAATTTTGGAAAACTACTATGGTCCATATGGAAGACGTTCTGCTCCAAACATTTTATATGTTGTGGATCTGGATTGCTAATTTCCAGAAACATAAGCCGTTTGCAATTTGGAGGCTCCTAGCTCAAGATACAATTTTTTTTGCCAGAGCTACACGAATCTGAAAGTTTACTGCAGCTAGGTCGCAGTTTGAGAATTTTCTGTTTCTAACCCAAAAGGGGTTCTGCCATGAAATTCAAATGAGATGTAGCTCTATGGGTTTACTTTCCAACGGCGCCAACGGATCGCAATTTGGAGATTCCTAGCCCAAGATATGATTTTCTTTATCTAGAGTGTGCAAATTTAGAAATCAAGTGTGGCAGATGTCGATTGTAACTTCAAAATATTATGGCAGATGTTCTGAAAGGATTTTTTGCCGTGGTATTTATGGATATTGTGAGTTTCGGAGTTTTCTTTCCAATAATACAGATAGCCCGTGATTCCGACACCCGAAGCTTGAGATATGAATTTCTCAATGAGAGTGCATAAAGTTGAGACTCAGCAAGGCAAACATTAGCAACAATTTCAAAATAATGTTGCGACCAATCTAAAAGGAATTCTGCCACGATATTTTCATGTGTTATAGATCTCGAACTTGTCTTTCTGAGGGCATAGACGGCTCATAATTTGGACGTTACTAGTTTGAGATATGTACTTTCCAATGACAACGTGCAGTGCTGTGAATTTGAAATGACAAACTTGTGCATCGCGTTCGAAAGTTCATTCCGACCAGTCCTAATGGAATTTGGCCCTAAATTTTAGATATGTAGCTGTGGTGCAATTTTGATTCTTTAGAACTAAGCGGATTTCAGTTTGGATACTCCTAGGTCGGGATACGATTTTTCCAATGAGAGAACGAAATGCCATAAGGTCAAAGCAGCAGAGACGCGCCAAGTGCTTGCTTGCCAAAGTTGGAAAGGTCTAATCCAGTTGTCTTCCTCGCCAGCTTGCAATGACGTGATATGGTATATGTTGCGCTTGCCAATGATGAAATATGGTCTCACCGAGCCTCCAAGAGTAGGGATTTCATCGCGGGGGTTGAAAAGACACTTCATGTGTCTCTCTCGCCAGGCCGCAACAAAGAGACAAGTGTTTCGCTGCAAATCATATAGGCATCTCGTGCATCTCTTTGGGGATATCAAAGACCGCTGGTACTCTCGCAAAATCCTGTAAAAGAAAAATATTTTGGAAATCCTCAATGCCAACAACACGAAGTTTCTGCGGATACGGTGCTAATAGCACGATATTTCAGCAACACGATACTTCAATTTCACAATATTGATGCAGACGACAGGAAGCTTTTGATTTCACATGATTGATTGGTGTCGACGCTGCAAAGCTCAGTTCAGAAACCAATGCTTCATGGGCTATAGCTGATTTTGTTTGGTGGTTCTGATGCTTCCTGAATACTTCTCCACAACTCCACATTCTAAGAAAAGAAAAGAAGAAAAAAAGGTTAGCATGAGTAACAAAAAGTTTGATTAAAACTAATTAGCATGGAAAGGGAAGTTAAAATTTGGGAGCCTCATTAATCTCTAGCCTCGACCATGAGTTAGGTCATTGAGTATCTGAAACCAGAAGTTCCACCAGCCATGCACAAGCGATAAAGACAATGGTACGGAGCTTTCACTCAGCAACAAGGACCGGTGTCAATGACACGACTCAATGCGGATGGTGAGCATTGTGACGTGCACTTCTCCATCAAATCTTGATGGATCGTACGCTTCATGAACCACTTCCCTACAAAAAAGGAGTGGTGATCATCCACTTCTTCTCATGATGCAGATTGGAGAACTCTCATGTATATCTTCTCCAAGCCCGCAACAAAATAAAAGGGGGAAAAAAGTATGTTGCCGGAACAATCCTCTAGATTTCGGTGCTTGATTGATCAAAGATTTGTTGCGTCTAGATCAAAAGGGCTGGAGCTTAGGCTTTTATAGATGTTGTATCTCACTGAGTCTTGTTACCAACGATGTAAACAGCTCATAGTTCGGATGCTCCTATCTTAAGATATGCAATATTTTTAGCAAGAGCATGTAAAGCTGAAAAATCGAGCCAGCGTGTCGTAACTCGTGTTTCAGATTCAGCAAATTATCTGGGAAAACATAGGTATATCCTGACTATGATTTCTACATATGTTGTAGCTCCAGGAGTTTAATTTTTAGCACCATAAACGGTTTGTGATTTGGATGCTCCTATCTCGAGATACGATTTGTTCGCCAAGAGTGCACAGAGCTGTGATACGATTTGTTCGCCGATAGTTCTTCTCACATACCTTTAGCTGTCTAGACGCGTAGGCAATCACCCTACCATCCTACATCAACATCGCGTCGAGACCAATGTGTGACGCATCACAATACACCATATATGACCCCGATCCAGTAGGCAACACTAACACTAGGGCTGAAGTTAAAGCAGTCTTTAGCTTTTGAAAGCTCTCCTCACAATCCTCGGTCCATCTGAATGGAGCACCCTTCTGGGTCAATCTGGTCATAGGTGCTGCAATAGATGCAAAACCCTCTACAATTCGACTATAATACCCCGCCAAATCAAGAAAACTCCGTACTGCTTCAATGTTCTTCAGATCTACCTTGATCCCCTCACTCGATACTACATAGCCCAAAAATGCCACTAAATCTCGCCAGAATTCACACTTCAAAAATTTTGCATACAACTTCTTTTCTCTCAAAGTCTGAAGCACAGTCCTCAGGTGTTGCTCATGATTCTCCCGACTCCGGGAGTATACCAGAATGTCGTCAATAAACACAATGATGAAGGTGTCAAGATAGGGTTGAAATACATTGTTCACCAAGTGCATGAATGTCGCTGGGGCGTTGGTCAGCCCAAAAGACATCACAAGGAACTCGTAATGACCATACCGAGTCTTGAAAGCAGTCTTTGGTATATCTGGCTCCCAAATCATCAACTGATGATAGCCTGAATGCAAGTCGATCTTAGAGAACAATCTGGCACCCTGAAGCTGATCAAATAGGTCATCAATACGTGACAATAGATACTTGTTCTTCACTGTAACCTTGTTCAACCGGTGATAATCAATACACATTTGCATAGAACCATCTTTCTTCATTACAAACAGGATAGTAGCATCCCAAGGCGACACACTAGGCCGAATGAAGACCTTATTGAGCAACTCTTGCAACTGTTCCTTTAATTCTTTCAACCCTGCTGGGTAATACAATAAGATGGAATATAAATGGACTGAGTGCCCGGTAAAAAATCAATGCCAAAGTCAATATCTCTGTCGGGCGGCATGCCTAAAAAATCTGCCGTAAGAACGTCTACAAATTCCCTCACTACCGAAACTGACTCGAAGGTAGGAGTATCAACACTAGCATCCCTCACATAGGCCAGATACGCATCACACCCCTTCTTAACCATTCGTCGAGCCTTAAGAAATGAGACAACTCTGCTAACAACATGATCTAAGGTACCTCTCCACTCTAGCCGCGGTAGACCTAGCATATCCAATGTCACCATCTTGGAGTGACAATCAAGGATAGCATGATAGGGCGACAACCAGCCCATGCCCAAAAAAACATCAAAATTTACCATATTGAGCAATAATAAATCGGCTCTGGTCTCAAAACCTCAAAGAACAATCAAACACGACTGATACACATGGTCAACAATAATAGAATCACCCACGAGTTTAGACACATAGGCAGGTGAACTCAGAGAATCACATGATACACCCAAATACGAAGCAAAATAAGATGACATATAAGAATAAGTAGAGCTCGGATCAAATAAGACTAATGCATCTCTATGATAGATAGGAACAGTACTTGTTATGACAAAATCGAATGCAACTGCCTCCGTCCTAGCAGGAAGGGCATAATATCTGGCCTGGCCTCTCCCTCTAGGGTGACCTCTGCATGTCCGACCTCTACCTCTAGCTGAATGTGCAGGTGGGGTGGTAGCTGGTGCTATAACCATATCCTGAGGACCTGGTGGAGCACGCGATGCTTGAGAAATATGTGGAGGTGCACCCCTCCTGATTCTAGGGAAATCCCTCACCAAATGACGAGTGCCGCCACACTCAAAATAAGCTCTCGGAGGACATGACTTTTGTGACTGGCTTGGGCCTGATCGACTGGAATGATCACTGGAAGCACCCAGTATAGGAGGCACAATAGACACTGGTGGTGCATAATAAGGATCATGTTGCCTAGTGGTGGCCGGAGCACCGCTGGAGGCTGGAAGGGCTGAATGAATAGGGCGACCCATATAACCCCTGCCCTGACAAGCTGCAGCTGGGGCACGAGCACCACTATAAGTGCCAGACTCTCGAGACCTCTTAGCCTCTCTCTCCTTTCTATCCCGAGTCAGCATACCCTCTAACCTCCTAGTAATCCCCACTACCTTCTGGTACAAAATATCCATCTCCAACTCTCGAGCCATGCTCAATCTGATATTGGGGTTGAGCCCCTCAATAAACCAACAAACTCACTCTCGAACAGTAGCAACCAAGGCTAGTGAATGCCTGGCCAAATCACTGAATCAGACCCGATACTCTGACACGGTCATAGAACCCTGGCACAACTGTTCAAACTCAACGTGCCAGTATCTCTGAGACTTTGGGGAACATACTACCTCAAGAACACATATGAGAACTAGGTCCAAGTGAGTGAAGCTACCTCAGCCGGACTATCAAACTCGTATGCATGCCACCACTGATAGGCTGTTTCTCTAAGTTGGAATGTAGTGAAAGAAACCTCATTAGTCTCCGCCACACCCATAGTACGGAGGATACATTGACACTCCTCAAGAAAACCCTTGGCATCCTCTGACACCAAGACACTGAATGTAGGAGGGTGGTACCTCTTGTACCTCTCAAGCCTGAGCTGCTCCGCCTCAGAAGTTGTTGCCCTAACCTCAGACTGAATAGGAGATACCGGCTGCATCGGTATGATCTCTAGAATCTGGTCTGTTACACCCCATATTTCATACATGAAAGTACGCCATAAATAAATTAATGGAAGTTCGGGAATGGGATAATTTTGAGATTATAAGCATTATTCTAATTCACACAAATGGTGAGTAAATTCATAATGGTGAGAATGGAATAAAGTCAAAGAAGATGAATTTTTGTCCAAGTTTGACATTTTGGGATAAAATATGGTCCGAGCTAAAATACCCGGTATTTATGGATTAGTGCCATATAAGGTACCACATGACCATAATAGTAAGGTGTATAAAGTATATTAAAAGTAATTAGTATTTTAAGTAAATTGAGATAATTCTTAATTATATGGATATTGGGTTAATTGTGAATTTTTGGTGGAAGATTAACCATGTAATTAAGGAAATTGGTGGATAACATTCGGATTGGCTTAATCCCATCAAAACGTGGCAGCAAGCCACTACACCTGCCATATGACTCTTAGTCATAATTCATGACTCTTAGTCTTTGTTAAATAGGTGGCAACCTAATTTGTTGTATACAAAACATTTATGCATCAAAAGGACTCCACCAACGTCCAAGAATGTAAGTGGAGTTTTGGGTTTTCTGCTTTGGTAAAAGTTGATTCAAATTTTCTATTTTACTTTCCTTTTATATGGCTAGACCATTCTTGTTCAATAGACAAGCATTTAACCAAGTACTGTCATCAGTGTGCTCTTGAAACCTATATTTTCTTGGTAAGAGAGAATCGCACAAATCATGTATCTCAGAGAGGCAAATTACCTTCAGATTTCTTATGCTCTTTATGCCTCTTTTTGTATATAAACTGCATGTGGTTCTTCCTTATAATCACCAGGAAGACACAACTTCATTTAAGTGACGTGGAATAATTTTGAAACCTGAAATTATAGCCAAAGAAGATGCAACAGGATTTTGTAATTCTAAGGGAGTACGGTGAAATCTTTCTCAAGAATATCATACGAATTTTTTTCCTACTTCGATTCGCCGTTACATATTTTTGCAATTGATGTGTGTTGGGAGGATTGTCAAGAGAATCGACTCAAGTATGTTTAGGGTAAGCCCTTTCTTCATTTTGGCATGATCTCGTAATTACACGAGTTTGATAACGAGGCATAAAGAGAAATTCATATTCCGGAATTTACGTATATTTTCCTAGTCTTGTAAGTTACAATATTCTCCTTATGGGCACTTCATATTCAATTGAGTATTTCCTTTTTCCAGTCAAGAGAGTAGAGAGTCTATATATACAGTATTGCAGTATTTTTATTACCATCGATTTATAATCGTAGGGCAGACCCCTATTGGGCAACCTCTGATCAGCTGGTAAGTTATATACCGAGCCTACTGTGGCCTAGCACCTATGAGCCAGCCTAGTTGGTCGAGATACAGAGCCTAGTATGGCCGAGGGCCTATGAGCGAGCCTACTACGGCAGAGCAGTTATATATATATACCAAGCCCTATAGGGCCGGACAACTATTTTACTTACTATATTGAGAGAGTTGAGTCAGTATCAGCAGGTAAGCATATCTTCAGATTATCTTTGACTTCCAGTTGCTTTCACTTATTATATTATCAGTTCAGTTTCAGCTTTCAGTATATTGCCTTACATACTCGGTACATTATTTCGTACTGACATCCCTTTTCTGGGGGCGCTGCATTTCATGCATGCAGGTTCAGACAGACAGAAGGGTAGACCTCCTCATTAAGTGTTGCCTGAGTTCAGCTTGATTTGTAAGCTCCATTCCTTTTGGAGTTTCCGGGTCTAGAGCTTTATGTACATCTTGTGTATATATGTATATATGTTATGAGTAGGTCGAGGAGCTGTTTTGATCACAGTATATCCACCAATAGAGGCTTGTAGACATATCCTGTCAGTTAGTGCGGTATGTTGGGCTGGTAGGCCTTTTATGTATATTTTTTTGTTTTGCTAGCTGTAGTAGTTATGACGGTCTTGTTGACCTATTTTTATATTGATATTTAGTCAGCATTTGCACTTGTCTTACAATGTGGCCAATGGCCAAAGTATGACATCACATGTTCAGAGTTCTTTAGTAAGTTGGTAGCAAGGATAGATAAGGCACCGGGTACCGGTCTCGCCCCCAGGTTCGGGGCGTGACAAAAGTGGTATTAGAGCAGTTCCATCCTAGCGAGTCTACAAGCCGTGTCTAGTAGAGTCTTGTTTATGGGTGTGTTATGCACCACACTTATAAGCAGGAGTCTACATGGCATTTAGGACTTTCACTCTTTTTTCTTACTCTAGATCGTGTGGTAGAGCTCACTTATAAGAATTAAAATTGTGAACTTCTATTTTATTCGTAATAAGATGATGCCTATATTCAGAAAGACGACCGATAAGAGATATAGCTGTGGAAGAGTTAAGTTAGAGGAACTCGATTTTGCATCTTGCTTATGATGAGTAAACGAGAGGTGATGGGCCTTAAGATAACAAAAGAGTATAGGCCATATAGTCACATCCTCATTTTGAGAAATAAGTTCGTGACTCTAACGTGATTAACAGAAGGATTACCGCAAGGCGAGTAAAGGTCATGGATGATGTGAAAGGACACCAAAGATGAAGAGGAAAAACATCTATAGGTAGGTCGTCGTAGCTCCAACTCTTAGTACTCCCCTAAAGGGGGGAATATGGAATGATGTGGCATTAAGTCAAAATTAAGTGGATCTAGTAACTATGGAATGATAAAGGAAGAATGCGATAAAAATGAGAAAGGGATGAGATTGTCATTTATTTAAATGCTACAGATATGCTATGATTCCAGAACATTATGTAAGCACAACGTCAAGAAAAAGAAGTAAGGGTTCCTGCACGGGATGTTATTGATAGATAAGGAGCTAGTACGTGAGGTAAGTTAAGACAAAGGAAATAACCCAAGAAAGATTACGCGGAATATGGACATGAGAATGGGCCAACGAGTAGTTAGTAGTTGATTCAGGAAGAGCCTAGTTATAACTAGACAAGAGGTTACAGACAAATCAGCAAATCATGCAAGATAAATATAGTAAACCCCAACATGGAGAATTCAGCCTCACAGTAATATCGTTATAATACTTGAGATATACTCAAATAAGAATCGGGGTAGTTAAAGGTACTGCATGAATGTTATTGGGGATAAAAGAGAGTGCCATTGGGAAGACAGTCAAAGTATCAGTTCAGAAGCAACCCTACATGCACAAGGGCATGGAGGCTTCAACCTAAGCACAAGGACCTAAAGAGGACATGGTCGTGTAACAACAGTCTCACAACAACATTGTAAGCACTCTGAAGGAAAGTGGCACCTACCGTAGTTAATGAACAAGAAGTAAACTTAAAAGTAATATTTGGGATTATATGAGTTGCACAAAAACTCCGACATACGTGTGAACTAAGATAAGCTAAGTAGGCATGCAACAAGGGGTCGGAAAGACTAGGAAAAGTGATAGCTTACGTTAAAGAAATCTAAGAAGGAACGAAAGGATTTATTCAATCAATGATCCCGAGTTAGTTACATTATGAACGCACTTAAGAGTTCGGAGTATAAGCCATGCAACATATATGTTGACAATCATATAGTCGTAGAAGACTCCGCTATAAGTTAAAAGAAAGATTTGAGTCCAGATCATAGACAAAGGATTAAATTGTTAGAAGATTGTATCCTAAATATTCCAAAGTATCCATGAAAGGCTAAAGTAATACCATGAGCCGCAGATCGGAAGATTACTTAAGCCTACATAAAGGCTTTATAGAAGGAAGAGGAAACTAAAGAGTTACATTAACGAAGTAAATCAGGAGTCTGATTATTAGACCCAGAAAATTATAGAAATCGTGATTGAGAATATTGCAGAATTACTCTTAATATCAGAGGTGCAAGAGAGATAGTACAACAACCATATTCTATAATGGCTCTACGATAAAGCCAGTTAGAAGAAGTACTAGCCTCATAAGAAGTGAGTATGAAGCTCCCACCGAATTGTGTATACCCAGAGGTGCAAGTATTATAATAGATCTTCAATTTGTTAACATGAATTATACCTATGTGGAAGGGAGGTCATGAAAGAGATAGAAGATACGGTGCAATATTTTAAGATAAGAAAGGTAAAGGGGAACAACATACAAGATACTGTCCATACTGCGGATAAAAGGCTAGAAGTGCGGGGATTCAGTATCCAAGAATGATAGCAGCGTCGTCGGTGGCATACCTTCCAACCTATGGTTTCTAAGTACCAAAAGGTCTAATTAGAGAGTAAAAGAAGAGTTAGAAACGATGCGATGTATCGCTTGAGGTCCCAGAAAAGCATGAGGAAATCGGTCGCAAGCTAAAGTACGGTAAGGTGATAGGTTTTAGGAAGATAAGAGTAAGAATAAGAAAGGGTGAATGAGGAATTGACAAGAAATGTATAAGTCCTCAAAATTAACCCTGTGAAAACAAGAGAGCTGATGGTTCCTCTAAATTATAGAAAGCTCAGTATAGCCTGAACGAACTCAAAGGAGTCTAAGACTAGTAGCACTTAGAAAAGATGGAATGCTACCCTGGTAGTAGAATGAGGGTGTGATTGTGATAGATAAAGGATGATGTTTGGGCCTTCGATTGAGTAATCACTTGAAGAGGATTTCAGGAATTGTAAGGGACTAAAATACCCATATAAGGTGAGTCACATTGGAATGCTATAAAGTACGGTTATGGAAGTATAGTATCACCCCTAGGTGGATCAACCTAATTACTCCAGAAGTCCCCGATGAGACGTGGGCCCTAGCGGGAATGTATTACGTAGGAATTTCAAGTCTTCAAGTGGTGGATTGTAGATCAACATTGAGGTGAATCAACAAGAAACGGATACAAGTTGCAAAGTATGACATGAGATTAGGCCATCATTCTTAAGATAAACGGTAATGAAGAAGCATTAAAGGACTGAGATTTATACCTATAGGATAAGCAAAAGAAGTAACCTGGAGTTTGGTAGCATACCTCAGTAGCGATAAATTGAAGTAAGAATTATGGTATAGTATGACCTACCTTGATGCAGTAAATTCATACGAAGGGAAAAATGGGTCTATGAAAAAAGGTATAGCAATATTCATAAGTTCAACAAAGTAGCGAGCGAAGAATTTCAGTATACCTATAAATGCCCAGAGGGACATCTTGTCAAGTTCTGTATATGTTCACAAAGTAAAGCATAGAGATTGGCTAAAAGCTGGAGGAAAAAGGAGAGAAGAGTCACATAGGCGCACTTACAATGTTAGAATCGTACAAGCTACATGAAAGAAGGTAGCAACAGTTACGAGATTGGAAGCCTTTGGATTTATTCACAGAACAATTGCCTAAATAGCAATGAGATTATTAAGGTATTCACAAGAGCTATAAGTTATGAAAATGATAAGTGCATCAGTCAACATTCGAGGACGAATGTTCCAAAGGGGGGAATGATGTTACACCCCATATTTCGTGCGTGAAAGTACGCCATAAATAAATTAATGGAAGTTCGGGAATGGGATTATTTTGAGATTATAAGAATTAAGCTAATTCAAGCAAATGATGAGTAAATTCGTAAAGGTGAGAGGGGAAGCAAGTCAAAGAAGATGAATTTTTGTCCAAGTTTGACATTTTGGGATAAAATACGGACCGAGCTAAAATACCCAGTATTTATGGATAAGTGCCATACAAGGTACCACATGACCATAATAGTAAGGTGTATAAAGTGTATTAAAAGTAAGTAGTATTTTAAGTAAATTGAGATAATTCTTATTTATGTGGATATTGGGTTAATTGTTAATTTTTGGTGGAAGATTAACCATGTAATTAAGGAAATGGGTGGATAATATTTGGATAGGCTTAAAACCACCAAAACGTGGCAGCAAGCCACTACACCTGCCATATGACTCTTAGTCATAATTCATGACTCATAGTCTTTGTTAAATAGGTGGCAACCAAATTTGTTGTATACAAAACATTTATGAATCAAAAGGACTCCACCAACGTCCAAGAATGTAAGTGGAGTTTTGGGTTTTCTGCTTTGGTAAAAGTTGATTCAAATTTTCTATTTTACTTTCCTTTGATATGGCTAGACCATTCTTGTTCAATAGACAAGCATTTAACCAAGTACTATCATCAGTGTGCTCTTAAAACCTATATTTTCTTGGTAAGAGAGAATCGCACAAATCATGTATCTCAGAGAGGCAAATTACCTTCAGATTTCTTATGCTCTTTATGCCTCTTTTTGTACATAAACTGCATGTGGTTCTTCCTTATAATCACTAGGAAGACACAACTCCATTTAAGTGATGTGGAATAATTTTGAAACCTGAAATTATAGCCAAAGAAGATGCAATGGAATTTTGCGATTCTAAGGGAGTACAGTGAAATGTTTCTCAAGAATATCATACGGATTTTTTTCCTACTTCGATCCGCCGTTACTTATTTTTGCAATTGACGTGTGTTAAGAGGATTGTCAAAAGAATCGACTCAGGTATGTTAAGGCTAAGACCTTCCTTCATTTTGGCATGATCTCGTAATTACACGAGTTTGATAACGAGGCATAAAGAGAAATTCATATTCCGAAATTTACGTATATTTTCCTAGTCTTGTAAGTTACAATATTCTCCTTATTGGGACTTCATATTCAATTGAGTTTTTTCTTTTTCCAGTCAAGAGATCAAGGAGTCTATATATACAGTATTGTAGTATTTTTATTACCATCGAACTATAATCGATGGACAGGCCCCTATTGGACAACCTCTGATCAGATGGTAAGTTATATACCGATCCTACTGTGTCCTAGTGCCTATGAGCCTAGTTGGTCGAGATACAGAGCCTAGTATGGCCGAGCGCCTATGAGCAAGCATACTACAGCAGAGCAGTTATATATATATATATACCGAGCCTTATAGGGCCGGACAACTACTTTACTTACTATATTGAGAGAGTTGAGTCACTATCAGCAGGTAAGCATATCTTCAGATTATCTTTGGCTTCCAGTTGCTTTCACTTATTATATTATCAGTTCAGTTTTAGCTTTCAATATATTGTCTTACATACTCGGTACATTATTTCGTACTGACGTCCCTTTTTTGGAGGCGCTGCATTTCATGCGTGCACGTTTAGACAGACAGACGGGTAGACCTCCTCATTTAGTGTTACCCGAGTTCAGCTTGATCGGTAAGCTCCATGCCTTACAGAGTTTCCGAGTCTAGAGATTTATGTACATCTTGTGTATATATGTATATATATTATGAGTAGGTAGAAAAGCTATTTCGATCACAGTATATCCACCAGTAGAGGCTTGTAGACATATCCTATCAGTTAGTGTAGTATGTTGGGCTGGTAGGCCTTTTATGTATATTTTGTTATTTTGCCAGCTGTAGTAGTTATGACGGCCTTGTCGGCGCAACTTTATATTGCTATTTAGTCAGCATTCGCAGTTGTCTTAAAATGTGGCCCATGGCCAAAGTATGATATCACATGTTTAGAGTTCCTTAGTCGCAAGTTGGTACGTAAGGATAGATGAGGCACCGGGTGCCGGTCTCGCCCCCAGGCTCGAGGCGTGACATGGTCGACCTTAACGCGCTGCTTTGGGGTACCAGAGACAGGGTTCTGTGCTCCTCTTCCAGCCTGAGATGTGGCAGGAGCAAGCAGTATCAATCTTGCCTGAGCCAAGGTGCTAAACATGCTCAGAAATTGGGCTAGAATCTCTTGGAGGGCTGGTGCAGTAACAAGCATCTCAGGTGCCTGCCCTCCAACTGGAGCTACTGGTTGCTCCTTTGTAGCAGCTTGTGCGAGTGCTCTAGCTGCACCATGTGGACGTCTTCAGCCTCTACCCCGGCCCTGGCCTCTCACGACTCTAGTAGGGGGCGCGTGTGTCTAGTCATCTGATCCAGTTGTACGTGTCCTCACCATTTGTGATAGAATAGAAAGTCAAAAATTTAAGAATCCGAGGTCAAAATCTAGTACTATAAAGAATCAAGGAAGTGAAGCTTTTCCTAACAGTTCCATAGCGTCCCGAAGATAAGTATAAATGTGCCCGTACCGATCCGCGAGATTCTACTAAACCTGTTGTGACTCATAATACCTATGAACCAAGAGCTCTAATACCAACTTGTCACGACCCCATTTTTCCCTCTGTAAGATGTCGTGGTGGCTAACTCCAAAATCCAAAACGTTGGTTAGGGTTAAGATAATAATACCTCGATCCTCATACCAAGATATGATTCGTATCAACAAAATTAATATCAAATCACTGCATGAGTCTAAAATATGTACATATGCATGTTCGGGATTAGATATCAATGTATATAAGAGCCAATGCATGAGATTAAGCTACCAATGCATGGTCATGATCCAATATCAACGTATATAAGAGCAAAAGCATAAGTATAAGCTTCCAATGCATGCTCAGGATCCCTTTATCAATAACTCATAGTATAATCCATGTGCCTGACACCGGCCACGTGTCCAACAAGCACCAAAAGAATCACAAGTGCCTGCACTCACAGGGCCCAAGGTAACATGGGTAATCACTTGACTACGAAGGGACGGATACATATCCAAGCATTGATAATTTTATATTTAATGATCATTAATCAATCATTGCGGGACGCAATCCATTTCAGTCATAATATCATCAATAATCGATCATCAATATTTGCCCACAATGTCCTTAATGCCAAATTCCTAAATATGGTCACAACATCCAATTGTCCAACTCATGCATATGTATATGAAATAATATAATAAAAAGGCACCGTACATAACAACAAAAATGCGGATAAAAGCTCATAGGGCTAAAAAAATGGCTATGGCAAATCATATGATTCAATTTATCACAATGGTTCAGTTAGCAATTTTAGCATGCACATATTTGATCCTCTTATTTAACATGAGTCAATTAAGCCATAGGAATCACTACATCATGGAGCAAATAAGACACTTATATGACTAGGGGTTAATAATAAAGTCCATCATGGCAAAACAATTCTTTATGCCCAAACCAACAAGTCATAACCTTAAGTAGCTCCTAAATCAAATTATTAATTATCGCGTAGTCATAGAATTAATGGCTGTCACCTCGCATATACGTGGCTGCTAAATCGAGTAACAAGTAGCAAGTAGATAACCAATAGGGATAAATCCCTCTTCAAGGATACACAAGAGACTTACCTCCACCCGACAAGCTTTAATCAACAAGAAACTATCTTTCCATAGAAATCCAACACCAAATGACTCGAATCTTGTCAGATACAACTCAATAACGTCAAACAAAACGATAAGAATCAATTCCAAACAATAAAGCTTTGATCATTAATCCAATCCCCAAAAGTCGGCAAAAGTCAACATGGGTCCACATGGTCAAAATCAGAGTAAAAGGGTAGATCATGACTATCCATAACCCCACAAGTCCTAATATGTGATTAGATTCCAAAACTGGGTCCAAATTTGGGTCCAAAATACACTCTCTTAAGTTGTAGACAACTACCGCAAATTTCACTTAAAAATTCCAAGTTTTAGGTGTATAAATCAATGGGGAATCAAGATATAAACCCAACTCCAAGTGAAAAATACTTACCTCCAATATAGTAGCAAATTTTCTCTTAAACATATCATCCTCTCGAAGTCTAGGGCTTAAAATATGATAGACTGGGCAAAAGACCCAAAATATAACACTTAATAGTCTGTCGTAGATACACCTTTCGCGAATGCGGTCAGACGCTTTGGAATCGTGAAGAACGGAATGCCACTATCCAGAAATAAGCCACTGCAATCGTGACCTCCAATTTGCGAATGCAAGGTTCTCCAGCTCTGCTTCCATCGCGAATGCGTTACCCCAATCATGCATGTACGCAATAACCCTAGCCGGCCTCTCCCTCTACACAAACGTGGACCACTAGACGCGTACGCGTACACCAACTCCTCCACCATACGCGATCGTGATACCAAGCCCACAAACTCGAAGACCAAAAGCCAGCCGCCTCAAGATCCTACTCTATGATCGCGATAAACAAACATCCATAGCTCAACAACCACTCTTTGCGATCGAGTTTGCACGCCCGTTAATGCGATGCATGCATGAACCCAAAAACCAAAATCCTCAGAGTGGTTCAAAATAATTTGAAACTACCCTGAAACACACCCAAGCCCATCGGGACCCTATCCAAACATGCTAACAAGTCCATATGCGTAAACAAAACTTATTTAAATGTTTGAAACACCATAAATAACATCAAAACCAAGAATTGAAGTCCAACCCATTCTCTTAACTTTCAAACATTCAAAGTTCGTCGAACTCGTCTGAATCACACTTAGACATACCGGATCACAACTAAATTTTGCAGACAAGTCCCAATCAACCAAATGAACCTATCTGAAGTCCTAGAACACCAATCAAAGCGCGATAATATCAAAGCTAACTCTCAATCAAACTTATAAATTCTCTAATTTTTCAATTTTCCATAACGTTCTAGGATCATCCAAATTTAACTCCGAACATACGCTTAATCCAAATCACCAAATAAAACAACTAGAATCATCAAATCCCGATTTTTAGGTCGTTTACTCAAAAGTCAAACCTGGTCACTTCTTCCAAATACACTCTGAACCTCTCAAAAATAAAACCCAACATACACACAAGCCATAATGCATCATATGAAGCTACTCAAAGTCTCAAACCGCCGAATGGAATGCTAGCTTCAAAGCAACCGGTCGGATCGTTACAAAATTATAAATCAAGTAAGGAAATTGTATGACTACGGTTAAATTGGAAAGCTCATTACTGTGCAAGAATTTGTCATGTCTAAATCAAAAAGTAATAAACCTAGCATGGTCTCTAATAATGATTAGGATTCATCACATAACCAGAAAATCAACGAAACATGGATAAATAATTTGTAAACATCTCATCAAACATTGCCTCTTTCTGAGCTCCAAGACTTAAAAAATGGTTAAAAATGAGTTAAATTCAACCTATAACAACCTGCTAGGCCTTTCGCATCTGCAAACACTAAGCAGCAGGTGCAAGCCTTATTTCTGAGACCAAAATCTCGCTTCTGTAGGCTCTCATCATCGGCCTGACCAACGCATCTATGAACTTCTATAGATACGGAATCGCAAATGCGACATCTTCTACCACATGCGTGACCTCCCCCTTTCGAGACTCCCCTCGCAGGAACATACACTTCCTCGCAAATGAAAACATCACACATGCGCACCCTATTGCATGTGCGACCAATCACCAAGACCAGGCCTCATTCGCAGATGTGAACCTGCCTATTGCAGGTGCAACCTTCGCATATGTGCACACCTTTTAGTTGGTGCGATGCACCATACACTAACAAACTCAAACAAATCCAAAATTATCTAAATCTACCTCGAAACTCACCTGAGCCCTTCGGGACTCTGTCTAGTCATACCAACAAGTCCGTATAGCTTATCCAAATTTATGTAAAGGCTAAAAAAACTACAAGTAACATCACAACAAAAAAAACAGAAATCAAAATCCATTCCTTAACTTCCAAACTTTTCAATTTTTCAAATGCATCTGAATCATACTTAGACATTCCAGATGATAACCAAATTTTGCACACAACTTTATATCGACCATTATGACCTATCCAAGGTCTCAATACCACAATCATAACTCATTAACCAAATAGACAATTATCGGTCAAACTTATGAACTCTCCAATTCTTCAAATTGCCAACTTCGACGAATATAGTCAAAATCTTCTAGCAACATCCAAACCCAAATTCGAACATACGTATAAGTCCTTAATAATCATAAAAAACTATTGGAATGCTTAAATTGCACTTTAAAGGTCATTTACCTAAAAGTCAAACCTTGGTCAACTCTTCCAACTTAATACTTCCATTAGAAAGTAAGTGTCCCCAATAACTTCCAAACCTCTTGGGACCAAAATCACTCATACAAGCATGTCATAAAATATTAAATGGAGCTATAAAAAGTATCAAATAACAAAACGAGATGTTAACACTAAAAATGACCGGTCGAGTCGCTATTGTTAGTTGAGTATTAGAAGCAATAAACATAGGTTCCCACCAACGCACGGGACGGAAGTGGTTGAAGATAAAGCATGATCACCATGGAGAGATTTGTGCATATATATTTTCCTCTTATTTTAAATTTAATAAGGAAGAATCCTAACCCCAAATGAATTAACGAAAGGTCCTCAGATAGTTTCCATAGTAGTGTAAGCTTACTTTTAAGAAGTAGGTGTCCCATTTTATTTCCAAATACCTTGACGATGATTGAGAACTTCCAGGGGGATATTATCAAGATTTGTCAGAGAATAAAAGTTTCAAAATTTTCATGGGAAATATTTTTATTTGTTAAGTCGATAATCCCATGGATGGATTTATATGCAGAAGCCTTGACTAGTTTGGTGGAGAATGGAGCATTACTACAATATATGGGGTTGTCAAAAAAAAATTTACATTAATGGAGAAGGCGCGCCACATTAGCTAGACTTCTTCTTGTAATTTTAGTGCCCCAAACTTGATGGACCGTTAACACTTTGAAGTTTCAATGTAATTTTTAAAATCAACTGAAGGTTTATTTTCGAACGCCTTTTGTACATTTTTAAAATTACATAAAAGGTTCAATGTGCTGACTCGCTATCCATTGAAACTATATTAAACTAGCTTTTATTGATTTGAAAAATGTCTAACATTACAACATTAAGGAAGACTCATTGTCAGATCGTGTCTTTTATGTGAAATGGAAGGTTTGTGTATTGAATGCACTTTTTGTTGAAAAACGTCGCTAGAATACATGCATTTGGATTCTATATATCCGATGTTATTTCACATTGTGTATGGTGTGTTTGAATATATGAAATTTGAAAAAGGTTAGTATTATTTTCATAATTTGTAATCATATTGTCAAATGTTGGTTATATTTATTGACTATAATTGCTACTTTCTGTAGGCTATAAAATGTCCACTGATCATCATTTATGGGTTGCGCTATACTGGGAAGGTGAGATAATTTATGAAACTGACACGGCTAGATATAATTTCTGGATATATAGAAATTCCTATTGTTGATATTGAGTCATTGCAGGTTTTTTTGACGGCACCCGATAGATTAACTATAATGACCCGATCGGTCGTTTTGAGATCTAGTTACGTTCTAAAGTTTAAGGTCTCGAGTAGCTTCGTATTATGCATTATGACTTGCGTGTATGGTCGGTTTTGGATTTCGAGTAGTTCAGGATTGATTTGCAAGAATAATTCTTGTTTTAGAAGCTTAGTTAGTAAGAGTTGACCGAAATTTGACTTTTGTGTAGACTACTCCGAAATGGTGTTTTGATGATTCCAATAGCATTGTATGGTGATTTTGGACTTAGGCGTATGTCCGGATTTGGATTTGAGGTCTGTAGGTTGATTTGATATTTTTTGGCGAAAGTTAGAAAGTTGAAGGTTGGGAAGTTTAAGGTTTGAAAGGTTGAGAGGTTTAATCCGCACATTTCATATATATCGAGGGCTTAGTTATTTTATCACATTTTGAGTTAGAGAGCTTGGTTTTGTACGATTTTGGAGAGGATTTTCAGGATTTGGATTGGAATAAGTATTTTTTACTCGGATTTGGTTATATTTCATAATTCTATTTTTATTTTATCATTTAATTAGTGATTTGAATTGCAAAAATTGGGAATTTTCGTAAAAACTTTTCTAAATCATAAAATAATGATTTGAAGACCGATTTGAGGCCGGAATTGGATGATTTTAGTATGATTGGACTCGTATCGGAATAGGTGTTCGGATTTGTGAGTTTTTTTGTGTTCCGAGGTAAGGGTTGACTTTATGGGTTGATTTTTTGGTTTTCATTAAATATCGAAACGTTATTCTCCGAAATTATTTCCTATGGATTTTATTTATGATATTAAATTATTTTTGGCTAGATTCGAGAAGTCCAGAAGTTGTTTCACACGTAAAGACTTTTTTGAGTATTGATTTAGCTTCTTTGAGGTAAGTATCTTGTCTAACTCTGAGCGGGGGAACTACCCCTTAGGATCTGGGTTGGTTGCATTATTGGAATCATGTGAAAGACGTGTACGCGAGGTGACGAGTATGTATACGGGCTTATATATGGTATTTGAGTTGTTTAACTCCTATGCTTCTTTCATGCATTAATTGAAGTTGTCATATCATGTGATATCCTCTATATTATGCTTACTCGTACATACTTTATTTGAATTTGTTAGCACATGTTCTATCTTTTATTTGTCAAGTTAACTCTTATATGCTTTTTTGAAGTTGTTACCTCTTTTATTGTCATGTCGCCTCTTTCATTGTTGAATTAATCTTATTTGAAGTTGCTATTACATGATATCCCTTTGTTGTCGAGTCATTCTCATGTATTTGGACGTAGTTGCTATTGCATGACATCTCTTTCGTTGTTAGCTTATGTTGTACATTAGAATTTGAAGTTGCCATTTCAGGGAAATACCTTCATTATTGAGTTTATTCTTAAGAAATTAATTAAGGTTTAAGTTATTGAGAGCCATTAACCTGTTTAGTTGAAGTTGTTTAATGGAGCATCTTCATTTTGTTGCTATTGAGATTCTTGTATACATTGTAGTTAATCCATGGGCTATGTGTTGTGGTGACATTGGAATTATTGTTTTGAAAATGTTATGGCCCATGGGCACGTGTGCTACAGGTTGATATGTCGTGTTGTGATTTTTGGCACATGTGGATTTGTTGCTCTACGGAGTATAACGGTGGCTACTGATATATTATCGCGGTGTAGTGATACGGGTGGCTATTGATTTATTGTATGGGTAGAGCGATACTAGTAACTATTGTGTTATTGTCTGGGCGGAACGGTATGGGTGGCTATTGTGTTATTATCTGGACGGAGTGATACCGGGTGGCTATTATGTGTATTGTCTGGGCGGAGTAATAAGGGTGGCTATTATGATATTGACAATGCATAGAGACAAGGGTGAATATGTCGGGGATGATATGTAACGGCCTGGGGCATAATGTTGATGATATTCGTGTGATGGCGTGATTTTCCTTGTGTGTGTCATGCACCTTATGTGACTTATTGTGTTGTTTCCAATGAGCTACATGATGTCTTTGATATTACTTGTTGACTTGGGTTCTAATAGTAAAGTCGCACATACATACACCATAGCATGCCATTTATACCAGTTCAGGAGTATGAAGCTTGAAATTCATTGACCATGCATATGCATTCTTGTATATCTGCTTTTATTGTAATATTGAGCTTGTGACCACGTCAGACAGATTGTGATATTGAGTCTGTGACTATGCCGGACGGATTGAGGTATTGGCACGAGATTTATCCGTGCAACATGTGTGTTGTCCATACAATTATGATTGATAATGTGGGCACGAGGTGCCATGTGTATATGATTTATGACTTGGGAATCATGTCTTGTGCTTTTGAGGAGTGGTACCGGGGGTGATTTTGTTGTAAACCTTGTGTTAGAATAGCTTGATTGTTTGGTTGTCATTTATTTATATTATTTGGTTTCACTGGTACTTTAATGGTGTTCTGATTACTTTAGTATTTTTATCACATGCTTATTTCTTGTTGCCTGTCACCCCCCCCCCCCCCACCAAAAACTCAGGGAACGCGACCGGCGCTCAACCGAGTTAACCCGGCTGAGCAAGCATGTTAGACTTCATCCTACCCAAACTCATTCATGAAATAAGAGGAGATGTACTCCATTAATCAAACACTGAGAATATTTCATTAACAACTTCCATTTCATTCCCATTAGCAGCTTGATTCATAATTTTCAAACTATTACGCGTTTATAGAATTAATGAAAAACATGATTTCCAAATACCAAGATTTCTAATTTAATTCCCCACGTCAAATACCAACACAACCTGTCTACGGAGCTTCTCAGTACAACATAAGAGAAATATAGAAAAGCCGGCAACAAGGCCCCGGCTATACCTCATCCACAAAGTACATGAGAAACAAAAGATACATGACCCGTAAATGAAGTAGGGCTCACCAAGTCAGCTGAAGAGAGTGTATCGCTATCACAGATCAATGCCGCCTGCTGTGGAACTACCTGCATCCATGAAAGATACAGCGCCCCCGGCAAAAGGGACGTCAGTACTGTCGAATAGTACTAGTATGTAACGCTCAAAGTACTCTTTCAAAATAGAATAGCCATATAAGAAAAGGAAAACCATAGAAACAGCAAGTCACAATCAACTATATCCAAATGCCCAATTGAAACATAACAATTTTCAAAATACGAAAATAATATATATTTTTTGTTGGGAGATCATTAGCATCGATATACCACCGTCTTGGTTAGCATGGAGTCCGATCATGCCCAATCGGCTAGGCCATCTCCCCACGAACAATGTGGTTTGACCTGTGATGCGAAAGAAAGTTGTTACCAAGAGTAGTACCACCATGTGCGCAACATGGCGTCTGATCTCCACCCGATCAGCTAGACCTCCATCCCACATATGCTGTGTGGGTTGACTTTTCTAATTCACAATTATTACCAGTTTCGTCCCAATTAAGTGGAATAATCACAATTTCACCAATATTTCAATTTAATTCCAAATAAGGGGAATAATCACAATCCACCCCTACACCGGCACGTATAGTTTTAGGTATGGGCCTTATGACCCACCATTCCTCGGTTTTGCTAATGATATTCCTAAAAAAAAAATTATTTTTTTGATTTGCACACAAAGGTAACATAAATACAATTGTACTCACCTCAACCTCTTTCACATTGTATAAATTCTCATTAGTATTTTCAGTCACTCGCAACAATAATATTTCCTTGGCTCATTTGGCCATTCACAAGATTCTTTATTCCTGGCATGGTGGCCGTATTTCATATTCCACACTTTCACCTCTTTTATTTTCAAGGACCACCATCAAATATCAACATACAGAATATTTTAGAATTACATACTTCAAATCCATTTGAAATGAAAACTTTAAGCACATAAGATTTCTTCCCAAAGAATGGGGCATACCAACCAACAATAGAAACACACATCAAAATCATAAACAATCAATACACAATTTATTCTTCCAATACTCTTCCCCAAAAATGACAATGTACAATTTCAACACACGAGTATGAAAGAACTCGAATCCCACTGGATATATTTATAAAGCAGAGTATTAGTTAAAGCAGCAACTGATGGGCATTAATTGAGTACAAAAGCTTTTAGGCAATTCTATTATTGAAATCATTTTTAAATAATTGAGTCGAGGCTCATTTCATATTCTTTATTACATCTTCTCATTTTATTTGCACTGTTAGCCACAATCATAACTTAAATTCTTAGCACGTTGGCCACACTCGATGTCCCCAATTCACTTATTTCATTTTTAATCATCTTTATAGATTATCAACAATAAGACATTTTCAATCAAGACTTTAGGTACACATATGACCAATTTAGAGCCTTAAAAATATATTTTTTCCACAAAATTTGGCATACTAGATTTCATTTGAAAAATGACTCAAAGCCATAACTTTTTAATACGCAACCCATACTTTGAAACTCACGGGAACATTATGGAATTCGATTCTAAGAGAGAAAGTTTAGCCAACATACCTTGTCCGAGGTTTCCTTAAGTTATTACAACGCCCCAACACTTCTAGCAATAACAATCTATAGGAACATAGTGAAGATCAGTTAATAATTAGAAGGATTTCCATGATGTAACTCTCTTAGAAATTTTGTCAAACACATAACATGTGAAATAGACCACAAGGCTCTACAATGGAGATCCTTTCATCCCTCAACCAATTTCAACAAGAAACTACCCAAAATAGTTTATTAACCCCACATACTAAAACTTTGTGTCACATGCATGACCTATTTCCAACCCTACAATATATTTGAACTCATAACTGCTTGTACCAAAGCTTAGAAGTAGGACTTACCCGGATGAAGGATAATCTAGTGATTGACTTCCTTGATTCTTGAAGATTGATGCAAGATTGGATGATTGGGAGGTTAGGTTTTCTCCTTCTCTCTCCAAAATGCTCTCTCCTCTCTGTAGACTCGCCAGTGAATCATCCCAAATAAAGGCCCGAAGGCTATTTATTAAAATGGGGTCGGGTTGTAAGAAACCTGAAATTTGCACAGTCGCGCCTCATGGGGAGCCACGGGGCATAGCACGGTAGTGAAAAATGTGCCTAGAAACAAAATTTTGAAGTGTTCTGGAAATCCCCACAGGCGCTGGGGCGGCGCGGTAGTGTAATATTCTGCTAGCGTTTAGTAATTTGGTCATAACGTCTTGTAGGAGTGTCCAAATGTAGAACGGTTTGAAGCGTTAGAAACTAGATTCGAAGATATTTCATGTGATATGTTGTTCATCACATAACTCCTTATATATATGTAGATATACGCGTCTAAAATCTGGTCTTGTGCGTACTCATTTGGAACTTTAGTCTATCATATAATTTTCCAACTTGGCTTAGACTTAGGCCTCTCTTTAGACCCTACATTACTTAATAGCCCTCGTCTGCACATAATATAATATAATTAGCACCCATCAACTTACTTAATAGTGCTTAAGTACTTCAAATTTTTTCGGGGTGCTACATTCTCCCCCACTTAGTATCATTCGTCCTCGAATGAGGAGTAGATTCGACTCCAACACTGAACATAACTTAACTCTTTTCTCACACACATCAAGTTCCCAAAATTTTGACTAACTCCCAAATTTTCCAGAAATTTCGGCAGAGTTTCCTTTGTAATTGGGCCTATCCACCTGCCAGAAAACCAAAACCATCCTAACAACACATCCACAACTCGACAAAGCATCACAATGTATATCAACAACACTAATCTCAACATGACAAGCATTATATTATTAAAATTGATACCTCGACATGAGTTGCACCTATTTAAATCATAACACATAGAAAATACCTTTCGACCCACAATTATTTAGCTATATAACCAAGTGGGAACATTTTCTTTCCGTAACAATTCTGGCCTTCAAGGTGAGCTCCTCGACTCACAGACTTCGCCATAACACATTCACGGAGTCAATCTCAACTCCTAGACTTATCTAACAAGGGTGATAATTAAGTACCTCTCATAGGCCAATTATCCATTTACTTCACCTCCACTAGCTTTCACCAGAACGGTAGACCAAGAATTCCAACTACCTTCTTAGACACAATCACATGAAACACCAGGTACATGGAGGATAATAATAGGAAAATATCGTACTCACAGTTTGGTATATTTCCTTCAAGATTTCATAAGACCTAATGTGACTATACATACTTTACCCTTATTAGAAGTTCACATAACATCCTCATGGAGAATATATTGAGAATAACCCGTTCACTTTCTTCAACTCTAAATCTCTACACCGAATACCCAAGATGTGCTAGCATGAATATGACGATAAAATTTCCTATCCCATATATTTGATCATGGGATGATGCTTCTTCTTTGACATGTTTCAACCTTCAAACCCCATAGATTTAATACAAGGAGGAACAACGGGGTTCGAGGTTTGGCTGGAATTATTCAAGAATCCATCAATGTGCTGAGGAGAGTATTTCATGAGGTTATATATCCTAAGAGACATGAAGCTTACTATTGATAACGCTGACAAGATTAAGCATAGTGATGACATCATTGATTCGACAAATGAGGCATAGAGTTAAATAATATATCGGCAATAGAAATCCTTAAGGAGGAATAGTCAAGTACGTGACACTAGTTACCTACTTGAATGTAGGGAAAAATTATTTAATTCGAAATTAGAATATTCTGGCACCCTGAATGTGATAGAGGTTTCAAAATACATGAAGTTGCACTATGTTCTTAACAGTAACTAGCACAAAGAATCTATGCCACAAGCCTACGAGGATGAAAAAGAAGTTGAACATTTGTGAGATTATTATCATTCTGACAGCTTAACCCATTTCCGATAGTTGATCCTATATGAGAGAACTAGAGATGCGACAAACTTGTCTTTCAAATCAATATACTCATGATATGTGCCAAAATCTAGAAGCATCTAATTTCAACCTTTCACTAGTGAAACCACATAGCTGGGACATCTAAATATTTGGGATGAAATCATATATTGGATAGAAAATGAACACTTTTCTATGAGATATGCATGTTTCTACCATAATAACTCTCAGGTTACAATACCAGGCCACTTCATCGAAGACTACAATACTAGGTACAAAGTGCTCTACTTACTGTGAGACGATTTAGATGAACATAAAATTCATACTGAGATGGGCAAACAACAAGATCTTCCTGTGACGAATCTGTGATAAATCTCAAATTTCTCAGAAACTTTATGGTGACAAGTGGCCCCTTTCAATTGACATGTACGCACATGATAGGTGCTGAGATATGCTCTCATGTTACTAGACAGTGGAAAAGTTCCATGATAATACTCACAAAGGAGTAGAGTGAATGTTCAATCCATATGAGCCACATACATCGGAGAGAGAAAGAATGGCTTAAGAAGGATCTCAACACTAGGCAACCTTACATTGGATTTGATACCATATAGGTAAACTTTAAGATAGTGTATGCATAAGCACAAGTCAGCAGATGTTATCCATTTGATTGAAAAGGTTCTGTAAGAAATTTATCAAGTATAGCCCCTTGTTGAGAATTTAGGAAAGCAAGTAGGAAGTATTTTCCTAGGATTATAACTCAATTCAAAGAAGTCATTATAGAACCCAATGCCTCAAGAGGTTGTAAGTAAGATAATTATGGTAAAGAGGTTTCACGAATGATACGTTCGTTTTAAAGAGTATATACATAAAATGGATCATAAGGTTGTTCCGGATCTATCCCAAATTCCATAGCAACATAAGGATTTGACATATGACAAAGTGGAACCGGAATCAACAAAAGCATGTACATCATGAGATTGGACAGTCAATATACTTGTAACCACATCTAAATAAGCCTCCCACTTTTGACGCCTCCTCATAGCATAAAAACTGTTGGGTCCTCCCGAACTCTAAATACCACCCCTAGCTGCACCAAGTGCGGGCGTTATAGTGCCTCGAGCTGGGGGAGGCGCTGTGGATGTAGTAGCTACAGAACTGGCTGGATGTGTCATACCCCTGCCCATACTCTGGCGAGACAAATAAAAATCTCTTTGAAAGTGACCTGTCATACCACAATTGTAGCATACATTGGTACCACAGTGACATACTCCCGGATGACATCTCCCACATTTCACACAATTAGGATGAGGTCCACTAAACTGACTTGCCTAACCGACTTAGTATTTACCCTTTTTGCATACATCATAAGCATGCCCCTTATCCTTCCTCCAAGCTTCCAATGCGGGAGTAATAATTCCAGTACCGGTTTGTTGTGTGGGCCTTTAGAATTGCCCAGATGTACCACCCCAAACACATTGCTGATCATACTCATAACACGACGCCAAATGTTCCTTACCACATACCGGGCAAACCGGGATAGGTGTACCCAACCTAGGACATTTGTTCTTCTTGTGCCCCCTCTTTCCACAACCGTAACATATTTCAAGAGTCATCCAACATCTCCCCAAGTGACGCTTCTCGCAAACCAAACAATTCAGCTCATTAGTACCAACAACCCTTTTTTGTTTTTTAGATACTCTTACCATATGATCCGGTTGTGCGGTGACATTGGTATGAACAATGACACTTCCCCTAGCAACAAGTTCTTCCAACCCTTCCACGGCTCGACGCATTCTCCCAACGAACTCTTGTGCAATTTCCCCCAGATTAGATGGTGGGGTCATTCCCTCCTCACTTCTTTGAACTGGTAGATTACTCATCTGGAAAATAAGACATGGCGAGGAAATTAGCTCCTTATCTTGGGCTCTAACGCACGATATGGAATATCAAAGAAGTGTGAAATTTCGTAAATGTCCGAGTAGCCTCCACATTATAGATGTGGTCGACAACACACCGATAAGAAGGACTCTACTAGCTACGGCTCTGATACATCCTAGGACACTTTAAAACCTTAGGCTCTGATACCAAGTTTGTCACGCCCCAAACTTGGAGAACGCAACCGGCGCTCAACCGAGTAAACCCAGTTGAGCAAGCCTGTTAAATTTCATTCTACCCAAACTCATTCATGAAATAAGAGGAGATGTACTCCATTAATCAAACACAGAGAAGATTTCATTAACAACTTCCATTTCATTCCCATTAGCAACTTCATTCATAATTTCTAAAATATTACCAGTTTATAGAATTAATGAAAATATAATTTCCAAATACCAACATTTCTAATTCAATTCCCCACATCAAATACCACCCACAACCTGTCTATGGAGCCTCTAAGTACAACAGAAGAAAAATATGGAAAAGTCGGCAACAAGGCCTCGGTTATACCTCAACCATAAAGTACATGAGAAACAAATGATATATGACCTAGAAATGAAGTGGGGCTTACCAAGTCAGCTGAAGAGAGTGTACCACTATCACAGATCAATACCGCTTGTTGTGGAACCACCTGCATCCAATAAGGATGCAGCGCCCTCGGCAAAAGAGACGTTAGTACTGTCGAATAGTACTAGTATGTAAAGCTAAAAGTCCTCTTTCAAAAAAGAATGACCATATAAGAAAAGGAAAACCATATAAACAACAAGTCACAATCAACTATAACCAAATGCCTAATTAAAACACAAAAATTTTCAAAATACGAAAATAATATATATATTTGGTTGGGAGATCATTAGCACTGATATACCACCGTCTTTGTTAGCATGGAGTCCGATCATGCCCGATCGGCTAGGACATCTCCCCACGAACAATGTGGTTTGACATGTGATGCGAAAGAAAGTTGTTACCAAGAGTAGTACCACCATGTGCGCAACATGGCATCTGATCTTCACCCGATCAGCTAGGCCTCCATCCCACATATGCTGTGTGGGTTGACTTTTTCAATTCACAGCTATTACCAGTTTTGTCCCAATTAAGTGGAATAATCACAATTTCACCAATATTTCAATTTCATCCCAAATAAGAGGAATAATCACAATCCACCCCTATATCGGAACGTGTAGTTTTAGTGTAGGCCTTATGACCCACCCTTCCTTGATTTTGCTAATGATACTCCCAAAAAAAAAATATTTTTTTTGATTTGCACACAAAGGTAACATAAATACAATTGTACTCACCCCAACCTCTTTCACATTATATAAATTTTCATTAGTATTTCCAGTCACTCGCAATAACAATATTTCCTTGGCTCATTTGGCCATTTACAAGATTCTTTATTCCTGGAACGGTGGCCGTATTTCATATTACACACTTTTACCTCTTTTATTTTCAAGGACCACCGTCAAATATCAACATACAGAATATTTTAGAATTATATACTTCAAATCCATTTGAAATGGAAACTTTTAACATATAAGGTTTCTTCCCAAAGAATGGGGCATACCAACCAACAATAGAAACACACATCAAACTCATAAACAATCAATACACCATTTATTCTTGCAATACTCTTTCCCAGAAATAACAATGTACAATTTCAACACCCGAGTATGAAAGAACTCGAATCCTACTGGATATATTTATAAAGCAAAGCATTAGTTAAAGCAGCAACTTATGGGCATTAATTGAGTACAAAAGCTTTTAGGCAATTCTATTATTGAAATCATTTTTAAACAATTGAGTCGAGGCTCATTTCATATTTTTTATTGCATCTTCTCATTTCATTTGCACTGTTAGACACAATCATAACTTAAATTCTTGGCACGTTGGCCATACTCGATGTCCCCAATTCACTTATTTCATTTTCAATCATCTTTATAGATTATCAACAACAAGACATTTTCAATCACTTTAGGAACACATATGAGCAAATTAGAGCCTTAAACATATAGAGTTTTTTCCACACAATTTGGCATACTAGCTTTCATTTGAAATAGGACTCAAAGCCATAACATTTTAATATGCAACCCATACTTTGAAACTAATGGAAACATTATGGAATTCGATTCTAAGAGGGAAAGTTTAGCCAACATACCTTGTCTGAGCTTTCCTTAAGTTACTACAATACCTCAACACTTCTAGCAATAACAATCTATACGAAATTAGTGAAAATCGGTTAATAATTAGAAGGATTTCCATGATGTAACTCTCTTAGGAATTTTGTCAAACACCTAACATGAGAAATAGACCACAAGGCTCTACAATGGAGATCCTTTCATCCCTCAACCAATTTTAACAAGAAACTACCCAAAATGGTTCATTAACCCCACATACTACAACTTTGTGTCACATGCATGGCCTATTTCTAACCCCCACAATATATTTGAACTCATAACCTCTTGTAGGAAAGCTTAGAAGTAGGACTTACCCGGATGAAGGATAATATAGTGATTGACCTCCTTGATTCTTGAAGATTGGTTCAAGATTGGATGATTGGGAGGTTAGGTTTTCTCTGTCTCTCTCTAAAATGCTCTCACCTCTCTCTAGACACACTAGAAAATTGTCCCAAATAAAGCCCCAAAGGCTATTTATTAAAATGGGGTCGGGTCGTAAAAACTCCAAAATTTACACAGTCGTGCCGCATGGGGCGCGGTGCGGTAGTGAAAAATGTGATTAGTAAAGAAATTTTGAAGTTTTCTTGAAATCTCCACAGGCGCGCCGCATGGGGCGACGCAGTAGTGTCACATTCTGCTAGCATTTGGTAATTTGGTCATAACTTCTTGTAGGAGTGTCCAAATGACGAACAGTTTGAAGAGTTTGAAACTAGACTCGAAGATATTTCATTTAATAGGTTTTTAACCATATAACTCCTTATGTATATGTAGATATGCTCATCCAAAAGTTGGTCTTATGCGTACTCATTTGGAACTTTAGTCTATCATGTAATTTTCCAACTTGGCTTAGACTTAGGCCTCTCCATAGACCCCACATCACTTATAATATTCCTCGTACACTTATTATCATATCCAATTGATATTCATCATATTAATAAACCTCGTCTACACACAAAATAATATAATTAGCACCCATCAACTTCCTTAATAGCGCTTAAGTACTTCGAAATTTTTCGGGGTGCTACATTGCCATTTACTAATTCCTCCTTCCATTATTAGCTTTATACTTATAAACTGCTTAGGTTATTATGTCTAGTAGGTGTCTTGACTTGTACCTCATAACTACTCCACCGAGGTTAGTCTTGATACTTACTAGGGTACCGATCGTGGTGTACTCATACTACACTTGTGCACATTTTTGTGCAGATCTAGGAATTGGAGACAACAGACTCCGGCAGAGTTAGCTTCTTGATTGCGAGGATTCAAGGTAGAGTTGCTTGGTCATCGTAGTCCGATGGACTACTTTTTCTTTTGATTGTATTGTTAATTCATTATCCAAACATTGTTGCATTTTATGTTGAGATATTTCTATGTATTCCTCTAGAGTTTATGACCTTTTGCTACCTAGTCTTGGGAGGATTGTTGTAAATATTGTCTCGTAGTCTTGTATCACCTTCATTTCGATATTTATATTAAACTTCGCTTTAAAATACCATGCTTGATTGGTTTAACTATGGTAAGTATCCGGCTTACCTGGTCTTAGAGACAAGGTGCCATCACGATGCCTAAGGCAAGATTTTGGGTCGTGACAAGTTGTTATCATAGCTCTAGGTTTATAGGTTCTATGAGTCACGAGCAAGTTTAGTTGAGTCTCGTTGATTGGTACATATACTTCATTCCTATCTGGCGAATTTATTTCTTTCGGAGTTTGAGCCTTTGATTTCTGTTCTGTCACAAATTGTGAGGACACGTACTCCCAAATTAGCTGAGGAAGCACACGCGGACCCTGCTAGAGCAGTGAAAGGCTGGTGCCGAGGTAAAGGCAAAAGAGGGGCATGTGCCGCAGCTTGAGAACCTCCCAGAACAGTCGTTGAGGATCCACTAGTAGCTTCGGTTGGGGGACAGGCACCAGAGGGGCATGTGCCGCAGCTAGAGAACCTCCTAGAACAGTTGTTGAGGATCCACTAGTAGCTTCGGTTGGGGGACAAGCACCGGAGGGGCATGTTGCTTCCCCTGGGCTTCAGGAGACTTTAGCGCAGATCCTGAGCATGTTTGGTACATTGACTCAGGCGGTATTGATTCTAGTTGCACCAGTTACTTCACGGACTGGGGAAGGAGCTCAGACTCCCACCCTCGTACTCCAGAACAATGGGTATATGTTGATCGTGTTCTGGGATTTATGCCCACAAAACCCATTATCGCGGTTCAGCTTGAGGTCAAGCCAGAGGCATCAGAGGAGGAAGAGAAGAGGCTTGAAAGGTTCAAGCAGTATGATCCTCCTAGTTTTAGTGGCGTATCTACCGAGGATGAGCAGGGATTTGTAGACAAGTGCCACTGTATTCTCCGTACCATGGATACTGTGGAGGTGAACGGGGTAGCCTTTACTACATTTTAGTTGTTAGGAGCAGCATATAGGTGGTGGCAAGATTATCAGGAGGGTAGGCCAGCTGATGCAGTGCCACTCACTTGGACACAATTTTCAGATATGTTTTTGAGGGAGTTTGTTCCCTAGACCCTTAGAGATTCATGGCGCACAGAGTTCAAGCAGCTACGTCAGGGGACTATGACGATGTCGGAATATGCCATTAGGTGTTGTCAGTTGTCCCTTCATGCACCTGCCTTGGTTTCTACAGTTAGAAAGTGAGTGCGTAGATTTATCAAGGGGTTCAGTTACGGTCTTAGATTCAACATGGCTCGGGAGTTGAAGACCGATACTCCATTTTAACAACTTGTGGAGATTTCCAGGAGGTTAGAGCATGTTGGGGGTCATGAAAGGGAGTACAGGGAGCCAATATGCCTCGAGGTTCTGGAGGATTTAATGGATCCTACTCTTCAGCTCTGACCTATCACGATGGAGGCTCCATCCATCGCTAGTCAAATTCACACTTTTGACTACTCGTGGTGCTCTAGCTAGTTAGGGACCTCATGGTACTCATATGGGACTATCAACTTTTATTTCACCTACAACACGGGGTTCTTACAGCAGTTATTCCAATTATCCAGCACAGACTCAGCACTAGCAGCCATGCCCGCAGAGGGGTTATTATGAGTGTGGTGATATTAGGCATATCATGAGAGATTGCCACAGATTTCGAACGCGTACAACCAGCTAGAGGTGGAGGATAGGCGGGTAGAGGGCGTCCTAGAGGGGAAGGCCCAGCCCGTTGATAAGCTTTCCCTAGTAGGGCTAAGGCCGCTACACCAGATGATGTCACTACATGTATGGTTTCATTTTTTTTATAGAGGATCATCAGTCTTATTTTGATATGTTCTTATTTATCGGAGTGAGTCTTCATATCTTACTTCATATATGGATGTGTTTCTTGATTCTTGTACTCTGTTTATGTGTTTGCACTTGTTGAGAGATTCTATAGTGGTAGCTCGTGTCTATCATTTTGGATTGTTCACCATTGAGAGCTATGAGACTAGGATGAACTTTCTATTACTTATTATGGTAGGCTGTAATGTGATTTCTGGATAGTTTGGCTACGACTTGTGATTTGAGTGCTTTACCACTATGGGATGTTTGTTACGTGTTGCGATTTCGTTACGCGGAATTGAGTTAGTGAAAGGTTTTCAGTTGGTGTGATGTCTATTCTACTTGTGATTTATAGCTGAGGATGGGATCCTTGTGGTTTTGTGTGGATTGATATGTTTGGACCGGCCTACATGCCGCGGTGTAGTTATATTAGGATGAGATCCTTGTGATTAGTTTTTATGTTTTGCTTCTCCCTTGTGGAATAAATCCGTAGTATGATACTGATAGGGAGTTATACCTATTGGACTTATTCAATAGTTCTCTCATGTGTTTGTCTTACCATATTCGGTCATATTCGAGTTGTGCTTTGTGGGTTTAGATTGCGAGGTACGTGTCTAGGTGGCACTGGGTGTGACATGTTGAATGGGTAAGTGGGTATGAGATCTACATGTTTCTTACATCATTAGAAGTGTTGGGAAGGTTTAGAAAGGGGTTCTAGTTGATACGAGGTTAATTACTAGTGTTGGGTTTGATTTTGGGCAGTTATTGTGATCAGAGTTATTGCACTGGGCATATGGGCAATGTGTTATGTCGTGTGATTATACCTTGTCGGTGCATGCGCGAGCTATTGCAGGTTGATACAGTGTGTTTATATGGGAATCGGGTCTTTGGGGGATGATCGGATGTTGAAATTTGGTTCTAAGGCCTATCGGTATGGGTGGAAGGGATAATCTTCAGTCGAGATGATGTTATCAGGCTTATGCATCTTTGGGTGATGTGGGATCACCCGTGTGTATGTGTATAGTGAGTTCATATGGTGATTTGATGGCTTCAAAGCAACTATTGGCACGTTCTAGGATGAACGTTTGTTTTAGATGGGGAGAATGTAACGACCCGGCTGGTCATTTTGAGCTCTAGCATTCCATTTGGAGGTTTAAGGTCTCGAGTAGCTTCTTATTATGCATAATGACTTGCGCGTTTGGTCGGTTTTGGATTTCGAGCGATTTGAGATTGATTTGGGAGAATCATTCTTATTTTAGAAGCTTAGGTGGTAAGAGTTGGCGGAGATTGACTTTTATGTAGAAGGCTCTAGAATGGTGTTTTGATGATTCAAATAGATTCGTATGGTGATTTTGGACTTAGGCATTTGTACATATTTGGAATTGGAGGAGCGTAGGTTGATTTGATGCTTTTTGGTGAAAGTTTGAAAGTGAAAGGTTTGGAAGGTTGAGAGGTTTGATCGAGAGTTGACTTTGTTGATAACATGTTCGGATTGTGATTTCGGGAGTTGGTATAATTCTGTTGTGTCATTTGGGACTTGCATGTAAAATTTGAGGTCATTTCGAGTTAAATTGATAGGCTTGAATTGAGGTGTGATTAATAGATTTAATGTTGTTGATGTGATTTGAGGCCTCGAGCAGGTCTACATTATGTTAACAGATTGGTTGGTATGAATGGACAGGTTCTCAGGGGCCTCGGGCGTGTTTTGGATGAGTATCAGATCATTTACATATTATTAGGGAGGTCTGGTTCTTGTGTTTCGCATATGTACTTGTTGGAGCGCATATGTGGATCCGCTTCTATGATGTTGTGGTGAAGGGTGATGGGTCGCGTGTTCGGTGGTCGCATCTGCAGGTGAAGGGTCGCGTGTTTGGTGGTCGCATCTGCGGTATATGGAGGGCAGATGCGGGAAGGAGTCTTAAATTGAGAGGCCGCCTCTGTGGTGGTATTGGAACATCTGCAGTGTCGTAGATGCGATCAATTTTGCCCAGGTGCGGTCCCTAGTCTAGTAAGTTGCGCCGTAGATGCGGGATTTTTGCTCATAGATGCGCTTTTTGTCCGCAAATGCGGAAATCCCTGCGCAGATTTCATATATATCGAGGGTTTGGTTCTTTTATCATATTTTGAGTTAGAGATCTCGGTTTTGTACGATTGTGGAGAGGATTTTTAGGATTTGGATTGGGGTAGGTATTTTTTACTCGGATTTGGTTATATTTCATTATTTTATCTTTAATTTTATCATTTAATTAGTGATTTGAATTAGAGAAATTGGGGATTCTCGTAAAAAGTTTTCTATATCATAAAATGATGATTTGGAGGCCGATTTGAGGTCGGAATTGGATGATTTTGGTATGGTGGGACTAGTATCAGAATGGGTATTCGGATTTTTTGAGGTTTGTAGGGTTCCGAAGTGCGGGTTGACTTTTTGGTTTTCATTAAAGATCGAAGCTTTATTATGCGAAATAGTTTCCTATGGCTTTTATTTATGATGTTAAGTTATTTTGGCTAAATTCGAGCCGTTCGAAGGCTATTTCACACGGAAAGGACTTTATAGAGTATGGATTTAGCTTCTTTGAGGTATATCTTGCCTAACTTTATGTGGGGGAACTACCCCATAGGATTTGGATTGGTTGCATTATTAGGATTATGTGGAAGATGCATCCGCGAGGTGACTAGTGTGTACATGTGCTTATATGTGGTATTTGACCAATTAGACTCCTAGGATTCTTTCATGCATTAATTGAAGTTCTCATATTATGTTATATCCTCCATGTTAAATTTACTCCTGCATGCTTTATTGAAAGTTGTTAGCACATGTTCTATCTTTTATTTGTCAAGTTTACTTTTATATGCTTAGTTGAAGTTGTTACCTCTTTTTTTGTCATGTTACCTCTTTTATTGTTGAATTAATCTTATTTGAAATTGTTGTCAAGTTATACTCATTCATTTAGACATAGTTGCAGTTACATGCCATCTCTTTCATTCTTAGTTTATGTTGTACACTAGAATTTGAAGTTGTCATTTCAGAAAAATACCTTCATTATTGAGTTTATTCTTAAGCTATTAATTGAGGTTGAAGTTATTGAGAGCCATTAACCTGTTTAGTTGAAGTTGTTGCTTAATGGAGTATCTTCATTGTTGAGTTATTTTCCTGTTTCATTTTGTTGCTATTGAGATTCGTGTACACATTATGGGTTAGCCGTGGGGTATGTGTTGTGATGACATTGGTATTGTTGTTTTGGAAATGTTGTGGCCTATGCACACGTGTGGTACATGTTGATATGTCGTGTTGGTATTTTTGGCACATGTGGATTTGTTGTGTGAATTGATTGTTGCTATGCGGAGTAAAAGGGTGCCATCTCACTATTGTTGACTATGCAGAGTGATACGGGTGGGTATTGATATATTATTGGGGTGGAGTGATATGGGTGACTATTGATATACTGTCTAGGCAGAGCGATATGTATGGCTATTGTATTATTGTCTAGGCAGAGCGATACGGGTGACTATTGTGATATTGTCTGGGTGGAGTAATACAGGTGGCTATTGTCTATACTGTTTTGGCGTAGCGATAAGGGTGGCTATTATGATATTGACAATGCAGAAAGACAAGGGTGCTAGGTCAGGGATGATATGTGACGGCCTGGGGGCATAATATTGATTATATTCATGTGATGACGTGATTTTCCTTGTGTGTGTCATGCACCTTATGTGACTTGATATGTTGTTTCTAATGAGCTACTCGATGTCTTTGATATAACTTGTTGACTTGGACTGTAATAGTACACTCACACATACATACACCGTAGCATGTCATTTATACCAGTTCAGGAGCATGAAACTTGACATTCATTGATTATGCATTTGTATTCTTGTATATTTGCTTTTATTGTAATATTGAGCATGTGACTACACGTGGCGGATTATGATATTGAGCTGGTGATCATGCCAGGTGGATTGTGATATTGAGCATGTAACTACGCCTTGCGGATTGTGATATTTAGCTTGTGATCATGCTGGGTGGATTGTGATATTGAGTCTATGACCATACTGGGCGGATTGAGGTATTAGCACGTGAGTTGTCTGTGCATCACGTGAGTTGTCCATGCAATTGTGATTGATAATGTGAGTGTGATGTGTCATGTGTATATGATTTATGATTTGGGACTCGTGGCTTGTGGTTTTGATGAGTGGTATCGCGGGTGGTTTTGTTGTATACCTTGTGTTAGAACGTCTTGATTGTTTGGTTGTAATTTGTTTACTTTATTTGGTTTCACTGGTACTTTAATGGTATTCTGATTACTTTACTATTTTTATCACATGCTTATTCCTTATTACCATTTACTGATTCATGCTTCCATTATTAGCTTTATACTCATATACTGCTCAGGTTATTATGTCTAGCAGGTGTCTTGACTTCTACCTCGTCACTACTCCACCGAGGTTAGTCTTGATACTTAGTAGGTACTGACCGTGGTGTACTCATACTACAATTCTGCACATTTTGTTTGCAGATCCAGGTATTGGAGATAACGAACTCGGGCAAAGTTAGCTTCTTGATCACGAGGATTCAAGGTAGAGATGCTTGATCGTCGTAGTCCGCTGAAGTCCTTTTCCTAATGATTGTATTGTTTATTCGTTATCCGGTCAGAATTGTATTTTCTTTTGCGATATTTCTATGTATTCCTCTAGAGTTTGTGACTCTGTACTGCCTAGTCTTGGGAGGATTATTGTGATTATTGTCGCGTAGGCTTGTATCACTTTTATTTCAGTATTCATATTAAACTTTCTTTAAAATATCATGCTCGATAGGTTTAGCTGTGGTAAGTAATCGGCTTACCTAGTCTTAGAGATTAGGTGTCATCACGACGCCTAAAGCGAGATTTTGGGTTGTGACATTAACGCATGTGATAATTTTTTATGTGCTTGAGTTGTTTATTAAAACTGAATTATTGGAGGTTGCTAAGACCTCAAATATTTTTCACAAGTCATCTCTGATTTCTAATGTGCCATCTTTTAATCTTACTGAGCGTCCCACCAAGAGATTGTGAGTTTGAGTCACCCCAAATACAAGGTGGGAAGTTCTTGGAGGGAGGGAGCTGAGGGTCTATCGGAAACAACATCTCTACCCCATGGTAGGGATAAGGTCTGCGTACACACTACCCTCCCCAGACCCCACTAGTGGAATTATACTGGGTTGTTGTTGTTGTTGTTGTTGAGGCTCCAACTGAAGCTTATGTGTCATGTAGGGATCCACTGAGTAGTTATTAATAACTTTGTAGTTATACAACAATGTTATCACAAAGTACAACACCAAAATTGACCCAACACTTAGTAGCTATGGCCATGGTTGTACTAGTTTTGGCACATAATTTTTCATTGAAAATTATCATTATCATAGTTTCGGTGATGGTGCAGGAATCAGCAACGCAACCAACACATTTGTTACTACTGTAATCCAACAGATTCCAATGTTTTCATATATATATTGACTCGTGTTGAAGTTAATGCTTATGTCGACGAAGGGGGTGATTATTCTGACGGTGATGCACAGAACAACGCATATAAGTCTGATGAAGTTGACGACTCTGGTTCTGATCACGGCGTTGACGATGATGGCCAATCACAAGTCGATGATGTACATCAGATATAACCATTTCATAGAGAGAATATTTCATTTTTATGTGATACTCAGGGGCGCCAAGAAGTGTTTGTATCTACCCGTGAGTCAAAGTGTATTCATTGCAAAGTTTGGATGGATGACAATGCAACTGCTCTTGCGTTTACAACATTGTTCCCCACTAAGGAGAGATTGAAAAAGCTGTGAAATTATAGAGTTTGCGGGCAAATAGGGAGTTTGAGGTATGAGAAGCAAAAAATAATTCGTGGGCCATTCACTGTAGGAGGTGAGAATCCGGATGCTAGAGGATGCTCTAAGGTAGGAAAACTCCAACAAATTTATGGATAATTAAAAATTACTATGGCAAGCACACATGTCTGATGGGTGTAATCCTAGAGGATCATTATAACTTGGATACTAACCTTATTGCTAATTTGTTGTTACCTTATAGTAGGAATAATCCTCAGTTCAAGCTTAAAGAGGAGCAGACTATAGTCAAGTTTGCAGTGTCACATATACTTTGTCATATAAAAGAGCTTGGCTTGGTCCTATGAGTGCATTCAAGATAATATATGGTGACTTTGATGAGTCATTTCCATAGCTTCCCATGTACATGAATGCACTCCACGGGTGCATACAGATCAATCAACAATAGAGATAAATGTATTTAATTATGTATTTGGGGCATTTAAACCTTGTATTAAAGGATTTAAGAGCTTCAGACCTGTTATATCCAATTATAGTACAAACATTTATGGAAAGTATGACTTGAAGATTTTAAATGATGTGAACAAATGCAAATTGGCAGATATTCTCACTAGCATTTGCAATTGTCGATAAGGAGTCAAAAGAATTTTGGTCGTGGTTCTTGTCATGCCTTGAAGTGCATGTTGTCAAAGGTCACAAGGGACTTACATAACATATCAAATCAGGCTCCTAAAATTATTTAAATTTTTGAGGAACTCGTCCAGTTGCATAAGCCGAATGCATATAATCGGTTAAGTCTTAAGCATTTGGATAGCAGTTAGAGGGAATGATGTGGCATGCTGCTATCCAATACCAAGAACACAAATTCAAAAATTCTACGCAATGTATAAGAGATGTGAAACCAGCAGCTTATAATTACCTCTCTGAATCTTTCAATGATTTTTTGAAGAAAGCTCGAGGGCTACCAGTTACTGCTATGATTTGGATGACATTCAAGTAGTCGGTTGAGAGTTTCCTGTCCAGGAAGCAGCTTGGCCAATAACTCATCGATGATCAAGAGTTGTGGCCTCCGGTAATGAAAAACAAGTTCAAAAGTTATGAGTTGAAGTCGAAAAATTACAAGGTAACAACTTATATTCAAGAAACATGTGTATTTGAGGTTGAAACATGGCGGCGTGAAGGTCGCGATGGTAGAAAGAATGTTATCAATTTTTCAAGGAGGATATGTTAATGCCGAAAGTGGCAAGTCTATCACATGCCATATTCAAACGTTTTGAAAGTCACTAAACATATGAATAGGATCGCACACAATCTAGTGCATGACTACGACATCACGAAGATTACTGGCCAGAGCCGCCATTTCAGTAATGAAGCTTACTGGCCAGAGTCGCCATTTAAGATGAAATGCAATGAGACACTAATCTGCAAAAAAGGCAGAAAAAGGTTTACACGTATTCACAATGAGATGGATGTTGGCAGTTCAACATAGGCAAGAGCTTGTGGAATCTGTAGAGAGACAGGACAGGATAGGCATGGTTGCTCCAACCAAGAACACGCGCGCCAGAATCGGAGATAATAATTGTTGCTATGTATTTGTGCAATAATTTCTTTTGTACGAGTGTTTTGTACTACTTTTAATATTGTTGTGGTTTTATGTTTATCTATTGTTGTAATTTTTAGTGTAATATTTTCACTTCTAGTTGGTGCTATAATGTATGAAAGTTTTATTACAAAAATACTTGGGTGTACTAATTTTGTTGTTTGAGTGCAATGGAGCTTAGGGATATCAAAAACTTAAAATGACTATATAATATTCGGCTAGAACGCAGGCTTAAGAGCTTTTTGTTGGGCATGTCATCCTAGAAAAGGTATTTTTCATTAGCTAACACATTTCGTTTCTCATCTTCTATTAAATATCGATTAGTTGCTTCGGTTTGTTCCCTAGCAAGTTTGAGAATGTAGAATCTCCATCGCCTTACCAGCATCCTATTATTTTCCTTCTGTATCTGCCTAACAATAACCTCATTCTCATCGAGGTCTCTTTGAGGCATTCACATTGAAAATTTTCTTGGTATAGGAGCACCAACAATTTCTCAAATTATAGTTAATGGTCCATCAGGTTTGGGGCGTATCGCTAGTCTAGTGCGCCTTCATCATTATTGTAAAAAAATCTGAAAACACCATATATTGAAGTAGTGCTCCATTCTCCACCATTTAAGTCGAGCCTTCTGATATGTACTAGGGAAAGAGGAAATAAAAGTGTTTGAAGGAAGGTATTTGCTTCCGAGTTGGTGTATGGGTTGTCGATCTGCATAGTATTAGAGTTAGGCTGTTCTAATTTGATAGTGGACGGTGGATGACTGCTGTGAGTCATCATGAATGGTGGTGCAAAAAAAGAAAATAACGACAGTTGTAAGTTGATTGAGAGGTCTAAGAAGAAGTCTATTGGCATAAAGTTAGAGAGATGTGGGAGGTCTCTCTCTGCATCACTGTGTAGAACTGATTGCTTTTACTAACACTGTACTAAGTCGCAAAATATTAAATCACTAAATAAGAATAAAACTCATTAACATAATGGATATGGGTTTCTTTCTACAAAACCAGGATATATGATCAATATTATAAACAAAGTTGTATTAATGTGAAAACTGACCGTTGGCATATAGTGCTAATTAAACTAAGTATAATTTTTTTTTTTTGGGTGATGGGGAGGTTGGCATTGACCCGACCTTATTTATAATATAAGAAAAAAGTACAAAAGTAGTGGGACATAAAACCAAACCTCCTATTAATAAGTACCACCTAGAAATACGACCTTACCAGTACATAAAACAGAACCGATGGAGAACTATAGAACAGTAGTATGTGCCGACTATCAAAAGGATCTACTGCCCCAAGACTAAGCTTTTAAAATGCAAAAAGACTAGAACATAAAGGAAATTACAAAAGAAGGGTACCAGGTACTAAGAATCCTGTACAAAAAAAATTTTAACAACTTTGTGCCTTAAATTAGGAACCTGCATCATGTCGAGTCTGTAGTGGCCAATAGCTTGCTTCGAAAGATTTATTTGATTGAAGATTACAACGTCCTGAATATCATGGCTCCATTTAAGTAAAACATCTTCCACATTATTCGCTTCCCTATAATAATGTCTAATGATGATATTATGTTGATGAATGTATTGGTGAGCCTCCCTAATGGTATCCTCAATGTTCCATGGAGGAGCATAAATATTGTTCAGCATATCAACTGTGAATTTAGAATCACATTTCAAAATAACCTTATCATAGCCATTAGAATTGTTGAGGTTTTTTAATTTAAGATGAAATAGTCTTAAAATGAGGGTGAATGGGAAATGGAGGGAAAAATAAAATTTTTGAGTAAAATTTTAAGTTTTCCCCTCTTGACAATGAGACATTGTCCCATATTGGAAGAGGAAAAGATTTTTGGTGGGTATATATATAATTGCTCTTCTTGTAGCTCTTAAAGAGTTAAGAAGAAAGCAAGCCTCGCGCCGTCGTCGTCGTCGTCGTCGTCGCTCGCTCGGCTCGGCTTCGGCTACGGTCAATTGATTGATTAATATTTTGGACCAAATTTATTTGTTAATAGTAAATATCAACATAAGATTATCCGCATTTGTAACGGATATGTTTCAATCCGTGTATTGACCACCACCTGCAATAGCAGCCGCTTAATGCTCTTCCCACCATGGCCAAGTGCTTGCTCCACAAACAAGCTAGTGCATTCTCCACAATGGAGGGTGGAGGGTCGTTCATCTTCAAAGCTGACTGCTATAAATATGTGCAGCAGCTGTTGAAGAAAGACAAAAAAAAAATACCAAACTGAAAACGCTCAACTTTGACTATACATTGCACTCCTTCCTCTCAGCATTTCCATACGATTTTCTGAGTTTCTACTCCTTTGTTCTGCATTGTTTTAACTACAAACAAAGCAACTGTAAGTGTAATTTGCTACCGAACTTTGTGTTCGCTGAAACACTGGGGTTTGAAGTACCGCTACACCAGTGTGTGATTCATTCTATCCTGGGAGGAAATAATCCATAACCTTGGGAACTAGGAGGGGATTAAAATTCCTTAAGGAAACACTGTGAATTCAGTGGGCTCGAATTAATTACTGTTTCATTACGATAACTTATATTTTCCTGAATTCATAGCCTTAGATAAAGCCGGTGAAGAAGCTGAATGGCTCCGGAATTTCTTGGAAGACATTCCATTTTGGCCCAAACCGTTGGCACCAATATGCATACATTGTGATAGTTAAGCGGCAATTGGAAGGGCTGGGAGCGTTATGTATAACGGTAAATCTCGTCATATACGACGAAGACATAAAACCGTTAGGCAATTTCTCTCTAGAGGAATTATTACGATTGACTATGTAAAGTCAAGTGGTAATGTGTCGGATCCACTTACAAAAGGCCTAACTAGAGAGGTAGTTGAGAAATCATCAAGGGGAATGGGGCTATGGCCGAGAACAGGTCATTGTGGGGGTAACTATACCTAGAAGACTAGAGATCCCAAGATCTAGGGTCAAGGAGATCAAACAAAGTCATTAATAACGGTTCAACATTGTCAAATAAAATTTTAGTCCGTTCTAGTAATGAGACAATGTTCAGTACCAAGGATAAAGCATTAATGCTTTTTAATGATTTCTAAATTTGATACGGGGTATATCAAATAGTGTATCTACAGGATGACACATTTAGGAATCACCTATGTAAGTGTGAAGTGTTAGCCGCTTCAAGGAGAACTTTGTAAGGCCAGTTCTCTATGCACTTATGAAACCAGGCGGTGTTCATGGCTGAAACGAACACAACAATGAGAACCAAAGACGGTTAAGAGTTGATTGTGTGACTTATGGTTGTCTAGGTATACACCAAAGATCGACGGTTCAAAGATATCAAATCTACCGATTGACCGAGTATATCCGACATAAGTTCACTACGGAAAGTTCAAAGGGAAACCTACTTATCCAGATACGATTAATCATTGCTTGCAAATTACACAATTTTTCCATGCATACTTTCGTGATATAGCCATTCCCCATTCATGTGGGGGATTGTTGAGGTTTTTTTATTTAAGATTAAATAGTCTTAAAATGAGGGAGAATGGGAAATGGAGGAAAAAATGAAATTTTTGAGTAAAATTTTAAGTTTCCCCCTCTTGACAACCAGTCATTGTCCCATATTGGAAGAGAAAAAGATTTTTGGTGGGTATATATATAATTGCTCTTCTTGTAGCTCTTAAAGAGTTAAGAAGAAAGCAAGCCTCGCGCCGTCGTCGTCGTCGCTCGCTCGGCTCGGCTTCGGCTTCGGCTTCGGTCAATTGATTGATTAATTTTTTGGATCAAATTTATTTGTTAATAGTAAATATCAACATAAGATTATCCGCATTTGTAACGGATATGTTTCAATCCGTGTATTGACCACCACCTGCAATAGCAGCCGTCTAATGCTCTTCCCACCATGGCCAAGTGCTTGCTCCACAAACAAGCTAGTGCATGCTCCACAATGGAGGGTGGAGGGTCGTTCATCTTCAAAGCTGACTGCTATAAATATGTGCAGCAGCTGTTGAAAAAAGACAAAAAAAAATACCAAACTGAAAACGCTCAACTTTGGCTATACATTGCACTCCTTCCTCTCAGCATTTCCATACGATTTTTTGAGTTTTTACTCCTTTGTTCTGCATTGTTTTAACTACAAACAAAGCAACTATAAGTGTGATTTGCTACCGAACTTTGTGTTCGCTGAAACACTGGGGTTTGAAGTACCGCTACACCAGTGTGTGATACGTTCTATCCTGGGAGGAAATAATCTATAACCTTGGGTACTAGGAGGGGATTAAAATTCCTTAAGAAAATAATGTGAATTCAGTGGGCTCGAATTAATTACTGTTTCAGTACGATAACTTATATTTCCCAGAATTATTATTTACAAACACAACAATATTGGCGGGACTAACAATTTTAAGGAATTTTAATATTTATTTCTGTATTTGTGTTATTCTTATTATTCTGCAAACTAAAACCTTTGTGGTTTTGTGTACTTCCGTTTTGGAGAGTAAAGCCTTTAGGGCGTTTTGTTGGAGATTAAAATCTGCGTGATTTTTACTCCAGTTTGAAAACGTGTATTAAACGTTTGTTTGTGTCATTCTTTTACAGAAAAAATAATGACTGAAAGCGAAAACCAATCTATTCCGACGGTGACTGCCAACGCATCGACAAGCCGAACACCGGCGTTGGCGCCGACAGAAAAACTCAGAAAATTTTTCGGGATTGATTTCAAGCGCTGGCAGCAGAAGATGTTCTTCTACTTAACTACGTTATGTCTACAGAAGTTCATCAAGTAAGATGTTCCTGATCTGCCAGATAAAACTCCAGAGAATGAACGCTTTATCATGATTGAAGCGTGAAAGCATTCTGATTTTTTATGCAAGAATTATATTCTTAGAGAACTGGATGATAATCTGTGTAATGTATACAGTGGCGTGGAGACGTCAAAAGAATTGATGAATGCGCTTGAAACGAAATATAAAACTGAAGATGCCGGGATGAAGAAATTCGTTGCCGCAAAATTTTTGGACTACAAAATGGTAGATTGCAAGTCTGTTATTACCCAAGTTCAGGAATTGCAAGTGATTATTCATGATCTACTTGCTGAAGGTCTTGTCATCAATGAAGCATTCCAAGTAGCAGCAATAATTGAGAAGTTGCCTCCGTTGTGGAAGGACTTCAAAAATTATTTGAAACACAAACGAAAGGAAATGTCCCTTGAAAATCTCATTGTTCGGTTGAGAATCGAAGAGGACAATAAAGCTGCTGAAAGGAGAGGCCGTGGAAATTCAACAATAATGGGAGCAAATATTGTTGAAGATAACAAAAAGAGGAAGAAGGCTTATGGTCCGAAATACAACCCAAGCAAGAAGCGGTTCAGTGGAAACTGCTACAACTGTGGGAAAATCGGACGCAAATCTACGGAGTGTCGTGCTCCGAAGAAAGACAAGAAAAGGGGTCAAGCAAACATGGTAGTAAAGCATGATGATGTTGATAACTTGTGTGCCATGCTTTCTGAATGTAACTTGCTGGGAAATCCTAAACTGTGGTGGTTTGATTCAGGAGCCACTCGTCATGTTTGTGCAGTTAGAGAAGCTTTTGCTACTTATGCTCCTGCTGGACCCGGAGAGACAGTTTATATAGGAAATGCTTCAACAGCAAAAGTTGAAGGATATTGAAGATATTTCTGAAAATGACTTCTGGCAAGGTCATGACTTTGAACAATGTCCTTCATGTTCCCGAAATGAGAAAGAATTTAGTCTCTACTGGACTTCTTGTTAAGCACGGTTTTAAGTGCGTTTTTGTGTCCGACAAGGTTGTCATAAGTAAGAATGAAATATTTGTAGGAAAAAGTTACCTCACAGAGGGCCTTTTCAATCTAAATGTAATGGTTGTGGAAAACAACAATAATATTTCAGCTTCTTCTTACTTATTTGAGTCAAATGATTTATGGCATGTACGTTTGGGTCATGTCAATTATAAAACCTTGCGGAAAATGATTAACTTGGAAGTACTGCCTAAGTTTGAATGCGAAAAATTAAAATGTCAAACATGTGTGGAATCTAAGTATGTTAAACATCTTTATAAGTCAGTTGAAAGGAATTCAAATCCTTTAGACTTAATTCACACAGATATTTGTGATATGAAGTCAATACCATCTCGCGGTAGAAAGAAGTATTTCATAACTTTTATTGATGATGGTACTCGATATTGCTATGTTTACTTACTGAATAGTAAAGATGAAGTAATAGACGCATTCAGGCAATATAAAAATAAAGTTGAAACGTAACTTAACAAGAAAGTAAAAATGATAAGAAGTGATAGGGGTGGTAAATATGAATCTTCTTTTGAAGAAATATGTTTAGAATATGGAATTATTCATTAAACAACAGCCCCTTACACGCCCCAATCTAATGGGATTGCGGAAAGAAAGAATAGCACATTAAAGGAGATGATGAACGCGTTGTTGATAAGTTCTAGTTTGCCACAGAACTTGTGGGGGGAAGCCTTTCTTACGGCTAATCAAATATTAAATCGAGTGCCCCATAACAAAACATAATCCATTCCATATGAAAAATAAAAAGGAAGGAAGACCAACTTGAATTATTTTAAAGTGTGGGGGTATCTGGCAAAAGTGCAAGTTCTTAAAACCAAAAGGGTAAGGATAGGACCGAAAACCGTTGATTGTGTTTTCATAGGATATGCAACAAATAGTAAAGCATATCGATTTCTGGTTCATAAATCAAAAAATCCCGACATTCATAATAATACAGTTATAGAATCAGATAATGCTGAGTTCTTTGAAAATATATATCCGTATAAAAAGGAATGTGAGTCGTTTGGTGAAGGATCTAAACGACCTCGAGAAGAAACAAAAGAAAGTATATGTAATCAGGAGGATCCAAGACGTAGTAAACGTCAAAGAACGTCTACTTTATTTGGACCAGATTTTGTGACTTTCTTATTAGAGAATGAGCCTCAAACATTTAAAGAAGCTATGACTTCTTCCGAATCATTGTTTTGGAAAGAGGAAAAGATTTTTGGTGGGTAAGGGTTGATTGTGTGACTTATGGTTGTCTAGGTATACACCAAAGATTGACGGTTCAAAGATATCAAATCTACCGATTGACCGAGTATATCCGACATAAGTTCACTACGAAAAGTTCAAAGGGAAACCTACTTATCCAGATGCGATTAATCATTGCTTGCAAATCACACAATTTTTCCATGCATACTTCCATGATATAGCCATTTCCCATTCACGTGGGGGATTGTTGAGGTTTTTTGTTTAAGATGAAATAGTCTTAAAATGAGGGTGAATGGGAAATGGAGGGAAAAATAAAATTTTTGAGTAAAATTTTAAGTTTTCCCCTCTTGACAATGAGACATTGTTCCATATTGGAAGAGAAAAAGATTTTTGGTGGGTATATATATAATTGCTCTTCTTGTAGCTCTTAAAGAGTTAAGAAGAAAGCAAGCCTCGTGCCGTCGTCGTCGCTCGCTCGCTCGGCTCGGCTTCGGCTTCGGCTTCGGTCAATTGATTGATTAATATTTTGGACCAAATTTATTTGTTAATAGTAAATATTAACATAAGATTATCCGCATTTGTAACGGATATGTTCCAATCCATGTATTGACCACCACCTGCAATAGCAGCCGCCTAATGCTCTTCCCACCATGGCCAAGTGCTTGCTCCACAAACAAGCTAGTTCATGCTCCACAATGGAGGGTGGAGGGTCGTTTATCTTCAAAGCTGAATGCTATAAATATGTGCAGCAGCTGTTGAAGAAAGACAAAAAAAAATACCAAACTGAAAACGCTCAACTTTGGCTATACATTGCACTCCTTCCTCTCAGCATTTCCATACGATTTTATGAGTTTCTACTCCTTTGTTCTGCATTGTTTTAACTACAAACAAAGCAACTGTAAGTGTGATTTGCTACCGAAATTTGTGTTCGCTGAAACACTGGGGTTTGAAGTACCGCTACACAGTGTGTGATTCGTTCTATCCTGGGAGAAAATAATCCATAACCTTGGGTACTAGGAGGGGATTAAAATTCCTTAAGGAAACACTGTGAATTCAGTGGGCTCGAATTAATTACTGTTTCATTACGATAACTTATATTTCCCAGAATTATTATTTACAAATACAGCAATATTGGTGGGACTAACAAGAATGACACCATTTTAATCCAAGTAGAGTTGCCTTATCTTCTTCCTAGTTATTAGTACCAGTGCCTAAACTCTGTGAGAATGCCATGATCAAATCACCTCTATAGTTCCTTAGGATTACTCCAGCCTCAATAGAGTTGTTGCCTTGTTTGCTTCCATCTGTATTGAGTTTGGCTCATCCAAAGGTTAGTTTGTTCTATTTCACCGGAAAACATACAATCTTAGCAGTTAAGGATAGAAGCCTATCATAAATCCCATACCAAGGAACAACCCCTTCTATCTGAACATTATGCTTAGAAATCACCCATCTAAACTGAGAGATAAGCACATCTAGCTTTCCATAATTCCCAATAAATAATAATAGGGGTAATTTTGTTAATGACCTGAAGTACCTTGTTCTTAGGTTTGACGCTCTGTCAGTTGATGAGTATAGTCAAAATAGCCTTATTATCCCAAATGATCCCCAGGGGAGCCCCAAATTGCCTCCAAGTGTTCATAGCTAGCTCTCCAGTAACAAAAGTATGGTGTATAGTCTCAACTTGTGGTGTCTTGCAACAATTGCATCTGGAAACTACATGTTGTCCAAATCTAATAATTATATCATCAAAAGGCAATTTCCTCTGAATCAATCTCCATACCAAAAAAGGACATCTTGAAAGAGAGGTATTTGTGCCAAAATTCCTTGAAGTTCTAGAGTTGTTTCTCTGTAATAACCCAGCCAGTCGTTTTGAGTATTTGCATTCCGTTCAGCTGTTTGAAATCTTGGTCAGCATCGTATAATGTATTATAACTTAGGTGAATCATCGATTTTGGTTTTCTGATTATTTGGAATTGAATTGGATGGCTGATTCTCAACTAAGAAACTTTAAGTTGGAAGGGTTGACCAAGTTTTCCTTTTGAGTATTTGACCCTGGATCAGTGTTTTGATGGTTGTGTTAGGTCCGTATGGTGATTTTAGTCTCGGGCGTATGCCCGGATTTGCATTTTGATATATCTAGAAGGTTTCGGCACTAATTGGCGAAAGTTGGAAATTTGAAAGTTTGAAATATTCATAAGTTTGATTGAGAGTTGACTTTGATGATATTGGATTCAGATTGTGATTTCGGGAATTGGAATAGCTTTGTTATGTCATTTGGGACTTGTGCACAAAACTTGAGTTCATTCCGAGTTGATTTTATATGATTCAGCACGGGTTTTGGAAGTTGAAAGTTCAAAAGTTTATTAAGTTCAATTTGAGACGTGATTCGTGATATTGATGTTGTTATGCATTATTTGAGGCCTCGAGTAAGTTCGTGTTATGTTATGGGACATGTTATAATGTTCGGACGGGGTCCCGAGAGGCTTAGACGTGATTCGGATCGATTTTAGACTTTTTTTCTTCATGTCTTCATTACTGGTTGTTGCTGGTTTCTGATGCCTCGATTGTCCTTCGCGATCGCGAAGATGGGTATGCGATCACATAGAGGAAATCTGGCGCCATGCATTTTCTTCATCGTGGTCTCGATTTGATGGCTGCATTCGCGATCGCATGATAGGAACCGCGATCGCGTATAGTAGAGACGGGGAGCTACGAGTTGGTAAGTTGTCCTCTGCATTCGCGAAGGTTGGGTGCCTGTGTGCTTCGCATTTGCATTGCTAGTGTCGTGGACGCGTAGAGATTTTCTTGGTGGCAGTGGCTTTTGTGCTTCGCGATTGCAATGTTTGTTCCATGATCCCATATAGTATTTCTGGGGATGTGCTTTTTCTTCTTCGCGATCGCGAAGGTATTTCCCCGATCGTGATTCATTGATTTGTCCAGTGATTATAAGTGCTCTATTTCGGAGGTTTCGGCTATGTTTGCATATTTGGAGCTATGGAACTCGTATTGAGACGATTTTTGCAGCGATTTTCACCATATGGATTGGGGTAAATGTTCTCTACTCGGTGTTGATTTTATTTCATGAATCTATCTTCGTTTTTTGCATTTGATTGAGGATTTAAAGAGAGAAATTAGGGGGGGGGGGTCTAATGTTTCATAGAGTAAATTTTTGAGTTTTGAACGTCGATTCAAAGACGAATTTGAGTGAAACTAGTATGATTGAACTCGTAACTGAATGGGTTGTCGTATTTTTTGAGTTTTGTCCGGTTCTGAGGTACGAGCTCGGGTTTGAATTGTTTGTTGAATTTGGGGCTTTTGATTAAAGATTCGACCTTTACCGATTGGATTTCCTTCCTTTGGCAATTTTTGATGTTCTTGAGTTTCTTTTGGCTAGTTTCGAGCCGTTCAAAGGTCGTACGCGCGGGATGGCAATTTTGGGGTATCTTTTAGCTTGCTCGGTATCGGATTTGGCTTGGTCAAGGTAAGTAACATTTCTAAACTTAGTGTTGAGGGTATGAACCCTGAATATACGTGTTATGTGTTTGGTCTTAAGGTGACGCACATGCTAGGTGACTGGCGTGTGGGTGTGCACCGTGTAAATTTTGACTCGGTTGATTCTGTGGTACTGTGTAGTTTATCTATCTTATTTCTATCCATGAAATTTCAACATGCTAGACTAATTGAGCGGTGATCCATGTTAGAAACCATGTTTAGGCTATATGTTTATTCTGTTGGGACCTACTAAGGTCATTTTTATTGTTGAGTTTTTTGCTTAAATTGCATTTACATACTCAATCATATTCATTCATGTACATATCATACCTCAGTCTCTGCTATTATTTGTTGTCAAATCATGTTGTATCATTATTTGGGTTGTTGGACATGAGATTTGTGAGCCCTAGAGACTAGAGAAATTGAAGAATGAGTTGGGGCCTCAGGCCGGATTGTGAGTGATATTGATGGGATCGGGCTGCATGCCGCAACATGTATTATTAATTCATGATGGGATCGGGTTGCATGTCACAACAGCTATGATTGATTCATGATGGGATCAGGTTGCACGTCGCACCAAGTATTATTGATTTATGATGTGATCGGGTTGCACGCCGCCGTAGGGACTATTGATTCATGAAGGGATTGCATTACACGCCGTAGCAGGTTATATTAGCGCTTTGGCAGGCTTCGCTCCTCCGAAGTCTGCACACCCATAGTGAGTGCAGTTACTATTGATTCATAATGGGATCGGAGTGCGCGGTGCAGCAGGTACCGTACGGTGCTGAGTGACTGAGTGATTGAGCGTGATGAGTGGGAGTGTGAGATTGTGATATTTAGTACTCTGAGAGTGTGAGTGCATAAGTTCATTATTGTGACACATTGCATCTGACATGCATACTTGTCATACAGGCATAGAGGTGCATTTCCTCATGTTACACGGTTTTTTGAACTTTATGACATCACATGCTCATTGACATGTAGGCATAGAGATGTACTTTCCTCATGCTATCTAAGATTGAATCTTATCTGTTGTTGAAAGTTTTTGGGAAAAATCAAAGGTTTCTAACTTACTCATATTTTGGTGATTTTGGTGAAGGATTTGGGTTTTACTTTTATACTTGAAAAACATAACTATTTTCTGTAACTGTAAACTAGCTGAGCATCAAATATCTGAGTTATTTCTTGTACCACTTTTATTATATTGTTATGAGCTGTTGTTGGCTATTGGTGTTGACTCTGACCTTTGTCCCATATCATCACTACTTTTAACCTAAGTTTAGGTTTGTTACTTATTGAGTACATGGGGTCGGTTGTACTTATACTACACTTCTGCACCTTGCGTGCAGATTTTGGATGTTGATGTTGCTGTGTATGGTGGGAGATGGCATTGAAGATGTTCCTACGTTCCGGTCATTGCTATCTCTTGTCCTTGGTAGCTCTAGAATTTTGAATCTGTTCATCTATATTTCAAACTGAAGATATGTTTATTTCAAACCGGCTTGTAAGCTCTAAATCCTAGAAGCTCATGATTTGTACTACCAGTCCTTGGGAATTCTTTGTATAAAAGTTTAGTTATATTAGCTTTATTTCTCTTAGTAAATCTCATTGGTATTGGACTTTTGTTAAATTTGTTTACCTATCGCGTTGGGTTAGGTGCTATCATGACTAGTTGGATTTTGGGTCGTGACAAGTTGGTATTAAAGCTCTAGGCTCATAGGTTATACGAGTCATGAGCAAATGTCTAGTAGAGTCTTACGGATCGGTATGATGATGTCCATACCTATCTTCGAGAGGCTACGAGGTATTTAGGATAAACTTTTCATCTTTCTTTCCTTATCGTGCGACATTGATTCGGCTTGAAGCGTATCTATTTGAATTCCTTCCATTCACTCGTATGCGTATATGGGCACTCCATATCAGTTGTGCACCGACAACTTATGATTCCATTGATGTGGTGCGAGATAGGTTTTTTGTGTGCTAATGTTGATCCAGTCTAGAAGACTTGAGGCCGTTTTTTGACTGTAGCTTGAGCACGGTGATTTTGGTTGTGTGAGCATGTGCTTTTGAACTTATATATCTGGTAGTGTCCCTATGAGTGGAATTGGTGGCTCGATGAGTGGTTAGATGGCTATATGACGAGTGTGATGTGACTGTGGGATGTGTTCAGATGGTTGGAATGTGACGAGGACAGTTTGCTTGAGATGTAAAAGGACTATTGGGTGCTTGATTTCTGTCTTGATTTGACGTACAGTCTCGAGTTATGAGTGTGTTGAAGGATCTTTCATATTGTTTTATTGTGAAACGAACTAGATTCTCATGTCTTGTTGATGAGTTCAAACTCAGGAATAATTAAGTGATTGCGTCGTAGTTGTGGTTGTGAAAGGCTATAGAGAGATGTCAGTTTGAGGCTAAGCATGTGGGTTATCACCTGAGGGGTAATCTAAGGATGTGTGATCCTTATTATGTTGTGTGGAGGCTTTCTTTTCTACTAGTGGGTATAGGTGTTGCGATTTGAGTTTGGATTGGTTAAGAAAGTTGGCATGACCGTCCCGATGATGAATGCGAGCTTAGCAGATGATTTAAGGTATTATATAGTTTGTGTTACATGAGCTTATGAAGGATTTAGTTGAATCTCATTGCGATATTATGGTAGTAATAGAGTATGGACATTGTAAGTTCCGAGTGTTTTGATCTATGGATTTGGGCCAATTGGGGGAGTCTGCTATCGACGAGTTGATTGCACGGTTATGTGTTGTATTGGTTTCGGTCTAAGGCATACTTCTGGATCGGTTATGACTTGCAGATATTGGTTTTGAGGATGAATTAAGTAAGGAAATTTCTAGATGCATGATGTATTACACTTTATGGGCATATGGGAATCATGGAATGATTGAGTTGTTATTCGTGAAGAATGTAGTGCGCATGGAGTAGGAATTTGCTCGGTTGCATAGAGGTGTGGATCACTTCTTTGGGTGCGATGTGCTAATGGAGCACAGGTCGTTCGGCCCATTTGGGCGGTGCAATTGATATTTGAGCATAGTTGATGATTCTTGAGAAGGTTCTAATGGATTCAAGAGTTATATGTAGCAATTGGGAATTTTCAAGATTTCTATATAGCTAGAATCTGAGATTTACATTGGATGGTATCGGGACTTGCAGTATTTCTATAGCACGATGGATTCTACATTTTAGTATCATAAAGGTGAAAGGATAACTTTAAATTTACAGAGGCTCTTTTTCAGAGTAGGTATCTCGGTTGTGGTACTTTTGGGGTGCTTAAGAGGAAATATAACGACTTATGGGCCTTAGGACGGTGTGGTTTTATGCTAAAATCTCTTGTGGTGAGCTTTGGGTAAGGATCGTGGTGTTCTGGAAAGGAGAAGTTCAACTTGAGGGTAATTTGGAAGGAGCTCGGAGAAATAGGACAGCTTGGTAGCAGGTTGGATCAGCACGATAATGGATATGATTGGTTCTTTGGGTGCTTATAATGTAGTGAGGCTTTACAAGTGTTTTGGTGGCAATACTTTTGGGTTTGGCGACCTACGTGGCTTGGTTGAGTTAGAGAGGTTCAGTTTCAATGGCTTGGTTATGTGCAAATAGGTTTCGAAGGGTTCTCGAGGGTTTCTACCACGGTTTGAGATGGATATTTCCTACCGGCATTAGGAGTATGTTGCATGTTATGATTTTCTCCCGGATGGGATCAAATAGAAGATTTTTGACTAATCGGGTATGTATTCTGCTGGTGACTCAGAGGTTTTTATGAGATTCTCATACTTTTCATATGATGGCATAATAGGTACGGTGCTTCCCGTGGGATTAAGATTTGTAGGTACAAGGTCACAATTCAATTTTGGAAGGGAAGGGAAGGAATTCTTTAGACAACATGGACAGTTTTCGATATTTCGCTGGAGGTTATAACTACATGGTATTGTTTGAGAAGGGTGCACATTTCAAAAAGGGGCACTGTGTTTTGACTTACGGATGCTTCATTGGTATTGTGGTACTCGCCTAGTTGATAGACTACTGATGTTCAGATTTTTGCTATGTGGCATAGAAGAATTATAGAAGCTTTTCTCGTGATGATGATTTCGTATGAGAGATGTGTTAGTCATTCGAGTGGTGGAGTTAGTCTCAGCGATAGTGATTCGTGTGTTCTATGGACTTGGAGACTGGGAGTTCTCAGAAGCAGATTGTTTTGGGGTTGCGTAGTGTGAAGGTGTGGCCAAAGTTAGCTAGATGGTGTTATATGTTATGGTTAGATCATTGCGGAATTTTGAAGGGCTATTTATTCATTTGGGGATGGCTAGAGTTGATTTGGGGTCCCATTGGTAGGACTAATAAGGATGTGTATTCTACACCGAGTCGAATTTGTTGACATGGCATCGTTATTGTTGAATGGTTTGTCATTCGGTCAGAGTTGAGCTTGTTCGTGTTCTGATATGTCCTATGTGTAACACTTCTATGCTATGAGGGATTGTGATTTGTTGGTTATATGCATACATGATATGGTTTTGTTCGGGCCTTGAAACGGAATTTTTGCAAGATGGTTATTGGGGTGTTGAATGGTTAATTGCGCCTTGGTTATGTACTCTCTAGGCGGTGGTATATTGTATTATTTGCTTCACCATGGTTATGGTTATGCACTTCATGTATTTGATGTCGAATTGCTTGTGGTTGTTGATTTTAAGCATTGGGGCTCGAGGTGTTTCATATGGATCGGTATTTGGATGGGTCGCGTATTGCAGCGGGGTTATGATGGGATATAATCCTTTGTAATAGAATCGTGTGTTTTGGTCCTACTGTGTGTGATGGGTTCCTAGAATTGCGTTGTGGTGGTACTTGTTGAGCTTGCGGGACGGTTCTCTCATTTGAGTCATTTTACATTTTGAGTGCATTTGAATTATTGTGTATTGGTGCACGAAATGCACAGTTTGTGGATCTAGGTAGTATTGGTGTGGCATGTCAATAGAGTAGCTTGTATTTGATGAGATGAAGTCTTTGGGCCTGAAGTGATTGCTATCGACATTGATTATAGTGTATTTGGAAGAGTAATATTGGAGATCAACATAGAATTTGGGGCTATGGTTCTGGTTAGGCGAGAGGGCTCCATGACTTGTTGATCTGATGAGTGGTTATGAGTTTCTGCATGTTTCACTTACTATTGGCAGTGTATGAAGGGTTGGAGCATGGTTTTAGTTGATATGTGGTTTGTTACCGGTGTCGCGCTTGATTTTGGGAAGCTACTGTGGTAATAAGTTATTGTTGTGAGCATCTGAGTTATATGGTACATTATGTAGTGGCATCTTGGGCTTTGGTTATGGCTTGTACAGTGTGTAGATACGAGATTTGGGTCTTGTAAGGAATTCCGGATGTTGGGAATTGGGTTCCAAGGTTTATGGGCTAAGGTTGAATTAAGGATCTTCAGTTAGGTTGTGTCGTCGGGCTTATATAGATTAAGGTGACGTGGGATCACCCCCGGGTATATGCATGGTAAGGTTACACGACGATTTGATGGCTTTGGAATGACTCTTAGCAGGTTCGAGGATGAACGTATGTTTAAGTGGGGGAGAATGTAACGACCCAGCCGGTCATTTTTGAGTATTTGCATTTCGTTCAGCTATTTGAAGTCTTGAGCAGCATCGTATGATGTATTATGACTTGTGTGAATCATCGGTTTTGACGTTTGAGTATGTGACGCCAGATCAAAGTATTGATGATTTTCTTAGGTCTGGATGGTGATTTTGGACTTGGACGTATGCCAGGATTTGTATTTGGATATTTTTAGAAGGTTTCGACACTAATTGGCGAAAGTTGGAAATTTGAAGATTTGGAATGTTTGTAAGTTTGACCAAGAGTTGACTTTGATGATATCAGATTCAGATTGTGGTTTTGGGAATTGGAATAGCTTCGTTATCTCATTTGGGACTTGTGCGCAAAACTTAAGTTTATTCCAAGTTGATTTGATATGATTCGGCATGAGTTTTGGAAGTTGAAAGTTCAAAAGTTAATTAAGTTCGATTTAAGGCACGATTAGTGATTTTGATGTGGTTATGCATGATTTGAGACCTCCAGTAAGTTTGTGTTATGTCATGGGACTTGTTGGAATGTTCGGACAGGGTCCCAAGGGGCTCGGGCGTGATTCAAATCGATTTCGGACCATTATTTCTCAAGTCTTCATTGCTGGTTGATGTTGGTTTCTGACGCATCGATTGTCCTTCACGATCGCGAAGATGGGTATGCGATCGTGTAGATGAAATCTGGAACTGGGCATTTTCTTTATCGCAGTCACGATTTGATGGGTGTGTTCGTGTAGGGCTGTGTGGGTTACTATTCCTGTTCGCATGATGGGCATCGCGATCGCGTAGAGCAGAGATGGAGAGCTGGGAGTTGGTGAGTTGTCCTCCGCGTTCGCGAAAGTTGGGTGCATGTGTGCTTCGCATTCCCATTGCTAGTGTTGCGAACGCGTAGAGCTTTTCTTGATGGTAGTAGATTTTGTGCTTCGCGATCGCGATGTTCGTTCCACGATCGCATATAGTATTTATGGGGCAATGCTTTTTCTTCTTCGCGATCGCGAAGGTATTTCCGCGATCGCAATTCATTGATTAGTCCAGTGATTATAAAGTACTATATTTCGGAGATTTTGGCTATTTTGCATATTTGGAGCTATTGAGCTCGGATTGAGATGATTTTTGAAGCGATTTTCACCATACAGTTTAGGGTAAGTTTTCTCTACTCGGTTTTGATTTTATTTTGATAAATCTATCTTCGTTTTTTTGCATTTTATTGAGGATTTCAAGAGAAATATTAGGGATTTTTGTCTAAAGTTTCATAGAGTGAATTTTTAAGTTTTGAACGTCGATTCAGAGCCGAATTTGAGTGAAACTAGTATGATTGGACCGTGATTGAATGTGTTATCGGATTTTGTGAGTTTTGTCGGGTTCCGAGGTGAGGGCTCGGGTCTGACTTTTTGGTTGACTTTAGGGCTTTTGATTAAAGATTCGACCTTTACCGATTGGATTTGTTTCCTTTGGCGTTGTTTGATGTTCTTGAGTTGTTTTTGGCTAGTTTTTGAGCCATTCGGAGGTTGGTACACGTGGGTGGCATTTTTGGGGTATCATTTGGCTTGATCTATGTCGGATTTATCTTATTCTAGGTAAGTAACACTTCTAAACTTAGTGCTGAGCATATGAACCCTGAATATACGTTTTATATTTTTGGTGTTGAGGTGACGCACACGCTAGGTAACGTGCGTGCGGGCATGCACCGTGTGAATTATGACTCAGTTGATTCTGTGGTATTGTGTAGTTTACCTATCTTGTTTCTATCCATGAAATTTCAACGTGCTAGATTAATTGAGTTGTGATCCATGCTTATTTTGTTGGGACCCACTAAGGTCCTTTCTATTGTTGAGTTTTTTGCTTAAATTGCATTTACATACTCAGTCATATTCATTCATTTACATATCATATCTCAGCATTTGTTGTCACATCATGTTGTATCATTATTTGGGTTGTTGGACATGAGATTTGAGAGCCCAGGAGACTTGAGAGATTGAAGACTGAGTTGGGGCCAGAGGGCCAGATTGTGAGTGATATTTATGGGATCAGGTTCCACGCCGCATCAGGTATTATTGATTCGCGATGGGATCGGATTGCACGTCGCAGCAGGCACTATTGATTCATGATGGGATCGGGCTGCACGTCGCAGCAGGCACTATTGATTCATGATGGGATCGGGTTGCACGCCCCAACAGGTTATGTTAGCGCATGGGCAGGCTCCGCCCCTCCGGAGTCTGCACACCAACAGTGAGCACAGTTACTGTTGATTCATGATGGGATCGAACTGCGCGGTGCAGCAGGTACCGTACAATGCTGAGTGATTGAGTGTGCTGAGTGATTGAGCGTGATGAGTAGGACTGTGAGACTGTGATATTTAGTACTCTGAGAGTGTGAGTACATGATTTCATCACTGTGACACATTGTATCTTACATGCATACTTGTCATACAGGCATACAGGTGCATTTCCTCATGTTACACGATTTTGTGAGCATTATGGCATCACATGCACATTGACATGTAGGCATAGAGATGTACTTTTCTCATGCTATCTAAGATTGAACCTTATCTGTTGTTGAATATTTTTGGGAAAAATCAAAGGTTTCTGACTTAGTCATATTTTGGTGATTTCGGCGAAAGATTTGGGTTTTACTATTATACTTGAAGAGCATGACTATTTTCTATAACTGTGAAATAGCTAAGCATCATATCTCTGAGTTATTTCTTGTACCACTTTTATTATATTGTTATGAGCTATTGTTGGCTATTGGTGTTGGACTTTATCCTTTGTCCCAACTCGTCACTACTTTCAACCTAAGTTTAGGTTTGTTGCTTTTTGAGTACATGGGGTCGGTTGTACTTATACTATACTTTTGCACATTGCATGCAAATTTTAAATGATGATGTTGTTGTGTATGGAGGGAGCTCGCATTGAAGATGTACCTGTGTTCCGGTCATAACTGCCTCTTGTCCTTGGTAGCTCTAGTATTTTGAATCTGTTAATGTATATTTCAAATAGATGATGTATTTATTTCATACCGTCTTTGTAAACTCTAAATCTTAGAAGCTCATGATTTGTACAACCATTCCTTGAGAATTCTTTGTATAGAAGTTCAGTTATATTATCTTTATTTCTCTTAGTAAATCTCATTAGTATTGGATTTTTGATAAATTGGCTTACCTAGCGGGTTGGGTTAGGTGCTATCACGACTAGCTGGATTTTGGGTCGTAATATTCTCGTGAGTGTCTAACAATCTTCCAAGTTGAAGAAGTGGTAAAGGATCTGGTGGTTAAAGAAGTCCACACAGCTATATCAACGAGAATAGGATCTCCCAAATTGGTTGAATTGATGAGCTCCATAATGTATTTCGGGAGTTGCTGGAATTCCTCAAAATATAAAGATGAGCCTATTATGACTTTCTTGGTCATTCTCTTGTCATGTGGCACATCTAATTGGACAATATTAGCTAAAGAACCTATGCCTAGCCAATGATCCCACCAAAGGCTAATAGTACCTCCATTGCATTTCTAGAGAATATATTTTTCTTTTTGTTTTGTGATATCTAACAGATTCTTCCAACCATGTTTGTTCTTCTGATTCTTTTTCTTCTTGACCGGAAGTATTTTTCTACAATATTTAGATCTAAAGAATTTTGCCCATAGAGAGTTAGTGATTCTGAATCTCCGCCATCTCTTCATAGAGAAAGAAAGGCCAACATCCATCAATCTTTTCAATCTGATGCCTCCTTCTTCTTTAGGAAAACACATAATATCCCATGAACTACAATGGTGATTATGTTTCCCATAAGAGGAACCAAAGTAAAACCTGGCCAGATATGTTCAATTTGTTTGAATATGATTTTTGGTGGTACCATAGCGGCTAGAAGATACAAAGGTTGAGATTGAAGTACATGTTTAATTAGGATTGCTCTCCCTCCGATAAAAGGAAGCTTACCTTGCCACCCATTAGTCTTCCTTACAATCCTCGCCATTGAATCATTAAAGTGAGATATACTTTTACGACCCACATGAAGTGAACATACCAAATAATTAGTAGGAAATTCAATGTGCCTAAAACTAGTAATAATTTTGATCTCTGAGATATGTTCTAATTCAGCTTTAGGGTTAACAAAAAAACAACTTTTGGCAATGTTGATAGACTGTCCTGAGCATCTCTTATATTTCCTGAGTTATTGCATGACCAGTTCAAGAGAGATCTTGGATCCAGATGTAAAAATCATTACATCATCAGCATAGTCTAGATGAGTAATTTGAGGTCATGTCCTCTGCATTGAGTAACCTTTGAATAGCTCATTGGAAATCAAACGGTTGAGGAACCTGGAAATTACTTCAGCTCCAATAATAAATAAAGATTGTTAGAGGGGATCTCCTATTTAAGCCCTTTGGAAGAATGAAAGAAACCTTTTCTGTTACCATTAATTAGAATTGAATACCAATTGTTAGAAATAGATCTCCAAATCATGTCAATCCAAACTTCAGAAAAGCCAAATTTCCTCAACACTGCTAATATAAACTCACAGTTCACTCTATCGTATGCATTTGCCATGTCCAGCTTGATAATAACATTACCCCCTCATTATCCTTGTTAATGTCATGAACTAGTTCCTGATCAAGTAAAATATATTCAGTAATAAGTCTACCAGAGACAAATCCACTCTGATTCTCTGCAATAAATTTTGGGAGAATGGTGTTCAATGTATTTCCCATTATCTTAGCGATTATCTTAGTAGAAATATTACTAAGACTAATAGGTCTGAGATCAGAGAATGTCTCTAGATGATCAATTTTAGGTAAAAAGAACTAAGCATGAACTGGTATAGTATCTGGTTAGCCTGTTACCATTAAAGAAAGTCTGTATCAGTTCCACAAAATCATATTTAACGATATGCCAGCATTAGGGAAGGGCATTCAGTACTTCGGTTAGGTATTTAAGAATTTTGGTTCGGTATTCGGTTTATCAATTGTGTATATCAAATACCGTACCAAAGTATTTCGGTATGGTTTGGTATTTCTTATTTTGGTTCGGTACGATTTCGGTTTAAACCAAATCTTCACTGTCTCCCCCACTCCATTAACTAATGTAATCCATGTTGTTTGAGATTCCACCAAAGATTAATCTTAAGTTCTCAGGTTGTGTACAGAGAAGAGACGAAAGGCGATACACTTTGAGTTTGAGTAGAAGAAGATGAGTCAATGACGGTAGGAATGCAATTTGCCTCCACGAATTGTTGTGAGATTTATAGTCATTAGTGTGTGAAAATGATCCAACTAATGTGTTCTTTAGCCGATGAGTTTCATTCTTGCTTCAAATTATTAAACTAGGTTGTTTATCTTATGTATCTTATTCCGTGAATGATTTTTTCTCTTTGTGTAATTTCTGTTATTTATTTTGAGGCTTTATAGTAAATACTGTAATCTGTATGTTTTTCTTTATCAGAGAATTTTTAGTTTGTTCAAGGCAGGCATATTTTTTGGTTTAAGAACTAATACAAGTCAGGAGCAAAAAATGATTGTACCACAAGACTTACAACAATAGCAAGTTGGAATCGATTGTCACTCATGAACAAAATCACGTTTGATCATACAATTAAATATTTCCTATTATGTCTTTTTAGGCGCTCATCTCGACCAATACTATACAGAGAATGGTTGTCACTCATAACTAAGCCTAAGGGCAAGGGATTAGGGAATTAAGGGTTTTGGACTTTTGGGTGTGGGCTTCAGGTTATTGGGCTAAAAAAATAAAAACAAAGTTGGGCTTGGACTAAACTATTTCGGCATTTCGGTATACCGAAATACCAAAATATCAAAAACCTAATATCGTATACCGTACCGAATTACCAAATTACCGAATTTTTCGTACTGAAATAAACTGAAATACCGAAAAAACCGAAACAGAAATACCAAATTAATTCGGTTCGGTTCGAAATTTGGTTTTTCGGATTTTATGCCCACCCCTACCCAGCATCCCTGGTAAAATGCTCCACCAATGGTGAATTGAGGTAGAGTAGATCGATGATCCTACAGTCATTTGGCCGGCTATTGAAATATAAAGCTTGCCGAGCACGAGAAAGCACCTCATTTTAGGTTAGCTGTACTTACTTATCGTGTACCGGTACATTTTCGTAGTCAGATTTGAGGGCATTTAGCTAGCCTATATCTTCATCTCCGCTCTCAGCCGGCTCATCCTCGGAATTCGAAAATAAGACAAAGACAGAACTAGGATAGGCGGCCAACCTCCTGGAGAGAGCGATATGCATAGACCTGCATTAGTCACTTCCATTACATGGTCAACTCTTGTCGGGTTAATGTATTTGAATTAATCATAATCCATTTGGACCTAGGGCACTGTTCTAGTCCATGCAAACAGTACTTCCTTGATTTCCTCTTCCCCTGATATAGAGCATAATATCTCATTCTCATCCGGAGTGATGATGGGTTCAATACAATCTAGATATTGTAATTGAGGAGATTGACTGTCCTTTGTGAACAAATTTTTGAAACAATCGATAGCACCTGAACCAATTTCCTGATCACCCTAAAGATATTGCCCATCTTGATTCTTTATTTTGGCTAGAGTAAGTTTTCTCCTTCTCTCATTAATAATGGCATGAAAGTATTTGCTAATGGAATTCCCTTCCTCCAGCCACTTGATGCTCGTTTTTAGCTTGAGGAGAGTTTCCTCTGTCTTAAGCCACATGTTGTATTGAGCTTGAGTCATGTCTAGTTCAGCTCTGTGCATCTCCTCATTATAATCAATATACTTCAATTCAAGGTGAAGCAGTTTGCGTTCCTATTCTTTCAAATTTAAGAAAACATCCCCAATTTGATCTTTGGACCAAGTTCTTAGTCTTCTAGCAACCTTCTTTATCTTCTGTTAAAACATTTCGCATTATGTTTCCTTCTACTTCAGTATCCCAAGCTTGTTGAACCACAAAAGCAAAACCATGTTTATTTATCCAGAAGTTTATGAATTTAAAATATCTGATGAAGCTCCTGTCTGAGAGAGTGCATTTAATCACCATAGGTGTTTGATCTGATCTCGTGCTATCCAGATGCTCGATCTCATTTATGGGAAAAGAGCTAGTCCATTCATTATTAAGAAACACTCTATCTAATCATTTCCAAGTTCTCCGTCCATTACCTCTTCCATTGCACCAAATAAATCTCGGCCCGTTGAAACCATCATCAACCATGCCACATTATTCTATGCAAGAGATGATATCCCAACTCTTCTCTATTCTATGTGGAACTCCTTCTTTCTTCACACCATCTTCTGTTATAACATTGAAGTCGCCAGAAATATACCAAGGCCCATTAATATTCTGATTACACTTTTTGAGACTTTCCCACAGAGACCTCAACGCTCTATTTGTTTAAGCATAGACAATAATCATCCAAAAAGTAGTATTTTCACCCCTCTGATTTATTTGTAGCGTGACATATTGATCTTCACAAAATATGGTAGCATTGAGTTGAGAGTTCCAGAAGATCCAAATCTTCCCATTACTACTAGCATGACATTTGTCAAAATCAAGAGCCTTTTTTATAAAAATCAATGTGATTGGCCTCTACAAAAAGTTCTTGTATCGCAATAAATTATAATTTGTACAAGTTGGATAAAAATTTCAAGTCTTTTAAAAGCCCCTCTAGACTTTATACCTCTAATATTTCAGATAATTGAACTAATCATTTAAAACAATATGGGGGTGAGGGACATTTTGTTTGGCTTTAATCTTAGCCCTGGTTAAGGGGCCTAGAATTCCAGCGCTTTTGGTTTCTTTTTTCCTATTTTTATTCCTCTTCCTAGGGGATAAATTTCTTGCAATAATGAGATCATTAGTTTAGTGAATAACTGCATTTTAAGTTGTTTGATCTAGCCAAGAGGTTTTAGGAGCAATTGCATTAAATAGCTCTTCCGCATATGTAGAGTTACACTCTTCATACCTATCTTCATCCTCATTTTCTTTTGAGCTCTCTTCTTGGTTTTCTTCAGTTTCATACTCACTAGAGCTCTCATCAGATTTGTACATTTCATATTGTTCCCTATGATCTATTGGCTCCAAGTTATTTGCTTCAGACTGTACTGGTAATTGGTTGGTAATGCGTTCATTGTATCCTTTTTGAATACCACTATTAACCTTCGTTTGTTCATGTGAGCTATGCATGTTCTCTAAAGTTGGTTGGGGACTCCAAAGATGGACCCTTAAAGTGATGCCTTCCACTTCTGTTTCAACTGTCTTAGGACTATCTATGTTACCAAAGTTTAAACCTTTGGTTGTTATATTGGGACTATCCTTACTGACTCCATTAACCTCTCGATTGGATTTAAAAATAAGAGTATGAGAAGAGTCTCCAGCCTACAAATGTTCCTCACTTTCTACCATTGCCTTACGAGTCACATTATTGGAAGTGTTAGAAATAATAGAACACCCCTTCTTGGACCCAACATAATCAACATTTGTTTATATAATCATTCTGTTACCCGGCCAAAGCAAATTGTCTATACCATTAGTAACAAAAGGTATAGCTTCAGTAGTTGTCCCACCGTCTATGTTAATAACCTCAATAGATATTCCAGCATCCTTTAGTAGAGCAAGGTGTTGGAAAGAATTGGACACTGAGACGGGGGATCTAATGACTTGGGGAAGCTCAATGCATAGTGGTTCTTCGGTGAAGTCACAACTACCACAGAATTGTCTTGTAACAAACTGTGTATCTCCTCATTTGCTTTAGTTTATTTCTGTTGATCTACATTATCCCCTTTTTGTCTGACCACCCATTTCATCTTTTTGGTTCTAAGCCCATTTTGGATTCTCTATCTCTTAGAAATAGCCTTCTTGTCAATTGGCTTTTTTACTATGTGGATCTAGAGTCCTTTTAGATTCCTTAGAAATGTTAGCACAATTATTAGCATTTATATGTGCCTGTTGATGCTTCTACCCAACAATAGAGTCCCTTATGGTATTAAGGGAAGGCTTAACATTAAAATGCACATGTTGTTACTTCATCACATTAGCATTGTCCTTAACATAGCAATTGAGATTATTGTCATTCACATATATAGGTTGCTCTATACCCTGTGCTATATCCATATTTCTATTATACGGCTACATTTTTTTATCCGATTTAGTCTATTGAACCTTGTTGTTCTGGGAATAGCACACATCCTCAAAATGACCTTGATGCATACATTTGAAGCAATAATCAGGAATAAAATCAGACTCAACCTTCTACCAAAAACCACTACCCCCAACACCATTCTCATCTTTCGTACCTACCCACACATAATCCAGTCTTTACCCATTCAAGTCTATTTCTATCTTCACTTTTGAAAAATTGGGCCTAGACTTAACTACAGTGGCTTTATATATGGTAAAAAGGGTACCTATAGGAGAGGTTATTCTCTTCAGAGCATCCCAATGGTAGTGGTGCCATTTCAACCCACGAAGAAGAACCCAAATAGGAAGTAAAGTAGTTTCCTCTTCATGTTTGAAGTCTTTAGACCATCCCATGAGCCTCATAGTCATTTCAAAGATGATGACTTTGTCTATATGATGATAAAAGCCTTTGAGATCCTCCTCTTCTGCAAAATCGATGAAGATGAGCTTGGCAGCATAGTACCCTATTTTTACAACCCCTCTCATCGGAAATCTGTCATTGAAATCCTTGCAAATATCTTTAATTAGAGGCTTTCCATGAGAGAATTTTCCGATTACTGTCCATCAACAAGCATAAGATAGTTGCTCCTCTTCCTATGGCGTGAAGAAAACTGCAGGTTTCCCCTTGTAAATTTTCGGTGGTCGAAATGGAAACAGAAAAGGTTGTTGCCGGCTCGGACCGACTAGCATGTTAGCATAAGACGTTTTTGGATCTCCCACTGGATTCGCACAGCCAGGAGGATCATTTTGATGCTCTTCGCTCGCTGAAAGCTGTCTGGAGTTGATCAGAGTGACATCGAAGGTTGATAAAATAGTTCAATGTTAGGGGCGCGTGGGGCATGTTCCAACGACCATAAATAATTATGTGTCCTTCGAAATGTTCCTTCACATGATTAAACTTAGTGAAATGGATTCAAATTACTTACTCTTTCTATTTCATTTTATGGAGAATGTCATATATAATGTGTATGGGTCAATTTTATTTATAATAAATGATCGAATAATAGTGTGACACGTGGAATCGAAGACTGTAAAAGGCGAGTCAAGTAACGGCCGACACCAGGAACAACATCTACAAGTGAGATCGGGTAAATCCCGAAGGGAGCATGGTCAATGAGAGCAGACCAAATATTTACCTTCGGATAGCATTCAATAAAGAATATTCTCTAACATTAAATGGGCAACCGTTGCAGAGAATATTTGCAGTCATGGCCTATCGTTACATATTCATCAATGACTCCTTTATTATCATTTAAGTGGGGCTTGATCCTAGGATCTTATTTCCTTAGGTATAGCTATAAATAGCAGGCTCATCAGCGATTGTAGGAGAGAAAATTCTAGGCAACACATATGCTGCATTTTATTTTCACTCTCAATTAAACAACTCTATTTGTCATCTTTTTTTATTTCAATTACTAAGTCCCATTTTTAATCTTATTTCTTTATCATTTTTTGATCAAATCGGTTGGCTTGTTTATAAACCATATAATAAATTTAACTGTACCATTTTACGGGTAAACATAAGGTGAAATGAAAAAAATTACGGTTCAAAAAGAAAAAAAATATCCTACTAAATGAAACATGGAATATAAATAAGCAGCTTAAAGATTTTGATGCTCAATAATATGTCAATCAAAGAGATGTAGATTCCAAACAAATCGCCATCATCCTACACGTGGATACCCTAAACTTGGTCGATTGTTTATGGCTTTAGCTATTCTCATTAACATCGCATTTGTTTTATTATTGGCACGTGAGTTATCTGTGCGGTTGTGATAGAAATATAGGTACGAGGTGCCGTGAAAATATGAAAGTGGGTTGAGACCCATAATTTTTATGATTATGAAATGAGGTGTCACATAGTGACTTTTATTGAAAGAATTATATTTAAAAGATATTTATTTGAAAGATATTTATTGGAAAGAATTATATTCGTAAGATATTTATTTGAAGGTAGTATATTCGAGATATATTTAATTGAAAGGATTACATTCTAAAGATTTTTATTTGAAAAACTTGAAGATAAAAGATGTATATTTTGAAGGACTTGATTACTTAGTTGTACTTGTGTTCATTATTTGTTTGAGCAATATTTATGGTGTTCTTGTGGCCTTGTTATTTATATCCTTGATTTATTCTCGTTGCCATCATTGCTATTTGTTTCCTGTTATTTTGTAAGATATATTACACAGGTTATTAGACTAGTGAGTGTCTTGACTGTATTTCGTCACTACTCCACCGAGGTTAGTCTTGATACTTACTGAGTACCGACTGTGGTATACTCATACTATACTTCTGCACATTTTTGTGCAGAGCCAGGTACTGGAGATATTGGACTCGAGCAGAGTAAGTGTGTTGATCACAAGGATTCAAGGTAGAGCTGCTTGGTCATCGCAGTCCCTTGGAGTATTTCCAACTTATTGTACTGTCAATTATTATTCGAACAGTATTGTATATTCGATCCTCAAGATCATTTCATGTATTCAGTTAGGTTTCATGACACAGTACTACCAGTCTTGGGAGGTTGTTTGAATATTTTCGCTATTGGTTTTGACACTTGTATTGAATTCAAAAAACAACAAAATGGCTTGAATTGTTATTATGATCGGCTTACTTAGTCTTAGAGACTAAGTGCCATCACGGCGCCTGTGGTGGGATTTTGGGTCGTGACAGTTGGATGGGATTCAGAACACTTCCCAGTTGTAATGGGTTTGCTCCAGGGTTCAGCCCTCAACCCATTTCTATTTGCCCTAGTGATTGACGCACTGACGCGACACATTCAAGGGGAGGTGATGTGGTGCATGTTATATGCAGATGATATTGTACTGATTGACGAGAAGCGTGGTGGTTTCAACAAGAGGTTAGAGGTTTGGAGGCAGACCTTGGAGCCTAAAGGTTTCAAGTTGAGAAGGACCAAAACATAATAGGGAGAACATGTTCAGCAGCGCGAGTTAGGAAGTGGACAAAGATGTGAGGCTTGATTCACAAGTCATCCCTAGGAGAGAATGTTTCAAGTACCTTGGCTCGCTTCTGGTGTTCTATGTGATATGAATGTTCCACCAAAACAAAAAAAAAGTTTTATAGAGCGGTTGTCAGACCGACTATGCTGTATGGAGCGGAGTGCTGGCCAGTCAAAAACTCCCATCTCCAAAAGATGAAGGTGGCCGAGATGAGGATGTTGAGATGGATGTGCGGGCATACCAGGTTAGATAGAATTAGAAATGAAGTTATCCGGAATAGGGTGGGCATGGCCCCGTTGGACAACAAGATGCAGGAGGCAAGACTTAGATGGTTCGGCCATATGAAGAGGAGAGGCACAGATGCACCGGTGATGAGGTGTGAGCGGCTGGCATTGAAGGGCCAACAAAGAGGTAGAGGTAGACCGAATAAGTATTGGGGAGAGGTGATTAGGCAAGATATGGCATTGCTCCAACTTACTGAGGACATGATCATGGATAGGAATGTGTGGCCGCTTTATGAATAAAGGTAAAGAGTTAGGTAGCTGAGCATTTTCCGTGTTTGTAGCAGTACCTTTAATACATCTGTTAGTGTTAAATCTGTTAGTATTTTTGATTTGGTTATTAGATTTGGTTTGATTGTTAATGCCCTTCCATTTATATTTCTTGAGTCGAGGGTCTACCGGAAACAACCTCTCTAACTTTTCAAAGATAGGGGTAAGGACTGTGTACACTTTACCCTTCTAAGGTCCCACTTATGGAACTGCACTAGGTATGTTGTTGTTGTTGTAGCTCTCAATTAAACAACTCTATTTGTATTTCTTTACACTGCTTTTAGTTTTTTCCTCATAGACATTGCGCTCAGATCCAGGCTTGTCATCTACTTTGATTTTAATTGTTAAGTCCTACTTTTTATCTTATTTCTTTATCATTTTTGGATCAAATTAGTTCACTTTTCTATAAAGCACATAACAAAATTTAACTGTACAGTTTTACGAGTAAGTAGTTTAGCGCCCACTGTGGGGCTTAGATAGTTGCATAATTGCTTTGATCCTTGTGTCTGTTATTGCCGTGTTTGATTTTTCCTTGGCAATAATTCAGATATCACGCCCAACCTCGAGAAGCGCGATTGGCGCTCAACCGAGTGAACCCAGCCCAGCAAACCTGCTAGATACTTTCTACCCCAAACTCACTCATGGAAAAAGAGGTGACATATATTCATTAATTAGACAATAAGGAGGTCACGAATGCAATACCAAAGCCTTTCTATTAGTTTCTTCATCTTTAATATCTCAAAATACACACCTTTTTATAGGCTAAAGTGGAACAAGTGATTCATTCAAACATAAACATGAATTGTTTGACTTCTCACAACACCGACATACAACCCGCACAATGTCTACGGGGCCTCTAAACGATACAAAAGGAGTACAATGATAGTACTGACAACAAGGCTCCGGCTATACCTCCAAACATGATAACAAAATGTACAAAATATACATGACCCCAGAATGAGGTGGGGCTCACCAAGTCTGCTAGGAGGAAGGTGTACTACTAATGCTGGTCAATGCTACCTGCTGTGGAACCACCTGCATCCATTAAATATGCAGCGCCCCCGGCAAAAGGGACGTTAGTACTATCGAATAGTACTAGTACGTAAAACTAAACAGCATCTCAATAGAATGAATAATAATACAAGGGGGAATAGACAAGAATTCAATAAGAGCTTCAAATAATACTAAAACATCAAGTTAAGGATCACATAAGTTTTCAAGTCAATTTCCATGTTATTAGGTTGGGTGATCTTTAGAGTCGATATACCATAATTCACAATATCACCGTATTCTTACACGGAGTCCGATCACGACCCAATCAGCTAGGTCGTCTCATTTGAGACATCAACCATATCACAATTTTAATTATTATTTTCAGCACAGTCACCACCATGTGTGCGGCATGGCGTCCGATCACGGCCCGATCGGCTAGGTCGTCTCGCCCTAGACATTACCTTTTTCAGTCAATCATCTCACATCATACTTCTTTCATATCCTTTCGATTCATTGGCACTAATGGCCACAATTATAAAGTCATTCTTGGCACTTGGCCGTATTTCATAATTCCAGTTCCCTTTTCCATATTCAAACATCATTATCATTATCAACAACAATAAGGCTTTCCATTGGAGACATTAAATTCACATAAGAGCAATTTGGGAATCTTAGGTACATAGAGGCTTTTCATACAATTTGGCATAACAACCTTTCTTTCAATCTTGACTTGAAGTCTTAACATTCCTAACAAATATTCCACATTTGTAAACACATCCTCAAATGGCAAGATGACATGATGAAGCATTTAGAATAAATATTGAACATACATCCTTCAACACAAACACATTAGGAATAGCCAATTCAATAATGGTCAAGGACTTACACCAATTACATGAACACCATGGGATTCGATTCTAAGTAGAAGGGGGTTTAGACAACATACCTCAATTGAGCTTCCTTAAACTTTTAAAATATTCCGGAATTCTTAGCGACTTCAATCTATTTTAGAAATACAACAAGTTGAACAAAAATTAGGAAGATGGTCATGATTCTAACTCATTGGGGCATATTATCAAACACTAGGTGAGCATCAATATTTTAAGGCCCTTTTTGTGGAAGATTCCATTAATCCCCAACCCATTCTCTACCATTTTTAGCTCTCAACCTTCCCACATACTCCAAGAATACATGCATGCAAGACAACAACCTCCACATCCAATAATTGTATCCCTAATTACCTTATTTTCATATATTTTCGAAAGTAAGAGCTAGGGAATAAATTCTTACCTTTAGGATGAAGACTTCCTTTGTTAATCCTCAATGATTGAGCAAGAATTGATGAATAATAAGTTGAAGGTTACTCCCCCACTCTAAGAACTCTCTCTCACTCTAAAAATATCAGAAATGTGCTCAAAATGGGCTATGGCATGTGTTTTAAAGAAGAAGAGTCGGGTTTAAAAACCTCAAAAATGAAGCCCTGGGACAGGATATGCGGTTTCATATGCGACCACAGAATGGATATGCAGTCCGCATATCTGCCGCACAAATTAGGGCCAAAAACTGTGAAAACTCTGCCTGGGTCTGTGGTCATTATGCGGCTGCAGACCTGTTCTACAGTCGCATAATGTGCCACAGAACCTCCCTCCGCAAAATTCCAAGGCTTATTATGCGATCAAAGTGGGGCCCGTGAAACGGTTGTGCGGTCGCATAACTGGCCGCAAAATGGACATCAAAAATGGCCCAAATAACTGCTTCACTCTGCGGCGATTCTGCGGCCCGCAGAGTGATTATGCGGCCGCATAATGGGCCGCAGAAATGCCTGTTTCTGCAAAATATTTTCCTTCAAAAAAACTCCCCAGCGTACTGTTCAATCCAAAAAATCTGAACCGAGGCGAACCCCGGTTTTAGGAAAATTTTCACGGGGCCTTACATCCTCCCCCACTTAAGATCATTCGTCCTCGAATGAGGGTCAAGGTTCACTATTAGCATCTTATGAGACTCAGTGTTTCATACGATACACCAGCAGCCCCAAATTTGACTAACTCCCTAAATTTCTAAAATTTTGTTAGAGTTTCCCGTGTAACTAGGCCTATCCACCTGTCAGAGAGCCCCAGAAATACATCCTTAAAACATATACATAAACCAATGACACAATATAACAGAATAACAACACCTACTGTGGCCTCACATACAATATATTACTAGAAAGGAACACCTTTAACGTCAATTTGTACAAATGATACATAATTCATAAAAGGTAACCCTTAGAATTTTCATAGAACACAACTTTATAAATACATAGCTATTCAAACAAATAAGGATACTTTTTCTTCATTTCTTCCTCGGCCTCCCAAGTAGCTTCTTCAACCTGTTGGTTTCGCCATAGCACTTTCACGGATGTAATTTCTTTATTTATCAACTTTCGGACTTGCCTATCAAGAATGGCAACTGGAATTTCTTCATATGACAGTTCCTCATTAACCTCAATGGTCTAAACCGGCACAATAGCTAACGGATCTCCAACTACCTTCTTCAACATAGACACATGGAACACCGGGTGCACTAATGACATCTCAGGTGGTAGCTCAAGCTTGTACAATACCTCGCCGATCCCCTGAATGATTTTATACAGCCTGACATACCTCAGACTCAATTTCCCTTTCCTTCCAAACTGCATTATACCCTTCATGGGGGAAATTTTCAAGAATACCCAATCATCTTCTTTGAACTCTAAGTCTCTGTGACGAACATCCGAATATGATTTTTGACGACTCTGAGCAGTCTTCAACCACTCCTTAATGATCTTAAATTTTTCCATAGCATGATGCACAAGGTCTGGCCCTATCAACTCTGCTTCCCCAAACTCGAACCATCCAATGGGAGGTCTACATCTCCTACCATATAATGCCTTAAATGGTGCCATCTGAATACTAGCATGAAAGTTGTTGTTATAAGCAAACTCTATGAGTGGCAAATGATCATCCCAGCTACCCTTGAAGTCAAGAACACAAACACACAACATGTCCTCGAGTGTCTGAATAGTCCGCTCTGCTTGCCCGTCGGTTTGTGGATGGAAGGTTGTACTAAGATTCACCTGAGTACACAAACCTTGCTGAAATGTCTTCCAAATATTTGCCGTGAACTGAGCCCCTCGATCGAAAATGATAGAAACTGGAGTGCCATGCAGCATGACAATTTCCTTGATATACAACTGAGCATATTGTTCTGTTGTGTCGGTAGATTTAACTGGCAAGAAATGTGCTGATTTCGTGAGTCAATCCGCAATCACCCAAATTGAGTCAAACTTGCGCAGAGTGCGTGGTAATCCTACTACAAAATCCATATTAATCATTTTCCACTTTCACATTGGAATTTCTATGTTCTGTGCCAACCCACCAGGCCGTTGGTGTTCGGCCTTCACTTGCTGGCAATTCGGACACCTTGCCACAAAGTCCGCCATATTTATTTTCATATCATTCCACCAATAAACTTTCTTAAGATCATGATACATCTTCGTAGAACCTGGGTGCACGGAATACCTAGAAGTGTCAGCCTCGGTCATGATTCTTTCCCAGAAACCATCTATATTTGGAATACATAGCCGCCCTTCGTACCTTAGTGTACCATCATCCATGCCAAGAGTAAAATCCATAGTTTCATGTTTATGAATCCCCTCCTTCAATTGTACTAAAAATGGATCGTTGTATTGCTTCTCTTTGACTTCCACAATGAGCAATGATTCAGCCCTATTCTGCACAATTACCCCTCCTTCACTAAAATCTGCAAGAGAACTCCCAAACTAGCTAACTGGTGAACTTCCTTGGCCAACGGCCTTCGACATCCTCCAAGTGAGCCAAACTATCCATAGATTTCCTGCTAAAAGCACCCACCACCATATTGTCTTTCCCGAGTGATATAGGATATCGATGTCGTAATCCTTGAGTAACTCAAGCCATCTTCTCTGCCTCAGATTCAGCTCCTTTTGTTTGAAAATATATTGAATGCTCTTATGGTCCGTGAATACATCCACATGGACCCCATACAAATAATGACGCCAAATATTTAATGCAAAAACCACCGCCGCAAGTTCTAAGTCATGTGTTGGATAGTTCTTTTCATGATTCTTGAGTTGCCTAGAAGCATAAGTTACCACCTTGCCATGTTGCATTAATGCACACCCAAGCCCAATCCTTAAAGCATCACAATATACCACAAACTCACATGTACCATCTGGCAGGATCAACACCGGCGTCGTAGTCAATCTTGATTTCAACTCCTGGCAGCTCTTTTCACAAGCATCGGACCATTGGAACTTAACCGCTTTCTGAGTCAATTTAGTCAATGGAGAGGCAAGAGTAAAGAACCCCTCCACAAACTTCCTGTAATACTTTGCTTATCCCAAGAAACTGTGAATCTCGGTTGGCGTTATAGGTCTATGCCAATTCTTCACTGCTGCAATGTTTTGAGGATCGACCTTTATTCTTTCTCTGGAGACAACATAACCTAAGAATGTGACAGATTCGAGCCAAAATTCACATTTTGAAAATTTCACATACAATTGGTGCTGATAAAGAGTCTGTAAAGCTTCCCTGAGATGATCTCCATGGTCCTTTATACCTCGTGAATACACAAGAATATCTTCAATGAATACTATGACAAAGGAATCGAGAAGAGGCTTGAAAACTCGATTCATAAGATCCATGAAAGTTGTTGGGGCATTGGTTAGCCAAAAAGACATTACTAGAAATTCAAAGTGCCCATACCTGGTCCTGAAATCTGTTTTTGGAATATCCTGCTCCCTGATCTTCAATTGGTGGTACCCGGACCATAAATCAATTTTGCAGAAGTACCTAGCACCCTGTAACTGATCAAGTAAATCATCTATTTTTGGTAATGGGTATTTGTTTTTTATTGTGACTTTGTTGTGCTGCCTATAGTCAATACACATCCTCAATGACCTATCTTTCTTCCTCACAAAAAAAACATGTGTGCCCCATGGTGACACAATCGGTCGGATGAAACCCTTCTATAGCAAATCCTTCAATTGTTCCTTTAGCTCCTTCAATTCCGCCGGTGCCATCCTGTAGGGCGGAATAGATATAGGTTGCGTGCCTGGCATTACATCAATCCCAAAATCAATTTCCCTGTCTGGCAGAATCCTAGGGAGCTTATCAGGAAAGACCTCTGGAAATTCATTCACAACTGGCACAGACTCGAGTGTAGGCGCCTCAGCATCGGTGTCCATAACCCGGACCAAATGATAGATACACCCCTTATTAATCATCTTCGTGGACTTAAGGTAAGAGATAAACCTACCTTTTGGCATTATATTATCCCCCTTCCACTCAACAACTGGCTTATTTGGAAATTCAAACCTCACAGTCCTAGTTCGGCAATCGAACTTGGCCAAACATAAGTAAATCCAATCCATTCCCATAATTACGTCAAAATCGACCATCCCCAATTCAATGAGATCGGCCACGGTGTCTCGACCACACACTGTGACAACACAACCCTTATAAACCCGTGCAACCATAATAGACTCGCCAACCGGAGTAGATACAGAGAACGGCTCAGGAAGTTATTCCGGTTCTATCCCAAACTCCATAGCAACATAAGGGGTAACATAGGACAAAGTGGAACCGGGATCAATAGGAGCATATACATCATGAGATTGGACGGTCAATATATCTGTGACAATATATGGAGAAGCCTCTGCACTCTGGAGACCACTCATAGCATAGAAACGGCTGGGTCCTCCTGAACTCTGCCACCAACCATAGCTATACCATGCCCTACTGGTGATGGAGTACCTCGAGCTGGAGGGGGTGCTGAAGATATAGCAGCTGCAGAACTAGATGGATGTGTTGTGATGTGCCCCTGCCCGCACCCTGGCTGGATGAACGACACTCCCTCTGAATATGACCCCTCAATCCGCACTCGTAACATATAGGTAGGTCCATGTAGCAGATCCCCAAGTGCATCTTCCCACACCTAGGCAAGGGGGCCTCCGCTGCTGCTGGCATCTCCCTCCTGATCGGCCTTGCTGATGGGGTCCCCTGCTACCTTGATTAGGCCTAAAATGACTCCCCTTCTACTGACTGGGCCTTGTTGGCAGTGCACTGGCTGAAGACTGAGCAAAAGACTAGGATGGCCCTAATGACCCTCCCCTAAAAGCTGACCTTCCCCCACCAAATGACTCCCCAAAGTTGCCCGTGGACCGGGCCTTCCTAGTACCCTCTCGCTCTAATTTGTTCTTTAACTTATGGTTCTCTATAGCTTGAGCAAATGCTACCATCTTCCCGTAGTTCATATTTGAATTCAAGGCAGTTGTAGCGCCCTCATTGATAACCAAAGGGCTAAGGCCTTGCACAAACTGGTGCACTCTAGCCTCCATAGTAGGCAACATGAGAATGGCATATTTAGACAGACGCGCGAACTCCATGTGATACTCGCACACACTCTTTCTTCCTTGCTTAAGGTTCTCAAACTCTACGTCACGAGCTGCCCTAGCCTCGGCTGGCAAGAAATGGTCCATGAAAGCGTCAGCAAACTCACTCCACCTTGCTGGAGGGCTCCCCTCCTCCTGAGAGTCCTTCCACAGCTCAAACCAAGAATAGGCGAACCCCTTTCAGGCGGTAGGCGGCCAACTCCACTCCCTCCGTCTCAGTAGCACGCATAACCCGGAGAGTCTTATGCATCTCGTCAATGAAGTCTTATGGTTCCTCCTCGAGATTAGCACCCGTGAACACCGGAGGATCTAAATGAAGAAACATGTTCACCCTAGAACCAATAGAATCCCCTTGTTGGCTAGAAGAAGTGGGTGCAACATTTGATCTCTGGGCTTGAGAAGCCACTATCCGTGTCAGTATCTGGATAGCTCCCCTAAGATCCTCGTCAGAAATACTAGAACCGAAAGCTGGGGCTTGAGGTAGAACTGGAATATAAGTTGGAGGAACCACTGCACCCTCAGTAGGTGCAGGAACTGGTGTGGCCTGGTCAGGTGCAGTGGAATTAGGCAGTGTAGCAGTTGGGGGATTATCCTCACCCCTCGAGTATTCACCCGCCTCACCAAATAAAGGGTCAACTGCCACTCCTAAGGCGGCATTGGCTCCTTGGCCAGTTCTTGCTCTCTTCTTAGGTGCCATGTACTGAAAGTTAAAGGAAAGCACGAATTATAGGAGGAACAGTTTCACAATCAGTTTCATCGCACGATCCAGAATATCAAAGAAGGGTGTTATTCCTAAATTTCCAATTAGCCTCCAACTTTTAGATGTGGTCGACAACACACCGATAAGGAGGACTCTACTAGACACGGCTCCGAGACATCCTAGGACACGTTAAAACTTTAGGCTCTCATACCAAGTTTGTCATGCCCCAACCTCGGGAAGCGCGATCGGTGCTCAACCGAGTGAACCCGACCGAGCAAGCCTGCTAGATACTTTCTACCCCAAACTCACTCATGAAAAAAGAGGTGACATATATTCATTAATTAGACAATAGGGAGATCATGAATACAATACCAAAACCTTTCTATTAGTTTCTTAATCTTTAATATCTCAAAATACACACCTTTTTATAGGCTAAAGTGGAACAAGTGATTCATTCAAACATAAATATGAATTGTTTGACTTCCTCCAACACCGACATTCAACCCACACAATGTCTACGGAGCCCTTAAAAAATACAAAGGAGTACAATGATAGTGCCGGCAAAAGTTATCAGCTATACCTCCAAACATGATAACAAAATGTACAAAAGATACATGACCCCGGAATGAGGTGGGGCTCACCAAGTCTGTTAGGAGGAAGGTGTACTGCTAACGCTGGTCAATACTACCTGGTATGGAACCACCTGCATCCATTAAAGATGCAGCGCCCCGCAAAAGGGACGTTACTACTGTTGAATAGTACTAGTATGTAAAACTAAACAGCATCTCAATAGAATGAATAATAATACAAGGGGGAACAGTCAAGAATTCAATAAGAGCTTCAAATAATACTAAAGCATCAAGTTAAGGATCACATAAGTTTTCAAGTCAATTTCCATGTTATTAGGTTGGGAGATATTTAGAGCTGATATACCATAATTCACAATACCACTGTATTCTTATATGGAGTCCGATCACGACCTGATCGGCTAGGTCATCTCATTTGAGACATCAACCATACCACAATTTCAATTATCATTTTCAGCATAGTCACCACCATGTGTGCGGCATGGTGTCCGATCACGGCCCGATCGGCTAGGCCGTCTCACCGAAGACATTATCGTTTTCAGTCAATCATCTCACATCATACTTCTTTCATATCCTTTCGATTCATTGGCACTAATTGCCACAATTATAAAGTTATTCTTGGCACTTGGCCGTATTTCATAATTCCAGTTCCATCTTCCATATTCAAGCATCATTATCATTATCAACAACAATAAGACTTCCTTAAACTTTTAAAATATTCTGAAATTCTTAGCAACTTCAATCTATTTTAGAAATATAACAAGTTGAACCAAAATTAGGAAGATGGACATGATTCTAGCTCATTGCAGCATATTATCAAACATTAGGTGAGCATTAATATTTTAAGACCCTTTTTGTGGAAGATTCCATTATTCCCCAACCCATTCTCTACCATTTTTTATCTCACAACCTTCCCACATAGTCCAAGAATATATGCATGCAAGACAACAACCCCCACACCCAATAATTGTCTCCCTAATTTCCCCATTTTTGTAAATTTTCGAAATTAAGAGCTAGGGTATAGATTCTTACTTTTAGGATGAAGACTTCCTTTGTTAATCCTCAATGATTGAGCAAGAATTGATGGATAATAAGTTGAAGTTTACTCCCCCACTCTTAGAACTCTCTCTCACTCTAAAAATATCATAAATGTGCTCAAAATGGGCTATGGCATGTGTTTTAAAGAAGAAGGGTCGGGTTTAAAAACCCCAAAAATGAAGCCCCGGGACAGGATATGCAGTCACATATGCGACCATATAATGGATATGCGGTCCATATATCGGCCACACAAATTGGGGCCAGAAGCTGGGAAATATTTGCCTGGGTCTACGGTCATTATACGGCCCGCACACCTGTTATGTGGTCGCATAATGCGCTGCAGAACATCCCTCCACAAAATTTCAAGGCTGATTATGCGATCAAAGAGCGGCCCGTGAAACGGTTGTACGGTCACATAACTGGCCACAAAATTGACATCACAAATGGCCCAAATAACTGCTTCACTCTGCAGCCATCTGCGGCTCGCAAAGTGATTATGCGGCCGCATAATGGGCCGCAGAAATGCCTATCTCTGCAAAATATTTTCCTTCAAATCCCCAGCGCACTATTCAATCCAAAAAGTCCAAACCGCGGCGAGCAAGCTTACTGCGAAGAATTTCTACTATTATTAACCTCTACGCCTGCCCCGGTATCACCGAACCCCGATTTTAGGAACATTTTCACGGGGCCTTACATCAAAAATGGCAGCTAACGATGTCAACATCGCACACAACGTTGAGGGACACAAAAATTTTCCTCACCATGAAGATTCAATTAGTGACACCCATAATGAAGGGGACGAAGCGACCCTAATTCATGAAGGGCAGTACCCCCGGCATGTGCAGGAGACAACTCTGGATGATGCGGATGAGGAACATGTCATAGAAACAGTGAAAATCGTAAGAGAATAGATAAAAGAAATCATGAGTCACCTCTCGAGGAAGGATCAGGTAATGACGGAATTAAAACAAGCATTGTCAGGTGCTTCCAATAATGCAAATGGAAGAGGCTCGTTTCCTCTCAATGTTCCCGCAAATCAAAAGGCTCAAAGAGTCAATAATAACACCCTATGGGGGAGGTCGATTTTGATGGTGCCCGGAGACCGGTAGCGAATTTGGTAATGAAGCGCTACAAGTATTAAAGGGGCCGCATTCGAAAAATTCACTCAACTACCATTTAAATCGAGGGCAGCGCCAGAGTTAATTCTGAAGAGGCTCAAGATGCCTGACATACCAAAATACGCTGGGACTTCCGATGTGCAGGAGCACATTACAACCTACACCACGAATGTGAAAGGAAATGATGTGGCTCGACATGAGATCGAATCGGTTTTGCTAAAGAAGTTTTGTGACATGGTACTCACTCTTACCCGAGCACTCAATTAACCTTTTTGAAATCTTGCATATTCTTTCATCAAGGCCCATGCGATGGTAAGGAAGGTCCAAGCCATAAAGGTGGACATATTCAGAATTGTGCAAGGAAAGTCCGAATTGTTGTGAAAATTCATGATCCGGTTCCAGAAGGAAAGAATACTTCTACCGGCTATACTAGATAAGTGGGCAGCGGAGGCGTTCACAAAGGGTTTGAATCTGCGAAGCTCCGGAGCCTCCAGAAGTTGAAGTAAAGCCTGCTCGAATTCCAAGCAACAACATGGGCGGATGTACATAACCAACATAAGTCAAAATTAAGAATAGAAAACGATCAGTTCGGGTTCCCAACATCAAAAGGGACAGGATCGAGACAAAAACCAAGACAAGTTCAAGAGTTACTTCGATGCAGATCGGCGGTCTTCTAAAGGTCATTTCTTGTCATACGAGAGAACCGAGGGACATGGCAGTAAAGGGTTCCGGTCCTCGTATATGTTCGCTCCCGAAAGAAGAACTGACTGTGGCTGAAACAATAGGTCGTTACAAGAAAAAGAATTATCAGGGGCTCGGGATTCCACATATCCTAGGTTATTAGATACATAGTGGAGCTAGTATCTGCAATAAGGAATATCAAATAGGCGCGATTCCCGAAGCTAATTAGATCCAATCCCAGCCAGAAGGATCCCAACTTATGGTGTGAGTATTATGGGACTCACGGCCATAGAACTAGGGACTGCGGATATTTACATGAAGAGGTAGCGACATTATTAAAGAATGTCCATCTCAGGAAGTTTTTAAGCAACCGATCCAAGAACAACTATGGTCTAAATCGGGATAATGCGGAGCCATCGAAGACAGCAGAAGGCTCCCCTCGGTTGACTATCAACCTGATTTTTGATGGGAATGAGATTAATGGCGTAACCTTCTCGACGGCCTAGATAAAAAAGATATCAATGACCGACAACAATAGACTCCGGGAAGTCATAGAAGACGATATCACATTCACAGAAGAGGACACCGATGGACTTCTCTTGCCGCATAATGACGCTCCGGTAATTTCTCTCAATGTCTTAGATTTCCAAAATTAAGCGTGTTTGGGTTGACCTAGGAAGCTCAGCCAACATCATTCAATCAAGAGTGCTGGAACGAGCAAAACTTATCGGAAGCATCATTCCAGTGGCAAAGCTCCTAGATAGTTTCAACTTCACAAGTGTGACAACCCGAGGAGAGATCATGCTGCCCACAAACACCGAATGGGTAACCAAGACCACCTTATTCGAAGTGGTAGACGGAGACATGGGCTACAACGTAATCTTTGGAAGATCGTGGATATATGAGACGCAGGTTATTCCCTCAACATATCATCAAATGTTGAAATTCCCAACCCCTGAAGGAAAGATAAGAGGAGATCAACCGGTAGCAAGAGAGATAAGCGCAGTGTCAATTTTCCTGCAGCAAAGGGAAGGAGCCCAGCAAATAGCAACTACAGGAATCGATGCCTTCTCCCTGCCAAATGAAGATGATAAAGGTGAGGAGTCATCGGAAACCCACCATGTGCCAAGATACTTTTAGGTACCAGAGGAGACGGACACAACCAAGTCCACTGCAGAAGAACTTGAGCAAGTGACTTTATTCGAAGAATTCTTGGAAAGGGTTTTTCATTTGGGAACAGGGTTAAATCACGAGCTCAGGTCAGGATTTATTAATTTACTTATAGCTAATGTTGATTGTTTTACATGGTCGCACTCGGATATGACAGGTATCCCATTAGAGGTGGTCGTGCACAAGCTAAGCCTAGATCCAAACTTCCCGCTGGTAAAGCCAAAGAAACGCCCAATAGTTGAGCTCAGAAACATATTTGTTAAAGAAGAGGTAACTCGTCTACTCGACATCGGTGCAATCCGGGAGGTAAAGTATCCAAAATGGTTAGCTAATGTAGTTGTAATTCTGAAGAAGAATAACAAGTTTAGAATGTGCGTAAATTATAAGGACATAAATTAGGTGTGCCCTAAATACTCGTTCCCATTGCAAAACATTTATCAAATAATTGCTACAACGGTCGAGCACGAGTTAATGAGTTTCCTTGATGCCTACTCCGGGTACAATCAAATCAAGATGAACCCGGAGGATCAGGAAAAAACTTCTTCCATAACCAATTGTTTGGTACATATTGTTACAATGTGATGTCATTTAGGCTTAAAAATGTCGGAGCCACTTATCAAAGGCTCGTTAATAAGATATTTGAGAAACAAATAGGAAAAACAATAGAAGTATATATCAATGACATGTTATTCAAGTCCTTGAGTGCATGTGATCATTTAAAACACCTCCAAGAAACCTTTGATATCATGAGGAAGCATAACATGAAACTCAACCCGGAAAAATGTGCGTTCGAGGTTGGCTTAGGTAAGTTCTTGGGGTTCTTGGTCTCACAAAGAAGGATTAAGGTAAATATCGATAAAATCAAAGCCATCGAAGACATCTCGGACCAGCTAACGAGCGTAAAAGAAGTACAGAGGTTAACCAGAAGATTGGCCACTTTAAGAAGGTTTATCTCACGATCCTCTGAAAAATGTCATCACTTCTTCTCGCTTTTGAAAAATAAGAACAACTTCCAGTGGACTCCTGAATGCTAGCAGGCACTGAAAGATTTAGAAAGGTACCAGCCCATCCACCCGTTACTATCAAAACCAGGGGAAGGTGAACAGTTGTTGATATATTGGGTGTGGAGACTCATTATACGCACCTTGAAAAACTAGCCTTAGCTCTAGTAGTCGTCTCTCAAAAGCTTAGGCCTTATTTTCATTTTCACCCGATAGCCGTTGTGATAACCTTTCCCTTGAGGAATGTTCTTCACAAGCCTGAGCTATCAGGCTGTTTGGCTAAATGGGCAGTCAAAATTAGTGAGTTTAACATTGAGTACAAGACTAGGAATGCGATCAAGTCACAAGCTTTGGCCGAATTTGTGGCCAAATTTACTCTGGAGTTAATGCCTCTAGATACTAAAGAGGAAGTACTGGTGTCGGAAACGGCATTAGAAGTTAGGACCTTGTTTATGGATGGAGCTTCCAATGAAAAAGGTCCGGGCTTAGGGTAGTTCTAGTCATGCCCTCAGGAGAAACCTTGAGGCAGGCCATTAAACTGTTCCGCCAACTAACAATGAAGCCGAATATAAGGCTTTGGTTGTAGGACTTAAGCTAGCCTGGAGACTTAGCTCCGAGGTCATAGAGATCATATGTGATTCCCAGCTGGTAGTATGCTAAGTGTATGAGAGTTTTGATACAAAGGAGGAACGCATGCAACAGTGTGTGAACAAGGTTCAAGCATTGCTTGCACAATTTAGGGAATGGTCGATCATACACACTTTGAGAGAAGAGAACGTGGAAGCATATGCATTGGCTAATTTGGGGTTGTCTACGGAGATTAAAGGATCAAACTCTGGTACTGTTGTTCAACTTTTACATTCGATATTGGATGTGGATGGTTATTGTGAAGTCTATTCGACGAACTTAGTCTAGGACTGGAAGAAATGAGTTCGTTGAACATCTTCGATATGGAAAGTTACACGAATACCCAAAGGAGTCCCGGGTACTGCGCAGCAAAGTGGCTCGTTACTGCCTTATGGATGGGCAATTACATAGGAGATTATACCAAGGCCCGTTGGCCTGATGTTTAGGATCCTCGGAGGCAGATTACATGATGAGAGAAGTCCATGAAGCAATTTGCGTGAACCATTCTGCTGTGGATTTTTTGGTACTAAAGCTGGTTAGGACGGGATACTATTAGCCTCGAATGGAAAAAGATGCAAAGATGTTCATTCAGAAATGCGACAAATGTTAACGCTAAGCACAGTTGGTACACCATCCAGCGAAACTCTTGCATTCGGTATTGTCCCCATGGTCATTCTTGAAATGAGGGATGGATATAGTTGCTCCACTGCTACCGTGTCCCAGAAAGGTAAGATTCCTTTTAATTTTAACCGACTACTTCACTAAATGGGTTGAAGCAGGTCCTTACCAAAAGATCGGTGAGCACGAAGTGGTCGACTTCCTATGGGACCAAATAATCAACCGATTCGGAATACCAAGGAGATTGCCTGCGACAACGGACCGCAGTTTATTGGCTCGAAAATCACAAAATTTCTGGAAGATTTAAAAATCAAGAAGAGTACATCCTCACCATACCATCCGAGCACTAATGGATAGACAGAGTCGACCAAAATGGTGATTATCCTAAACCTCAAAAAGAGATTAGAAACTGCTAAAGGCAAATGGCCCGAAGAGTTACCGGGTGTGCTTTCGGCATATCGAACGACAAAAAGATTGATGGAATGACCCGGCCGGTTGTTTTGAGTGTATTAGCCCCGATCCCCTATTTACTATTTTTTCCGTACCTTTTTCTGCTTATGTGACTTGCCAGGAGCTTTTGTATTTGGGTTTTGAAGTATTTTCGGACACTTAGTCCGTAAAACGGGAGCTTAAGTCTTAGGATTTTGACCGTAGTCGGAACTGTGTGAAGACGACTCCATAATGGAGTTTCGTCAGCTCCGTTAGCGCCGTTGGGTGATTTTGGACTTAGGGGCGTGTCCGAATTGTGTTTTGGAGGTATGTAGCTCATTTAGGCTTGAAATGGTGAAAGTCAATTTTTTAGAGATTTTGACCGGTTGTTGACTTTTTGTACCAAGGTAGGATTCTAATTCTGAAAGTTGGAGTAGGTCCATAATGTTGAATATGAGTTGTGTACAAAATTTGGGGTCAATCGGACGTGGTTTGGTTGGTTTCGGCATCGGTTGTCGAATTTGGAAGTTTCAAGTTCTTTAAGTTTGAATCGGAGGATGATTTGTGATTTTAGCGTCGTTTGATATGGTTTGAGGGCTCGACTAAGTTCGTATGGTGTTTTAGGATTGGTTGTATGTTTGGTCGAGGTCCCGGAGGCCTCGGGTGAGTTTCGGGTGCTTAACGGATTGAGTTTGGGACTTATGCAATTGCTGGAGCTACTGCACCTGGTGTAATCGCACCTGCACATTTTGGGCCACAGGTGCGGCACCGCAGAAGCAACCATGGAGCCGCAGAAGCAGTTTTGACCCTGTCCAGCTGGGACCGCAGGTGCGGCCATAGATCCGCAGAAACGGACACACAGAAGTGGAAGTTGAGTGCAGGTGCGGGCTCACAGAAGCGGCCTTTGTTCGCAGATGCATACTCATTCCCCCTTAAGTGATTTCGCACCTGCGATAGAATTTCAGCAGGTGTGGTTGAAGGCTCCCAGAAGTGAGATATCTGGGCAGAAAAGAGGCAAAAATCGAGGGTTTGATTCATTTCTTCATTTTTGGACTTGGGAGCTAGGGAATTGGCGATTTTTCAAGGGATTTTCAGAGAGAGTTTTGGGTAACGATTCCTAACTCGTTTTTGGTTATATTTCATTAATCTATAGTTGTTTCTTCCATTTAATTTTGGATTTGGATTGAAAAGTTGGGAAAATGGGGGAAGAGTTCCCTAACCGAATTTCTGAGTTTTGATTTGGATTTAGACATTGGATTTGGATAATTTTGGTACGAGTGAACTCGTGAGTGAATGGGTATTCGTATTCTATGAATTTTATCCGATTCCGAGATGTGGGCTCGGGTCGACTCTTTAGGACGGATTTCGGAATTTTTATTAAAATCTTGATTTCATTAATTAGATTAGACTATTATAGTTGTATTTATGATATGTAATTGTTTTTTGCTAGATTTGGGCCATTCGGAGTCAGATATTCGTGGAAAAGGCATTGCTACCGATTGATTGAGCATGGTTCGAGGTAAGTGACTTGCCTAACCTTCTGTGGGGGAAATCCCCTTAGGATTTGCACTATTTTTGATATATGAGTGCCGTGTACGTGAGGTGACGAGTACGTACACGGGCTAATTGTGTAAAAACCTGATTTTCTACTAAGTAATTACCTGATTTCTTTCTTATTTGAGTATCATCAGCATGTGTAGTATCCTGCTAGATTAGAATGGCATGCCTACTTGCCCTAACTGTTCACTTGAACTACGTGCAGCATGTTTAGTGAGTTTACTTGTCTTTCCTTAACTGGAACTTTGGTTGAACTGTAGAATTTTGTGTCGTAACTATTGAATTCTATTATTTAGCTGCATATTTACTTTGGGACTACGGAACGGTATTCCGGGAGATCACCCTGTACTGCATATTTACTTTGGGACTACGGAACGGTATTCTGGGAGATCCCCCTGTACGGCATATTTACTTTGGGACTACGGAACGGTATTCCGGGAGATCCCCCCGTCTTGCATATTTACTTTGGGACTACGGAACGGTATTCCGAGAGACCCCCCTGCACATATATGTTTGGGACTACGAGACGGTATCTCGGGAGATCCCCTGTTGTTATCTTTGTGTACTAAGTTGTTGTCCTCTATGATTTCATTCCTGTTAAATTTCAGTCTTTATTTTACTGTGGTAGTTCATTCTACCTCGTGTTATTATATATATATACCAGTAGGGCCCTGACCTGACCTCGTCACTACCTGACCGAGGTTAGGCTTGGCACTTATTGGGTACTGATTGTGGTGTACTCATGCTACTCTCTGCACGTGTTTCTCGTGTGCAGATCTAGGTGCTCCTTATCAGCCGCACTATCAGTGAGTCAGGACAGCTTTGGTATGAGAGTCCCCTTCTACTCTTTCCCATGTCCATTATCATCTGTAATTTTCTTTTGTTAGACTCTGATGTATAGAGACACTAGACTTTCTTTCTGTAGTTTGTGATTCATGATGTTCCGAGTTTTCGGATTATTGTGTATTTTTGAATAACTAGTTGTTAAATTTATGTTTTCATTTTATTATTCTGCAATGTTAGGCCTACCTAGTCGTAAAGACTAGGTGTCGTCACAACATCATACGGACGGGAAATTTCGGTAGTGACAAGTTGGTGTGAGAGCTCTAGATTCATAGGTGTCGTGAGTCGCAAGCCGGTGTATTAGAGTCTCACGGATTGGTACGGAGACATTTGTACTTATCTTCGGGAGGCTATGGAACTGTTAGGAAAATTTCACTACTTTGATTCCTTGTCGTGCAAAAATTGTTGACTTCAAAAATTCTAAACTTCTATATTCTATTCTCTCACAGATGGTGAGAACAGGTAGAGCTGTGAGAGTCCGGGGCTGGGGTAGAGGCCGAGGACGTCCATGTGGTGCTGCCAGAGCACCCGCACGGGCTGCTACAGAGGAGCCCCCAGTAGCTCCAGCTGGAGGGCAGACACCTGAGGTACCTGTTTCTACACCAGCCCTCCAGGAGACTCTAGCCCAGTTTCTGAGCATGTTAAGCACCTTAGCTCATGTTGGATTGATTCCACTTGCTCCTGCCACATATCAAGCCGGGGGAGGAACACAGACTCCTGTCGCCTGTACTCCAGAGCAGCGGGTTCATGTCGACCAGGTTCCAGAGATTGTACCAATGCAGTCGCTAGCTCCAGCTCAACCTGAAGTTAGGGCAGCAGCTTCTGAGGTGGAGCAGCTCAGACTTGAGAGGTACAAGAAGTACCACCCACCTACCTTCAGTGGATTGGCTACAAATGATGCTTAGGGTTTTCTGGAGGAGTGTCATCGTATTCTCCGTACTATGGGCATAGCGGAGACGAGCGGGGTTTCTTTTACTACATTCCAGCTTAGAGGAGCAGCCTATCAGTGGTGGCGTGCTTATGAGTTGAGTAGTCCGACTGAGGTAGCTTCACTTACATGGACTCAGTTCTCGGACATATTTTGGAGAGAGTATGTCCCTCAGAGCCTCAGGGACTCATAGCGCACAGAGTTTGAGCAGTTGCACCACGGTGCTATGACTGTGTCAGAGTATGCAGTTCGCTTCAGTGATTTGGCCCGACATGCACTGGCCTTGGTTGCCACAGTTCGAGAGAGGGTTCGACGGTTTATTGAGGGACTCCACCCTAGCATCCGGATTTGTATGGCCAGGGAGTTTGAAATGGATATTTCTTATCAGCAGGTTGTGAGTATCGCCAGGAGATTGGAGGTCATGCTTGCCCGGGATAGAGAGGAGAGGGAGGCCAAGAGGTCTCGAGAGACTGGTTCTTATTCTGGTGCTCGTGCCCCAGCAACTCGCCATGATAGTGGTTATGTAAGTCGCCCGGTCCATTCAGCTCTTCCAGCCGCCAGTGGCATTCCGGTCCCTTCTAGGCCCCATGAGCCTTATTATGCACCGCTAGTATCTAGTGTGCCTCCTGCACTGGGTGTTCCTAGCGGCCAGTCTAGCAGACCTGGCCTGAGCCAGTCACAGCAGCCACGCCCTCCCAGAGCTTGTTTTGAGTGTGGCGACACTCGCCATATGGTGAGGGATTGCCCCAGATTTAGGAGGGGTGCACCTCCACAGACTTCTCAGTCACAACGTGCTCCACCGGGTCCTCAGGCTATGATTCCAGCACCAACTGCCACCCCACCTGCTCAGCCAGCTCGAGGTGGAGGTCGGGGAGGTAGAGGTCGCCCTAGAGGGGGAGGCCAGGCCAGATATTATGCCCTTCCTGCTCGTATAGAGGCAGTCGCTTCTGATTTTGTCATTACAGGTATTGTCCCGGTCTGTCATAGAGATGCGCTGGTATTATTTGACCCAGGTTCTACATATTCTTATGTGTCCTCTTATTTTGCCCCGTATTTGGGCGTGTCTCGGAATTCTTTGAGTTCCCCTGTTTATGTGTCTACTCATGTGGGAGATTCTCTTGTTGTGGACCGCGTGTATCGGTCGTGTTTGATTACTCTTAGTGGTTTTGAGACCAAAGCCGATTTATTATTACTCAGCATGGTAGACTTTGATATTATTTTGGGCATGGACTGGTTGTCGCCCTATTATGCTATTCTTGATTGTCACGCTAAAATTGTGACGCTGGCTATGACAGGTTTACTGTGATTAGAGTGGAGAGGTACCTTAGAGTATACTCCCAGCAGAGTTATTTCATTTCTTAAAGCTCAACGAATGGTTGAGAGGGGGTGTGACGTGTATCTAGCTTATGTGAGAGATGTCAGTATTGATACCCCTACGGTTGAGTCAATTCCAGCAGTGAGGGACTTTCCATATGTGCTCCCAGCTAATATTCCGGGCATGCCGCCCGACAAAGATATTGATTTTGGCATTAATTTGTTGCCGAGCACTCAACCCGTCTCTATTCCTCCATATCGTATGGCTCCTCCTGAATTGAAGGAGTTGAAGGAGTAGTTACAGGAATTGCTTTATAAGGGCTTCATTCGGCCCAGTGTGTCACCTTGGGGTGCTTCTGTCTTATTTGTGAATAAGAATGAAGGTTCTATACGGATGTGTATTGATTACCGCCAGTTGAACAAAGTCACAGTGAAGAACAAGTATCCATTGCCTCATATTGATGACTTATTTGATCAATTACAGGGTGCCAGAGTATTTTTCAAGATTGTCTTACGTTCAGGATATCATCAGTTGAAGATTCGGGAGCCAGATATCCCGAAGACTGCTTTCAGGACCAGATATGGTCACTATGAGTTTCTTGTTATATCTTTTGGGCTGACCAATGCCCCAGCAACTTTTATGCACAGTGTGTTCCGGCCTTATCTTGACTCATTCGTCATTGTGTTTATTGAGGACACTCTGGTGTATTCCCGGACTCGGGAAGATCATGAGCAGCACCTGAGGACTGCGCTTCAGACCTTGAGAGAAAAGAAGTTATATGCAAAATTTTCAAAGTGTGAGTTTTGGCTAGACTCAGTGGCATTCTTGGGTCATATAGTATCGAGTGATGGGATCCAGGTGGATCCGAAGAAGATTGAAGCAGTGCAGAGTGGGCGCAAACCGTCCTCAGCTACGGAGATTCAGAGTTTTCTTGGTTTGGCGGGGTATTACCGTCGGTTCATTGAGGGATTCTCACCTATTACAGCACCTATGATCAAGCTGACCCAGAAGGGTGCTCCGTTCAGGTGGACAGAGGAATGTGAGGAGAGATTTCAGAAGCTCAAGACATCTTTGACTACATCCCCAGTATTGGTATTGCCCACAGGTTCGGGGTCTTATACTATATATTGTGATGCATCACGGATTGGTCTCGGCGCGGTGTTGATGCAGGACGGTAGGGTGATTGCCTACGTGTCCAGACAGTTGAAGGTGCATGAAAAGAACTATCCGGTCCATGACCTTGAGTTAGCAGCTATTGTTCATGCCTTGAAGATTTGGCGGCATTATTTGTACGGTGTTCCTTGTGAGATTTACACCGATCATCGGAGTTTGCAGCATTTGTTCAAGGAAAAAGATCTTAACTTGCGTTAGCGGAGGTGGTTGGAGCTACTTAAGGACTATGATATCACTAATTTGTACCATCCGTGGAAGGCCAATGTGGTGGCCGATGCTTTGAGTAACCGGGCAGAGAGTTTGGAGAATTTAGCATATCTACCAGCAGTAGAGAGGCCATTAGCATTGGATGTTCAGGCCTTAGCCAGCCAGTTTGTGAGATTGGATATTTCTGAGCCGAGTCGAGTATTGGCTTGTATGGTCTCTCGGTCTTCTCTTTATGATCGTATTAGGGAGTGTCAGTATAATGACCCTCATCTGTTTGTCGTTAAGGACATGGTCCACCATGGTGATGCTAAGGAGGTCACTATTGGGGATGATGGTGCATTGAGGAAGCAGGACAGGCTATGTATGCCTAATGTGGACGGTTTGCGTGAGTTGATTCTCCAGGAGGCTTACAGTTTGCGGTACTCTATTCATCCAGGTGCCGCAAAGATGTATCAGCACTTGAGACGGCATTACTGGTGGAGGAGAATGAAGAAGGACATAGTAGAATATGTAGCTTGGTGTCTGAATTGCCAGCAGGTAAAGTATGAGTATCAGCGGCCAGGTGGATTGCTTCAGAAGTTAGAGATTACGGAGTGGAAATGGGAGCGGATCACTATGGATTTTGTTGTTGGACTCCTACAGACTCAGCGGAGGTTTGATGCAGTTTGGGTAATTGTAGATAGGCTGACCAAGTCAGCTCATTGCATTCCTGTGATTACTACCTATTCTTCCAAGCAGCTAGCTCGAATCTACATCCATGAGATTGTCAGGCTTCATGGCGTACTGATATCTATTATCTCTGACCGGGGTACGCAGTTTATATCACAGTTCAGGAGACTTGTATAGCATGAGTTGGGTACTAGAGTGGAGCTGAGCACAGCATCTCACCCTCAGACGGACGGACAATCCAAGCGCACTATTCAGATAGTGAAGGATATGCTTCGCGCTTCTGTGATAGATTTGGGGTGTGCTTGGGACCAGTTCTTGCCACTTGTAGAGTTTTCCTACAACAATAGTTATCAGCCCAGCATTCAGATAGCACCGTATGAGGCTCTATATGGTAGGAAGTGTCGGTCACCAGTGGGTTGGTTCGAGCCGGGCGAGGCTAGATTATTGGGTACGGACTTGGTTCAGGATGCCTTAGAGAAGGTTAAGGTGATTCAGGATAGACTTCGCACAGCCCAGTCCAGACAGAAGAGTTACGCAGACCGAAAGGTTCGCGATGTTGCATTCATGGTTAGAGAGCGGGTCTTGCTCCAGGTTTCGCCTATGAAGGGCGTTATGAGGTTTGGAAAGAAGGGCAAGCTGAGCCCAAGGTTTATTAGTCCCTTTGAGGTATTTCGGCAAGTTGGGGAGGTTGCTTATGAGCTTTCCTTACCTCCCAGCATAGCAGGAGTCTGGTATTCCACGTTTCTATGCTCTGGAAGTATCACGGTGATCCGGCTCATGTATTGGATTTCAGCTCAATCCAATTGGACAAGGATCTATCTTATGTTGAGGAGCCAGTGGCTATTTTAGGAAAGCTGGTCAGAAAGCTAAGGTCAAAGAAAATTGCTTCTGTGAAGGTTCAATGTAGGGGACAACCGGTCGAGGAGGCGACTTGGGAGACCGAGCAGGATATGCACAGCCATTATCCTCATCTTTTCACTACTTCAGGTATGTCTCTATGCTCGTTCGAGGATGAACGATTGTTTTAAGAGGGGGAGGATATAATGACCCGGCAGCGGCATTTTGAGTGTATTAGCCCCGATCCCCTATTTATTGTTTTCCCCGTACCTTTTTCTGCTTATGTGACTTTCGGGGAGGTTTTGTTTTTGGGTTTCGGAGTGTTTTGGGACACTTAGTCCCTAAAACGGGAGCTTAAGTCTTAGGATTTTGACCGTAGTTAGAATTGTGTGAAGACGACTCCAGAATGGAGTTTCGTCGGTTGCGTTAGCTTCGTTGGGTTATTTTGGACTTAGGGGAGTGTCCAGATTGTGTTTTGGAGGTCTGTAGCTCATTTAGGCTTGAAATGGCGAAAGTCAAATTTTTGGAGATTTTGACCGATAGTGGACTTTTTGATACCGGGGTCAGATTCCGATTTCAGAAGATGGAGTAGGTCTGTAATGTTGAATATGACTTGTGTGCAAAATCTGGGGTCAATCGGACGTGGTTTGGTTGGTTTCGGCATCGGTTGTCAAATTTAGAAGTTTCAAGTTCTTTAAGTTTGAATCGAAGGATGATTTGTGCTTTTAGCGTCATTTGATATAGTTTGAGGGCTCGACTAAGTTCGAATGGTGTTATAGGATTGTTTTGTATGTTTGGTCGAGGTCCCGGGGACCTCGGGTGAGTTTCGGGTGTTTAACGGATTGAGTTTGGGACTAATGCCATTATTGGAGCTGTTGCACCTGGTGTAATCGCACCTGCGCACTTTGGGTCGCAGGTGCGGAGCCGCAGAAAAGGCCATGGAGCCGTAGAAGAGGTTTTGACCCTGTCCAGCTGGGACCGCAGGTGCGGCCATAGATCCGCAGAAGCGGACACGCAGGAGCAGAAGTGGATCGCAGATGCTGGCTCGCAGAAGCGGCCCTTGTTCGCAGATGCGAACTCAGTCCCCCTTAAGTGATTTCGCACCTGCAATGGAATTTCCGCAGGTGCGGTACCGGAGATGCAGTTGAAGGCTCGTAGAAGCGAAATCGGGGGTTTGATTCATTTCTTCATTTTTGGACTTGGGAGCTCTGGAATTGGCGATTTTTCAAGGGATTTTCAGAGAGAGTTTTGGGGTAACGATTCTTAACTCGTTTTTGGTTGTATTTCATTAATCTATAGTTGTATTTTAGTTGTATTTATGATATGTAATTGATTTTTGCTAGATTTGGGCCATTCGGAGTCGGATATTCGTGGAAAAGGCATTGTTATCTATTGATTGAGCTTGGTTCGAGGTAAGTGGCTAGCCAAACCTTGGGGGGGGGGGGAGGGGGGAATCCCCTTAGGATTTGTACTGTTTTTGATATATGAGCGCCGTGTACGTGAGGTGACGAGTACGTACACGGCCTAATTGTGTAAAAAACCCGACTTTTCTACTAAGTAATAACTTGATTTCTTTCTTATTTGAGTTTCATCAGCACGTGTAGTATCCTGATAGATTAGAATAGCATACCTACTTGCCCTAACTGTTTACTTGAACTACGTGCAGCATGTTTAGTGAATTTACTCATCTTTCCTTAACTTGTACATAGGTTGAACTATAAAATTTCGTGCCGTAATTATTGAATTCTATTGTTTAGCTGCATATTAACTTTGGGACTACGGAATGGTATTCCGGGAGATCCCCCTGTACTGCATATTTACTTTGGGACTACGAAACGGTATACCGGAAGATCCCCTTGTACTACATATTTACTTTGGGACTACGGAATGGTATTCCGGGAGATCCCCTGCACATGTATGTTTGGGACTACGAGACGGTATCTCGGGAGATCCCCTGTTGTTATCTCTGTGTACTGAGCTGTTGTCTTCTATGATTTCATTCTTGTTAAATTTCAGTCTTTATTTTACTGTGGTATTTCATTCTACCTCGTTTTATTATATACATACCAGTAGGGCCCTGACCTGACCTCCTCACTACCCGACCGAGGTTAGGCTTCGCACTTACTGGGTACCAATTGTAGTGTACTCATGCTACTCTTTGCATATGTTTTTTGTCTGTAGATCCAGGTGCTCCTTATCCGCCACACTATCAATGAGCCGTGACAACTTTGGAGACTTCAAGGTATATCTACCGCGTCCACGGACCTCAGAGTCCCCTTCTACTCTTTCCCATGTCCATTATCTTCTGTATTTTGCTTTTGTCAGACTCTGATGTATAGAGACACTAGACTTTCCCTCTGTAGTTTGTGATTCACGATGTTCCGGGTTTTGGGATTACTGTTTATTTTTGAACAACTAGTTGTTAAATTTATGTTTTTATTTTATTATTCCGCAATGTTAGGCTTACCTAGTTGTTGAGACTAGGTACCATCACGATGTCATACGGAGGGAAAATTTGGGTCGTGACAATTGAGTAGGGGAGAAACGCCTTTCTCTCTCGTATAGGGTTGGAAAGCTCAGATACCATGGAAGTAGGGAGCAAACTTTAAGGTTTTCCCAAGAAAAAGAAGAAGCAAACAATGAAGCGTTGTTGGTGAAGCAAGATTTGCTCGATGAACGCAGGGGCTTGGCATACGTGAGGATGGTGGCTCAAAAGTAAAGTATGGAAAGATATTATAATCGGAGGGTCAATCTTCACTACTTCAAAATAGAGACTAGTATTGAGAAAAGTCACTCATAGCACTCGGGAAACCAACGCTAGGAAGCTGGGTCCAACATGGGAAGGTCCTTACCGGGTCTCAGCTGTGATCGATAAAGGATCGTACGAGCTAGAAATCAAGAGGGAGTCAAATTTCCAACCAATTGGAACATGACTCACCTCAAAAGGTATTACTGCTGATGGATCCTATCAATACTGAAAGTATGTGTTGCACTACTTTTCCCTTCAATCAATGTTTATCTAATCGGATTTTTCTGGCAAGGTTTTTAATGAGGCAGCAACGGAAAGCATACTACGAAAGGAGTGTCATTGACAAGGTTAAGACCTTTAAATGAAAAGACATTGAAATTATAAACTTCTATGGGATGGTTAAATTATCTTTGGCTCGATGGCAAGTTTCTAATGGGAAGCAAAACTTGTCATCGAACCAAACACTATTTAATCATTCACGAGTTGTTACCACCAATGAGCAAGACTTCCAATGTTCCAATTTGCATACTTCGCATTCGAACACTGGGAAAAGTAGTATAAGATACGGCAACAAGAATGCCATGAAAATTGGGGATTGCACAATAATGTCTTATCGGGACCGGGGACTGCATGACCAGCCCCGTAGAAAAAAGTTATACAAGTTAGCCACATGTATTGACAGTTTCTTTTTCTTTTTTAGAAAATGAATGCTTATGTACTTTTAAAAATAAAACGAATAAAATAAAGTTCTTTTATTTTTATCTTATTTATTGTCCAAACGATGAGTTGATTTTATCATTTGAAAGTTAACAAAAGACTTTAAATGCTTGTGCCGGAATGAATAGGAGACGTCCTCTTCAAGAGCACCGCAAACATAATAGGGACCTCTCTTATGAAACTCATATAGTAAAGGATTGATTCTGGAAGAGTTTATGCTCGGGATCAGAAGCTATTAGACAAAAATATACCCGAAGCTTAATCTAATTCGACACAAAAAGAATAAAATTTGCACAATACTTAAGTAAATATCTTCTTCATTTATCAAAATTCCAAACTCAATAAAACATTTGGCATAATTACAAAGTAAAAATAAAAAACACAACAAAAAGAAAAGAAGAAAAAGTCTAAGCATTGTCGCCGCCGGGACCCGAAAGGAGAAAGGGATCTGCGTCTCCCCCAGTGGAGGAGGGAGGATCAGTTGCTGGTTCTTGGCCTTCATCCTCATTATCTTCAATCTCTTCCTCGGTCCTCGAGTACACGGAATCGGTACTTGAAGGATCAGCTGCAGCAACAGGGAGTCATTCTCGAGGAAACAGGTCTGCGGGCAATGCTTCGAGCAAGGGCACTTTGTAGCGCCCTCCTGGACTCCTCGGGGTCATTTAAAATGTCGACCTCGGGGCAGGTGACAGAGCCCTGCAGAAGTCCTGAATCGAGCAAAAGAAAAAATGGAGTTAGCAGATTTTTCATAAAATTACCTATGTTCGTGCAAAGGTAAAAGGATAAAAGGACTCGGTTTACCGTGATTCTTGGCCTTCCACCCATATTTGGGGGCCATTTCCTTCCACCGGCGAGATTTTAGAGTTGTGATTTCTAGAATCTTCTGAACCCACTGGTCTAGACCTTGAACTCGTGGTGGTTCCTACCAGGAAGCTAGAACAAAAGAAACAAAAAAGGTCAGCAACAACTAGAAACAATCTTTAACGAAGGAATGAAGCGAATAATCAGAAGCTTACGAAAGCGGTTTGACGATTCAGGAAAAGACGGAGTTGTGGCCGAGATGATGTCCCTAGTAGCGATGATGATGAATCGTTGTCATCATCACTCCATCCACTCGCGGTCATTGTCATCATCTACGCTGGTGAGAATAGCGTGGTAGCCGCATTTGCTGAAGTGTATTACTCCCCCACGAAAATTTTTGGGGGAGTAGAGATTCATCATGTGTGCAAGGGTTAGGATTTCCTCAGTCTCCGTGCACAGCTGGCGTAGGCAGGCCACTGTTTTTTATATCGATAGACCTACTTGTGTCAAATAGACCCGGTACCGATGGCAAAACTCTAAAATTACTTGGTCGAGCCCTTCATTCGACCCCAAAGAAAATAGGCCCAAGGTAAAGTGGTACGTATAGACATACGTAAAACCTTCCATGGTGAAGGTAACTCGCTCTATCATATCCAAAGCGAGGATATTAAGGTTAGGACAATTGCACTCCTCTTTTATTGCGGGGATACTAGAAGGGAGAATGGAGGAAGGGTGCCTACAAACGGCCCAAGTCCGTGAAGACGCAGCTAGAGCCTTCTTTTAGAAGTCATTAACGGTACTAAGGTGTTTGGGCATAATGATGTTTACAATGGGAGGCTCAGAATCAACATAAGCTTCTTTATCTTGTTTCTCTTCGGGCCTCCACAGAAGAGAAGACCAAAGTTTCCAAAAAGGGTAGTGAAAGAAGTCATGGTAATAGGATATCAGTAAAACTTTTTACTAAGAACGTTAAGGAAGATGGAAAACTTTTTAAGCAGTGCGGAGTAAACGCAGAGAAGAAGAAGGGTTTATGAAAACTAAAACTTTGGAAGTAAAGAGGTAAAGTAACGAGAAGAAGTGAAGATATAAAAGACAAAAATCATGGTCATAATTACCTCAAAAATTGGCGATAATATTGTTGAATCGTGGGGCAACACGTGTTCGGGGTATTAAATGCGAAAAAACGTGCATCTTTTCAAGCGTCAGAAACTGTTCAGGAACTTTCTCGCCAAGAAAAGGATCGTCACCAACTTCTCGGTGAAACAAAAATGTGTCATCGGAAAGCGTGGGGGCTATCTGTATGGCGTAAAATTGATTTATAATAAATGATCGAATGATAGCATGACACGTGGAACCGAAGACTGGTAAAAGGCGAGTCAAGTAACGGCTAACACCGGGAACAACACCTGCAAGTGAGATCGGGTAAAACTCGAAGGGAACATGGTCAACGAGAGCAAATCAAATATTTACCATTGAATAGTATTCAATGAAAAATATTCTCTAATATTAAATAGGCAATCGTTGCAGAGAATATTTGCGTTCATGGCCTGCAGTTACATATTCATCAATAAATCCTTTATTATCATTTAAGTGGGGCTTGATCCTAGGATCTTGTTTCCCTAGGTAGAGCTATAAATAGCAGGCTCGACAACCGTTGTAGGAGAGGAAGTTCTGGGGCAAAACATATGTTGTATTTTATTTTCGCTCTCAATTAAACAACTCTATTTGTTTTTCTTTACACTGCTTTCATTTCTGTCCTCGAAGACATTGCGCTCGGAACCAGGCTTGTCATCTCTTTTGATTTCAATCGCTAAGTCCTATTTTTAATCTTATTTCTTTATCATTTTTGGATCAAATCAGTTCGTTTGTCTATAAATCACGTAACAAATTTAATTGTACCGTTTTACAGATAAACAATACATGTATGAACATAGATTATACATATATTATACCTCCATCGATTATATTTTTTTGTTTAAGTAGTTGAGTGGGCAATTATTTAAATTAATTCTTCCTATTAAAATATTATTTTAGGTTGTCCAATAACACTTTCATGTGGCTGCTATCAAAGGTTTGGGTAAGTATTTTCCGGAGAAAAAAAATAGACTATAATGTCTTGCTTGATGACTCGACTCTGTGGCCTATGAAGCATATCATTAACGAGTTTTACTTAACCTAGCATTTTAACACATAAAGTAAATATATATATATATGTAAAATTATGAACAATCATAAAAGTTTCAAAAATATTAAATTCTAAACCTCACAATTTCTAAAGTTCATTAATGAGTTAGTGATAAAAATCTAAAGATTGAACATATCAAATTTAAATCATGAATCCGAATTTCAAATCCTTATTATTTTCAACACAAGAAAATATATAGTTGGTGCATCTTTTCGACCAGATTATCATAAGGATGCTCGTCAGCTCATTTTGTGATGTAAAAGTTCATTTTGATAACTAATTAACACATCATACGGGAAAAGAGGACCCTATTATTTTTTAAATACTTCTTTATTCAATTGCCAAGTTTCAACCAAAATATTCTAACTTGGTTACTATTATTTAATTTTCATTATCCATAGCAATAAGGACCAGGCATCTTTTCTTGACAGGACTCGATCAGCAATAAAGTGTGAGAATTTATTGATATTGTGTCTTGATGCATAAGCAGCATATTTTCTGAAATCTTGGAGGTACTTTTTAAATTAAGAGGTTTTGTTTATTTAAAGCATTTTATTCTCTAAACGTCAAAGGTACATTGCATAGTTTTGCTGGTTAATTAGCTAACTATATATAGTTTTTGTTTATGTTGCCATCAGTTAAACTACTTGAGTTTTCCTCTCCTCCAAATAATTCCTAATTAACCATGAGACGTGACAAATGGATGGGTTTAGGCAAATATGGACGAGTCAAGATGGTTCAAATCAATAAAAAGATCATAACTCAACTCGTTCAAAATGTACTTGGGTCAAAAAGATTTGAGTCAAGATGCATCAAATATGACCCTACCTCCCTTCAATATTTATTTTGCTTTTGAAAAAAAGTGAAAGCTAATGTATTATTTTAATTATTAGCTTAAGTTCCTCAAAACTTACAAAGTAATTCTCAATCTTCAAAGTTGATTTTGTATGTTTGGGTTTTAGTTAATACATTTTAATCCGTTAAGTTGCACTACCTAACATGTCCCCACAAACGGAGCTAGAGTGACAAAGGGGCCGAACCCCCTTTTGTTGGAAAAAGTATGGTGTATATAAGGTTAACTTTTTATGTGATTATATTAGAGGTTGACTTCCTTTGATTTTTCTTTTTTTTCTTTTTTTTCTTTTTTTTTAATCCTCATAATATTGCTTTTCCCACTAGTTTTGATCCAATATTGAGTTATTTTCAAGTTTAACCTGTTACATCGATATAACAACCTAATAAACTATCAATCGCATTTAACTGCGGTTATTTAGTCAGCTATTCTAATGTAGAGTCAAATGATATCGAAATCATTAACTCCTACTTTGTCACACTCGTGAAAACACTACACGTATAGGAAAATTTAATTCAGGACAAGATTTGGTGGATTTCACGTGGGTGTTGAGAATAAGCCAAAGTCTTTAATAAACAATAAAACAAAGTTAATAAAGATGATCAGACCGTGTCATCCGGGGGACTGAAGACGCTGTCTGTATGCGTTCTTTTGTTTTTGGGTGATCTGTTGCACGGTTAGAGTTATACGGGTATTAGTTATATAAAAATTAGTTATGTATAAATTAGTTATGCATGAATTAGTTATGCATGAATTATTTTTTTGAATATTTAATTTGTTATATTAGAAATTGATATACATTGTATAAATTTTAAAGTAAAATGCTTGTTTACAAATATACCTTTGGCCTTTTTTTTGCATTAATTTTTTTCTCTTTACATTTATTAGGCAACAATTTAGTCACGCATATTTGATTTTCACTCCTTAGGTTTGGTATTCCCATTGTCTAGTAACTTTTTCGGTTCACTTTTTCTAATTTGTTATTTGATAGTGTAAAATGCAATTTACACTATCAAAAGTCATATGATGCAACAATTTAGACAAGACTAGTATTCTATTATTTATATTTTCAAGACTAGTATTCTATTATTTATATTTTCAACTTACACCATCTATATCGTTAAATTATAAAACTGGGCTACCAAAGTTAACCAAATCATTAAAGTAGCTTTTCAATAATTTGCAGCATAGCCTCTTTCCAGGTGAAGCCATCCTACGCATCTTTAACTAAAGAACTACTAATCATATTTTTTTGTGCTTATTCTCTGTCCACTTCTATATATAAGAGGATTATATACATGTTGAAGTTTTGCATAGCAAAGCAGAAGCCTTTTGCCCACATAAGGAACAACAATAAGGAAATGACTGAAATTTTATAGATACAACAGAGTAAATAAGCAAATTAACAAAAGATATATTCAACAAAAAGAACCCAAAGGAGAACTACTCTGTCCACCAAAGTAAACACCACAATGGTCTATTTCAGCAACATTTTGTTTCCAACAGCAGTAAAACAGCTCTAAGTCACGGCAGATACAATACCAAATCTTAAATTTGAGCACAAGCAACAACAATTTAACCAGCTAAAAATAATACCAAATTAGTGTTGGCTACATCACAAAACACTACGTCAAAATATTAGCAAATTTCTATGTGCATTTGTTATACAAAAACAACCTACTTTAAAGCCAAAACATCCACATATATTTATATTTGTGGATATTCACGAGGTAACAAAATACAACATCCAGATATCCCAAAATAGCTACATAAAAATCATCGAGAGGTTTAAAGCTTGTCATTAATAATCATCCACACCATGGACTGACGATCAAGTTCACCCACGCTTAAAAAGAATTCCATTCTTTTTACATTTTGAGTAATTTCCATTGCTGCCTTGACTCGCTGATCCGAGTTGTATAACTCAAATGCTGGGGATCCAAGGATAGAGAAGATCTTACCACGAATATCAGATAGGTCATGCTCCCCTAACTTGTCAATTAAAGCACCCATTCTTTTATCATGACTTTCAGTAAATCGTTTCATCACATCCACTAGACCTTTAAGAACAGTCTCATTCTCATCCTCAATTGTTGTTCTTCTTCTTTTGCATTTACCTTTTTCATTAGTTTTAGAAGAGGACGCCTTAGAATTATATATTACCTTGTTTCTGAGTTTGTTCTGTTCCACCACTCTGAGTTGTCCCAGTGAATGAACTTTGTGCTGTTCCAGTTGATATATTAGGTTCATCTTGAGCAGTAAATGGACTTTGTGCTGCTCCAGTGGGTATATTAGGTTCCTCTTGAGCAGCTTGATCTCCTCCTGTGGCTGGAGCATCCTCGTCATCATCTTCATCAACCACAATGAGAGAAAATCCCAAACACATGTCATTAGGAGTTTCCTGAGTTTCAGTTCTTTCTATTTCTTCAACGGAATCTTCTGGACCCTCAGCAAACTCTCCAGTTGCTCTATCCTTGCCAAATATTTCTTCCCAATCAGCAAACAATGGCCATTTCTTCGAGTTCATTGACTTGGCAAGTGGATCAATCTAATAAACAAAAAGAAGTACAAGAAATAGTTAGAAATATTTCAAAGACATAGATCATATTTACCAAGAAAAAGCATAAGTAACTAGTAATATTTCACTAATGATTTAAAAAGATGTAATTCACCTTTATAAAGTCATCCCAAGCTTTTGGATAGTCAACTAAGATAGTTCCATCGCTGTATTGGAATCCCAAGCCACTTCGACTCTTTAGTAACGATATGCTTGAATAACTCTTCTTCCATGCTCTAATTTTAGAATCGATATGTGGTTGAGATTTCAATCCGGAATTAGGATTACGAGCATACCCTTCAAAAACATATTGTCAAAGATACATCAAGATTCACTATTTGTCTCCACAAACAACAATGTGAGACATACAAAAAGATTCACTATTTGTCTTCACTGAACAATGAAGCTACTACTACTTACAAAGATAATCTAAGAATTACAAGGATTAATTGCCAGATCTTTCATTCCACATAGACTAAGCTAACTCATCCCTCCAAGTGGTCCACTCATCAGATGGTTCAACAGTATTAATATTTTCATTTTCATGTTGATGCTCCATATGGTTTTCCATTTCTCCGTCTAAGGGGTCGACATTCATCTCTCTTCGAATGAAATTGTGTATCAAACAACAGGCACTAATGATTCTATTATGGACCTTAACCGAGTACCATGAAGGACTTCTAAGAATTCCCCAACGTCCTTTCAGTATACCAAATGCTCTTTCAATAACATTGCGCGCTCTAGCATGCTTCATATTAAAGAGCTCTTCTCGGCATCGAGGTGGTGGATTGTCACCTTGCCAATCTTTTAGCCAGTATCTATATCCTTGGTAGGGTGAAAGAAAACCATTTCCATTTGTATATCCTCCGTCGCATAAATAATAATTGCCTAAAAAGTATAAAAATGATATAATTACTTAAAAATATTAATCTATTTTTGATTAATTGGAATAGATAAGTGTGTGTATAGAATACCCTCGGGTACTTTCAAATAATTCCTTCGTACAACTGCATCTCGCAATACACGACCATCAGCAGCTGATCGTTCCCAACCAGGTAATACATAGATAAAGTTGAGATTTTTATTACAAACCGCTAATACATTAGTTGTTATATCTCCTTTTCGTGTCCTGTATCTTGGTTTATGTATAGATGGAACTCTAGTGGGAATGTAAGTACCATCCAATGCACCTAGACAACTCTATAAAATAAATTAAAGTCTAAATGCTAAAACAGAGTTATCAATAAAATATTAAATAATAATATTTAAATCTTTCTATAGTTAATCGAATGCTAGACTGAAATTTACCAACCTTAAACCATCTCCATCGGTCATCAGTCTCATCTTCCAGCATCAGATTAGGTTTAACAAGTAACAATGGAGTTAGTTTGAGAATAGCTCTTAGACATTCATTGAAGGCTTGACTTACACTCCACCCTAATCTAATATAATCAACCTTGATAGACCTGTTATTCTCGTGATGACCCAAAATATTTAAGAACATTGCTAACTTTTCACTACTGGACATATTTGTACTATCCGTCAACCCTCCAACATCCTTGGCTAAGGTAGCTAATATGTGAAAGGCATTTCTATCCATCCTAAGCTTATCAATACATACAATATCATTGTCACGGATAATAAAATTTAGATGAGACAGGATTTTAGGAATTCTAGCACTCATGCAATATCTAATGACCTATCTATTTCTACTTTGTCTTCTTAAGAACATGCTGTAAATAGCCATAAAAAGGCAAATAAAGACAATATAAGATTGCACCACAATCTCCTCAAGGATGATAAAGCATTCAACATCGCATAATTGTTGTCACGACCCAAACCGATAGGTCGCGACAGGCATCCGGTGCCTTACTCAACCGAGTACCAACGTACCGTATCTTTCATATCGTACTATCATTGAAAAATTTCATATCGTACTATCATTGGAAAATGGGCCAAACGGACCATCATGGGCTAACCAGAATAAACATAGAATGACCCAACCTGATATAGAAACTTACATACGTGACATACGGTCCTATAAGGCCAACATAATCATTTGTAAACTCAAAACATAGGTCGACAAGGCCATACAAGTATCCGTACATGACATCTGTCTACAAGCCTCTAAGAATACATAATTATCATAAAGGTCGGGATAAAGCCCCGCCATACAAAACAATACACATCTAAACTATATTGACCCAACAAGCAACTCCGAAGCAAATGGAGTGCACCAACATCTTCCGCTGAGCTAATCGCCTACTTGGAGGACTCTCGACCTATCTATCGAGACCTGCGGGCATGAAACGTAGCGTCCCCGGGCAAAAGAGACGTCAGTACAAATAATGTACCGAGTATGAAAGGAATAAAAATCAGTAAATAATAGACATGAGAGAAACACGGAGTAAAATACTCGACATGTACGTCTGCATAGCACTGTGAATCATTTCATTTTTATAACATCATGCATATGCGTATAAATGTCATACTATGCATAGGTATATGTGTTCATAACATCATCAAGCCTCTGAGGGCACCCCATCATATCATTTCGGCCACTGTGGGCAAATCATCAACGTATACCAGCTGATCAGATGGTGTGGTGCGTATATAATGCTATAACTTTTTTTTCATATTCCATATACATATAATATACATATATATACGCGTATATAATGCCATCTGGTCATGGGTCAATGTGCATGTATAAATGCATGAAATGCATATGAAATACGTTAATAAAATCTCTCGGTACGTCATAAGACCATTATGCCTCTGATTAATATCATGAAATAGACTTTACCAACTTACGTATTTTTTGAGACCCATGAACATATAATACAATAATATGACACATGGGGAATCAAGAACATAAGCATCTCTAGTATTTTTATGAATAGAATCATTTATGAAAATTGCGCATTTGCTCGTTTCGTTTGTGTCGTATAGATCGTGTCAAAAGAAAGAAGAGATAGCCTTAACATACTTGGAGTAGGAAAAAATCCATATGATATTCTTGAAAAAGGTTGCACCGTACTCCTTTAGAATCGCAAAATCTCATGTTTCTACGGTGCTAAGAAATCCCGTTGCTACGGTGCTATAAGCTTACCTTGATTATTTTAAGGCTAATGAAGCCCAAGATGCCAAACTTTTAATATACCCACGTAACTATCATATGTATGACATTTAAGATAGTCACCTTCCATTTTAAGTACTGAGTCACTTGGTTTGCGTGGGGGCTGCCACCTCATGCTCTTTAATATTTATTCAATATATCCCCAATTAATTAGGTAATATCCCATTACCCAATAATTAATTAATTACCCACATAATTAAGAATCATCTCAACTTACTTAAAATACTACTCACTTTTAACATACATTATACACCTTACTATCATGGCCATATGGTACCTTGTATGGTACTAGTCCATAAATATCGGGTATTTTAGCCCGGGCCGTATTTTATCCCAAAATGCCAAATTTCGACGAAACTCATTTTTTTCGATTTGCTTACCCTCTCACCTTCACGAATTTACTTGTCCCTTGTCTGAAATAACATAATACTTATAATCCCAAAATAATCTCATTCCCAAGCTTTCATCAATTTATTTATTTATGGCACACTTTCACGTATAAAAAATATGGGGTGTAACATCATTCCCCCCTTTGGAACATTCGTCCTCGAATGTTGACTGGTGCACTTATTATTTTCATAGCCTATATCTCCCGAATACTTTATTACTCTCCTTGCCATCTAGGCACTATTCTGTGAATAAATCCAAAGGCTAGGGCATTCCCCCCTTTAGGCCTCTTTCTCATACCACGACTTATGGTCGGAATCCTTTCAGTCTCGTAATTGTTGCTACCTTCTATCATGCAGCCCGTACGATTCTAACTTTGTAAGTATGCTTATGCGTCTCTTCTTTCCCTTTTCCTCCGAATTTTAGCTATTACTGAAGTTCTTCGCCCGGTATTTTGTCAAACTTACGAATATTGCTATATCTTTTTTCATAGACCCAGTTATCCATCCGTATGATTTTACTGCATCTAAGTAGGTCATACTATACCATAACTCTTACCTCGATTTTTCGTTGCTGAGGTCTGCTACCAAATTCTAGGTTACTTTCATTGCTTATCCAATATGTATAAATCTATGTCCTTTAATGCTCCTACATTACTATTTATCTTCAGAATGATGGCCTAATCTCATCTCATACTTTATAACTTTTATCCATCCATTGTTGATTCACCTCAATATTGGTCTATAATCTACCCCTGATAACTTAACCTTTTATGTAACCCTGCCGCTAGGGTCTATGTTTCATCGGGGAACATCTGAAATGATTAGACTGATCTACTTGGGGCGATACCATGCTTTCTTAAGCGTATCTCACAGCATCCCAATGTGAATCACCTTATTTTAATCATGTCCAATTCATGAGACCCCTTTCTTTTCTTCGTCAGATCATTACTCAATCGAAGGCTCAAACGTCATCCTTTATTTTATCACAATTACACCCTCATTATACTATCAAGTTAGCATTCCATCTCTTCTAAATGCCATTAGTCTTAGACTCGTTTGAGTTGATTCAGGCTATACTGAGCTTTGTATAACTTAGAGAAACAATCAGCTCTCTTGTTTTCATGGGCTTAAAACTAAGGACTTTATCCATTCTCATCATCTTCTCAGTCGCCCTTTCTTATCTTACTCCTGTCTTCCTAAAACCTTGCCGCTTTACTAAACTTTAGCTTGCGACCTATACGAATCCATTTATACTACTTGCAACCTTCCTTCAACTTGCTTGCACTATAGATTTCCTTATGTTATTCTGGAACATCAAGTGAGACATCACATCGTCTCTAACTCTTCTTTACTCTCTTGACTAGGTCTCTCGGTACCTAGAAACCATAGGCTGGATGATATGCCATCAATGACGCTGCCATCATTCCTGGATATTCAATCCCAACGCTTCTAGTCCTTTATCTGAAGTATGGATTGTTCGTAACCTTCTGTATTTGAGTATCTTGTACGTTGTTCACCTTTACCTTACTCACCTTAAAATCTCGCATCATTTGAAACTCTTTCATGACCTCGCTTTCACACAGGTATAATTCACGTCAATAATTTGAAACTCTATTGTAATACTAGCACCTCTGGTGCATACACAATCTGGTGGGAGCTTTATACTAACTTCTTATGAGGCCGGTACCCTTCTAACTGGCTTTATCGTAGAGCCGTTGTAGAATATGATTGTTGTAATATCTCTCTTGTACCTCTGATATTAAGAGTAATTCTACAATGTTCTCAATCATGATGTCTAAAATTTTCTGGGTCCAATAATTAGACTCCTGATTCATTTGGTTGATGTAACTCTTTAGTTTCTTCTTAAATCTGATCAGCCTTCATGTAGGCTTGAGCTATCTTCCGATCTGCGGCTTTTGGTATTAGTTATTACTTTAGCCTTCCATGGGTGCTATAGAATATCCATGATGCAATCTTCTAACAATTCAATCATTTGTTTATACCCTGGGCTTAATTCTTTCTTTTAACTTACACCGGAGTCTTCTACGGCTTGTATGATTGTCAACATATATGCTGCATGGATAATACTACGAAATCTTATGTGCGTTCATAACGTAACTAACTCTGGATCATTGATCGAATAATTCCTTTCATTTTTTCTTAGCTTTCTTCAAACATAAGCTATTACCTTTCCTGGTCTTTCTGCCCCTTGTTGCGTGCATACTTAGCTTATCTGAGTTCCCATGCATGCCGGAATCTTTGTGCAACTCATATGGTCTTGAATATTACTTTTGATCTTTACTCCCCGCTCATTAGCCATGGTAGGTGCCACTTTATTTTGGGGTGCATATAATTTTGTAGTGAAACTGTTGTTTCACGACCATTTCCTCTGTAGGTCACTGTGCTTAGGTTGAAGCCTTCTTCCTTATTTCCTCAGCTAGTCTTTCATTGTAGTGTTTAGGGAGACCTTCTGGTTCTTGTAAAGTTACAAGCTTATCACATCGTATACTTGACGGAATTTTTTTTGATGTTCTTCCTCGCCTATAATTATCCGTAGTTACTTATTTCCATGACCTTGTGCTTGTAGGGTTGCTCCTGAACTGATATTTTGACTGTCTTCCCAGTGAGACTATCTTTTATTTTCATAACATTCATACGATACCTTTAACTACCCCAACTCTTATCTTAATATTTCTCAAGCATTACAATGACATTACTACGAGGCTGAACTCACCATATTGGGTTTTACTATGTGTATCTTGCACGATCTTCTGTCTCATCTTTAACTTCCTGTTTAACCATAACTAGGCTCTTCCCGAATCAATTACTAACTACTCGTTGACCCATTCTCATATTAATATTTCGCGTAATCTTTCTTGTCTTAACTTACGTCTCACACTGGCTCCTTATCTATCAATAACATCTCCGGTAGGGACCCTTACTTCCTTTCCTTAACGTCGTGTTTGCATAATGTTCTGGAATCATAGTATATCTGTAGGCTTTGAATAAGTGCAATCTCATCCCTTTTTCATCATTTTTTTCCCGCATTCTTCCTTTACCATTTCATAATTACCAGAACCACTTAATTCTAACTTATTACCATATCACACCACACTCCCCCCTTTAGGGGAGCACTACGATTTAGTGCTACGATGATCTACGTACAGATATTTTACCTTTTCATCTTTGGCATCTTTTCACATCATCGATGGTCCTTACTCGCCTCGTGGTAATCCTTCTGTACCAAGGATAACGAAATTCCTCACTCGCGAGGGTGACACTTAGTGTAACTAGCACATACAGTCCCTTAAGCTTAACTTTACTCACCTTGCTTGCTTTAGGGAAGCGTCTTCCTGAATGACCTTTAAAGGGTATTCTTCTGTCGTCCATTCTATTATTGTCGGGATGCAATCTCTGAAATTCTCATGATGCCGACTATTACTCAGTCCCTAGCTCATGTTTAGTTTATCATGTTCATCAGTCCATGCTGATTTCTTATTACTCTGGGGTCAAAAAAAAAATTCCTTTTGGTAATTACGTTGGAGTCACGAACTTATTTCTCGAAATGAGGATATAACTTTATGGCCTATACTCTTTTGTTGTCTCAAGGCCTGTCACCTCTCGTCTTTTCCTTCACTTGACTATAGACTCTGTAATACTGTCATCTTTTTTATCTAGAGTTGTCATCCATGTATCACATCTTACTCATAATGCTTCATTAACTCTCTTCTTATTTCCCGCTAACATTTATGTCTATTATTTTATTTAGAAAACTTCAACAAGACATCCTTTTGCTTTTAGCTCCCCTTTGCTCTGCATCTAGTAGCTCTTCGGGTTGCTTAACATTCTCGCTCTACTAGGGACGCGAGTCACACTAAGGTAATATTTATCCCTTCCAGGCTTTCAGTGCCTATCTTTTGATTTTTTGTTTCATACTAGTATTCACATCTCATTATAATATTCTAGAGTGCACCATCTGGGTGTCTCACAAGGAGATCTATTGGCAGATTTGTAATATCCTTCGGAAATGTCAACTAACACAAACAATTCATTCACCATTTTGTGTTACTCTAACCCCAGTCGGATCCTGATATCCTGTCATTTTCTTAAACGACACTTGTTAGCCCAATAGGGCATAACTGAGATAGGTGTGGCCAATTGTACATACCTCTGTTACTGTTGAAGGTAACTCATAATGCTTTTATTTCTCGACCTGAATTATAAATACTGATAATCTTCACTAGCTGGGTACCTCGTACCCCCCTTTGTTTTTCTTTTTCTTGTTTCTCTTACCTATTGAAACTTGTACCTTCTGATTCTCTTGTTCCTTTTTACCATACGAGTAGATAGACATTCTTGCCTTAGGGATCCTTATCAAGAAGCTTACACATCTTAGTACACACATGATCTGCGGAATACCTCATATTAATCTATCATAAGCATGATACAAAATACGAGTTCCTCATACTCAACTCTTCCACAGCTATATCTCTTACTAACCGTCTTTCTGGATGTAGGCATCGTCGTTTTATGAATAAGATAGAGTTTAGAAAATTGAGATCTTACAATTGAGCTCTACCACACGATCTAGAATAAGAAGAAAGAGTGACAGTCCTAAATACCCTGTAGCCTCCTGCTTATAAGTGTGGTGCACGACACACCTATAAACAAGACTCTACTAGACACGGCTTGTAGACTCCCTAGGATAGAACTACTCTGATATCACTTTTGTCACAACCCAAACCGATGGGCCGCGACGGGCACCCGGTGCCTTACTCAACCAAGTACCAATGTACCGTATCTTTCATATCATACTATCATTGGCAAATGGTCCAAACGGGCCATCATGGGCTAACCAAAATAAATATAGAACGACCCAACCTGATATAGAAACTTACATACGTGACATACAGGCCTATAAGTCCAACGTGATCATTTGTAGACTCAAAACATAGGCCGACAAGGACATACAATAATCCGTACATGACATCTGTCTACAAGCCTCTAAGAATACATAATTATCATAAAGGTCGGGACAGAGCCCCGCCATACCAAACAATACACATCTAAATCATACTGACCCAACAAGTAACTCCGAATCAAATGGAGTGCACCAACATCTTCTGCTTAGTTGATCGCCTACTTGGAGGACTCTCGACCTATCTATCGAGACCTGAGCTCATGAAATGCAGCGTCCCCGGAAAAAAGGGATGTCAGTACAAATAATGTACCGAGTATGTAAAAAAATAAAAATCAGTAAATAATAGATATGAGAGAAACATGGAGTAAAAGATCGACATGTACGTCTGCATAGCTCTGTGAATCATTTCATTTTTATAACATCATGCATATGCGTATAAATGCCATACCATGCATAGGTATATGTGTTCATAACATCATCAAGCCTCTGAAGGCACTCCATCATATCATTTCGGCCACTGTGGGCAAATCATCAAAGTATACCAGCTGATCAGGTGGTGGTGCGTATATAACACCATAACCTTTTCCCATATTCCATATATATATATATAATACACATATATATACGCGTATATAACGCCACCTGGTCATGGGTCAATGTACATGTATAAATGCATGAAATGCATATGAAATACGTTAATAAAATCTCTCGGTATGTCATAAGACCATTATGCCTCTGATTAATATCAGGAAATAGACTTTATCAACTTATGTATTTTTTGAGACCCATAAACAGATGATAAAATAATATGACATATGGGGAATCAAGAACATAAGCATCTCTAGTATTTCTATGAATAGAATCATTTATGGAAATTGCGCATTTGCTCGTTTCGTTTATGTCGTATAGATCATGTCAAAAGAAAGAAGGGATAGCCTTAACATACCTGGAGTAGGAAAAAATCCGTATGATATTCTTAAAAAAGGTTGCACCGTACTCCATTAGAATCGCATAATCTCACGTTGCTACGGTGCTAAGAAATCTCGTTGGAATTATTTTGTTTGAAGATTAATGTCCGTTCTTGTTGGAGTGAGATTAACTTTCGTTCTTGCAAATGTTAGAGTTTATGAAGAAAGCTATAAGCTTACCATAATTATTTTAAGGCTAATGAAGCCCAAGATGCCAAACTTTTAATATACCCACGTAACTGTCATGTGTATGACATTTAAGATAGCCACCTTCCATTTAAGCTTGGTTTGCATGGGGGCTGCCACCTCATGCTCTTTAATACTTATCCAATATATTTTCAATTAATTAGGTAATATTCCATTATCCAATAATTAATCAATTATTCACATAATTAAGAATTATCTCAACTTACTTAAAATACTACTCACTTTTAACATACCTTATACACCTTACTATTATGGCCATATGGTACCTTGTATGGTACTAGTCCATAAATACCGAGTATTTTAGCTCGGGCCGTATTTTATCCCAAAATGCCAAACTTTGACGAAACTCATTTTTTTCGATTTGCTTACCCTCTCACCTTCACGAATTTAATTATCCCTTGTGTGAAATAGCATAATACTTATAATCCCAAAATAATCTCATTCTCGAGCTTTTATCAATTTATTTATTTATGGTGCACTTTCACGTATAAAAAATATGGGGTGTAACATCCATAAACACTTATTTGCATTAAAAGATGCAAAATCATTATTAAACTGAGCATATATACTGAAACATACATTACATATTAAAGAAACTTTTTTCAAGTTCTTGTTTTCTTCTCCTAGACAAATAAATTTCACCAATTGCTACACTAAAACAAATAATTTTGAAGTCTTATCAACCAAAAGTAGTCTTATTAGAGTATCATTTTTTTGGTATTTAATTAATCACCAAGTTTTAGACCTTCGATGTTTCTGAATCTTAAAAGAAATGACAATACTTCAAACACAAAGTCAAGGTTGATCTGCAATTTCTGAAGCTAAAGAAACCGATTATACAAGAACCCCATTTTATTGGAAAGAAAAAGATTTTGCTTTTAACAAACAAAACCCGTATCAAATTTGGGTGTACTCAAAACTTTAACTTTACTAGAAAATATTGAAACAATTAAGGTTTCATCCATAAATTCGTCTCTCAGCAGATTCACAAGAGAAAAAAAATAAAAAAAAATGAAATAAGAAAAGTTTAGGGTTTCAAAAACTTCTAACCTCAATGATAGAAAATCTGTATGCGCTAGATCAGAGAAAAATATGTCAATTTACTGATTTTGTCTCTAATAGATTGAGAAGAGGAAGAGTCTAGCAGTGAGGCATCAGTATCTCCATTCTTGCTCTCCAAAGAGTTTGATACAGACCAGTATTGAAGGAAGCCTTTTATGTATAAAGTGATAGGGGTAAATTTGTCATTTCAGTATTTTATCCATGTATTACTAATACATGCATTAGTTATTCTATCTTCTACCCCGCATAAAATAATATAAATATTGACGCATAACTTATACATATATTATTTATGTATAATTGTAAAATTCTAACCAAACACGGTATTAGTTATGATGAATATTATATAAAACTACTAATGGCTACCAAACATGGTATAAGTTATGTTACCCACAATACATGAATAACTTTTATCCTAACCAGCTACCAAATGTAGCATAAGCATATAGTTTATGAGTTTAAGCAAATGTAATATTTTTCCTTTGGATTATGAGGATAAATATAAAGTAGAAAATTTTAATAAAATCTTATATTTTAAACTCGTAATTTTAAAAATATATACAATGGTTACTGTTAAAAAATTTAAATGCTCAATTTAGGGGTGTACATAGGTTATGTTGTTCGGATTTTTCAATTACCAAACCAAATCAATGTGTCGGGTTTTTAAATCTATAAACCAAACCAAACCAACAAAGTCGGGTTTTTCGATCTCGATTTTCTCGGGTTTTTTGATTTTTTCGGGGTTTTAGATTTTTTTCCGATAAAGTCTTCATAGCACAAAATATGTAACTTGTGCTCCAAATATTTCTATAGTCCTAGGAAGATATAACTATATCATATAATTTTCAAGAAAATAACACAATAATATGAGATAAGTCATAGCATTATACTAAAATATTTAATAACGAAAATAATAAAATTGTATAAAGCAAATATTGCTAATTAATAATGTTAAATTCTTCTTTTACTTCATTTTATGTCGCGGGATTTAGCGTATAATTGTCATACTATTTAATTTAGTGATAATTCATACATATATAACCTCTAAATTTTTGGAATAAATTTATATACGTCGAAACTACATTAAGAGTAGCATAGTTAGTCTCATAGCGTATAATTGTCAAAACGTTTTTTTTTAAAGTAGTGGTAAAGAAAGGTTCTTTGAATAGTATAACATCTAGTAGAACATAGTGAATATAAATTTTAAAAGGAACTTTTTGAACTAAACTTTCATAATCATATTCATATGTTGAATTCAGCATTACTGGAGAATGGACAGGGCTAGGGGGTGGAAGGAGGTTCCTTCCTTGGTCAACGTTTTTATATTTATACATATATATTAAATGTTAAATGTTTTTTAATTTTATTCACGTGTTTACCTTATATTATTAGAATCCTTTAGTGAAATTCTACCTCCGCCGTTTGTATAGGCGAAAATTCGTCTTTAGAATATTTAGTGTAATATGACATTAGGGAAAATTATCGTTCGAGCTCGCTCAAGACGCTGCGAGGTCAATGATCGAGGTGCCGACATGAGGCGTGGTCAAGATATCAACGGTTATCGCAATCAAGATGCCAGCAAGGGTCGAGGTCAAGATCGACTATTGATGATAAGACTTGCAATGATAAATTTGTCAAGATAGGGTATTAAAAGGGAATATTCTAGTGAATATTCCCTGCATTAGTACTATTAGGGTTTCCTAGAAAAAAAGGCTCACATATATATCGAAAGAAGAGACAATGATGGGAGCATGTAAGATTGATTCTGATAAGAACACTTTTGAGAAGAGGACTTTCCCTTTTACCAAGATTCTTGTTCATATCGTTCCCCATTTTTCCATCAGATCTGAGGACCGTTCATGTGAATCTTGGATCTATCTGTCATTCATCATTATCAGGCAAATTATTCGTCTAACTCATCCATTATTGGGTGAATCATTCTCTTTATTTATTTAAATGCCATTTATTGACATTTATTATTGGCTATAGTTCCCTTAATGTTCTTGCTTTAAGAGTTTTCAATATTTATTGCCACCAACCACATACGAAATTTGTCCCATCTAATATTCGTCTTTGTGCTTTATATCTGGAGTTATTATCCTTAACTAGATTTAACCTCTCATTATATACATTTCGTAGTTTAACCGGAAATAATATATTTTGGTCAAACAATTTGGCGTCGTCTGTGGGGATCTTCTAGCTAAGTTTTTTAGTTTCTCCTAGATCTACAACTGACATTGGTTACTGATGCAAAAAACAAATCAAAAGAAGAACCTTCTTCCCTTTGTATGCATAGATCTAACATGGCAGGTAACAGAGAAGAAAGAACGAGAATAATGAGTGACCTCCCAACCAACCTCATGGACATCATCCACGAGAGCTCTGAAGTAGTGGACGAGTACACAACACCCAATGCCTCTCCTAGGCGAGGTGGATCACCCCCTCCCCACTGCAGCATCACAAAATCCCATGGCAAGACCGCCTCCACATCCGTGGAAGAGGAGATACCACCACCGATAAAGAAGCTCCTTGAGGCTTGGCTAACTGATACATTAACTAGTGTCCTCCATAAGCCTGTTTAGGACGCGACCACAATAAAGGCGGGAACTTGTGCTGCACCATCAGTGGAAGAGCAACGTGATCAACCTCCTCCACCTATGACGGCAGGTATTACTCACAGTGTTGTTAACGATGCATGCGGCGACATTCTCACTGCCATTCTGAAAAGGATGGAGGAAATGGAAAACGAGAACAAGACACTTCGAGACCAAATGATAGAGCACCAAGAAAGGGTCGATAAAATACCGGGCGCCCCTAAGTTATTGCTGAAGAGAGACGCCGGTCACTTCATCGAGCAGCCGTACCGTGATAACGCTACCCCACATGCCATATTAAAGGCCTTTAAAATGCCGCCTTATCTGAAAATATACGATGGCACAACCGACCCTGAAGATCATAGTATCCTCCATTCTGCTAAAGAAATTCGGTGAAACCCTCACGGGAGGTGCATTAACCTGGTACTCGCAACCGCTAGCACGTTCCATCGAAACCTTTGAGGAAATGGCCGATAAGTTCGTGACGGCCCATGACGGGGCCAAGAAGGCCGAGGCTAGAGTGAATGATATATTTGCTATCAAACAGTTCCTGGGAGAAGGACTGAGGGACTTCCTTGCCCGTTTCAACCGAGTGAGAATGACTTTGCCTAATGTAATAGAAGGAATGGCGGTAGCCGCTTTTCAAAAAGGACGGAACAGAAATGGTTCAAGAGCGACCAGAAAATTATTAAGTCGGCTTATGAAATACCCCACAACAACTTCGGACGAAATAGATAATGCATAATGTGTCGAAGTACGAGTAGACGAAGACAACCTCAATGGGCCGACTCATCGACTGACCTCAGTACAAGCAGAATCCAGAAAAGATCAGAGAAGCGATATCAGAAGAGATCCGATGACTTCATGGCCAAACCGGGAACGACATCTCCCATATGTCAGAACTACGGATTTATCCTCACCTCTCCATAAAGAAGGCCCACCCCGATCAAGAACATGGATTCACCGGAATGAAAGATGTATGCCCCATTTATTATCCGCTCATAATTTTTACGTATCACCTACAGAGATCGTCTACGCCTTGGAGAAACCTCGGACCAAAGGTAAAGTGGCCGCAAAAAATGATGTCAGACCCGAATACCAGAAAATCAGACGCCCTCTGCGAGTTCCATCAAGAGCGAGGACACAAAATCGAAGATTGTATCGCCCTAAGACAGGAGGTCGTAAACATGCTGCGACAGGGAAACCTTAAAGAATTGCTGAGTGATCGGGGAAGAACCAACTTTGCCAGGGGACGCGAACAACATCAAGGGTCGCCAAAGCCGCCCTCGCCAGCCCGCATCGTGCACATGATCATCGGCGGAGGAGACGATGCTTCCATCAACAACGTGAAGTTCCCCATGACCCACAATCTCAAACGGTCGATCACCCACGAACGGTATGACGAACTCGAAGAAAGCATCATCTTCGATAAGTCAGATACTGACGGTTTGGCATTCCCTCACTATGACGCTCTTGTTATTACTTTATGAATTTTAGATACCGACGTAAGACAGATTATGGTAGACGACAGGAGCGGCGCGTGTATTATTCATCCCCGAGTACTCACACAAATGAAACTCGAGGACAAGATAGTACCATGTTGCATCATACTAACAGGATTTAATAATGCAGTTAAACGAATATCTGGCGATATCACACTCCCCGTCCTAGCGGGTGGCGTCACTCTGGAAACCACATTCCACATCATGGACCAGGACACGACATACAACGCCATAATAGGGCGACCGTTGATACACACCATGAGGTCCATACCCTCCAGCTTGTACCAAGTTATCAAATTCCCAACTCCATGGGGCATATTCGGATAAGCGGGGAACAACGCACATCCCAAGAGTGCTACCGCATCGCGCTAGACTGCACGACCACCCAACAAGTGAGAGACAAAGAGAAGGAAGCATAGCAATCAACAGTGTCGAGATCGGTAGGCGATGGCATCGAGGACGTCATCAGAGAACCTGATGTGGCCTAGGCCGCGGGATCGACCATAGAGGACCTCGACCCCATTCAATTGGACGTCAACGACTACAGTAAGAAAGCTTACATCGGCTGCAAACTCCAAGAACCGGGTAAGTTTTGCAAATTTCTAATTGATAACGCAGACTTGTTTGCTTTTAGCCATGCAGATATGCCAGGTATCCTAAAGGAGATCGCCACACACATATTGAACGTCGATCCACTCTACCTCCGGGTAAGGCAGATTCGACGTAAGTTTAATTGCGCAATCAATGACACAGTACGTGAAGAAGTGGAAAAATTATTGGAAAATGGCTTTGTTAGAGAGTCAAAGTACCCTAATGGGTCGCCAACGTGGTCATGGTGAAAAGGAAAAATGACAATTGGCAGATGTACGTAGATTTCACCGACCTGAACAAAGCTTGCCCCAAGGACTCGTTTTGACTACCTCATATTGACCAACTCATCGATGCGACAGCCGGGCATGAGTTGTTGAGTTTCTTGGATGCCTACTCGGGCTACAACCAGATCCTTATAGAGGAAGAGGACCAGGAAAAGACCACCTTCATCACCCACCAGGGGACGTACTGCTACAGGGCCATGCCTTTTTGATTGAAAAATGCAGGGGCAACTTACCAAAGGCTGGTGACGAAGATGTTCAAAGAACAACTCGGAAAATCAATAGAGGTATACATCGATGACATGCTGGTCAAGTCCAAGAAGAAAGAAGATCACATCGACCATTTAAGAGAAGCCTTCAGCATCCTCAGTCAATACAACATGAAATTGAACCCCGAAAAATGTGCATTCAGCGTGGCCTTAGGAAAATTCTTGGGTTTCCTAGTATCGCAGCTGGGTATCGAGGTCAATCCCGACCAAATCGAGGCCATAGAGGGTATACCAGAGCACTTGACCACCAAAAAGCAAGTCCAGAAGCTAATCAGCCGTATCGCCGCTCTGTCAAGGTTCATCTCGCAATCCTCCGATAGGTGCCACAAGTTCTTCGGCATACTAAAAAAGGAGAACGGCCTCCAATGGACCCTTGAGTGCATCCAAGCACTGAAGGAGTTAAAAGTATACCTGTCCTCGCCACCGTTGCTCTTAAAATCGAAACTAGGACAGTCTCTCCTCATCTATCATGCCGTGTCCGAAGTAGCTGTGAGTGTAGTCTTAGTATAAGAAAATAAAGGTACGCAATCTCCCTTCTATTACATTAGCAAGACACTAGTCGGCGCCTAGAGGAGGTACCCCTACCTTGAAAAGGTGGCTCTGGCCTTGGTCATAGCTTCATAGAAGCTTAGACTGTATTTCCAATGCCACCCCATCTCGGTCGTCACGGCTTTCCCCTTAAGAAGCATTTTACACAAACCCAAACTTTCTGGAAGATTGGCCAAATGGGCCATCGAACTAAGAGAGTACAATATTACATATCGACCACGAACGACGATAAAGTCTCAGTTCCTCGCCGACTTCGTCACCGACTTCAGTGCGCATATATTGCCCGAAGTCGAAAAGGAAGCCGTCCACGCTTCTTCCCAAATACACGACCTGTGGTTCCCATACACCGACGGTGCATCTAACTCGTACTCGAAGTACCAACATGCGAAGTGATTCGCCAGTCCATAAGGTGCCCATACATGACTAACAATGAGGCTGAGTATGAGGCTGTAATTGTAGGACTGAGACTAGCTCTCAAATACTAGGCGAAACGGCTAAGGCTGCGCTGCGATTCTCAGCTCGTGGTCAACCAAGTCACAGGGACTTTCCAAATCAAGGAGCAAAGGTTACAAAAATACCAGACTGAAATCTGCAAACTACTACCCGAGTTCGATGAATGTCAGCTTGACTAGATCCCCGAGCGTAAAATATCGAGGCGGACGGTCTCGCCAAATTAGCAGCAGCCACCAAAAACATCACAATTGGAGACCAAAATGTGGTCCACCTCCTCAACCCGTCGATAGACCAAATCTAGATAAGAACCATAAACCTAACTTGGGACTGGCGCAACCGTATTATTACATATTTGCAGGACGGCATACTCCCCAATGATAAAAAAGAGGCCAAAAAGCTGCGAATGCAAGCGGCCAGGTAAAACATCATTCACAACGACCTGTACAAAAGGACATATGGCGGCCCCCTAGCAAAATGCTTGGGCCCAAATTAGATGCGGCGCGTCCTTGAAAAGTGCATGAGGGCCACCGTGGAGCTCACTTCGGCAATCGAGCTATGGTTAGGTGCCTCATACGATAAGGATACTACTGGCCCACCATGAAAAAAGAGGCCGCAAAATTTGTGAAAAAATGTGAGCAATGCCAGAAGTACGCCCCAATGATCCACCAAGCAGACGAACATCTACACACAGTAACTTCCCCTTGGTCGTTCAAAAAATGGGGAATGGATATCGTGGGCCCCTTCCCGGCCGGACGAGGTAATGTATGATTTCTCTAGGTTTTAATTGATTATTTCTCTAAATGGGTGGAAGTAGGAGCATTCGCCCAAATACGCGAACAAGAAATAATCGCCTTCATATGGAAGAACATCATATGCCGTTTTGGTCTTCCCAAATAAATCAGCTGCTACAACGGACCCCAATTTGTAGGAAAGAAGGTCGCTAACATTTTTGAAAAATGGCACATCAAAAGAACACTGTCAACGCCTTACCACCCCGCGGGTAATGGGCAAACGGGTCCTCCAACAAGTCAATACTGAACATCATGAAAAAGAAGGTCGAAGACGCCAAGGGACTATGGCCGGAGATATTACCAGAAGTACTCTGGGCCTACTGAACAACGCCAAAAATGAGCGCATGGGAAATGCCATACTCGTTAGTCTATGGGACTGACGCAATAATACCAGTCGAGGTCGGGCAGCCTAGTCTAAGATACTTCCGCAAAAGTGGACCCCAGAACGATGACAATAGAAGGTAGTAATTTGATGAAGTCGAGGAACGAAGAGATATGGCCTATGTGAGAATGGTCGCCCAAAAGCAACAAGCAGTTTGCTACTATAACAAAAGAGCAAAGATCAGGCCACTTAAAATCGGGGACTATGTGCTGAAAGCCAAAACACAAGCAAGCAAAGATCCGTAGGAAGGCAAACTAGGAACAAACTAGGACGGCCCCTACAAAATCATGGCAGCGGCAAGCAAAGGGTCATTCACACTAGAAACAATGGAGGGAAAGCGACTACCAAACAACTGGAACATTACACACCTCAAGTACTTCAACTTTTAAAGGACGAGGTCTCCAAAGTCGCACTCTTTTTCCCTCACTCGAGTTTTATCCCAGTTGGGTTTTATCGAGGAGGTTTTTAACGAGGCGAGGATGGGGATACTTCAGGATTGAGGTGCGCACAGACGAGGGCACTAGATGGCTAGTTCATTGCTCGATCTCTCACTATTTTATTTTTCCAGTTCGACCAATGAAGGGACTAGATAGACTGGGGTTGGGACTCAACTACCATCCAGCGCCCGGAAAATATGTAAATCTCTCCAAGAATATGAATAAAGCACAAGTACATGAAATTTATTCCTGCTCTCCCCAAGTAAAGGTTACATTCGACCTCATTCTAATTAACACCTATTCAGACCACAGCCTCAATTAATTAAAGGTTACATTCAACCTCGTTAGAATTAACACCAATTCGGCCCATTGCCTCAATTAATTAAAGGTTACATTCGACCTCGTTCGAATTAGCACCTATTCGGCCCACAACCTCAATTAATTAAAGGTTACATTCGACCTCGTTCGAATTAATACCTATTCAGCCCACGGCCTCAATTAATTAAAGGTTATATTCAACCTCGTTCGAATTAACACCTATTCGGCCCAGAACCTCAATTAATTAAAGGTTACATTCGAATTATCACATATTCGGCCCACGACCTCAATTAATAAAAGGTTACATTCGACCTCGTTCGAATTAACACCTATCCGGCCCACGACCCCATTTAATTAAAGGTTACATTGGACCTCATTCGAATTAATACATATTCGGCCCACGGTCTCAATTAACTAAAGGTTACATTTGACCTCGTTCGAATTAACACCTATTCAGCCCACGACCTTAATTAATTAATGGTTACATTTGACCTCATACGAGTTAACACCTACTCGGCCCATGGCCTTTACCAAATGAAGGCTACTTTCAACATCATTCAGCCTACTCGAACAAATTTGTTACGACAAAGGCAACCAATCAACAAAATCAGAAAAGCGTACAAACTCGAACAAAGAAAAGGAATCAGGTACGAATAATAAAACTAACACTTCATACTATAGAATACCTTTTACAAAGGCTGTACACCTACAAAAAGTGCACACGAATCTGTGGCTAAACCAAAAAGAATAACAACTAATCATTGCCTGACCCAACAGCACCACCAGCTTGGTCGGCCAGACCATCTCCACCTACCTCCTCGCCATCACCATCGCCAGCGGCATATTTATCCTCATACCAGGCATCCTGTTCGATCCGATCCGCACCCGCAGCCTCCTCATCATCACCGGCTTCTGGTGTAGCGGGATCATAGCCCTAAGCAAACCGAGCTTTACGTGCCTTAGCATGAGCGTCCTCGAAGTCGGCTTCTAAAACAGCCCACGTCCCCATCTGGTCCCTGAATATATATAGCCGGGCCTCAAACATGAATCCATTCCTCGTACAAATCCCGTGGAACGTCAGGAAAGGCAAAAGTGCGGGACGAGGACGGCTGAGCCAACAACTGTGCCTTCTCAGCCTCTAGAACTGCGTCTCGATCACTAAGGCTCGAAACCTATTTCTCCAGCTCCCCTATCCGCTCATCAAGCCGCTCCTCCCTAAGTCTGGCTGTCTCCAAAGCACTCCACCGCTCAGAACAAAGAGCGCGGATCACGATTTTGAAAGCCTCCACCTTTCTTGCAGCCGACAACTGGGCTAACTCCTCCTTCTCTAAGCCCTGCCACCTTATCAGCAACCTCGCCACTCAGAGCATCCACTTTAATTTGACACTCCTCGAGCTAGGCGCACAATGAAACCACCTAGGCTTGAAGATCTGTGCACCGAGCCTCCGCCCCCACGCCCCCTCGAGTTCGCTACATTTCCAATGACCCTCATCAATTAGTTATCCATCTCCTTTAATTCACTTCGGACAACCTGGAAAGTGCCGCTTCCACCGAACCGCCTGCAGATCTCGCGGTGCTTATCATGGTATTAGCGATATTTTCGCTCAATCTTTTGGAAAATGGCCTTACGCCTCTTCGCTCGGCGGGCGCTCTCGATCTCCAAGATCACGGTCTGAAAGAAAGATAGAACGAGTAAGAACAAAACTGGACTCGACATAGAAAACAAAGAAAGATCAAAGGCTTACCCTAAGAGCGAGGCCGGCTATACTCCTCGATGGAGTGGCGTCTTTTAATTTCTCAAGGGTCTTACCCTCCACATCGAAACAGAGGGGACCAAGAGAAGGGACCACGTCCTCCGTATCAACCAGCAAATCCTGGTCCAAAGGGATCGCGATAGTCTGCGTGGTCCCCTCCACTCTCACCTCAAGTCGAGTAAGTCCTTCCCCTATCATCCTAACTTCCTCAGCGTCCATAACGGAGCTCGTCTCGTAACCTTCTTCTGCTACACCTTTTCCTTTTATGTTAACCCGAGAAGAAGGATCCTCGGCTGGCAGCGAGATCGATGGCTCGTCCTCCCATAAGATGTCAGGGACTCTCGCCGACGGCCCTTCAAAATCCATCACGACCTCAGGAAGAGACGTACATTCCTCGACCCCCGACGACGGTGGAATCGTGAGCGGTAACTCCGTGCCATCTCCAAGTTCTATGGTCATCATTTCTTGGATGACGAAATCCTCCATCACCGAACTCTCTGCACGGGCAACTCTTTTGCCGATATCTACAGATTGCCTCTTGCGGAGAAGCAAGTTATCACCATTCAGAGACGATCCTTCCTCATTGTCCTCGTCTACTAGATGGCGTAAAGAGTAAGTCGAAAGACCTGCTGTAGGAGTAGTCAACGACCGAGAAGACCTCACCGCAGAATAAGGAACAGAAGCGGCATTCCTCTTATGGAATGCCGGAGCAGGAGCCTTCTGCCTTCTCAATGGTCCCCGGGCTGAAAAAGCAAAACCAGAAGACTGTCACTTCCCACACAAAACCGCAATGAGCAGACAACCACGAAGTCAAAAAAGTATAGACAAGATAATTATGCATGCATAAATAAATACATATAGACGAACTCACCGGTCGCGGAAGGCGCATGCTCGAATTTCTTGATAAAGGCCGGCCATTCATGAATCCCTACTGTGTGAGTCAAGATCTGGCTGACCTAGTCATGGATGTCCCCGACCAAGGGAGGGGGCAAAGTCTCAGCTGCATGAAGAAGGGACGAAATGTTAGACTACGACTAAAATAGGCAAAAGGATACTTACGAGCGTAATTCCAAGCCTCGGGGAACCCGCTTGCATTGGCCACCACGTTCTCGGTCTTGACGAAGAAATAGTTGAGCTAGAACTGATGATTCATTTTATCGTCCATCTTCACCACCAAACTTTTATTTCCTCAGTGGCGAAGGTGTAACATCGCCCCTATAGAAACTAGGGGCGAAGAAATGCATCAGGTGGCGAAGTGGGACCCCACGGCCAGACAACTCCGCATAATTCGTCAGCATCCGGATAAGCTTGTAGATATAGGGGAGAGCTGGGCCGGACAGATGCCATAGTAGTGGAAAAATTCCCCCGCCAGAGGGAGAAGAGGAAAAGAATAGCCCACGTAGAACGGATATACGTAAAATGCGCAATATCCTGGGTGATGTATCTGTACAACATCGTGCCCCACCGGAACCAGATCGATGTGAGCCAGAAATTTGAACTTTTTCCTAAATGCAACGAGGTCAACCTCGTTCATCATCGACTCCGAGACCTCAGGGTCGTCTTCGGGCAACTTCAAAAAATTAGATCTAATCTTTTCACTGCGAGGAATTATTTCCTCCACCGTAGGGAACCCCTCATCTTCAGGGGCAACGGAAACACCGTCGCCATGAGGAGGCATGCGCACTGCCAAAGGGGTAGGGTCAAGCGCCATACTAGAACTAGAGGGTGCGCTAACCATAGTCTCGAGAGAAGATATCTTACGGACAGAAGAGTCGAGAACAACTGAAATCACTGGAACCGAGGGAATGGATATGTAGTGATGAAGCAAGAAGGAGACAAGGGTTTGATATGGAGAATGAAGAAAGGGACACAGGGATTCGATAAATGCATGTATGCAAAACAAACAGAAGGTACCTCAGGTCTATATTTATAAGCTTTCAGGCACCAAGACCTAGAAATCAAGCCATCATTGCCCAGCGCAGATATCGAAACTGTAGAAGCGCGGGAAACGACGCAGGGCATCGGGAAAGCGCAACACGGTGACATATGATGTCATCACGAACATCCTCCTGCTTTTCCTCGTGCACTTCTACGTAGGGATGTGCATAATTTGGTAAATACCGAATTACCGTACCGAAACCAAAAATTTTGATATTCGGTATTCGATATTTTGGTATTCGGTATGGTATTTAGTTTAAGTTTTAAAACAAAATTGGTATTAGGTATGGTATTTGGTATTTTAAAATGAAATACCAAAATGCCGATACCGTACCGAAATATATAATATTACACAATACACATTTTATTAATTATAACATAAGTATAACAAATTTAAAATTTTATTTACCTTTATAATCTAAGTTTATCAATTAACTCTAAGCAAGTAACAAGATATTTCTCTAAGTTTTCTCTCTCTAGGTTGGTATATGTTGGTTTTGGACAAAACCTTTGTCAACAAACGTTTTTAGTTTTGTCCTTTTGTGTAATTTAATTAAGAATATTATTGTGTATGACTCTATGCACTAGTTAGTATTCAAACCGAATAAACCGAAGTTACCGAACCGAATAAACCAAAACTGAAACCGAAAGGAGAAAAATCGAACCATACCAAATTTAATTAGGTACGGTATTGGTATAGCATTTTACGAAACCGAATACCGAAAATACCGAACCGAAATATCTAAATACCATACCGTACCGACCGGCGAACACCCCTACGTCTATGAACTTAGCTCCCTATGTTATTTTGTACTTCTCCTTCCATTTCAGTTTATATGAACCTATTTCCTTTTTGGTCCGTTCCAAAAAGAATGACCTCTTTCTAAGTTTGGAAACAATTTAGTTTAAACATCCAATTCTACCCTTAATGAGAGGCTTTTATAATCACACAAATACTCTGGACCCCTTTTTGACTTGTTTAGGACCACAAATTTTAAAAGTCTTCATTCTTTCTTAACCTCCGTACCCAGTCAAACAGGTTCACATAAATTGGAACGGAGGGAGTAGTTCTCTATGTGGCAGGTCCCTAAGAAATTATATACTCCCTCCGTTCACTTTTACTTGTCCAGTATTCTAAAAATAGATTTTCACTGTTACTTGTCACTTTTAGCATATCAAGAAAAGATAATTTCTTTTTTCCTGTTATACCCATAGTATTAGTTAGTCATTTCAAATCATTTTCTCAAATCCATTAAAAATATGCATCAATTAATATGGGTATCATGGTAAATTATGCACATCATTTATTATTTTTTAAGGGGTGTGCAAAGTCCATAGTGGACAAGTAAAAATGAACGGAGAGAGTATTAAAGGTATATTTTATTAAATTATTCTTGTTAATGATAATTAAAGTTGTAACTCTAATAAATGGAGAAAGCGTGAGTACTTAATATTACGGGTAATATTGGATGAAAAGAATACTTCTTTCTTGATTTGCTAAAATGAACAAGTAAAAAGGAAAATTTATTTAATACATAACTAGTAAAAGAGAACGTAGGAGTACGACTTTTTATGCTATAAGTACTCTTGTTATAACATATCCTATTCTTAAGGTTTCTAATATCACTATTATTATGGACTGATAGTTTCAGTTATTTCCTATCTAATCTAATAGTGTAAAAGTTTTGTTACCCTACCAATACGTCATGACCTAAAATCCACTAGTCGTGATAGCACCTAACCCAACCTGTTAGGTCAGTCAATTAACGGTTAACACAATTCCAATAAAATAAAGGTGACCAACAAATGATATATTTGGATTCCATACAATATCCCAAGGAATGGTAGTACAAGTCATGAGCTACTAAGATTGGATTATTGCAAAAACTGATATAAAATAAATACAATTTCTGTTTGAAATGTACATAAACATGATTCGACTCTAAAACTACCCAGGGACAAATAGTAACCACACCTAGAAGGCACGAATGTCTCCAGAGTCAGCTCCCGGCATCCACCGCAGCTCCGCTCCAAGATCTGCACGCAAGGTACATAAGTGTAGTAAAAGTACACCCGACCCCATGTACTCAGTAATTATCTTGACTAACCTCGGTGAAGTAGTGACGAGGCTTTTTAGTTAAAAGATACTCATTGATATAACCTGCGCAGTAGACTAGCAATAGAAGAATACTACTACATAACAGAAAGAGTACAGGAAACGAATATGCAAAGCAATAAATGATTACTAGATGAAATCACGATTAATATTCCACAATATCACGACCAATCCTTTCCTTAGAGCGATAACCAACAAATCACGGTAGTAAAACCATAGCTTTCATAGTGTGAGAAATGTACTCAAGATATATATCAAGTCAAATGGCACGGCAACACCCTTCATGCATTTATCTCATCTTCACCAAATATACGTATAACAGTGCCAACCGGGTGAATTAAATATCAATAACAGTAATGACAAAGTAGAAAATACACAGATAGCAATAACGAACAAGGCAGTACATATGGACAACAATAATAGACTAGGTAGAAGGCATAGAAGTCGTGACATCAATTAGGAAAGAAGAATATAAATTTTACTAACTAGCATGGTAGAAGGCCTAGGTGTAGATATAACAAACAAGAGGGAAAGCATGATCTTTATTAGCTAACAAATAGAAGACATGAATAACTAATATGATAGAAAACTTATACGAAAGTGCAACAAATGAGAAATGGCATGGATGTAGATGTGACAACAAGAAGGAAAGCATGACATTTTCAAGTTAAACAGATAGAAGGCATGGACAACACAACAACAATTAAGATAGAGGATAAAGATAGAATAACAATGACATATCACCTAGAAAACATAGGTGCAATAGTAACAACTCAGGATAAAAGCATAAATATATACACAAGGAAATGATATCACAACATAATACATGTCCCTCGTTCTCGCCTGCACGGAAACACCCTTCGTGCCATGAACACATGATAATATAAAAATATGATATTGTAAATAAAATGGAATGGCATCACCATTCGTGCGTTCACTCTCATTATCACATGATTATATAAATGAAATGGCACGGCATCATCCTTCATGCTTTTACTTTCATCCTCACGTGATAATGTAAATGAAATGGCATGGCATCATTCTTCGTGTTTTTACTTTCATCCTCACATGATAATCTAAATGAAATGGCACGAAATCATCCTTCATGCTTTGCACACTTCCTTACCAAGCATATGTATATCAATGACAACCAAGGTAGGAAGCATGAATAACATCAAGGAGAATGATTAAACGAATATTCCACATGAACATCCATCACAACTTTCAAGCCACTAAAAATTTAGTAAACCTCAAGGACCTTATTGTTCAAGTATTTCAACAAGTCTCAAATTGATCTTCAACTCAAGTATAGAATACAATATCTCAAGAATAACGGGCATAGCGATGTATTAGTGATTAAGCATAGTGATGACCGAATTAAACACATCAATAATTTCACAAGAATCCGTCAAATTTTAATCAAGTTATAATAATCTAAATCTTGGTTTCTAGCCTTTAATTTAATATTCTTAGTAATCTAGAAGTCAAGTAAGACATGAAACTAGAAGGTCACGTAGTTCTACAAGGCACAAATATTCGTATAATTTACCCCCGAGCATGGTTAACCATGTCACATGCATATACGCCCGTCACCTCATATATGCATCACCCCCATATGCAGCAAACAATGGAAATTAGTAGGAAACATTTTCTCAACAAAGTTAGGCAAGACACTTACCTCAAAGAAGCCAAATCGATACACTAGAAGCGCCATTCCGCTCAAGTCATCCTCCGAACGGCTCAAAACTAGCCAAAAGCAACTCAAAATCATCAATTAATACCATAGGAATCAAACCCAATCGATAAAGGTCGAATCTTTACATATTTACTCAAAGTCAACCAAAAAGTCAAACCTGCGCCCGCATCTCGAAACCCGACAAAACTCATAAAATCCGACAACCCATTCACTTACGAGTCCAACCGTAATAGTTTCACTCAAATCCAATTCTGAATCGATGTTCAAAACCCAAAAATTCACATTAGAAAAGTTTAGACAAACCCCCCCCCCCCAATTTCTCTTTAAAAATCATAATTAAAATGCCAAAATCGAAGATAGATTCATGAAATATAACCAAATCAAGTAGAGAACACTTACCCCAATCCTTATGGTGAAAATCACCTTCAAAATCGTCCAAATCCGAGCTCCCCAACTCAAAATATAATAAAATGACTCTAACGCTCGATTTATAACTTCTGCCCAGCTATTTTCGCATCTGCGAAACAATAGCCGCTTCTGCGGCATCGCTTTTGCGGAAGGTCACTGAAATCCGACCCCTCGCACCTACAGAAATACTTCCGCTTCTGCGACATCGCAGGTGCGAGCACCTATCCGCTCCTATGCCCTTTTTCTTTTCTGCGCCCCAGCTCTTCGCTTCAGCTCCTCCGCAGGTGTGGCCCAGCTCCCCGCACCTGCGACTGCTCAACAATATGCTACCTTCGCTTCTGCGATACTACGTCTGCATCTGCGTCCAAACCTCCGCAGATGTGGAAACACTAGCTCTAGGATTGCTTCAGCAATGCAACATGAGACGAAAATGATCTGAACCACGTCTGTAACTCACCCGAGCCCTTCGAGATCCCGTCCGAACATACCAACAAGTCCCAAAACATAACACGGACCTACTCGATGCCTCAAATCACACGTAACAACAGCAAAACCACGAATCGCACCTCAAATCAAATTTAATGAACTTTTGAACCTTTAACGTCCAAAACTCGTGCCGAGGCATATCAACTCAACCCGGAATGAACTCAAATTTTGCACACAAGTCCCAAATGACATAACAATGCTATTCCAATTCCTGGAACTACAATCCGAACCCGATATCATCAAAGTCAACTCTCGGTCAAACTTATGAACATTCCAAACCTTCAAATTTCCAACGTTCGCTGATTCATGCCGAAACCTCCTAGAAATACACAAATGCAAATCCGGGCATACACCCAAGTCCAAAATCGCCACCTGGACCTAACGGAGACATCAAAACTCCGATTTGTGGTCAAATACGAAAAAGTCAAACTTGATCAACTCTTCCAACTCAAAGCTTCTAACATGAAAATCCATCTTTCGAATCGATACCGAATCATCTGAAAACCAAAACCAACGATTCAAACAAGTCATAATACATCATATGAAACTACTCAAGACTTCAAACAGCTGAACGGAATGCAAATGCTCAAAATGACCGGTCGGGTGGTTACATCCTCCCCCACTAAAACATACGTTCGTCCTCGAACGTGCCTAGAGTCGTTCCAAGGCCATCAAATCACGGTGTAACCTTAACGTGCACATACACGAGGGTGATTGCACGTCACCCCGCGCCATATAATCCTGCTAACACCACACAATTGGAGATCATTACTTCAACCCTTAGCCTGTAAACCTTAGAACCCAATTTCTAACATCCGAAATTTAGTACAAGACCCGAATCTCGTATCTACACACTGTATAAGTCTGCACAAGCTGTATCAAGCCATAACCATGACCCAAGATGTAATCACATGATATACCACATCTCTCAAATACTCACAACAATAACTGCTGATCACCATAGATGCCCAAAAGAAAATATGGCACCGGTAGTAAACCTCACATCAAATAAAACCTCGTTCAAAACCTTTGTACACTGCCGATGATAAAAGAAATACGCAGAATCTCTTAACCACTCATCTGATCAACAAGCCAAGAAGCTCACTTGTCCGACCAGGGCCATTGCACACATCCTTATCGGAAATATGGTATTATTCTTCCAAACATTCCTTATCCCAATACGATAATGCAAATCTCAGGTCTAGAAACCTTATCTCAGCCAATACGAGCAGTCCAACCGACAAGTCTTACCAAAAACCATATGGAGCCCCACACAATGCGGTCCCGTACACCAAGTAATAATTCTGACATGACAGATAATAGTAAGAAATTTAAATAAAAAGGCTACTAAGCAAGTTAAGCAGGCAAGGTAATTTTAACATTTTCCTATGAACTATTTTCAACAAAGCGAAAGCAAAATACACGAAATAAGCATAAGGAGTTACATTGCATCATATTATCATTGCGGTTCACAACCCGATCCAATCATATCAATCCACATAGGAATACCCATTGAGCCATAATGCCCAGGCTCATTGATCACATGTGCGCCAACATCAATCACGATAGAGTGCACAAAATATAATGTTGGGAAGATGATTAGGCATAATAATACTGAGAAAGACAAGCACAACTATGGTGCAATAAGCAAATCAACATCACGAGGGTCATCTCGCCCATAACGCCATAAGGCAACAATGGAATTACAATAACCGTGCGAAAAATCATGTATCCTTCACCACCCGTCATAGCATAAGAGAGAAATACATAACATAGACCAAGGCAGGAATAAAATCCATTTCGCCCAATGATATACCTGTGGTAATAACTGCGCAGGAGCCAACAAATCCAATCCGATACAGAATACACATTCTCATTAGGCTCTAAAACAACCCCAAAACCAAATTCTGATCATCCCCAAACAGGTAATTAACCTTCCAAAAGTCCATAGCAACCTTTCCATAACACCTACCATCAATCATCCAATCCTCAACATTTCTTCATAATTTGCAATCAAGGAATAGTCTGCCAACGAGAACATCCGGCCTCTAAACCTCACAAATACCAAAATCTTCATATCCGATCTCAACACTGCTACTCAAATGGCTAATACGTCACCCATACTCCATCATCTTACAGAAAATACCCACAAGTCAAAGCATAATGCACCTGCCAACATGCGCACTCTCTTCCGACGATATCAAATAGTACCCACCTCTTCTTAAACATCTGGAATCGTCTGTATCATCAAGAACTCATATCCTTCCCTCCACAACTAAACCACAACATTGTACTTGCAACCTTCAACCCCACATGGCACACCGCCTCTAACATGCTAACTCGTGACACTATGAAAATCTCGTAATCAACTCTGAACCATCAGCAAGTTAAGCACCTCATCAATAGTGAACCTTTCATTTAACTCAATCCATGAGAACATCACCACATGGAATATAACTTTTATACCTGTAGCAAACACTATCTCTGGTCGTGGCCATAACCATGGTGAATTCTTCGAAACTCATTAACACATAATTGAGTCATCAGAATTTATCGCCTTTACCTCAACCGAGTCACCCAGACTGCCAACCCGAAAGTAACTCACTCTGATATGCTCGCTCTGAAGGAACCTTCTGGGAATCAGAAGCCGTTTCATGCATCCCTCTAATATTGCCATGTAGAATCATTCTTGACATAGAAATATCGCAGATCCGATTACCATTCACTACCGATCTCAAGCCTTACCTATACACAAATTTAGAAGTCCTTATATGTTACCTATGATCTGGAACTCGTCATAACCTTCTCGATAACCACTCACCTTACTATGATCTTCAATACACAGCTAATACGCACTGAGAAACCCGTGCTTCACCAGCACATGACTACTCAAAGAAACAACCAAGCAATCCCTCGACCCAAAAATTGATAACACATGATCCTACAATTCGATCGTCATTAGAAGACTCCCCCACTTAGCCCAAAGCCATAAAACACATCATCAGTAATCCAAATTACCATTTCTTCATAGTTGCCCCAATCCCGCACGGCTATTTAGCTGAATACTTCAAAAACTCATGCAATACTGGTCATAGAACACTTGAAGACTCTGCCAAGTGCTTACACATCCTAGCAATAGTCAAGCAAACTTCCCCAAATGCTCTAAAATGATAATATATGCATTCCATAGAATGGAAGCCTCATACGAAACACACGATCAAAACTCATCACGCAGGAGATAACCCAGCGAATGTACTCAAATCGACACCTTACCATGAACCCACCTTAATCATAACTACTAGGACACCAGCCAGTCTTTCCAAGTTCGTGCTTACCAACCAGATATAAGAACCCGTCTCATACCACAGATGAACGACTGAAAGATCTATCACTATATCCGCTCCCAAGACTAGAAAACACATCGCGATGATAATCAAGCATCCATAGTCCTTCATAATCCACCCGCAGCATCACAAACCGTCAGCGCATAGCGAATACTGCTTGCGCAACATCACATATGAACGAATAGAAAGAATCAAAATCGTAGGTTTCAAGTTGAAACAAGTCCGCACGATAAGGAAAGAAGAAGGAAGATTTTCCTAAATGCCCTATAGCATCTCGAAGATAGGTATGGAAATCATCATACCGATCCTCAAAACTCTACTAGACACTTGCTCATGACTCGAAGAACCTACAAACCTAGTGCTCTGATACCAACTTGTCACGACCCAAAATCCACTAGTCGTGATGGCACCTAACCCAACCCGTTAGGTCAGCCAATTAATAGTTAACACAATTCTAATAAAATAAAGGTGACCAACAAATGATATATCTGGATTCCATACAATATCCCAAGGACTGGTAGTACAAGTCATGAGCTACTAAGACTGGATTATTGCAAAAACTGATATGAAATAAATACAACTTCTGTTTGAAATGTACATAAACAGGATTCATTCTAAAACTACCCAGGGATAAATGGTAGCCACACCCAGAAGGCACGAAATTCTCCAAAGTTAGATTCCGGCATCCACCGCAGCTACGCTCCAAGATCTGCACGCAAGGTGCAGAAGTGTAGTATGAGTACAATCGACCCCATGTACTCAATAAGTATCTTGACTAACCTCGGTGAAGCAGTGACAAGGCTTTTTAGTTAAAAGATTCTCACTGATATAACTTGTGCAGTAGACTAGAAATAGAAAAATACTATAACATAACATAAAAGAATGCAAGAAATGAATATACGAAGCAGTAATTGATTACTAGAAGAAATCACAATTAATATTCCTCAATATCATGATTAATCCTTTCCTTAGAGCGATAACCAACAAACCACGGTAATAAAACCATAACTTGCATAGTGTGAGAAATGTACTCAAGATATCAAGTCAAATGGCACGGCAACACCCTTCGTGCATTTATCTCATCCTCACCAAATATACGTATAACAGTGCCAATAAGGTGAAAGAAATACCAATAACAGTAATGACAAAGTGGAAAATACACAGGTAGCAATAACGAACAAGGCAGTACATATGGACAATGATAACAGACTAGGTAGAAGGCATAGAAGTAATGACAGCAATTAGGAAAGAAGAATATAAATTTCAGTAATTAGCATGGTAGAAGGCCTAGGTGTAGATATAACAAACAAGAGGGAGTAATGAGCTAACAAATAGAAGACATGAATAACTAACATGATAGAAAGCTTATATGAAAGTGCAACAAATGAGAAACGACATGGATGCAGATATGACAACAAGAAGGAAAGCATGTCATTTGAAAGTTAAACAGATAGAAGGCATGGAAAACACAACAAAAATTAAGATAGAGGACAAAGATAGAATAACAATGACATATCACCTAGAAAACATAGGTGCAACAGTAACAACTCAAGATAAAAGCATGAATGTGTACACAAGGAAAAGATATCACAACATAATGCATGTCCCTCGTTCTCGCCTGCACGGAAACACTCTTCATGCCATGAACACATGATAATATAAAAATATGATAATGTAAATGAAAAGGCACGGCATCACCCTTCGTGCTTTTACTTTCATCCTCACATGATAATGTAAATAAAATGGCACGGCATCACCCTTCGTGCTTTTACTTTCATCCTCACATGATAATGTAAATGAAATGGCACGGCATCACCCTTCGTACTTTTACATTCATCCTCATATGATAATGTAAATGAAATGGTACGGCATCACCCTTCGTGCTTTGCACACTTCCTCACCAAGCATATGTATGTCAATGACAAGCATGGTAGGAAGTATGAATAAGATCAAGGAGAGTGATTAAATGAATATTCCACATGAACATCCATCACAACTTTCAAGCCACTAACAATTTTGTAAACATCAAGAACCTTATTGTTCAAGTATTTCAACAAGTCTCAAAATGATTTTTAACTCAAGTATAGAATCCTATATCTCAAGAATAACGGTCGTAGTGATGTATTAGTGATTAAACATAATGATGACCGAATTAAATACATCAATAGTTTCACAAGATTCTGTCAAATTTTAATCATGTTATAATAATCTAAATCTTGGTTTTTAGCATTTAATTCCATATTCTTAGTATTCTAGAAGTCAAGTAAGACGTGAAACAAGAAGGTCACGTAATTCGATAAAAGGCATAATTATTCGTATAATTTACCCCCGAGCATGATTAACCCTGGCACATACATATACGCTCGTCACCTCATATATGCATCACCCCCGCATGTAGCAAACAATGGAAATTAGTAGGAAACATTTTTTCAACAAAGTTAAGCAAGACACTTACCTCAAACAAGCTAAATTGAAACACCAGAAGCGACATCCCGCTCAAGTCATCCTCCGAACGACTCGAAATTAGCCAAAAGTAACTCAAAATCATCAATTAATGCCATAGGAAGCAAACCCAGTCGATAAAGGTCGAATCTTTACATATTTACTCAAAGTCAACCAAAACGTCTAACCCAAGCCCGTACCTCGGAACCTGACAAAACTCACAAAATCCGACAACCCATTCACTTACGATTCCAGCCATACTAGTTTCACTCAAATCCGACTCCGAATCGATGTTTAAAACCCAAAACTTCTCTTTCGGAAAGTTTAGACAAAATCCCCCAATTTCTCTTTAAAAATCATAATCCAAATTCCAAAATCAAAAATAGATTCATGAAATATAATCAAAACCAACTAAAGAACACTTACCCCAATCCTTGAGGTGAAAATTGCCTCGACAATTGCCCAAATTCGAGCTCCCCAACTCAAAATATGATAAAATGACTCTAACCCTCGATTTATAACTTCTACCCAGCTATTTTCGCATCTGCGAAATAATAGCCGCTTCTGCGGCATCTCTTTTGTGACCAAAACCCTGCTTTTGTGGAAGGTCAGTGAAATTCGACCCCACGCACATGTGGAAATACTTCTGCTTCTGCGACATCGCAGGTGCGAACACCTATCCGCTCCTGCGCCCTTTCTCGCTTTTGCGCCCCAGCTCCTCGCTACAGCGCCTCTACTTATGCGACCTAGCTCTCCACACTTATGACTGCTCAACAACATGCTACCTTCGCTTCTGCGATACTACATCCGCATCTGCATCCAAACCTCCGCAGATGCGGAAACACTAGCTTTAGGCCTGATTCGGCAATGCAACATGAGACGAAAATGATCCGAACTACATTGGTAACTCACCCGAGCCCCTCGGGACCCCGTCTGAACATACCAACAAGTACCAAAATATAATACGGACCTACTCGAAACCTCAAATCACATGTAACTACGTCAAAACCATGAATCACACCTCAAATCGAACTTAATGAAGTTTTGAACCTTTAACTTCCAAAACTCATACTGAGGTATATCAAATCAACCCCGAATGAACTCAAATTATGCACACAAGTACCAAATTCCATAACGAATCTATTCCAATTCATGTAAATATAATCCAAACCCGATATCATCAAAGTCAACTCTCGGTCAAACTTATAAATATTCCAAACCTTCTAATTTCCAACTTTTGTCGATTCGTGCTGAAACCTCCGAGAAATATCCAAATGCAAATCCGAGCTTACGCCTAAATCCAAAATTATCACCCGGACCTAAAGGAACCATCAAAACTCCAATACGGGGAAAAATACGTAAAAGTCAAACTTGGTCAACTCTTCCAACTCAAAGCTTCGAATATGAGAATCCATCTTCCGAATCGATCCCGAATCATCTGAGAGGAGTTAGTGATATATTAGTGTGTCAAGGATTCAGAATGGGCTCTAACATAGGTGTGGTTCACTACACTAGGTCTTATTTTTATGCATTGTGTGTTGATTATTAATTTTTTGTGGACTACTTTAGTCATTGAAGCCCACCATGTTAAGCTGAGTACGTATTATGTTTTGATGGTTAAAAAACTTGAGATTGTAATGACCGACCAATCATTTTGATCTTTAGCATTCCGTTCGATGGTGTAACGTCTTGACTAGCTTCGTATTATGCATGTTTTTGACTTGTGTGTATGGTCGAATTCGATTTTCGGATGTTTTAGGATTGATTTAGATGAGTAGTTCTCATTTTAGAACCTTAAGTTGAAAATATTGACTATGGTTTGACTTTTGTGAAAACGACCCTGGAACGTTATTTTGATAGCTCTGATAGGTTCGTATTGTGATTTTGGACTTGGGCGTATGTCCGGAATTAAATTCGGATGTCCCTAGGTTGATTTGACTTATTTTACCTTAAGTTAGCAATTTGATGGTTTAGAAATTCCTTAGGTTTGACTATGGTTTGACTTTATAGCTATCGGGTTCGGAATTTGGTTTTGAGACTTGAAATAGGTCCGTTTTACTATTTGGAACTTGTTTGTAAAATTTTGTGTCTATTGGGGTTGGTTTGATAGGAGTCAGATGCTTGGTTGCAATTTTATAAGTTCTTGAGTTTTCTTTTGATAATCATGTGTTTTGATGTCTGATTCGTGGTTTTAGATGTTATTTTGGTGTTTTGATCATACGAGTGAGTTCATATGTTATTTTTATACTTGTGTGGATGTTTGGTGCGGAGCCCCGAGGACTCGGGTGAGATTCAGATTGGATTTCGAAACTATTTTGTTAAACTTTTGTGTGCTGGTTTTATTGTCATCACATTTGCGATGAAACAGACCTGGGGTGGGGACACAACTTTCGAAGAAGATCTTCGCTTTTACGAGAGGCTTGTTGTTCGCTTTTGCGAGACAACTGTCGCTTTTGCGATGGCAGCTAGGTGAAAAGGAACTTCGCATTTGCGAAGATTATGGTCTCAAATGCGACTTTAGCAGAGATTCTCAGGGTTCTCTTTTCCGGCCAATGCGATATCTTCACCTGGTTATATGTTTTGTATTTCGGGACTTAGTCTCATTTTAACACTTTTTCTGTCCTAGACTCTGTGGGGAGCAATTTTGTGGAGATATTTTCATATAAAACTATTGGGTAAGTGATGTTAATCAATCCAACTATATTTTATGACTAAATATATGAGATTTAATATCAAATTTATGAGAATCAAAGAGGAATTTTGGGGATTTTTGTCTTAATTTTAAAAAAATTAAAATTTGAGTTTTGAGAGTCGATTTGGACTCGAATTTGAAAACAAAACACATATATAGACTCGTGGGTTATAGATAGACAAGATCTACCCTTGGACTTGGGTTTTGACCGCGCGAGTCCGAGGTTGACATTTGTTGACTTTTGGAGAATTGTGTAAAGATTTGAACTTTATCTATTGTAATTGGTTTATCTTATATTATTTGATGTTATTAAGTCGATTTTGGTTAGATGTGAGCCGAGCGGAGGTGAATTGTAAAGGAAAAGCTATTTTTGAGTGTTGATTTAGCCTAGTTAAGGTAAGTATCTTGCCTAACTTTGTGTGGGGAAACTACCGCTTAGGATTTGGATTGAGTATATTATTTGAATTATGTGGAAGACGTGTACGCGAGGTATGCGGGCTTACTTATGGTATTTGACCGGTTAGGCTCCTACGTTTCATTCATGCATTAATTGAAGTTGTCATATCATGCTATATGCTCATGTCCAGAAGAAGAAGGTAGTAGAGGTAAGGATGTTGAGATGGATGTGCGGGCACACCAGGTTAGATAGGATCAGAAATTAGGTTATTCTCAATAAGGTGGGTGTGGCCTCTATTGAGGACAAGATGCGGGAAGCGTGACTTAGGTGGTTTGGTCATGTGAGGAGGAGGAGCACAGACGCCCCAGTGAGGAGGTGTGAGAGGTTGACATTGGAGGGCCTACGGAGAGGTAGGGGTAGGCCAAAGAAGAGGTGGGGAGAAGTGATTAGGCAAGATATGGCGCAACTTTAGTTGACTGAGGACATGACCCTTTAGAGGAAGATATGGAGGTCGAGGATTAGAGTAGTAGAGTAGGTAGTGTAGAGTGTTCATTACAGTAGTATTGGCACGTAGTCTCGCTTTCTGTTGGCAGTAGGTTTTTATGACTAACCGTTATTTTCTTTCATTGTTGATCACCTTATTGTCTTGTTGTTTTATTTTTCTTTTATATGGCTTTTTGGTACTGTCCCTTCTTGCCTATATTTTTATTAATGTGGTACTTATACTATCTTGAGCCGAGGGTCTATTGGAAACAACCTCTCTATCCTCACAAGGTAGGGGTAAGGTCTGCGTATACACTACCCTCCCCAGACCCCAAAGTGTGGGATAATACTGGGTATGTTGTTGTTGTTGTCATATCATGTTATATCCTCCATGTTAAATTTACTCTTACATGCTTCATTTGAAATTGTTAGCACATGTTCTATATTTTATTTGTCAAGTTTACTTTTATACGCATAATTGAAGTTGTTACCACTTTTATTGTCATGTTACCTCTATTATTGTTAAATTATTCTTAATGAAGTTGATATTACATGATATTCCTTCTTTGTCGAGCTATTCTTATGCATTTAGACGTAGTTGCTATTTAATGCCATCTCTTTCATTATTAGCTTATGTTATTCACTAGAATTAGAAGTTGCCATTTCATGAAAATACCTTCATTGTTGAGTTTACTCCTAGGCAATTAATTAAAGTTGAAGTTATTGAGAGCCTTTAACCTGTTTTAGTTGAAATTATTGTTTGATGGAGTATTTTCATTGTTGAGTTATTTTCTAGTTTCAATTCGTTGCTATTGAGATTCTTGTACACATTGTGGTTGAGACGTGAGCTATGTGTTGTGATAATATCAGTATTGTTGTTTTGGAATTGTTGTGGCCTGTAGGCACTTGTGGTACGAATTGATATGTCGTATTGTTGTGATGTTAGCACATGTGGATTTGTTATGTGGATTTATCGCTGCTATGTGGAGCATAAGGGTGGCATCTCATTGTTGTCGATTGTGCGAAGTGATACGGGTGGCTAATGTAATATATTGTCTGCATAGAGTGATAGAGGTGGCTTTTGTGTTATTGTCTGGATAGAGTGATACGGGTGGCAATTGTGTTAAATATCTGGGCGGAGAGATACGGGTGGCTATTATGATATTGTCAATATAGAGAGATAAGGGTGGCTATGTCAGGGATGATATATGATGGCCTAGGGGCATAATGTTGATGATATTCGTGTGATGGCATGATTTTTCTTGTGTATGTCATGCACCTTACGTGATTTGTTGTGTTGTTCAAATGAGATACTCAACGTCTTTGATATTACTTGGTGACTTGGAACGTAATGGTACACTCGCACAAGCATACACCGTAGCATACTATTTATACTAGTTCAGGAGTATGAAACTTGACATTCATTGATCATGCACATGTATTTCTGTATATCAGCTCTTATTGAGATATTGAGCCTGTGACCATTCTGGGCGGATTGTGATAGTTAGCATGTGACCATGCTGGGCAGATTGTGATATTGGCACGCGAGTTGTCCGTGCAGCTGTGATTGATAATGTGGGCATGATGTGCCATGTATATATGAGTTATGATTTGGTACTCGTGGCTTATGGTTTTGAGGAGTGGTACTGCGAGGTGGTTTTGTTATAAACCTTGCATTAGAACGGCTTGATTTGTTAGTTGTCATTTGTTTACCTTATTTGGTTTCACTAGTACTTTAACGGTGTTCTGATTAATTTACTATTTTTATCACATGCTTATTCCTTGTTGCCATTTATTGATTCTTGCTTCCATTATTAGCTTTATACTTATATACTGCTCAGGTTATTTTGTCTAGTAGGTGTCTTGACTTGTACCTCGTTACTACTTCACCGAGGTTAGTCTTGACACTTACTAGGTAACAACCACGGTGTATGCATACTACACTTCTGTATATTATTGTGCAGATCCAGGTATTGGAGATAACGTACTCAGGCAGGGTTAGCTTCTTTGATCGCGAGGATTCAAGGTAGAGCTGATCGATCATCGCAGTCCCTTGGAGTCCTTTCCTTACATTATTACTTTTAATTCTCTATCCGAACAGTATTGTATTTTGAGTTATCTTTACGTATTAAGTAGAGTTCGTGATTCTGTACTACCTAGTCTTGGGGATTTGTATTGATTATCACCGTGTTGGCAAGTATCACATTTAAACTTCTCATTTATGTGAATTTATGTCTCATAATATTATGTTTAACTGATTTTTGCTGATGTACATAACCGACTTACCTAGTCTTAGAGACTAGGTGCTATCACGATGCCTAAGGCGGAATTTTAGATTGTGACAAGTTGGTATCAGAGCTCTAGGTTCATAGGTTCTACAAGTCACGAGCAAGTTTAGTAGAGTCTTGCGGATCATTACGGAGATGTCTGTGCTTATCTTCGAGAGGCTACTGAACTATTAGGAAACATTTCCACTTCTTCCATTCCTATCGTGCAAATGTATTGATTTCGGAGTTTGAGCCTTTATATTTCTATTCTCTCACAGATGGTGAGGACACACACTAACAGGTTAGCTGAGCAGATACTCACGCCCCTTGCTAGAGCCTCGAGAGGTCGGGGACGAGGTTGAGGTAGAGGAGGGGCACATGCCACAGCTAGAGCACCTGCCAAAGTAGTAGCTGAGGAGCTACCAGTAGCTCCAGTTGGGGGACATGCACCGAAGGCACCTATTTCTACCCCTGGACTTCAAGAGACTTTAAAGCAGTTCTTGAGCATGTTTGGTACATTGGCTCAGGCATGATTGATTCCTATTGCACCACCTACTTCACAGACCGAGGGAGGGGCTCAAAATCCCGCCACCCATACTCCAGAGCAGTAGGCTCATGTTGGTCATACCCCGGGTGTGGTGCTAGTGCAGCCAGTCATCGCGGTTCAGCCTGAGGTCATGCCAGAGGCATCAGAGGAGGAGCAGAAAAGGCTTGAGAGATTCAAGAAGTATGATCCTCCTACATTCATTGGCGTAGTTACTGAGGATGCATAGGTTTTTCTAGATAAGTGCCACCGTATTCCCCACACCATGGGTATTGTAGAGGTAAACGGAGTTGCTTTTACTATATTTCAGCTGTCAGGGGTAGCATATAGGTGGTGGTAGGCTTACGAGGAGAGTACACCAGCTGATGCAGACCCACTCACTTGGGCTCAGTTTTTAGAAATGTTCTTGAGGGAGTTTGTTCCCTTGAACCTCCGGGATGCGTGGCGCACAGAGTTCGAGCAGCTACATCAGGGCGATATCACAGTGTTGGAGTATGCCATCAGGTTTACTGAGTTATCACGTCATGCACCTATTTCTATTTCTATCATTAGAGAATGAGTCCTCAGGTTTATCGAGGGTCTCAATTATGGTCTTAGATTCAGAATGGCTCGGTAGTTGAAGACTGATACTCTATTTTAGCAGGTTTTAGAGATTTCCAGGAGGTTAGAGCGTGTTCAGGGTCAGGAGAGTGAGGATAGGGAGACCAAGAGGCCTCGAGGTCCTGGAGGATTTAGTGGATTCTACTCTTCGGCTCTGACCCATCACGGCGGAGGCTCTGCCAGCTGGCCAGTCCAGTCCGCACTTCAGATTACTCGTGATGCTCCAACTAACCAGGTACCTCAGGGTACTTATGTGAGGCAGTCATCTTAGTACACCTCGTGCACGGGCTTTCTACAGCAGTTATTCCAGTTATCCGGCACAAACTCAGCACTAGTAGCCATGCTCGTAGAGGGGTTGTTATGAGTGTGGCGATACAAGGAACCTCATGAGAGATTGTCCTAAACTCCGGAGGGGTGGACTTCATCAGAGCACTCATGCTATGGGGTCCACTCCAGTTGCTACTCTAGCTGCGCAACTAGCTAGAGGTGGAGGACAGGCGGGTAGGTGTGATGACCCGATAGGTCATTTTCAATTTTAGCCTTCATTTCTGTGTTCTGAGATCTTGAATAGCTACATTTATCCTTTCTCGATTTGTGTGCTCAGTCCGTATCTTTTTTCCGATAAATATTTATGTGAAAAACTGAAGAAAATATGAAATTTTGCCTTAAAACTTATTTGACATGACTACGGTCAATATTTTGTGTAAACGGACCCAGATTAGTATTTTGATTGTCCCAGTGGGTCCGTATCATGATTTGGGACTTGGGTGTATGCCTGGAATCAAATTTGGAAGTCCCTAACTTGATTTAACGCAATTTGTTGAAAACTAGTAATTTGAAGGCTAAAAGAATTCCTAAGTTTGACCGTAGGTTACCTTTGTTCTACCAGGTTTGAATTTTGTTTTCGAAACTTGGTATAGGTTCATTTTAGCATTTATGACTTCTCTGCAAAATTTGGTGCAAAACGGAGTTGATTTGACATGATTCGGACGTTCGATTGTAAGTTTGCATGTTCTTGCGTTTGTTTGTAAATATCATACATTTTGATGTCTGATTTGTAGTTCTAGGTGTTATTTTGGTATTTTGATAGCGCGAGCAAGTTCGTATGATATTATTACCCATGTGTGCATGTTTGGTTTTGAGCCCCGAGGGCTCGGGTGAGTTTCAGGCGCGTAGCAGAGTGTTTGATAGAGTTAGGAGTCTATGGGTTTGTTTTGAACATATCTTAGTTCTCACATTTGCATGCTTAGGATCGCATTGGCAATAGTAAGAGTAACTCTGTTAGGTTCACATTTGCGAACAGTTTCTTCGCATTTGCGATAGGGTGTTGGGGTGGGCTGGTTCGCATTTGCAATCAAAGTGGCCGCATTTGCGATTGTCCCATGTTCGCATTTGCAAACAAAACTATCACATTTGCTATGGCAGCGAAGATGTGAGCTCTTTTCATTTGCGATGGACTTCTCATATTTGCGACATCTGCGCTTGGATAAAAAACTGAGAAAACGAGATTTAGCTCATTTCTTACAAACTGTCAACCCTAAACACCCTAGAGGCGATTTTCTAAGAGGATTTGCTTCCCAAAAATATTGGTAAGAAACTTTAATCTATTCCTTTTCAATTACCCATTACTTTCCAACTGTTTTCAATATTAAATCTAGGATTTTCATGGTAGAAATTAGAGATTTGGGTAGAATTGGAGGGTTTCGTAAAATTGAGATTGAGACCTCCAATTGAGGTCGGATTTCGAAACTAATCACATAATTGGGCTCGGGGGTGAATGGGTACTTGGATTTTGGTCCGAATCTCAGATTTTGACCAAGAAAGCCCGGAGTTGACTATTGTTGACTTTTTAAAAAAAGAGTAAAGAGATTAACTTTATTTATTGTAATTGATTTCCCTAGCATTGTTTGATGTTAATAAGTCAAATTTGGTTAGATTCGGTTGGTTCGGAGGAAAATTTTAGAGGAAAGGCCTCGGGTTGAGCTTTGATTTGCTTGTGGAGCGATGTAAGTGTTGGGTCTTACCTTGATTTGAGGGAATTAGGAAATCTTAAACTATATGCTATGTAAATTACGTGTGTAACGACGTATATGCGAGGTGACTAGTGTATATACGCCGTCAAACTAATTGTTTCCATGTCTTCCCCTATTTCATTAATTATCTTATTCCATGTCCTAACCGTTACATGCTTTAATTGCTTTCTATGCCTTAACTTGTTACTTATCACTCATTACTCTTGTATTGAAATGTTCGTTTCTTCAATGATTCCATGATTAATTGTTACTTGCCTTAATTGTCTTACTTGTACATTTTAACTATCATATATTTGACTTGCCTTGTTGCTTGGTATTAATTGTAGCATTCCTTGATTTAGTACGGGGTTCCTTTACTGCTTTGCTTTCATATTATTTACTCGTAGAGGTTCTTGCGAATTGAGTTGTTGGATTGATTACTTTTATTGAATTTGTTTATGGATCAGGTTGCACGCCACAACGGTTGTGATATGGTGTAATAAGGGAGGATTTTGAAAATTATACGGTGGGATCAGGTTGTGCGCCGCAACAGATTATATATGTGATTTTGATATTGATATGGTCAAATAAGGGAGGATTATGATATTAATTCTCATTATATTGTGGGATCGGGTTGCGCGCTGCAACGAATTTTACACGTTATTCTTGATATTGATATGGTGAAATAAGGGAAGATAGTGTTTGTACGGTGGGATCGGGTTGTGCGCAGCAACAGATTATGTGTGTTTTACTTATTGTTGTATTGTGTTAACTTTCAGTATTTTCATATGAGATTCCGAGGACTGATATTTCTGGTTTCACTGATTTTGAGGATTGAGTTTGGTTTCATTAGTTAATTGCTTTGTCATTATTTCATGTGTTCCTTTCCTATTGTTATTATTATTATAATGCGTACATATTATTATAAGTGACCAGCCTTAGCCTCGTCACTACTTTATCGAGGTTAGGCTCGGCACTTACAGAGTACGTGGGATCTGTTGTACTCATACTACATTTTGCAGTTCTTGTACTGATTTTGGAGTCGGTCCTAGCGGCGGTCAGTAGATTGCTCGGATTGATTGCTTGACGGAGACTTGAGGTACAGCTATACGGTGTTCGCACCCCTGAAGTCCCCTTCTACATTATTATAGATGTTTATTTCATTTCAGCTAGTTACGCTTTCATTCAGACCATTATTTGTATTACTCAGTCGCTTGTGTACTTGTGACACTAGTTCTTGGATTGTATCTAGACATCACTGTTATTTTGGTTTACCCACTCTATTTTAGTTTTATTCAATTTCTTGGTATCATTTAATTGGATTTGTTAAAATGGATAAAACCTATTTCTAAAGTTGGCTTGCCTGACAACTAAAATGTTATGTGCCAACACGGTCCCGAGAGTGGGAATTCCGGGTCGTGACAAGTTGGTATTAGAGCACTAGGTTGCCTAGATCTCATGAGTCACGAGCAAGCTTAGTACAGTCTGGAGGATCGGTACGGAGATGTTTGTACTTATCTTCCAGAGGCTATGTAGTTTAGGAAAAATTTCACTTTTTTCCTTCTCTATCATGCGATTTTATTCTATCATCGATAATTGAAACATTCTATTCTTGTTCTCTCGCAGATGGCAAGAACACGCACAACATCCATAGCCGGACAGGAGCTGGAGACCTCTGTGACCACTACTAGGGGAAGAGGCCAAGGCAGAGGCAGAGCTCAGCCTAGAGCTTGAGCAGCAGCACCAACAGTGGATCCTCGGGTAGATCTTGAGGAGGAGGTCCCAGCTCAGACCGGACCCGTCGGACAAACTCAGGTCCCGGAAGGGTTCATAGCCACTCCAGTGCTTCAGGACGCTCTAGTCCGTTTGGTGGGCCTTATGGAGAGTGTGGCCCAGACTGGTACATTCCCGGTGGCACTGATGAGTGCAAAACACACACTTAAATATGCTCGCTAGTCGAATATAGTATAATATAATATCATATCCACAACGATTGGAGTTAAATAGTATTTTTGTAGTTTATAGCTTGATTACTATCCAAGATAATCAACAATTAAGATTTATTTGATTAAAACTAAAATTAACTAAAAGTCTAAACTATTGACTAATGACAGTCGAACAAAAATAAGCAAAGAAGATATCAATGGGAGAAAATAGGGGTTAATTGGATAGGTGCAAGATACTTGTCTGGGATTTAACTCTAGTCGATTCACTTATAAGGTTCAAGTGAGTCTCTCAAATTCACTCAATTATTAGTTTAAACATTCAGTGGAAACTCCTCTCTTGATTAAGTCTCAATCTCACAAGATGAACTAAGTTACGCTCGGTGAAGATATGCAGGAATTCGTATTTATATTGAATCATTTTTGAATGTTTTAATTGTTGTATCTATATTCATTAGTTCATGTAATTGAGAGAGGCATAACTTGTGATGTTTTTGAATTATCTTTTTGGTTGAATTCATTGATTTTTCTTAGTAATCGAAATAGGTTAGTTGAATTATTGTTTAGACCCAATTAGGAGGATAATCGAAAGAGGTTCTCCTAAAGACCCATCCATTACGAATTCCTGTATATCTTCACCGAGCTTAACTTAGTACATCTTATGAGGTTGAGACTTAATCGAGAGAGGAGTTTCCACTGAATGTTTGAACTAATAATTGAGTGAATTCGAGAGATTCACTTGAACCTTATAAGTGAATCGACTAGAGTTAAATCCCAGACAAGTATTTTGCACCTATCCAATCAACCCCTATTTTCTCCCATTGATATCTTCTTTGCTTACTTTTGTTCGATTTTCATTAGCCAATAGTTTAGACTTTTAGTTAATTTTATTTTTAATCACATAAATCTCAATTGTTGATTATCTTGGATAGCAATCAAATATAAACTACAAAAATACTATTTAACTCCAATTCCTGTGGATACGATATTATATTATACTATATTCGACTAGCGAGCATATTTAAGTGTGTGTTTTGCGCTCGTCAATTTTGGTACCTTTGCCGGGGATTGGCAATTAATAGTGTTTGAAATAGTTTGTGGTGCTAATTCAAGAATTTTTCTTTTTATTTTATTTTTTCTCTTTTTACATTGGGGTTAATTGATTGTGCGTAGGCTACAGGTTAGATTGGTGTATGACTCGATCCTCTCGGAAGGAAGTGCTCCCATACAAACCAGAAATTGAGAAACAACTGCGACAGTTGAGGAAGGAAAGAAATCTCCTCGAGAATACAGAAAAGGTTGGGCAATCCTCAACCAAGGAAGTTATGGCGGGAGATAAGGATAATGTTGATTTGGCTGCAAGAGAGGCAGCCCATCAAAGAGAAAAAGTTGCACGAGATGCTGAGGAGACAGCTCTTCAATATGCACAACTTGTCTATGACGAGGATAGGGCTCGGAGAATTGCTCATAATCTACCTAACCAATTCAGAAATGTAGCTCCCGGTGCTGGGCGACCACTGGGTGATTATGCTAGATCGGTCTACAACCAAGGCTTATCAAGTGTGAGACCACCTCCAGTTGCAGCTAACAATTTTAAGTTAAAGTAGGGGTTGCTTCAAACCCTTCAAAACAACTATGTCATCAGAGGAAAGATGAATGAAGACCCAAACAGTCATCTAATGGACTTCAAAGAGATTATGAACACCTTTCAATACAATGGTGTGTCACAAGATGCTATTTAATTAAGGGCATTCCTCTTCACTCTCAAAGACGATGCAAAGCACTGACTTCGAAGCTTGCCTAATGGATCGATAAGAACATGGGATGAGATGACCAGAAAATTTCTTGACAAATATTTCTCATCAGCTAAGAAGGATAAGTTTAGAAGAGAAATCCCTAACTTCTGCCAAAACGAGACTGAAACTGTGTTTGAAGCTTGGTAGATGTTTAAGGAGATAGTGTGAAAGTGTCAACATAGCGGAATGGAAGTCTGGATGTAGCTCTAGGACTTTTGGGATGGATTGAAACCAGCCTCACGAAGAACATTGAGTAATGCAGTCAGAGGCCCGTTGATGAAGAAGACTCCAGAGGAGATAGTCACAATTCTAGATGAGTTATCTGAACATGCAAATCAGTGGCTCTCTAAAATTGCTAAAAGAATAAGATCAACCGATATTCACAAAGTTGATGCTAATACATCTGTGCAGGTACAGCTTGATGCCATGGCCAAAGAAATAAGGAAGCTGACTTTAGCTTCGATACATAATGAGCCTCATGCAGCGTGTGATATATTTGGAAGAGGGCACCTTACACATGAGTGTCAAGCCTCAACCAAGGAAGTTAATGATGTCGGGAATTATTACTTCAATGCAATGGGTCAGAAGCACCCCAATTTTTCATGGAGTTCACCTAAGGGTACGACAAATGCATGGTAACAAAACAATCCTAGATTTTTAGGACAAGGAGCTCCTGGTTTAGTGAATCAGCCGAGGCCACAGTTCCATCCTCAACATTCCACTCAGCCTAGGCTAGAAGGTCTAATGAAGTCCTTCATTATCAAGACAAATGAGAGATTAGATGCTCATGGTCCAGCTATCAAAGAACTTGGCACTGGTTTGCAAAACTTGGAGAAGCAAGTGGGACAAATTGAAACTGTACAGTCTGAGAAAATCCCAGGTACTGTACTAGCTGGCACATAGAGAAATCCCAAAGAATCAGTGAATGTTGTGACCTTGAGAAGCGGGCAAGTGTTGAAAGATCCCGCCCCTGTCCAACAAGAGAGTGTACCTGAAAAAGAAGTTGAGGAGCAGCTGAAAAATGAAGTTGATAAGAAGAAGAATAAAGGTAAGAAAGGAGCTGAGAGAAAGAAGGAGGAGGAAACTTCAAGAAGGGAGGAATCTAATGAGAGCGAGCATATGCCTGCTCTACCCTTTCCCCAAAAGTTATATAGAGAAAAGCTGGAAAGGCAGTTTGAGAGATTTTTAGATATGCTGAGACAGGTTAATGTAAATTTGCCATTCACAGAAGTTCTCTTACAAATGCCAGCTTATGCCAAATTTTTGAAGGAGATCCATACAAAGAAGAGGAAGATAGAAGAGACCTCAGTGGTCAAGCTCACAGAGCATTGCAGCAAAATCTTGCAAAACAAACTCCCACAATAGTGTGGAGATATAGGGAGTTTTACTATACCTTGCTCGTTAGGCACTCTTAATTCTAATAAGTGTTTATGTGATTTTGGTGCCTCAATTAATTTAATGCCCTTGTCTATTTACAGAAAATTTGTTACAACCCAAATTCGCATACCATAGATCACGCCGTAAGTTAGTCGACGTAAATCCAAGAAGAGATTATCTTTGAGATGATAAGAAGTTAATCCTATTGGTCTTAAACGATATAAGGGTGTATAAGAGTGGTTAACAAGTATTAGAAGTTAAACGAATCAAGGATGTTGTAACCCGTATTTTCGGGTAACACTAGAGGTGATTAATTGTCCCAAGAGGTCATGTTTTAATATATTTGAATCATATAATATCCGTATCATAAGTCTTGAAGTCAAGCGAGTTATGAAACAAAAGTCGATAAAAGTTGTCGCAACTTACGTTTATAATTTTACTTAAACTTTAGGTCAAATGTTACTACATTTTTCTCCCAATATACTTGGAATTATGGGGTGATATACCTATTAAATTGAAGATCTATGAGTCTAGTTTCCAACGCATTAAACCGTTCGTCGATACAATCTCGGAATAGAGAGATATTCGCGTTTTCGCGAGAGTGCGCCAAGCTGCTCTCTATGGGGCCCACAAAGGCGGTTTAAGACATATGGACATATATAAGATACCTCAACCCCGTTTTAAGTCATTATTTTTCAGTATATTCAGACCTTATAACCCTAAAAACAGTCTCTCAAGGTTCTCTCATGATCCAAGACCCAAACAAAGGGCAAACAACACAAATCAAATGTCAGGAATCCCGTGGCGCTAGTAAGTTTCTTGTTCTTCTTGTTGTTGCTGATTTTTGTGTTGTTCGTGTGGGAGGTTGTTTTAAGTGTTTTATGTTCTGTAAATACACTTTCAAGTTTTTAATATCAACCCTAGGTGATTTCAAGTCTTCTAAAGTAATTCTAGTGCCGAAAAACCCGAATTAATTACTAGTTTCGCTTCCTTGTTCTTGAGGAAGAATTGAAGGGATATTTCGTGGAAATTTAAGGTCAAATTGGAGTTGTTATTTCTGTTTAAAGGTAAGGAACCTCTTACTCTATATATATTTAAGATTATCCAAGTTGCAGCTAAGTCGTTGAAGATAGAACTTGTGAAATATATATCGAAAGGCTTGGTAGTAATGTTGTTGGTTGGTGGACTGTTTTGGAGGCTCAATATGATTATTAATGATGTTGTTTGGGCTGTTTAGTGATTTTATTGACTTGTGGGAATTCATATAAATAGGGTAGGTGCTGTCCGTTTCATCGTAAAATAGGTTGCGATCGATACATAATAGTTACGACGCTTAAATGATAATGATAGTGTCATTTGTCTTATTGTAGACTAAGGAGTCGTGACATTTGTATAGCTTGAGTTTGGGCAGTATTTACAAGGTATGTGAGGCTATCCCCTTCATTCTTTTGCATGATTCCGATTGTACATAATTTAATGAACGAGCTTCCAAAGATACTCTACTCTTAGAAGCTAGCAGTACTTACATTGCTGCCCTTCTTATGAAACGATTGATATTGAGGTTACTTCTCTTATTCTTATATTATCAATGTTGTTGGTAGTTCCTGATTCTTATAAGATTCTTGATGAAGAGTTAATCCTAATAACGTGTACGAAGGATACCGACCTTACGTCACTCCGAAAGGTTCAAAATGTGATTCCAATGAGTCCAGCATGCATCATATATATGTATCTATTTTACTCTACCGAGCCGCGCTATAGTCGGCCGGGTATGGCACCTATTGTGCAACCACTGATCAGTTGGGTTTTACCGAGCTCCACGTGGCCGGGTACGATTCTACCGAGCCCTATGATGGTCGGGTACGTTTTACCGAGCCTATTACGGCCGGGTACGATATGATGATGGTGATACCCACAAAGACGTATGTTTTAAAAGTTTATGTATATATATGTATGTATCATGTATTTCATGTCAGTAGCCCTCAGAGGTACCCAGATGTCACAGGTTGTATATTCTCTATCCCTGTTTACATTACTGTTCTTACTTATGCTTTCCTGCCTCACATACTCAGTACTTTATTCGTATTGACGTCCTTTTTATTTGTGGACGCTGCATGTCGTGCTGTAGGTCCTGATAGACAGGTATACGCAGCTCCCCCACCACAGTAGGCTGTCCAGTTCAGCGGTTATTGGCGAGATCCCTTCTCCGGATTTGCCGTGGTCTTGGTATGCATTTTTGTTATAGACATTATGGGTATGTAGGGGCCCTGTTCCGGCAATGTTGTAGCACTTATGTTCCTTTAGAGGCTCATAGACAGGTGTCGACTTATGTATGGTTTAGAATGCCTTATCGGCTGATTTTTGTTGTATAGTCTTTCATGGCAGCATGGTAGCTCGTACCTTATATATAGTTTCTTGACAATCTTGTCGTCCCATGTTATGTATGTTCATGACATTATCTTTCATTGTTGGATGTTCATGATCCATGTCTACTATTTATATTGATCTTGTCGGCCCTTAAAGATAATAAGGAAGGTTAGATAAAATGTACGCTGGTGCTCGGAAAGTATGGCCCGGGTGCTAGTCATGACCCTCCAGTTGGGTCGTGAAAAACTTGGTATCAGAGCAAGTCTGTCCTAGGGGTTGTCTATGAGCCGTGTCTAGTAGAGTTTGTATTATGGATGTGTAGCGCGCCACATTTATAATCAGGAGGCTACATGACATCTAGGGTTGTTACCTTCTTCCTAAATCTAGATCGTGCGTAGAGTTGAGTCGTAAGTATTCATATCTAATAATCACCTTGTTTTCTTTCAGCGATGCCTTCGACTAGGAAGCAAGCGATTAGTAAACGGCTTGATACAACTGTGGGAGAGGGTAACATTCAGGTGCCTCCAGCTAGAGCAGGCCAAAGTGAGGCTCAGAGTGAGATGCCGTCTCATACCTCTCCGTCTCCTCCAGAGGATATTAGGAGGCACCCAGTACATGCAGTTCCTCCGTCTGGCACTACAGACCACGATATATGCAGTGCGGTGCAATTGTTGACTAGCTTGGTAGCTGCTCAGGCTCAGAGGCAGAATACCGGTGCTGTTGATAAACTGGTTAGTGCGAGAGTTCGTGATTTTATTAATCTAGACCCTCCAGTGTTTACCGGATCAGACCCCAAGGAGGACCCACAAACATTTATTGATCAGGTTCATCGTACATTGCGGGTTATGCATGCTAGTGATACGGAGGCAGTAGAGTTGGCTTCTTATCGGTTACGAGATTTAGCGGTTTTCTGGTATGATAGTTGGGAGAGATCTAGGGGTCCGAACGCTCCCCCAGCCGTGTGGAAGGAATTTTCTAAGGCCTTTCTTCGTCACTACTTGCCAGTTGAGATACGACGAGCTAGAGCTGATAAGTTCTTGAACCTTCGACAGGGTAATATGAGTGTACGAGAGTATAGTATACAGTTTGATTCTTTACCAAGGTATGCTCCCCATATGGTGGCCGAGATGAGTGATAGGGTGCATCTGTTCATGAACGGGTTGGGACCACATCTGATAAATGAGTGCACAACAGCCTCCTTGGTAGAAGGCAAGGATATTTCCCGTATTCAGGATTATGCCCAGACCCTGGAGGATCGTAAGCGCCAGCAAAGGGCAGATAGGGAGCAGGATAGGGGCCAGCATAAGAGGGCGAGATTTGCAGGGTATTCTGATGAGTTCAGAGGCAGTATCAGGCCCCAATCTTCAAGGAGTTCGGTGCCACCTATAGCTAGTGCTCCTCCACAGTTTCAGAGGCCTCGGTATGATCGATTTACCTATTCTGGTTCAGGTCAGAGTTCAAGGGCATCAGGCTCACAATTTCATAGAGATACTAGTTAGACGAGACCCCCAACACCTCGTTGTAATCAGTGCGGCAAGGCCCACTTTGGACTATGTCATCGAGGTTCCGATGCGTGCTATTCTTGCGGACAGCCTGGCCATATGATGCGGGATTGTCCTAACAGAGGAGGTGGTGGTATGGCTCAGCCGACTGGATCTGTGTCTGGTTCTTCCTCATCAGTTCGACCTCCAGCACAAGGTTTTCAATAGTCGACAGGTCGTGGTAGAGGTAGAGGTTCAGTTCCGAGTTCGAGTGGTGCTCAAAATCGAACCTATGCTCTAGTAGGTCGACAAGATCTCGAGTCGTCTCCGGATGTTGTTACAGGTATATTGTCTGTGTTTTCTTATGATGTATATGCGCTAATTGATCCAGGATCTACCTTATCATATGTTACACCCTTTGTGGCTAATAAGTTTGGCATTGAACCTGTATTGATAAGTAAACCACTTGCGGTATCCACTCCGATAGGAGATTCTGTGATTGCTAGAAGGGTATATAAAGGTTGCACTGTGATGATTTGTAGTCGTCAAACCTCGGCAAATTTATTTGAGTTAGAAATAGTTGATTTCGATGTGATAATGGGAATGGACTGGTTGGCCTCATGCTATGCAAATGTTGACTGTCGTACGAAGATGGTTAGGTTTCAGTTTCCTGGTGAACCCGCCATTGAATGGAAGGGGAACATTGCTACGCCGAAAGGTAGGTTTATTTCCTATCTTAAGGCAAGGAAGAGGATCTCAAAAGGTTACATTTATCATCTTGTTCGCGTTAGGGATGCGGAGGCAAAGCCGCCTACTCTACAATTAATCCCCGTGGTCAATGAATTTCCAGATGTTTTCCCAGATGAACTCCCAGGCCTTCCTCCTGAAAGGGAGATTGAGTTTAGCATTGATGCATTGCCTGACACTCAACCGATCTCTATCCCTCCATACAGGATGGCCCCGACAGAGTTGCGAGAGTTGAAGGCGCAGTTGAAGGACTTGCTAGATAAGGGTTTCATTAGGCCTAGCACTTCACCTTGGAGTGCGCCAGTCTTGTTCGTTCGGAAGAAAGATGGGTCGTTAAGGATGTGTATCGATTATTGACAGTTGAATAAGTTTACAATAAAGAACAAGTATCCACTTCCAAGAATTGATGACCTGTTTGACCAACTCCAGGGTGCCAAGTATTTCTCCAAGATTGACTTGCGTTCAGGGTATCATCAGGTGAGGGTTAAGGAGAAGGATATTCCAAAGACGGCCTTCCGGACAAGATATGGGCATTTTGAGTTCTTGGTGATGTCGTTCGGGCTAACAAATGCCCCAGCAGCTTTTATGGATCTCATGAATAGTGTATTCAGGCCCTATCTTGATGTGTTCGTGATCGTATTCATTGATGACATTCTGGTGTATTCTCGTTCGGAGGCGGAACATGCGGGCCACTTGCGGATAGTATTACAGACCCTTCAGGATCATAAGTTATATGCTAAGCTCTCTAAATGTGAATTCTGGCTGAACTCAGTAGCATTCCTTGGCCATGTGATATCTGATGAGGGTATTAGTGTCGACACTCAGAAGATCGATGCAGTGAAGAATTGGCCGAGACCTACAACACCGTTAGAAGTCCGCAGCTTCCTGGGGCTAGCAGGATATTATAGGCGGTTTGTAGAAGGGTTTTCCTCTATATCAGCACCATTGACTAAGTTAATACAGAAAGCTACCAAGTTCCAGTGGTCTGATGCTTGTGAACATAGTTTTCAGGAGCTAAAGAATCGATTGACATCCGCGCCAGTGCTCACTCTCCCAGAAGGAATAGAAGGTTATGTGGTATATTGTGATGCCTCAGGTATAGGTTTGGGGTGTGTATTGATGCAACGTGGGAAGGTGATTGCTTATGCATCAAGACAATTGAAGAAGCATGAAAAGAATTGCCCAACTCATGATTTGGAATTGGCTACAGTAATATATGCTTTGAAGATATGGCGGCACTACTTATACGGCGTCCATGTTGACATTTACACAGATCACAAAAGTTTACAATACATCTTCAAGCAGAAGGAGTTAAATTTGAGGCAGCGTAGGTGGCTTGAATTACTGAAAGACTACGATGTCGAGATATTGTACCATCCCGGTAAAGCCAATGTTGTGGCAGACGCTCTCAACCATAAGTCAATGGGAAGCTTAATACATATTGAGGCAGGTAGACAAGGGTTGACCAAAGAGCTTCACCAGCTGGCCAATATGAGAATCAGATTGTTGGACTCTGATGACGGAGGTGTTACTGTATAGAATACAGCAAAATCATCTTTGGTAGCCGAGGTAAAAGCACGGCAATATGAAGATCCTACCTTAGTAAGATTGAGAGAGGGAATTCAGCAGTGTAAGATTACAGCTTTCAAGATCGGAGAAGATGGGACACTGAGATACCAGGGCCGATTATGTGTGCCTAGTGTGGCAGGGTTGCGAGAGAAGATTATGATTGAGATTCATCAGTCCCGATATTCTATCCATCCTGGCTCGACAAAGATGTATCATGACGTTAAGGAGCAGTATTGGTAGGATAACATGAAGAAGTCTATTGCAGAATTTGTAGCCCAATGTCCTAACTGTCAACAAGTAAAGATCGAGCATCAGAAACCTAGTGGATTGATTCAGAATATAGAGATTCCGACCTAGAAATGGGAGGTGATTAATATGGACTTCATTATTGGATTACCTCGCTCTTATCATAAGTTTGACTCCATCTGGGTGATAGTTGATTGACTTACAAAATCTGCCCATTTTCTGCCAGTTAAGACAACTTACACGGCTGAAGATTATGCGAAGTTGTATATCAAGGAGATTGTTAGGCTTCATGGTGTGCCCGTATCTATTATATCAGACCGATGAGCTCAATTTACGGCTAACTTTTGGAGGTCTTTTCAAAAGGGTTTAGGCACTCAAGTAAATCTCAGCACTGCATTCCATCCGTATACTGACGGATAGGCTGAACGTACCATTCAGATGCTTGAAGATATGCTACGAGCATGTGTTCTAGATTTCAAGGGGAATTGGGATGACCATCTTGCACTTATAGAATTTGCCTACAATAATAGCTACCATTCCAGTATTAAAATGGCCCCGTATGGGGCACTGTATGGGAGGAGATGTAGATCACCAGTTGGATGGTTTGAAGTCGGAGAGACAGAATTATATGGGCCAGATTTGATTCACCAAGCCATTGAGAAGGTGAAAGTGATACAAGAGCGACTGAGGACGGCACAAAGCAGGCAAAAGTCTTATTCCGATGTCCGGCGTCGTGATCTGGAATTTGAGGTTGGTGATTGGGTTTTCCTGAAGATCTCGCCGATGAAGGGTGTTATGCGTTTTGGGAAAAAGGGTAAGTTGAGTCCGCGGTATATTGGGCCGTACAAAATTCTTCGACGAATTGGACAGGTTGCTTACGAGTTAGAATTGCCATCTGAATTGGAATTTGTCCACCCGGTATTCCATGTATCTATGTTGAGGAAATGTATTGGAGACCCTTCTCGGGTCGTCCCTATCAAAGATGTACAAGTTACAAAGGATATATCATATGATGAAGTGCCAGTGGCTATATTAGATCGACAAGTCCGCAAGCTGAGAACAAAGGATGTAGCTTCCGTGAAAGTATTATGGAGGAACAAGAATATAGAAGAAATGACATGGGAAGCAGAAGAGGAGATGAAGTCTAAATACCCTTACCTATTCCAGAGTGAAGATAACGAGGATGCCGGGGGAAAGAAGGACGCATTATAAGGTGAAACGGCTCTATGAGGTAAGCAATAGCTTGTGAATACTCTTTTTTTTAATACAAAATGGTGATATGCAGATAATGTACATATCCATAATGCTTTGTATAGTCTTGTAAGGCCATAGGTTGGGTTTAACTGCTTGCAAGTTTGGCTAGTGTCCATTTTATGGGGGAAACTCAGCCGGAAATCTCCGTCGGAATCCATGATGAGTTAGACACCCCATAAACCCTTACATTCGAGGACGAATGTTCCTAAGGGGAAGAGGGTGTTACAACCCAAATTCGCATACCATAGATCACGCCGTAAGTTAGTCGACGTAAATCCAAGAAGAGATTATCTTTGAGATGATAAGAAGTTAATCCTATTGGTCTTAAACGATATAAGGGTGTATAAGAGTGGTTAACAAGTATTAGAAGTTAAATGAATCAAGGATGTTGTAACCCGTATTTTCGGGTAACACTAGAGGTGATTAATTGTCCCAAGAGGTCATGTTTTAATATATTTGAATCATATAATATCCGTATCATAAGTCTTGAAGTCAAGCGAGTTATGAAACAAAAGTCGATAAAAGTTGTCGCAACTTACGTTTATAATTTTACTTAAACTTTAGGTCAAATGTTACTACATTTTTCTCCCAATATACTTGGAATTATGGGGTGATATACCTATTAAATTGAAGATCTATGAGTCTAGTTTCCAACGCATTAAACCGTTCGTCGATACAATCTCGGAATAGAGAGATATTCGCGTTTTCGCGAGAGTGCGCCAAGCTGCTCTCTATGGGGCCCACAAAGGCGGTTTAAGACATATGGACATATATAAGATACCTCAACCCCGTTTTAAGTCATTATTTTTCAGTATATTCAGACCTTATAACCCTAAAAACAGTCTCTCAAGGTTCTCTCATGATCCAAGACCCAAACAAAGGGCAAACAACACAAATCAAATGTCAGGAATCCCGTGGCGCTAGTAAGTTTCTTGTTCTTCTTGTTGTTGCTGATTTTTGTGTCATGTGGGAGGTTGTTTTAAGTGTTTTATGTTCTGTAAATACACTTTCAAGTTTTTAATATCAACCCTAGGTGATTTCAAGTCTTCTAAAGTAATTCTAGTGCCGAAAAACCCGAATTAATTACTAGTTTCGCTTCCTTGTTCTTGAGGAAGAATTGAAGGGATATTTCGTCGAATTGAAGGAAAATTTAAGGTCAAATTGGAGTTGTTATTTCTGTTTAAAGGTAAGGAACCTCTTACTCTATATATATTTAAGATTATCCAAGTTGCAGCTAAGTCGTTGAAGCTAGAACTTGTGAAATATATATCGAAAGGCTTGGTAGTAATGTTGTTGGTTGGTGGACTGTTTTGGAGGCTCAATATGATTATTAATGATGTTGTTTGGACTGTTTGGTGATTGTATTGACTTGTGGGAAGTCATATAAATAGGGGAGGTGCTGTCCGTTTCATCGTAAAATAGGTTGCGGTCGATACATAATAGTTACGACGCTTAAACGATAATGATAGTGTCATTTGTCTTATTGTAGACTAAGGAGTCGTGACATTTGCATAGCTTGAGGTTGGGCAGTATATACAAGGTATGTGAGGCTATCCCCTTCATTCTTTTGCACGACTCCGATTGTACATAATGTAATGAACGAGCTCCCAAAGATACTCTACTCTTAGAAGCTAGCAGTACTTACATTGCTGCCCTTCTTATGAAATGATTGATATTGAGGTTACTTCTCTTATTCTTATATTATCAATGTTGTTGGTAGTTCCTGATTCTTATAAGATTCTTGATGAAGAGTTAATCCTAATAACGTGTACGAAGGATACCGACCTTACGTCACTCCGAAAGGTTCAAAATGTGATTCCAATGAGTCCAGCATGCATCATATATATGTATCTATTTTACTCTACTGAGCCGCGCTATAGTCGGTCGGGTATGGCACCTATTGTGCAACCACTGATCAGTTGGGTTTTACCGAGCTCCACGTGGTCGGGTACGATTCTACCGAGCCCTATGATGGCCGGGTACGTTTTACCGAGCCTATTATGGCCGGGTACGATATGATGATGGTGATGCCCACAAAGGCGTATGTTTTAAAAGTTTATGTATATATATATATGTATGTATCATGTATTTCATGTCAGTAGCCCTCAGAGGTACCCAGATGTCACAGGTTGTATATTCTCTATCCCTGTTTACATTACTATTCTTACTTATGCTTTCCTGCCTCACATACTCAGTACTTTATTCGTACTGATGTCCTTTTTATTTGTGGACGCTGCATGTCGTGCTGCAGGTCCTGATAGACAGGTAGACGCAGCTCCCCCACCACAGTAGGCTATCCAGTTCAGCGGTTATTGGCGAGATCCCTTCTCCGGATTTGCCGTGGTCTTGGTATGCATTTTTGTTATAGACATTATGGGTATGTGGGGGCCCTGTTCTGGCAATGTTGTAGCACTTATGTTCCTTTAGAGGCTCATAGACTGGTGTCGACTTATGTATGGTTTAGAATGCCTTGTCGGCTGATTTTTGTTGTATAGTCTTTCATGGCAGCATGGTAGCTCGTAAATTATATATAGTTTCTTGACAGTCTTGTCATCCCATGTTATGTATGTTCATGACATTATCTTTCATTGTTGGATGTTCATGATCCATGTCTACTATTTATATTGATCTTGTCGGCCCTTAAAGATAAAAAGGAAGGTTAGATAAAATGTACGTTGGTGCTCGGCAAGTATGGCCGGGGTGCTAGTCATGACCCTCCAGTTGGGTCGTGACAAAATTGGAGAATGAGCTTGGAGAGATAAGGTCTGCTCCAATATCTTTGCAGCTGTCAGACCAAATAACTATAATACCGAGGGGATAGTGGAAGATGTCTTAGTTCGTGTAGATAAGTTTGTATTTCCTATAGATTTCATAGTGGTGAAGATGGAGGAGAATAAAGAGGTCCCCCTTATCTTAATAAGACCATTCTTAGCGACGGGCAGAGCAATATTAGACATACATGATAGAAAACTCATGCTTAGAGTGGGTGAAGAGACGGTGACTTTCAAGATGAATGTGGAGATGGGGGTGAGATGGGAGAAGCTAGCTGCGAGTGTAGAGTGGAGAGTGAAAAGCTCGAAAGAGAAGGTCCCAGTGATTGAGAAAGACAAGTGTGGGATGTACCCCAAGAAGGCTGAGAAGAAGTTGTCCGCGTGGATGTGTTCACTAGTTCGGGCACGAAGAATAGAGCCTGACTTCGACCCAGACCCCAACGAGAGATTCAGGGAAGTTCCTCTACCCTATGCTTTTTAATTGTGTTTCATGGGGACATACCACAACTTAAAGTGTGGGGTGGGTATATATTTATATGCATGTTGTATGTATATTAATTTGGTTAGTTGTAGTAGTTTGATAGAAAAAAATTGGAAAACCATAAAAATTTTAAAAGTTTTGATTTTTTCCGACGATGGATAACATTCGACGGGTTTCTTGAGGGATTAAAGTCGAAAGAAAAATATAAAAAATTCTTGACGGTCTAATTGGTTAAGTGTAACAACTAAAGCACTCACTTTGTGCCGCGGTTCTTTTTCAAGGGTTTTGTTTGAACCGGGTGTAGTTAGTTTTTATTTTTGTTAGAAATAGGAAACCTTGTGCTATGATTTGAACTGGAAGAAATATCTCGTGACTCTATCATGCCTTGAGAATAGTGAGTGCTTTAGTTGTGACACTTAGGCTCAGTTTGACTCTTGTATAAGTACCTTAAATTGTATGATCTTAACTTTGCTTAACTGCTTTGACTAGAGTGTCTTGATAATCCGATCCTGAGTGAGTTATATGCATGGCATTTGATGTCTAGAACTTGCCCCGTGTGTGTGCAAAGCGGTATAGTAGTTTTGTTCAGTCTTGGAAGTGATATATGCATTTCTTTGTTGAGCCAGTTATATGCTTTTACCCACCTAAAGGTTATGTATCTTAGTTAACCACTTTGAGCCTGTAATCATGTTTCTTTGGCAACTACATTACAAGCCTCACCCATTTGTTTGAATTGGCCATCTATTTGAACCCTTTACCTCTCATGAGCACTTGAAATTGTTATGAACTTTGTAAAAAGTTGAAGTGTGGGGTGGTTGGTTTGGCTTTTGAGTGGAGCTATCGAAATAAGGTTAAAGGTGCACGGTTTATAAAAAGTAAGAGCCACTTGAATTGAAAAAAAGAAGAAAAACAAATATAATTGTATGGTTGTGCAAACTATTCTTTGATAGTGGCAACTCTTGATGTAATTGTGCTTAAATAAGTTGGAATTAATATATATTGATGTGAAGGTAAAATTTATGGTTCAACACAGGTGTGGGGTGTAAATTGTTAATGTATATGTATTAAAGTGCTTCAGGAGGTGTAGTCACTTTATCCAAATGTATACTACCTGTCCTGCAGCCTACATTACAACCGATGAAAGTCCTACTGGATCCTTGACTGAATGAGCTCGAATTAGTAGAGTATTACACTAAGGGCAAGCCTATGGTTCATCTTTTTTGGCATATGAATGTTGTTTCTGAGAATGAGCTAATTCTTTCTATCTTGAGTTCCTAATTGTTCTTAATTTCTATAGTGTGTGGCACTACTCTCTATTGTTATGTGAGGGCACTTGATTCATGAAGGAAAGGTAATGTCGTTGACCTCTATGTTAAAGTAAGTGAGTGAGTTGTAAATAATGCGTGGTACTTGTGAGTCAAATGTTGAGGCTAGGATGTTACACTATTATGCTTAATCTATTTTAAATATTCTTGATATGATGAGTTATAAGAGTTGTGTAATGAGGTCGTGTCTATATAAAGTGCAGTTTGATTGCTCGAGGTCGAGCAATGGTTTAAGTGTGGGGTGTTGACGGTAGGCTATAATTGCGTGTTTTAGTTGCTTATCGCACTCTAATTTACTGTACTTTAATTGAGTTGAGCCTTCAATCGCTAGTGTTTTGCACTATTATGTGTTTTATGCCTTGTAGGACTGATTCCCAGATATGTAGATATTGTGGAACTAATTTGAGTTATTTGGAGCTTTGAAGTCTGAGTAAAAGCCCAAAGGAATAAGCCAGGATCGTGTTTGGGGGTCGAGGATCACTACTGGACGTCAAAATTCAAGGAAGAATCAACTGCTGAAAAGATACACTAGTGGGATGCATCAGTGTAAATTTATGTCAGAAATTGGCAAAGTTCATAGGCCACCCAGGTGCACGAGCACGCACTGGCCGTGCAATTTAGGTAGAATACTATCCAAAGTTTGCGTCCATATGCACGAGCACACTCCCAGGTGCGCGGCCGCGCACGTCTAACTCCAGAAGAGTCCTATTTCGCGTAGGAGAAGGTGTGTTCGTTTGGGCCGGACCCTACTTGGTATATATACATGGAAAAATGATATTTTCGGGACTTTTGACATACTTTAGACCTAAGGAGGCTAAGGAGAAGTATGAGAAGCAAGGTCACAAGGATTTCATCATTCAGTCCTAACTCAAGACAAGTGTTTGGATCGTTGTATGTTTTCCTTTAACTTAACTTTATTTGTGATGAATTACTCCACATATGTGGAGTAGTTCTCTTTAGGGATTGATGGATTCGATGTATTGATATTTGTTTGTGGATATTAACTCTATTTTTTATGTATTGAATCGTTTTTGGATGTTTTAATTATTGTATCTATATTCACTAGTTCATGTAATCAAGAGAGGCATAACTTGTGATGTTTTTGAATAATCTTGTTGGTTGAATTCATTGATTATTCTTAGTAATCGAAAGAGGCTAGTTGAATTATTGTTTAGACCCAATTAGGAGGATAATCGAAAGAGGTTCTCCTAAAGACCAATCCACTACGAATTCCTGCATATCTTCACCGAGCTTAACTTAGTTCATCTTGTGAGGTTGAGACTTAATCAAGAGAGGAGTTTCCACTGAATGTTTGAACTAATAATTGAGTGAATTTAGGAGACTCACTTGAACCTTATAAGTAAATCGACTAGATTTAAATCCCACACAAGTATCTTGTATCTATCCAATCAACTCTTATTTTCTCCCATTGATATCTTCTTTGCTTACTTTTGTTCGATTGTCATTAGCCAATAGTTTAGACTTTTAGTTAATTTTAGTTTTAATCACATAAATCTCAATTTTTGATTATCTTGGATAGTAATCAAGCTATAAACTATAAAATACTGTTTAACTCCAATTGTTGTGGATACGATATTATATTATACTATATTCGTATAATATACAATTAAAACATAAAAACTAGAGTTAATATCCGCAAAAAAAATCAATACACCGAATCCATCAATCCCTAAAGAGAACTACTCCATAGATATGGAGTAATTCATCACAAATAAAGTTAAGTTAAAGGAAAACATACAACGATCCAAACTCTTGTCTTAAGTGAAGACTGAATGATGAAATCTATGTGCTCTTGCTTATACCACTTCTCGTTAGCCTCCTTAGGTGTAACGTATGTCAAATGTCCCAAAATATCGTTTTTCCATGTTCGTTTGGGCCCAAACGAACACACCTTCTCCTACGCTAGGACTCTTTCCGGAGTAGGACATGCGCGACCGCGCACCTAAGAGTGTGCTCGCACATATGGCCGCACATTTTGGATAGTATTCTGCCTAACTTGCAGGCTCGCACACCTGGGTGGCCTCTGAACTTTGCCAATTTATGACATAAATTTACACCGATGCGTCGAACTATTGTATTTTTTCAGCAGTTGATTCTTCCTTGAATTTTGATGTCTAGCAGTGATCCTCGACCCCCGAACACGATCCCGACTTATTCCTTTGGGCTTTTACTCAAATTTCAAAGCTCCAAATAACTCGAATTAGTTCCACAATATCTACATAACTAGGAATCACTCTTACAAGGCATAAAATACATAGTTAGTGCAAAACACTAGCGATTGAAGGCTCACCTCAATTAAAGTACAGTAAATTAGAGTGCGATAAGAAACTAAAACACACAATTATAGCCTACCATAAGGCACCAGTCATCTCTCGCACTGGGGGAGGAGCACAGACTCCCACTACTCACACTCGGAGCAGGTGGATCCCCAGTATCAGACTCCAACAGCCCAACTAATTAGGGTAGTTCAGTCGGTTACTGCGGCACAGGCCGGTGATAAGCCCGCTATGTCTTCTGAGGCTTTGTTGAGGTTGGATAAGTTACCAAGCTCTTTCCTGTTTATTTTAGCGGTGCACCTTCAGAGGACCCATAGGATTATCTATACCACTGCCACGAGGTGTTGCAAAACATGGGTATAGTTGAGACCAATGGGGTTGATTTTGCAGTGTTTCAGATGAATAGTTCCGCCAAGAGATGGTGGAGAGATTATATGTTGACTAGACCAGTTTGTTCGCCTGCACGTACTTGGGATTAGTTTTCATAGCTATTTCTAGAGAAGTTCATCCCTGTCACTTTGAGAGAGGATTACCGCAGGCAGTTTGAGCGTCTTCAGTAGGGTAGTATGATTGTTACCCAGTATGAGACTCGATTTGTGGACCTAGCTCGCCATGCCATTATCTTGCTTCCTACTGAGAGGGAGAGAGGGAGGAGATTCATAGATGGGATCACTTTCACTATCAGGCTACAGATGGCCAAGGAGATTGGAGATGATATTACTTTCCTGAGGGCCATAGATATTGCAAGATGGATCGAGATGGTTCATGGTCATGAGAGGGGGTTGGTGTTTGATAAGAGGCCTCGTCATTTCGGTACCTTCAGTGGTGCCTCATATGGAGGCAGGGATATTTTGGTATGGGCCATCCTCCTATGACATTTCAGTCAGCGCTTCAGGCGTCTCACAATGCTTCAGGGAGTCGTGGTCTTTATGTATCTCATTCTGGGCAGCCAACCTACAGTGAAGCATCAGCTCCTATCAGTGCGCCTCAGATTCTATCATCGTTGTTATCCGGCCCATTCAAGTCAGATCCAGCTTCAGCAGCCACAACTGCAGGGTGGATGTTTTGAGTGTGGAGGTACTGGTCACATCAGGAGGTTCTATCCGATGTTGTTGAGCAGCATGCCATAATAGAGGTTCTATGGTCCTGTCACCAGTTGCTCTACCGCCCGCTCAGCCAGCTAGAGGCATGGTCTAGGCAGCCAGAGGAGGATATCAGGCCATTAGACGTGGAGGTCAGGCCGTTAGAGGCGGAGGCCAACTAGCTAGAGGTAGTCCTAGAGACATAGGTCGGAGTGGTGGGGCCCACCCCCAATTTTATGCTTTCCCAGCTAAACTTGAGGCTGAGTCATCTGACGCCGTTATCACGGGTATTATTCCAGTTTTCCATAAAGATACTTTAGCTCTATTTTATCTGGGCTCTACTTATTCCTACGTATCATCCTAATTTGCTTCATATCTGGTTGTGTCTCATGATTCTTTGAGTGCTCCTATGTGTGTCCACTCCTGTAGGAGATTCTATTATTGTAGATCATGTCTATCGCTCGTGTGTGATTACTATTGGGAGTCTTAAGACTAGTGTAGATATTCTACTTCTTGATATAGTAGATTTTGATGTTATCTTGGGTATGAATTGGTTGTCACCTTATCATTATATATAAGATTGTCACGCTAAGATGGTGACCTTAGCCCTGTCAGGGTTGCCTCGATTAGGGTGGAGAGGGATTCCTGGCCATCCTACCAATAGGGTTATTTCTTATGTCAAGGCTCGACGTATGGTCGAGAAGGGATGTCTAGCGTATTTGGCCTATGTTTGTGATTCAAGTGAGGAGGTTCCTTCCACAAATTAAGTACCAGTTGTGCATGATTTTCTAGAGGTATTTCCTGCAGATCTATCGGGGATGCCACCCAACAGAGATATTGATGACTTATTTGATTAGCTTCAAGGTGACAAGGTATTTTCAAATATTGATTTAGGTCCGACTACCATCAGTTGAAGATTAGGGCATCAGATGTCCCTAAGACAGCTTTTCGGACTCGGTATAGGCATTATGAGCTCCTAATGATGTCATTTGGGTTGACAAATGACCCAGAAATATTTATGGATTTGATGAACTGGGTGTTCAAGCCATATTTGGATTCTTTTGTGATCGTATTCATTGATGATATCTTGATCTACTCCCGCAGTCGAGAGGAGCATGAGCAGTATCTTCGGATTATACTTCAGACTCTAAGAGATAGTCAGCTATATGCCAAGTTTTCAAAGTGTGAGTTTTGGTTAGACTCAGTCACCTTTTTGGGGCATGTTGTATCGTCCGAGGGCATAAAAATGGACCCTAAAAAGATTAAGGCAGTTCAGAATTGGCCTAGACCTACTTCAGCTACAGAGATCCGGAGTTTCTTGGGTTTGGCGGGTTATTATCGCCGGTTCGTGGAGGGATTTTCATCCATAGCAGCCCTATTGACTAGATTGGCCCAGAAGGATGCCCCATTCAGATGGTCCGATGAGTGTGAGTTAGCTTTCAAAAGCTCAAGACTGCTTTGACTACGGCGCCAGTGTTGGTGTTGCCCACAGGTTCAAAAGCATACACGGTGTATAGTGATGCATCTCATATTAGGCTTAGTGCAGTATTGATGCAGGATGGCAGGGTGATTGCATACGTATCGCGGCAGTTGAAGGTTCATGAGAAGAATTACCATGTTCATGACTTAGAGTTAGCAGCCATTGTTTATGCGCTAATGATTTGGAGGCACAATCTTTATGGCTTATCGTATGAGGTATTCACAGATCATCGGAGTCTACAGTATTTGTTCAAGCAAAAGGATCTTAACGTGAGGCAGAGGAGGCGGTTGGAGTTGTTGAAAGACTAAGATATCATCATTTTGTATCATCCCTGGAAGGCCAATGTGGTGGCCGATTCCTTGAGTAGAAAGGCTGTGAGTATGGGTAGCCTTGCATATATTCCAGTTGGTGAGAGGCCGCTAGCATCATATGTTCAGGCTTTGGCCAATAAGTTCGTGAGGTTAGATGTTTCGAAGCCCAGTCGTGGTCTAACTTGCACGGTCTCTCATTCTTCCTTGTATAAGCGCATCAGAGAGGGTCAGTGTGATGACCCCCATTTGTTTGTCCTTAAGGACACAATGCGACATGGTGGTGCAAAGCAGGTTACTCTTGGAGATAATGGGGTTTTGCATATGCAGGGTTGTATTTGTGTGCCTAATGTGGATGGGCTTCGTGACTTGATTCTTTAAAAGGCCCACAGTTCCCAGTATTCTATTCATCTGGGTGCCACCAATATGTATCAGGACTTACGGCAGCATTATTGGTGGAGAATAATGAAAAAGGATATAGTTTAATATGTAGCTCGATATCTGAATTGTCAGCAAGTAAAGTACGAGCATTAGAGGCCTGGTGGTTTGCTTTAGAGGCTAGAGATTCCTGAGTGGAAGTGGGAGTGTATTATTATGGATTTTGTTGTTGGACTCCCACAGACTCAGAATAATTTTTATGCGATATGGGTCATTGTGGACAGGTTAACCAAGTTGGCACATTTCATTCCAATGGCAGTTACCTATCATCAGAGTGGTTAGCTGAGATCTACATCCGCAAGATCATCTGTCTTCACTGTGTGCCAGTGTCCATCATTTCTGCTCGAGGTACGCAGTTCACCTCGCACTTTTGCAGGGCCGTACAATGTGAGTTAGGCACGCGAGTTGAGTTGAGTACAAAATTTCACCCCCAGACAGAAGGACAATCTGAGCACACTATTCAGATATTGGAGGATATGCTTCGCGCTTGCGTTATGGATTTCGGGGGTTCTTGGGATCAGTTCTTGCCACTTGCGGAGTTTTCCTACAAAACCAGCTACCAGTCGAGCATTTAGATGGCTCCCTATCATGCATTATATGGGAGGCGGTGTCGTTCGCCCATTGGATGGTTCGAGCCGGGATGGTTCGGGATCGACTTCGCATAGCTCAGTCCAGGCAGAAGAGTTTTGCCGACCGTAGAGTACGTGATGTTGCATTTATAGTTGGAGAGAAGGTATTGCTCTAGATTTCACCTATAAATGGTGTGATGAGGTTCAGAAAGAAGGGAAAGTTGAACCCTAGGTATATCGAACCCTTTGAGATTCTTGAGAGAGTGGGTGATGTGGCTTATAGACTGGCATTGCCACCTAGTTTATCAACAGTCCATTCGGTGTTCCATGTTTTCATGCTCCGGAAGTATTACGGTGATCTGTCCCATGTGTCAGCTTAGTCCAATTGGACAAGGATTTGACTTATGAGGAGGATCCGATGGCCATTCTAGCCTGGCAGGTCCGGAAGTTGAGGTCTAAGAGTTATCCTTCACTTTAAGTGTAGTGGAGAGGTCAGCCACTCGAGGCAGCCACGTGGGAGTACGAGTCAGACATGCGGAAATGGAGTTTACTACAGTCAACGTTTCATGTAAACGGACCAGAATCTGTGTTTTGACTGTCTCAGTGGGTTCGTATCATGATTTGGGACTTGGGTGTATGCCCGAAATTAAATTCGGAAGTCCCTAACTAGATTTAACATAATTTGTTGAAAACTAGTAATTTGAAGGCTAAAAGAATGCCTAAATTTGACCGTAGGTTGACTTTGTTGCTATCGAGTTTGAATTTCGGTTATGAAACTTGGTATAAGTTTATTTCAGTATTTATGACTTGTCTGCAAAATTTGGTACAAAACGGAGTTGATTTGACGTGATTCGGACGTCCGAATGTAACTTTGCATGTTCTTGAGTTTCTTTGAAAATATCATTCATTTTGATGTCCGATTTGTAGTTCTAGGTGTTATTTTAGTATTTTAATTATGCGAGCAAGTTCGTATGATGTTATTACACGTGTGTTAATGTTTGGTTTGGAGACCCGAGGGCTCGGGTGAGTTTCGGACGCGTAGCAGAGTGTTTGATAGAGTTAGGATTCTGCTGGTTTTTTGGCACAGGTCTCAGATCTCGCATTTGCGAGCTTAGGATTGCATTTGTGATAGTAGGAGGAACTCTGTCAGGTTCATATTTGCGAACAGTTTCTTCACATTTGTGATAGGATGCTGGGGTGGGCTGGTTCGCATTTGCGATCAAACTGGTCACATTTGCGATTGTCCCATGTTCACATTTGAGAATAAAACCATCACATTTGCGATGGCAGCAGAGATGTGAGCTATTCACATTTGCGATAGATTTCTCCCATTTGCGGGGTTCGCATTTGTGAACCCCAAGTCGCATTTGCGACATCTGCGCTTGGACAAAAAGCTAAGAAAACGGGATTTAGCTCATTTCTTACAAATTCTCAATCCTAAACACCCTAGAGGCGATTTTCTAAGAGGATTTTCTTCCCAAAAACATTGGTGAGCAACTTTAATCTATTTCTCTTCAATTACCCATTACTTTTTAAGTGTTTTCAACATTAAATCTAGGATTTTCATGGTAGAAAATAGGGATTTGGGTAGAATTGGGGGTTTATTTTTATAAAATTGAGATTTAGACCTCAAATTGAGGTTGGATTTTGAAACTAATCACATAATCAGGCTCAAAGGTGAATGGGTAATTTGGTTTTGGTCTGAATCTTGGATTTTAAGTTGGCCTGGGGTTGACTTTTGTTGACGTTTTAGGAAAAGAGTAAAGATCCTGACTTTACGTATTGTAATTAATTTCTCTAGCATTTTTTGATGTTATAAAGTCGATTGTGGTTAGATTCGTTTGGTTCGGAGGCAAATTTTAGAGGAAAGGCCCTTTGAGGTTTGATTTACTTGTGGAGCGAGGTAAGTATTGGTCTAACCTTGATTTGAGGGAATTAGAAACCCTTGAACTACATGTTATGTGAATTACATGTGTAACAGCATATATGCGAGGTGATAAGTGTATATACGCCGTCAGACTAATTGTTTCCATGTCTTCCCGCATTTCATTAATTTTCTTATTCCATGTCCTAACCGTTACATGCTTTAATTGCTTTTTATGCCTTAACTTGTTACATGTCACTTATTACTCTTGTATTGAAATGTTTGTTTCTTCCATGATTCCTTGATTAATTGCTACTTGCCTTAATTGTCTTACTTGTACATTTTAACTGTCATATATTTGACTTGCCTTGTTGCTTGGTATTAATTGTAGCATTCCTTGATTTGGTATGGGGTTCCTTTAGTGCTTTGCTTTCATATTCTTTACTCGTAGAGATTCTTACTTTTATTGAATTTGTTTATGGATCGGGTTGCACGCCTCAACAGTAGTGATATGATGGAATAAGGAAGGATTTTGATATTTATACGGTGGGATCGAGTTGCGTGCCGCAACAGATTTTATATGTGATTTTAATATTGATATGGTGAAATAAGGAAGGATTATGATATTGATTCTGATTATATGGTGGGATAGGGTTGCGCGCCGCAACGGATTTTACATGTTATTCTTGATATTGATATGGTGAAATAAGGGGGGATTATATTTGTACGGTGCGATCGGGTTGCGCGCCGTAACGGATTGTGTTAACTTTCAGTATTTTCATATGAGATTCTGAGGACTGATATTTCTGGTTTCACTGATTTCAAGGATTGAGTTTTTTTTCATCAGTTAACTGCTTTGTCATTATTTTTTGTGTTCTTTTCCTATTGTTATTATTATTATTATACTGCGTACAGGTTATTGTAAGTGACCCTCCTTAGAATCGTCACTACTTCGTCGAGGTTAGGCTCATCACTTACAGAGTACATGGGGTCGGTTGTACTCATACTAGACTTTGCACTTCTTGTGCAGATTTTAGAGTCGGTCCTAGCGGCGGTTAGTAGATTTGATGGATTGATTGCTTGACAGAGACTTGAGTTACAGCTGCACGGCGTTCGCAGACCTGAAGTCCCCTTCTACATTATTCTATTTTTTATTTCATTTCAGACAGTTATGCTTTCATTCAGACCATTATTTGTATTACTCTAGTCGCTCGTGTACTTGTGACACAAGTTCTGGGATTGTATCTAGACATCGTTGTTATTTTGGTTTACTCACTCTATTTCAGTTTTATTTCAGTTTCTTGGTATAATTTGATTGGATTTGTTAAATGGCTAAAAACTATTTCTAGCGTTGGCTTGCCTAACATGTGAAATGTTAGGCACCATCACAATGTCGAGGGTGGGAATTCCGGGTCGTGACAGTAGGGGCATCCTAGAGGGGGAGGCCCGGCCCATTGATATGCTTTCCCTGGTAGGGCTGAGGCCGCTGCACCAGATGGTGTCGTTATAGGTATGGTTTCGGGTTGTCATATAGGAGCATCAGTCTTATTTTGATCCGGTCCTATTTATCAGAGTGAGCCCCATATATTTTTTCATATATGGGCGTGTTTCGTGATTCTTATACTTTGTTTATATGTTTACCATGTTGAGAGATTCTATAGTGGTAGCTCGTATCTATCGTTTTGGTTTGTTCACTATTGAGAGTTATGAGAGTAGGATGAACTTTCTATTACTTAATATGGTAGCTTTTGATGTGATTTCTGGACGGTTTAGCTACGACTTATGTTTTGGGTGTTTTGGGTGCTCTACTAGTATGGGAAGTCTGTTACATGTTATGATTTTATTCCGCATAATTGAGTTAGTGAAAGGTTTTCGGTCGGTTTGATGTCTATTCTACTTGTGATTCAGAGCTGAGGATGTGATCCTCGTATTTGTTGTGTGGGTCGGTATGTTTGGACCGGGTTACGTGCCGCGGTGGAGTTATATTAGGATGAAATCCTTGTGATTAGTTCATATGTTTTGTTTCTCCCTTGTGGAAGGGATTCATAGTATGATACCGATGAGGAGTTGTACCTATTGAACTTGCTCGGTAGTTCTCTAATGTGTTTCTCTTTCCATATTTAGTCATATTCGTGTTGTGCTTATTGGCTTTAGATTGTGAGGTATGTGCCCAGGTGGCATTGGGTGTGACTTGTTGGTTGGGTGAGCGGTTATGATATCTTCATGTTTCTTACGTCACTAGAAGTTTTGGGAAGGTTTGAAAAAATATTCTAGTTGATATAAGGTTATTTATCGGTACCAGGTTTGATGATGGGCATCTACTGTGGCCGGAGGTGTTACTATGGGCATATGGCCGATATGTTATGTGGTTATACCTTGTGGGGGTATGCATGAGCTGTTGCAACTAGTTGAGGTTGATACAGTATGTTTATGTGGGAATCGGGTCCTTGGGGGATGATCGGATGTTGAAATTTTGTTCTAAAACTTATTGGTATGGGTAGAAGGAATAATTTTCAGTTGAGATGGTGTTGTCGAGATTATGTGGATTTGGGTGACTTGTGATCACCCCTAAGCATGTGTATGGTGAGTTCATTCAATGATTTGATGACTCTGGAATGGTCTTGGCACGTTCGAGGACGAACGTTTGTTTAAGAGGGGGAAAATATAACGGTCCGACCGATCGTTTTGAGCTTTAGCATTTCGTTCGATGGTATAAGGTCTTGAGTAGCTTTGTATTATGCATTTGTTTTACTTGTGTGTATGGTCGAATTCAATTTTCGGATGTTTTGGGATTAATTTGGATGAGTAATTCTCATTTTAGAAGCTTAAGTTGGAAATATTGACCGAGGTTTGACTTTTGTAAAAACAACCCTGGAATGGTTGTTTGATGGCTCTGATAGGTTTGTATTATGATTTTGGATATGGGCATGTTCCCGGAATTGAATGCGGAGATCCCTAGGTTGATTTGACTTGTTTTGCCAAAAGTTGGTAATTTGAAGGTTTAGAAATTCCTTAGGTTTGACTATGGTTTGACTTTATGGCTATTGGGTTCGGAATTTGGTTTTGAGACTTGGAATAGGTCCATTTTTGCTATTTGGAACTTGTTCGCAAAATTTCGTGTCTTTTGGAGTTGGCTTGATATGATTCAGGACGCTTGGTTACAATATAGAAGTTCTTGAGTTTTCTTTTGAAAATCATGCGTTTTGATGTCCGATTTGTGGTTCTAGACTTTATTTGGTATTTTGATAGCGCGAGCGAGTTCGTATGTAGTTTTTAGACTTGTGTGGATGTTTGGCGCGGAGCCCTGACGGCTCGGGTGAGTTTCAGATTGGTTTTCGGATGTTTTGTTAAACTTTTGTGTGCTGGTTTGCGATGAAAAGGTCGCAAATGCAACCATCGCATTTGCGGAGTTCTAGTCGCTTTTGCGATTCTGAGTTACGGGGGAAGGGACTCGCATTTGCAAAGAAATTCTTCGATTTTGCGAGAGGCTTGGTGTTCGCTTTTGCAAGACAAATGTCGTTTTTGCGATGGCAGCTGGGTAAAAAGGAGCTTCACATTTGCAAAGATTATGGTCGTAAATGCGAATTTAGTAGAGATTCTCAGGGTTTGCTTTTGCGGCTTCACATTTGCTAACCCGGGGTCGCAAATGCGACATCTGCACCTGGTTATATGTTTTGTATTTCGGGACTTAGTCTCTTTTTAACATATTTTTGAGCCCTAGACTCGGTGGGAGGCGATTTTGTGGAGAGATTTTCATACCAAAATATTGGGTAAGTGATTTTAATCAATTTTCAACTATATTTCATGATTATATATGAGATTTAACATCAAATTTATGAAAATCAAAAAGGAATTTTGGGGATTTTTGTCTAAAGTTTGAAATAATAAAAATTTGAGTTTTGAGAGTCGATTTGGACTCGAATTTGAAAACAAAGCACATATAGAGACCTGTGGGTTTATGGGTAGATAAGATCAACCCTTGGACTCTGGTTTTGACTGGGAGAGCCCGAGATTGACTTTTATTGACTTTTGGAGAATTGTGTAAAGATTTAAACTTTATCTATTGTAATTAATTTCTCTTGTATTATTTTATGTTATTAAGTCAATTTTAGTTAGATTTGAGTAGAGCGGAGGTGACTTGTAAAGGTAAAGCTATTTTTGAGTGTTGATTTGACCTAATTGAGGTAAGTATCTTGCCTAATTTTGTGTGGGAGAACTACCCCTTAGGATTTGGGTTAATTGTATTGTTTGAATTATGTGGCAGACGTGTACGCGAGGTGACGAGTGTGTATACGGGATTATATGTGGTATTTGACAGGATAGACTCCTTGGCTTTATCATGTTATATCCTCTATATTAAGTTTACTCTTACATGCTTCATTTGAAATTGTTAGCACATGTTCTATCTTTAATTTGTCAAAGTTTATTCTTATATGTATAGTTGAAGTTATTACCTCTTTCATTGTCATGTTACCTCTTTTATTGTTGAATTATTCTTAATGAAGTTGCTATTACACGATATTCCTTTGTTGTCGAGCTATTTTCATGCTTTTAGACGTAGTTTTTATTTCATGCCATCTATTTCATTGTTAGCTTATGTTATTCACTAGAATTGGAAGTTGTCATTTCATGAAAATACCTTCATTGTTGAGTTTACTCTTAGGCAATTGATTGAAGTTGAAGTTATTAAGAGCCTTTAACCTGTTTTAGTTGAAATTGTTGTTTAATGGAGTATTTTTCATTGTCGAGTTATGTTCCGGCTTCAATTCATTGCTATTGAGATTCTTGTACACATCGTGGTTGAGCCGTGAGCTTTGTGTTGTGATAATATCGGTATTGTTGTTTTGGAAAGGTTGTGGCCTATGGGCATTTGTGGTACGAATTTATATGTCCTGTTGTTGTGATATTAGCACACGTGAATTTGTTGTGTGGACTGATTGCTGCTTTGCGGAACATAAGGGTGGTATCTCACTCTTGTCGATTGTGCGAAGTGATACGGGTGGCTAATGTGATATATTGTCTGGGCAGAGTGATACAGCTGGCTATTGCGTTATTGTCTGGGCGAAGTGATACGGGTGGCTATTGTGTTAAATGTCTGGGCGGAGCGATATGGGTGGCTATTATAATATTGTCAATACGGAGAGATAAGGGTGGCTATATCAAGGATGATATGTGACGGCCTGTGGGGCATAATATTGATTATATTCGTGTGATGGCGTGATTTTTCTTGGGTATGTCAATGCACCTTACGTGACTTGTTGTGTTGTTTCAATAAGATACTCGATGTCTTTGATATTACCTGTTGACTTGGACCGTAATGGTATACTCGTGCAAGCATACACCGTAGCATACCCTTTATACCAGTTCATGAGTATGAAACTTGACATTCATTAACCATGAACATGTATTCCTGTATATATGCTCTTATTGCGATATTGAGACTATGACCACGCCGAGCGGATTGTGGTAGTAAGCATGTGACCATGCTAGATGGATTGTGATATTGGCGCATGATTTTTCGTGCAACACGTGAGTTGTCCATGCAGTTGTGATTGATAATGTGGGCATGAGGTGCCATGTGTATATGAATTATGATTTGAGACTCGTGGCTTGTGGTTTTGAGGAGTGGTACCGCGGAGTGATTTTGTTGTAAACCTTGTATTAGAACGACTTTATTGTTCGGTTGTCATTTGTTTACCTTATTTGGTTTCACTGATACTTTAATGGTGTTCTGGTTATTTTAATATTTTTATCACATGCTTATTCCTTATTGCCATTTACTGATTCTTGCTTTCGTTATTAGCTTTATACTTATATACTGCTCTGTTTTCTTGACTTATATCTCGTCACTACTCTACCAAGGTTAGTATTGATACTTACTGGGTACCGACCGTGGTATACTCATACTACACTTCTGCATATTTATGTATAGATCCACGTATTGGATATAATGGAATCAGACAGGGTTAGCTTCTTCGATCGCGAGGATTCAAGGTAGAGTTGTTCGATCGCTGCAGTCCCTTGGAGTCCTTTCCTTACATTATTACTATCAATTCTCTATTCGATAGTATTGTATTTTGAGTCTTTACGTATTCAATAGAGTTCGTGACTCTGTACTACCTAGTCTTGGGGATTTGTAGTGATTATTACTGTGTTGGCAAGTATCACCTTTAAACTTCTCATTTATGTAAATTTTTGTCTCATAATATCATGTTTAACTGATTTTTGCTGTTGTACGTAACCGGCTTACCTAGTCTTAGAGATTAGGTGCTATCACGATGCCTATGACGGGATTTTGGGTCGTGACGGAGATCCATTGTGTTAAAAAACCAAGTTCATGGACAGATTGCTATGCTACTATAATGGTGCACAGATGTGAATATATATGGCTAATGCAACACCGGGTTCGTAATAGATGAAGTTTAGAATGTTGATCATATGCGGAATATCAGAATGCTTGTGCAAGTTGGATTCCACAAGAAAACTTATTCATACGCTACAAGAAAAATATTAATTGGAGGGATTCTTATTTGGTAATGATTCGATAATTATGGAGATACTTGCATTAAAGAAAAATGGTTGAGGAGTTGGAATAGTTAAGGAAACCAAATCTAAATAGAAGAGATTTTCCTTAACATAAATATTCTTGGTTTTGGAGTATTAAATGAAAATGATTTGCGACTAACTTTACACCTATATAAAGAGACCTTCTACAGTTGTTCAATTCTTGTCATTCGAAAGAATTCACAGAATTATTTTTGGTAATAGCAATCTCGGCAAGAAGGTGCTCTTGGAAAATATTGTGTATCTATTGCTAGGTAAAAAGTACCCAAAATTGAGGGAATTTAAGTAAAAACAAAAGCTTGGACATGACTTTTTCATAAATTAGATCCGAATCATGATCAATTAGAAAACAATTAAGTTAAAAAAAATGAACAAACACAGCGCAAACACATCAAATCTCGTCGTATGTCTTTCACATCTACGATGGTTCTGGAAGTTGTTGTAAGATTCACAGGCTTAGTCATAAGATTCGTATGACTCAAAGGGGCTTCGCCTTATTACCCCCATTTGTCATATATGAATGCTCGGACCATGATCGATATATAACGGGCCTCCTACTATGATACAACATATACACCTTTTTAGATTTCGTCATTGTTGAAATATGGAAAAGAAACTTACAAATGGAAGGTACTTGGACAATGAAAGAGAAGAAGAAGAATGATGTAGAGATTGATTGGAAAGACGGAAAGAGAAAGAAGGCGCTAATGGTTTCACGGTATGGATCCTTATAGGATAGATAAGATTTGGATTGTATACACACGTGTCCTTATACGCTATATGGTACATAGAAGATTTGGATTGTATACACACATGTGTCCTTATACGTCTATATGGTACATAGAAGATTTGGATTGTATACACACATGTGTACTTATATATGCTATACGGTACATAAAAAAATAGTACGAGAGGTATATATACAAAGGTGTATAGATTTCACATTTCAAGCACAAGGTGGCCACGAGCACGAGGACAGGGTATAACCGGTACAAAAAAATAGTTAAGTGTCTATAATGCCCTCGAAGCTCATATGAAATATCTTAATTGTCCCCATTTTCGCTACGCTCATTATGGCCACAACGATTTTTCCTTTTTAATGGCCACGCTCGTGAGCGTGTTGCGCTAGTGGTGAGCACCCTTCACATTCAACCAAGATATTGTGAGTTCGAGTCACCCAAGAGCAAGTTGTAGAGTTTTTGGAGGGAGGGAGCCGAGGGTCTATCGAAAACAGCCTCTCTATCCCAGGGTAGGGATAAGGTCTGCGTACACACTACCCTCCCCAGACCCCACTAGTAAAATTATACTAGATTGTTGTTATTGTATATACTTGTGAAATTTAAAGGCATCAGTAAGAATAAATTATATATGACAATTGACAAACATAATATGATCAATGGCTCTTTTGCAAATAACAGTATCTCTATTCCATGAGGAATTTCATTTAGAATAATCTAATAATTACAATATAATTGGCACATATATTCTACATACAGAGACAAAAATTAAAAACAGATTGAACAAGAACATTGCCAATATGGTAGAGTTATACCCCTATGACAACATGGAGATCTTGCTCGATTTGACCATAAAATTTGAGAGGCAACTCAAGGCAAAGAGCCAATATACTTCTTCATCTTCCACGTGGAACAAAAATAAAGAACACATAAATGAGGGGCTAAATGGGGCAAGACAGAGCATGGTAAACGAGGTAGGGCAGGGTTGGATCTAAATAAAACAGTGAGTTAAACTGGGCATGGCATGACATGGCAAAACCTTAGTAGGGGAAGATTTAACCCCTACCCGTGCGCTCTGCCCCGTCCTGTTTCCATCCCTAAAGAAACCTAGAAACACAACAAGCCTATTTACTTGGAAGAATGATGACAAGGCTAAGGAGACCAAGCCATTGGCAACACCTCAGGTTGATATAGACAAAAAGAAGGTTGAGGAATGTAACAAACAACAAACAATTGATGCAGAGTTTATTATCACTAGGATTATTTTCTGTAACCAAATGAGCACTAAATAAACTCAACTCCCGGGATTAGTAGTCATCGCGTGATTCTCTATATCCACCATAGTTATATTCATTACTTCCGATGTAGTCTTCGCGCGATTTTCTACGTCCACTATGATTATCTTCATTACTTCCACTATAATTATCGCGCGATTTTCGACGTCCACCATGATTATCATCATCACTTCCACTGTAATCATCACATGATTTTCTACGTCCACTATGATTATCCTCATTACTTCCATTGTAGTCGTCGCGCGATTTTCTACGTCCACCATGATTATCTTCTACAATGGAGTTATCACGCGATTTTCTATGTCCACCATGATTATTTTCATCACTTCCACTGAAGTCGTCGCGCGATTTTCTATGTCCTCCATTGTTATCTTCATCACTTCCCCTGTAGTCATCGCGTGATTGTCTACGTCCGCCATAGCCTTCTTCATCACATCCTCTTTCAGAATTCGACTGCAAGTTAAGAAAATATTTTTTAGCTTTTTTAGCTTAAATGCACTGATTGTGTAAACATTTTACACAATTAATTATTATATATTATCTCGTTATAACAGATTACTTGTCTTATTTTGCAGATCACACTTACTATATATAGATTCATTTGTAGTTATATTTTAGGTGATCGAATAGTAAATTTTATTTTTCACTTCCGATATATAGAAGTTAAACTTCTTGTATAATCATACTCTCAAGATTGTTTTTGTCATGTGAGTTTAACTTATATTCATTAATAGTTAAAGAAACTACACTATCGATTGCCTTTACATGTATCTTATTTTTAAAATTACAATTTCGCTTTTTATGATGTTGTAGCAAATAACTTATCTTATTTTCAAAATTACAATCTTACTTTTTATGACGAATTATCCGTAGATATCTTTTCGATAGTCTGATAGCGTAAAAATATTTGATACTATGGTATGTATAAGTTAAACTCTTGTCACATAATAATCTTACCTCAGCAGTGAAAGTGAGGCCAAGTTTTATCTCTCCACAATATTCTTCATCTTTGACAACATTGTAAGAGCGCGTTGGCACTTCTCGTTCACGAAACACTTCATGTAAGGAAATTCTGTTTCAATTAACAAAACCACAAAATATAGACCAAAAATATTTACAATTAGATTTATAACATTAATGTCAAAAAAAAAAAAAAAAATTCATATGAGAGGAAAAAGAATAAGAAAGATTATTAACGTTGCTTCTCCAACAAAATCATCCGAACTGAAAGTATCTTTGTCCATAATCCTGAGGGTGATCTCTTCGACACCCTGACTAATGGTGAAAAGGAAAGTCTCATTCCATTCAGGTTCAGATCCTTCACCTATAGCCAATTAATATTGAGATATTTGTTCTATGTTAATAGATTGGATAATATTCAATCTGAATATACCATAGAGATATGTAACATTCATGTTTTAATTCAAGTAATAAATAACACACCTGATGCAACACTACTTTCCTTCTCTTGAGTCCGGCAGGTGATGACAACATAAGGATTCATACTAGCTGTTGAAATTCGAAAAATCAATCAAATTCATTTAATAAAGATATTGATGGATTAGTAACCTAGAAAATAAAGGACATTTGTATGTCTACCAAAATTAAAGGACAAATCAAAGTTGCATGGATAAAAATAGGCTGCTTGCTGTAAAGGACATGATAATTAAAGTAGCTGAAGTTGCAACTTGCAATTCGTTAATGAGATTTATTATTATATACATGTACGTACGGTGTATATACATACATATATACATTATATATTTGCACATATAAAATTAAGATCTAAACAATGTCACCACAATCTAGACCTGTATCATTTGAGTGGCCAAAGGTGAAGGAGAACAACTGTTCGTTTTATCTTCCAAATTTTTTATATGATTATGTGAAAATATAAGCGATTCTAGAATTTAAACTCTATGAATTCAGCTTTCAAGATTTATAATATTAAACTCGTTATATTTTTAATGTTATGGGTTTATATCCCCTCGTTGCAATTTTTAATAGATTTTTACACATAAATTATACACCGCGTCAAAAGTTATAGGTTCAATCGAACCCATCGGAATTACGCAACATTCACCCCTGGCTCAAACACCATATTCCCCTTCCTCTTAGCAATCAGGATAAATAGAATAAAAATGGTGTTTATGAGGAATCATACTGAGCCAATTTTGGTCTTCAAGGCCTTTGGCATTTCCAAGAATAACTTCAAGCGTTCCAGTTGGCATCTTTTTTGGATCGAATTACTTTGACAGAAACAGAACAAGATAGTGGAAAGATGTAAAAGCTTCAATTCAGACCTATTTTCTGTTTTTGAATGGTGCCCCTTAGACCAGCTCAATGCTCAATTTATAATTAACTACCCCAATCACTACAATCCACGTGGTCGTTCTGTTAGCAAAGAATATTTGACAAATATTTAAAGGTTGTAGTAAAAACTGATAACTTTTCAAATTTTAGTAGAAACAAAAATTGACTTTTCAATAACAATCAAATACCATAGTTTACAATTATCAAACACATATATGAAATTCCTTCACCCTTAATCACGAGCCTCTTCCTCGAGCTTTGTATGTAAAACCTTTCGATAAAGTGCTTCCCAGCGTTTTAGTGGGTCTTATAGGATAAGAATCCGAATTAGTCGTGCCAAAAGTATACCGGACATGTTAGGATCGGGAACTCGGGTATTACGGAATATAATCAAACAACGGTATAATGGCAATAACAAAGACAATGGAACTTGATAACAACGACAATTAAAGTAGATAAAGAAGACACAAATTTAACGTGGTTCGGTCAAAGTGACCTACGTCCACAATCGGAGAGGGACAATTTACTATAACAATAAGAGTACAAAAGAGAGTACAAAATTAGAGTAAATACTCTAATTAATCCCAAATACCCTAAGGGAATAACCTCACAAGATCACTCCAAAGAAAGGGTTCACACAAGTGCTTCCCAACACTAACTCTCATACAAAACACTCTTAATAAAGGAAGAAAGGAAGAAACAAGAATTGAAGACAAGTCTTGTTGGTGTGTATAAAATGAACTAATGGTCTTCCCTTTTATAGGCAAAAAAGTCTTGACCTCTTAGGTGTAAAAGAAGAGATACAACTTGTGCAAATGATGTCCAACACACAATGCAATATTTTTGGGTCCCAAAGAATATTGCCAACAAAGTCTACACTTTGCAAAGATACTTATGCTTATGTGAGATGGACTCCATTTGACAAAATAATGGCCATATTACAAATCTCCACCTTGGCCTAATTTTGGATGATATAGTAAATTTGCTCCACCTCTCCGCAAAAGCCCCAATGGGCATATGTCAAAATTTAATGCCATCAAAATCAGACAAATTATTTGATACCGAAACTGTAGTAGGGCCTATAACAGTGGATCCCAATAAAGTATACAACGAACCAGATCTGTGTGCTTTCATGATCAAACGAGCACCTTGAAAAATTTTCAGAACTCCACCTTCACTAGTGAATTTGCACCCAAGGGATTCTAAAGTGCCTAAAGAGATGAGATTTTTCTTCAACTCAGGAACATATCTAACATCAGTGAGAGTTCTCACCACATCATCGTGCATTCTGACCCGAATTGTACCTTTTCCAATAACGTTACAAGTAACATTGTTACCCAATTGGACAACTCCACCTGCAACTGAATCATATGTAGAAAACAAGTCCCTGCTATGACACATATGATATGAACAACCGGAATCTAAAATCCACTCATTGTCTAATCTGAAACTAGTTTCAATTGCTAAAAATATAGTTCCCTCAATCTCATCAGTTGCTACACTAGCTTCGGCGGTGTCCGTATTTTTGTGTTCAGTTTTTCTTTCCTTATGCTTTTCTTTATTTTTCAGCTTATAGCATTCGGAGATAATGTGACCTTTCTTATGACAATAGCGACACTGTAAATTATTGTATCTGAATATGGAGTCGGATTTGCCCCTAATAAACAAGCCAACTTCCGCTTGAGTTCCACTGGCTTCCCCAGTAATATCACTATCTATCTGTTCCTTTGATTTTAAGATAGATTTAATATCCTTATAAGAGATATTATCCTTTGCATAAAGCATAGTATCTCTTATATGTTTAAAAGATGGGGGTAGAGAACAAAGCAGTAACACGGCTTGATCCTCATCTTTAATTTCAGCATCTATATTACTCAAATCCATAAGAATGGAATCAAATATGTCAAGATGAGAGAGAATAGATGTACCTTCACCCATACGAATTGTATAAAGCTTATACTTCAGGTAAAGTCTATTTTCTACCGTTCTCTTCATATATATGGTTTTTAATTTTTTTCACATGCCTTTAGCTGTGGTTTCTACAGAAACTTCACGTAAAACCTCATTTGAGAGATTTAAAATGATACCTACTTTTACCTTTTTGTCTATGATGGCAAATTTCTCGTCCGTCATTTTATCCGGCTTCTTCTCCTTTCCTTGCAACGCCAAGTCTAAGCCATCCTGAATTAGGATAGCTTCCATCTTTAATTGCCACATTCCGAAGTTTGTACTTCGGTCAAATTTCTCAACATAGGTCTTTGTTAGAGTCATTTTGGCTATTGAAACTAACCGGTTAGATCCGGCTCTGATACCAATTTGTTAGGATCGGGAACCCGGATATTGTGGAATATAGCCAAACAACGGTATAATGGCAATAACAAAGACAATGGAAGTTGATAATAACGACAATTAAAGTAGATAAAGAAGACACAAATTTAACGTGGTTCGGTCAAAGTGACCTACGTCCACAAGCGGAGAGGGGCAATTTACTATAACAATAAGAGTACAAAAGAGAGTACAAAATTAGAGTAAATACTCTAATTAATCTCAAATACCCTAAAGGAATAACCTCACAAGATCACTCCAAAGAAAGGGTTCACACAAGTGCTTCCCAACACTAACTCTCATACAAAACACTCTTAATAAAGGAAGAAAGAAAGAAACAAGAATTGAAGACAAGTCTTGTTGGTGTGTATAAAATGAACTAATGGCCTTCCCTTTTATAGGCAAAAAAGTCTTGACCTCTTAGGTGTAAAAGAAGAGATACAACTTGTGCAAATGATGTCCAACACACAATGCAATATTTTTGAGTCCCAAAGAATATTGCCAACAAAGTCTATACTTTGCAAAGATACTTATACTTATGTGAGATGGACTCTATTTGACAAAATAATGATCATATTACAGGACACTTAGAAAAGTTACCGCAGCTTACCAGACTCAATTTCGACCTCAATGCCAACCTAAATAATACCAACAACGTTATCAATTGAACTTTGCACCTAGACCCCAAGCCAATGACCCCCCCCCCCCCTTCCCTTCCACCAATAGCTTTGACCTTTTGCTGGAGTTGCCAAGTCGTATTTTTTAAAATTAAGAGGTATGAGTATGCTACATCCAGAATATGGGGAAAAAAAGGTTGCATCCAGTGTGTAAAAAGGATTTGACGACACCAAGGACTTGTGTACCAGCATCCACCTATTGACTGACCCATTGCATTGGAGATAACTACTATTACTTATAAAGAAAAAAATTATAATTTATATAAATATATGAACTGAGCACCTAGTTGAAATAGCACTTTTCAAATTAAAGATAGTTGAGCACTCATAATTTAAAATTTTTGGATCCACCACATCCATCACGCTGCTCGAGTTTGCCATCCAATATTTTTTTGGAAAATCAAGAGTAATGGAAAACGCTACATCATATTCAGTGTAAGGCAAGATTGCATATCAAATGCCAAAATGGTTATTTGATGGTACCAGCCCAATGCGTCAGATTAAGCAGTCAATACACGAAGCAATATACTAACAAGTAACAACCTAACGCAAAATGTGTTTGAATGTTAACAAATGATAAGGCAGAGAAGGAGAAGGAGGGTGAAGATTTGCAAGTTTCTGAAAAAGGAGGAAGAAGAAAGAGAAGAAAAATACTCTTTAAAGAATGTTTCAAAGCATGGCTAGAAGTTAAATGGGTGTCAAGCGCAACTACACTCAGTAAATTTTTAATTTGTTTAAGGAGATCGAGACTGGTGATGGCTCGGTTAGCGGCCCACCAGGGGTACTGACCCGACCCGACATGTTTGATACTAGAAATGTCCTTCTAAATTAGTATAATACGAATAGGACAGATAAATCAAGTCCTACGTCATCACTATGTCATCTTCATACTCATCTCGTCGAACCATTAGCTCTGAAATTAGTTGTTGGATTCAATCAGCCCAAGAATACTCTTAACATAGTGCAATCTTATTCGCTTTCGGCCAAACCCGTAAGTTTTTCCCTAAAGGGACTCATACGATTAAGAGTATTGCTATACCTTATATGTTTTTCAGCTATCAGCGTGAGAATTTGTTCGCATGCACATCCAACAGTATATCTTTATTATGGGTGAAAATTTAAGCCCAAATCCATTTGACCCACCCAACCCGCTCAAAGTTGAGCGCGTCATTGATACGCCCATTTATTGAACTCATCCCATCTTGACCCAGCTCATCTTAACCCATCTAAAGTTGGGCTGATTTTTAGCCTAAATTGATCCATGAGTAGATTTGCTAAAATATTTTTAAAATAATTCATTTTTGTTTGATATGTTATATATGACCATAACAAAAGAAAAAAAGTCTTATTTTATAATTAAACAATTAATAAGAAAATAATACACATTAATTTAAGTTTTATAAAAGTTGGACGGGTTGGGGCTATGACCCAAATTTTAGTCCATCTTGACCGAGTTCATCTCATCCCAAGTAACTTTTGGACGGATCATTTATTGGTTCAAACTATTTTGACTCGTCCAAAATCAGCCCAGCTCGCCCATTTGACACCCCTAAATCTTTATATACTTTAGCAGAATAGTACCTATAGTTATATGATATATTTTCACAAATAGTATTTAGAACAGAGAATTACCTTCTATATGCATTAAAAGTACTTACACATTTTTCCCTTTCTTTTTCTATTAAATTTGCACTGCCCAATTCCAATGGACATTATGATCGATATCAGAGCCGAAGGCAGGATTCAACAGTGAGCCTATCACTCTTCTGCCATGGTGGGCTGTTTATTTGCTTTTAGTGTTTTATACTCTTCCATTACAATTTAGATGACACATTTTTCTTATTAGTTCGTTCCAAAAAGAATGATACATTTCTATAATTGAAAATTAATAATTCAACTGTGCACTTTTTATTTTACCCATTTTACTTTTAATGAGAAGCTTTTATAACCACACAAATGTCATGGCCTCACAAAACTTTTACCCCTTAAGCTTTTAAGACCGCAAGTTTCAAAAGTCTCCCTCTTTTCTCTTAAACTCCATGCCGAGTCAAACTACCTCATCTAAATTGAAACAGAAGGAGCAAGTACAACCGTGAGAATGAAACAATAGGGTATGACATGAGTTTTGGTGCCAGTCAGAATCCTATCAAGTAGTTGGATGATAAACCCGAGACAATTTATTTTCCTTCCACTGTCCAAATATTTCATAAGGACCAGGTCCATGAATGTGGCAATTTGCCTTCTTTCCTACCTAGGCAGCACAACTTTGTTAATAAATTCGAACAACACTTTGTGGGGTGGCTTCATCTCACTTTTGTATATAGCCTTGGGCTGGAGCTTTTCTTCATTGTCACCAAACTTCTTTGTAATGGCAAGGGAGGTATGAAGATTCTCTAAACTTGGCCATTTGAGTTTCTTGTAATTATTGTACCCTTCAGCAGGTACACCTAAGATCTCTCCCAATTCCTTGTCATCAAAACTCAGTGTCACCCCCTTCACCATACTGGTGACTCTGCCATTTTTTATCTCATAATTTTCCATGAACTCCACAATCTCAGTTCTGGCAAGATTTCCATCTATCTGAAGGACCATTTCCTTCCAACCCTGCAGTTGTAACTTTTCCAGCAGCAGCATCATGCCTTCCTCCTTCAATTCCATGAGGAGTCTACTTTTCAAGATGGTTCTTTTTCCAAACTTAACCATCTTGTCCTTCTCTGCATCAGATTCTTCTTCTCCTTCACTCTCTTCTTCTTCCATCATTTTCACTTTTCTAGACTTCAAGGCAGACCTGTTCTTTTAGCCAAGGTAGAGGGCTCTGCAGACTTTATCTTTGAAACATACTTCTTTGTGTAAGTCTTGATTTCCTTTGCCTTTGGAGTCACAACATCCATTTCTTCTGCATCCCCTTCATCACGAAGAACCAGGTTCATCTCTTCAATTTCAACTACCTCAACAGGCTCAACCACCTTCTTTTTTCCCTTTGCAACAACTTTTCTCTTACTGTCTTCTAGGGCCTTTTCCAGTTCAGCCTCACTCTGCTTCTTCTGACTCCTTGTAGCTCTTCCTCTTGTAGGAGGAGTCTCTACAGGGATAGAAGAGGCAACCTTTCTCTTCTTGTTTGCCCTAGAAGTGCCAGGGACTTTAACTCGTGAACCCTTTTTCTTTTTAGGATTGTAACTGTTAGACACTTTTCTCAGTAGGTCCTCGAGGGGTTCCTGCACAGATGGAACAGGTTCTTGAATATTCTTCCCCAATCTAACCTATCCCTCAACAGTTTCTCCAGACCCACTTCCCCTCTTTTTCTCTCATACTTTCTTCTTCTCCAGCAGTTCCTCACTCCATACTTCTATAGCTCATGTTTCTTCAGTCAAACCAACAGGACTGGGTGATGATTCAGCCACTCCTTGTCCCATTCCCCTCACATCGCCTTGAGCACCCTCACTCTCCTTTTCTTTTCTCTTTTTATTTTTCACCACCAATTTTCCCAGGCTCAGTGGTATCTACCCCAGTCACAGTTCCTACCAGAACAAATCTATTTTCTAGATTTGCAACAACCTCAAAGATTACTTTAGATGTAGTTTTAGGACCAGATGTTACCTACTCTATTTCAGATGAAACGGTTTCTTCCCCCTCAGTTGTAGACTTGAAAGAGTCTTCACATTTTTGGGGTTCATCTGCCTGACTTGCCTTCAGTGCTCATTGATTTTCTTGATTTGTTCTTTTCTAGCGACTACTTTGCGAGCAAGCATCTTGAATCTTCCTTTGTTAGAGATAGGTGTGGTTGAAGGTGTGGTTGAAGGTGTGGTTGAAGGAGTGGTGCGGATTCTTTAGGTATTGATGAGGGATTTTTAGAAGTGTTATCCATTTATGGTTAGAGAATGAGAGAAGATGATTATGTGTATTTGGAAGATGAGAGAAGATTAGAGATAATTGTTTGGCGGTTATGAATTAGAAGTGAAGAAATGACTAAAGCCAAATTAATTTAAAGAGAGATACTTTGATTGGGTAATAACAACGTTTTCAGATGTTTAGGAGTCTAATCAAACAGGGAGTCAGTTTGAAGAGACGTTGAGGACTCTCACTAGAATCTAGGAACTTATTGCATTTTTGGGACTCTATTTGGATGAAACTAGTTCATTTCTTAACGGGTAAGCTCAAGGAGGTTAGGATTAAATGGGACTCTCATTTTGATCATAATCTAAATATAATTATTTCAAAATATGCAAGGTGGAGAGTACGTACCATGTAATCTTGATAAACCAGGTTCTTCAGTGAGAAATCTCTTGTGTAAGTCTGAATTTTTCAAGAAAATAAAGATAATATTATTAGAGATTAATGAGATATTTTAGCTCATGGCACAAGAGTATACTGATGAGAGTATGAGACTGAGAAAAATCTAATTTAATTATTTACAAAAATTCACAAATTTCCTAACCAAAATTTATGAGTTAGAAGTGGTTCCTTTTAGGTGATCTTAGTCATGCCTAATTCTAACCTGTTCCTTTCAAAGTGATCTCTACTTAGAGCTTTTGTGAAGATGTCAGCTATTTGCTTATCAGTAGCACATAATTCCATAGTGATCAAACCCTTTTCTTAGTTGTCCCTCAAAAAGTGATGCCTAATATCTATGTGCTTAAGTGTTTTATGATGAACCAGGTTCTTGGTCATACTAATTGCACTAGTGTTATCACAAAAGATGGGTATATAACCTATATCAATCCCAAAGTCCATTAATTGTTGTTTGATCCATGGCAATTGAGCACAACATGAGACATCAACAACATACTCAGCTTCAGCGGTAGATAAGGCCATAGAATTTTGCTTTTTGGTGGACCAAGACACAAGACATGAGCCACGAAAGTGTGCCATACCTGAGGTGCTCTTTATATCCACAAGAAAACCTTCATAATCAGCATCAGCATATCCCACTACGTTGAAATTACTAACTTTTGGATATCATAGACAAAGGTCAGTGGTGCATTTTAGGTATCTCAATATCCTCTTGACAGCAGTCAAGTGAGACTCCTTTGGATTTGCTTGAAATCTAGCACAAAGGCCAACACTGAAAATAATGTCAGGTCTGCTAGCTGTGAGATATAACAAAGAGCCAATCATTCCCCTATACAAATTCTGATCAACAGATAAACCGGGTTCATCTACATCCAATTTTGTGGCTGTTGTTATATGAGTTTCAATTTCTATGGAATCTTCCATTTTAATCCTTTTGAGCAACTCTTTTACACACTTCTGTTGATGGATCAGAGTTTCATTTGTATTTTATTTAATTTGTAAGACTAAAAAGAAATTAAGCTCACCCATCATACTCATTTCAAATTCACTGCCCATTAGTGTAGCAAATTCTTTAATTAACTTATCCGTAGTTTCTCCAAAGATTATATCATCAACATATATCTGAACTACCAAGAGATCTTTGCCTTTATCTTTCAAAAATAAAGTATTATCAATTTTACCTCTCTTGTAGCCATGCTCAAGCAAGAAATTTGATAATCTTTCATACCATGCTCTTGGAGCCTGCTTGATCCCATAAAGTGCCTTATCAAGCTTGTACACATGATCAGGACATTCCTTGCTTTCAAAGTCCGGAGGTTGCTTGACAAACACTTCTTCTTTTAGATAGCTATTGAGGAAGACACTCTTGACATCCATCTGATGGAGAGTGAATTCCATGTAAGCAGCAAAGGCTATAAGGAGTCTAATTGCTTCCAATCTTGCAACTGGAGCAAAGGTCTCATCATAGTCTATGCCCTTCTCTTGACTATATCCTTGAACTGCCAATCTTTCCTTGTTCTTTATAACTGTTACATCTTCGTCAAGTTTGTTTCTGAAGACCCACTTCGTGCCAATTACTGATATGCCCTTGGGTCTTGGTATCAGATGCCAAACTTGACTTCTCTCAAATTGGTTGAGTTCATCTTGCATTGCATTTACCCAGTCTGTATCCTGCAAAGCCTTAGCAACATTTTTAGGTTCAATAAGAGATAAAAAAGCATAAAAAGCACAAAGATTCTTCAAAGAAGATCTGGTTTTAATTCTAGAGGTTAGATCAGTAATTATGTTCTCAATGGGATGAGAACTTTGATACTTGTAAGGTTTCACAACTAGCTGGTTTCCCCTAGATGTTCCTTTAATATTTTGTTGCTGAGGAACAAGTTCATGGACATGTTCCCTTGAGGTTTGAGGATCAGTTCCTCTTTGTTCAGTTCCCCCTGTCAAGTTGCCCTGGGTGGAAGGACCTGTTCCATCACTTGTTCCTTTCTCTGATGCAGCTTTAGTCTGGGCTGTGGTTTCATTTGAGTTTCTTACCAGCCCAATTGCTTCATCATCATGTTCCTGCCTCTTAGAAAGAATGTTAGTTTCATCAAAAATCACATGTACACTTTCTTCTACACACATAGTTCTTTTGTTATAAATCTTATAAGCTTTACTATGTGAAGAATATCCCAAGAATACTCCCTCATTACTTTTGGGATCAAACTTACCTAGGAAGTCTTTACCATTATTGTTCACAAAGCACTTGCATCCAAATGCCCTAAGATGAGATATATTTGGCTTTCTCCCTTTAAGTAACTCATAGGGAGTCTTCTCAACAAGAGGTCTAGTCATGCACCTATTTATGATATAACATGCAGTGTTCATAGCTTCTACCCAGAAACTATGGGGAAGTTTACTAGAAAGAAGCATAGTCCTAGCCATTTCCTCCAATGTCATATTCTTTCTTTCAAACACTCTATTTTATTGTAGAGTTCTAGGAGCAGAAAAATTATGATGTATGCCATGCTCATCACAAAATTCAGCAAATTTAGCATTTTTAAATTCAGTACCATGATCAGACCTTATTGATGCAAGTTGATTACCTAGTTATTTATGAGTTTTTCTAACAAAAGAAGTGAACATGTCAAATGCTTTATCTTTAGATGTTAGAAACAGTGTCCAAGTAAACCTAGAGTAATCATGAACAAGCACCATAACATATCTCTTAACACCTCTGCTCAATGTTCTTATTGGTCCACAAAGATCCATATGGACCAGTTCTATCGTCCTGATGGTGCTTACCATTATCTTGCTTTTGAAAGAGGATCTTACCTGCTTCCCCCTTGCACAAGCCTCACAAACTTTATCTTCCTTGAACTTAATGTTAGTCAGTCCTATCACCAAGTCCTTGGAGACTAGTTTGTTGAGTTGACTTAGACTGGCATGTTCAAGTCTCTTGTGCCAAAGGAGGGGATCGTTATCCAACATACTTAAGTAAGTGAGTTCATTATCTGAAAGTGTGGATAGATCTATAATATATATGTTGTTTACTCTTTTTCCCTGCAAAACTATCTTGTCAGTGTTAAGATTAATTACAAAGAATTTTGTAGAGGTGAATGCTACCATGTTACCTCTATGACACAATTGTGATACAATTATTAGATTGTACTTCAGTCCATCTATCAAGTAGACATTCTCAATAGAGTAAGAATCAGTATTTCCTACCTTTCCAACTCCAATGATCTCACATTTCTTCCCATTTCTAAAGGAGACATTACCTCCTTTAAGGTCCTCAAGTGAAAGGAACTGGTTCTTGCTTCCTGTCATATGCTTTGAGCAGCTACTATCCATGTACCATATTTGGCTGTTCCCCTTCACATTGACCTGCAAAAGGAAATCATGGGTTAGTCTTAGTTACCCAAACTAGTTTGGGTCCCTTTCTATAGGCAAAATGATGAATCAAATTCTTCGTAGCCCAACTTGGTAACCTATTCTTCCCTTGAATAAATTCTTTATTCTTTTAACTTGCCTTTTCTTTTGCAGTGCATTCACTTTTATAGTGACCTGTTTTACCACAGTGTGTATAAATTTTGTTCTCAGAAAGTGTGAGGTACTTGCTTTTGGGATCCCACTTAGGTGTCAGGTTCCTAAAGCCAAGTCCCCTTCTATTGCTACTATGGTGTTCTTGTAGCCATGAAAGTGCATCGGAGGACCTGTTCCAATTACAAGTTCTGTCTAGCTCATGCTTGACCTTGCTTAGATCCTCCTTTAGGATTCTTACCTACTCATCCCTTTTGTACAACTCATCTTTTATTTTTCCTATATTTTTTTTCTAAAGTGAGTTGTGTGTGATCACCTGTCTTTTTACCTGTTCCTAATTTCAGTTTTAGATTTACAGATCTAAGCTCTAGGACACTTAAGTCAAGTGCATGAATCTGGTTCTTCAACACAGTAATTTTACTTAAAGTTTCACTAACCCTAAGTTCCAGGTTTTTGCACTTAGCCTTCAAAATCACACAATCTTTAGACACCTATTCCTTTTCGTTGTTTACATCCTCAGATTCATCAACTAGTTCTAGTAGTAACTCAGATAACTTTTCTTCAGACAATTATTTAATCTTGTCTTTGAGATGAATTACACTTACCTCAGTTTCTTCATCAGATTCTCCAATAGCCATAAGTGCTTGTTCATCCTCATCATCATCATCTGAGCTTTCTCCCCAAGCAGCGATCATAGCCTTGGTTGATCCTTTGTTATTGCTTTTCTTGGGTTGAACCTATTCCTTCTTCATGTTCCTTCGTTATGCTCTTTCCTTATTCCATTCAATTTCCTATAAAGGACAGTTCTTGATGTGGTGATCAGTCTTTCCACACTTATAGAAGCCATCATTGGTTTGCTTCTCAGGAGCTTTTGACTTGCTATAGCTTCCACTTCTTAAAGAACCTTTTCCTCTCCTCAGGTACTTCTTGAAGTCCTTGGTGATCATAGCCATTTCATCATCTTCTAGAACAGAACCTTCAGTGATTCTGAGTGCCAAGCTCTATTCCTTCTTAGGTATATCCATTTTCATGGTTTGTCTTCTAAGTTCATAAGCAGTGAGATTTCCAATTAATTCATCCACTGAGAGAGTGGCAATATTCTTTGATTCCTAAATGGCAGTTATTTTGCTCTCAGTATCTTCTCGACTCTATCTTCTTCAAAAATAATCCTTCCAAGAGACTTTAGCTCATTTGTTAATGTAGTGAACCTTGTGTACATCTCTTGAATCGTTTCTCCTTCCTTCAGAGAAAAGTTCTCATATTGAGAATACAATAGAGTTCCTCTGGATCTCTTCACCTGAGGTGTTCCTTCATGAGCCACTTGCAATGTGTCCCAAATATGCTTAGCAGTGGTACAACTTTGGATTCTACTGTACTCATCTGGATCAAGTCCACAAACAAGCCATTTCTTGGCTTTAGCATTCTTCTCCCATTTCTTCAAGTCCTCAGCAGTGCAATCCGCTCTTTTCTTTGACACGTAATACTCCTTCAGCATTTTTCTTCAAGGTAGCCATTGGACCATCGATGACAATGTTCCAAATCTCATAGACCTATCTTATAATGTGATCTCTCATCCTGTTTTTTCACCAAGAGTAATACTGGACATTAAAGAGTGGTGGCCTAGCAGTGGATTGCCCTTCCCAGTTTCCAGGTAGTGCACTCATGTTGATCTTCTCCAAAGGTGTAAGCCTCTTCAAGGTGAATCCGCTCTGATACCAATTGATATTTTATACTTCAATACCACACAACAAGGGGGGTGATTTGTGTGGTGTCCAATTTTCACGTGCACTGATTATAGAAGGACCTGGTTCTTTTATGTGTTCCTTATACTACTGTTATAAAAATAGTAAATGTGGAAAGAAAAGAACACAAGTATTTTTACGTGGAAAATACCCGACTCAAAAGGTGAAAAAACCATGACCTACTACTCAATAGGATTTTTTCTAACACTTCACTAAATCATTGAGCCAAAACAACATTTAAAAAACTCTTTATAAACCTAAGGATTACCTCTAATCCCGTTGTGGCAACCAACCTCTAACTGTTGCGACAACTTCAAGTTAACTCTAACTTGAATACTCAGAGTACCTAATACAATTGCCTCCAGATAAAGCTGAAAGGTACAATTTGAAAACACCTACTATAATGAAACTACAATAAAAAACAGACACTTGGAACTAGTTCTTCTATCAGGTTCATGTAGCTTCAGGTTCACACACTTGAATCACACAAGAATTGCTTGCAAAATGCCTTGCCATTTTGCTCTCAACTTAAGTTTAACTTCAGCGTTTGTGCGTACCTGTAAAATGAGAACATCCTGCAATTTATAAAGTTAGTAGAATAGGAAATAACTAGAGTTCTAATGCTATATTCTTCCTTGGTAGAAGAGTTCTAGTTATCTTCAACTTAAGCTTATCTCCTTCACGTGCATCCCTTATGCTCGAATCTGCCCGTGTCTGTGTACACTGTGTATGGACCTGGTTCATACTTTAGTTCCTTTTTCAATCATCAAAACAAACTTCACTTTGGCCAACAATATTTATCGTTATATGTTTTCTTTTTCAGATTGGATTTTTGTTTGGATATCTTGTTATGTTTTATTGACTTTGAATGGGTTAGACACATTAGCTTTCAGTCGCTTGGTGGCATAAAAGACAGATGCCGGTGATGAATCCATCAAATTTTAGATCTTGCCATTTTTTTATTGTATAAAGATGATTCAAAATTGTTCTTAGCAAATATAACCTTCGTGGTTTATTGTCAGATGTTATTAAAACTTTTACTACTATAATATATCTTTATAACGGTTTGGCTAGACAAGTCAAGAGGTACCCTTAATATGATATAATATTGTTTGTTTTAAACTAAGTCTGTATGATTTTTCCGAAATATGTCTCATAAGAGATCCTTACCAAGTTCCACGTGGCCCACTATTATGATCCACGAGTTTCTCCTTCGAGTGTTCGCATGCCTAACAATCCCTCCCTCGAATTAAGTTTTATGTGGCCTACTATCATAATACACAGGTCTCTTCCTCGAAATAAGTTCCACGTGGCTCATTACCACCATACACGGTTAATTTTTGAGCTCCACATGATGCCATCACTCTGTTATCGCCTTATTCGTCCCGACAAACCTGGGCTCTGATACTAGTTGTTGGCTAAACCGGCCCAAGGGTACTCTTAACATTGTGTGATATTATCTACTTTGGCTCAAGCATGCACGGTTTTCCTCAAAATATTTCACACTATTAAGATATCTCTACACTTAACTGTATGTTTGTTCCTAATCTTTTCAGCTATAAATGTAAGACTTTAATTTGTACACTCACGACTCTATAACCATCTTATGATATAGAACACTGTTTAGAAAGTATTTAGAATGAGGTTCCCTTTTGACTTATAATTTCAAAATAAAGTTTACAAGCAATATAAGCAAACACGAGATAATTAACAAGTTACAATAGTCAACTACTAATTGAAAATCAATACAAATGATACTTCTAATAACATGTGTGCGACTTTATTACATGCAAAATTCAGTACAAAATAATGCAAAAGCCATCGCATAAAATGCGTATATATTAATCGTACAGAAAAAAAAATAATTCCCTATTATTAGAGACTTCATTCCTACGACTATTTCTTTAGTACGGGTAACCAAACGACCCTTCCATAAAATTCAAACTCCTGGGGTGGACAATAGAAATTAGTAATTATCATTAGATTCATCCCTCTGCAAATAAGGGGAAAAACATTCTTGATCACCCTACTGATAGAAGAATTTAAGTTTCAGGAACCAACGATATGAAAAAATATTCGTAGAATCAAATCACTTAAAATATTAGCATAGTAATTTTATATAATAAACATTAATATATTGATAACTTTGAATAAACATGTGCTAGATAAGTCGCGATAATTTACTGATGGTAATGGATTTTTTACGTATATTTTGTTACTGAAAAACCTATTACCTCCTCGCGAGAGAAAGTGAGGCCAAGTCTAATGGATCCACATTCTTCATTATCCTTGTAAAGCTGAAAAGAGGTTGATCTGACTTCTTATTAAAGTGTGTGTATTTGGGTGTATATATGGATAGTAAATATATTGTAGTTCAGGACTAGGAGAGTTAATTTCTTTTCTATATTTATTAGGACTAGTTTTTGATTTTATTAGGACTAGGATTTACTACTTGAATTGTATATATATTCTTGTTAATCAATAGAAGAATGCAAGTCCTTCTCTTCCACTTAGCTACCATATGCTTGTGTGTTTGGCATGGTATCAGAGCCAAGGTCGAGCCAAACCATAAGGAACTAGGAGTGACGTACCAATCACAGGGAACACTGGTAAAGACGTCGCCGCTACTGGCGGGAGCGGTGTGGTGATAAAATAAACAAACAAATTTTAATAACACAAGTCTCTTAAGGGAGAAAAATGAATGGGTAAGGTCCATGAGGACCGCCTTGAGAGCAAGGAAGAAGTTCGAATTTATTGACAGAACAATCAGGAGACCGGATAAGAAGTCTCTAGATCTTGAAGACTAGTGGACTATCAACTCGTTGTTTGTTTCTTGGATTCGAAAGTTGCTGAAAATTATGGACTGGTATTAAAGAACGTTTTCCGGTCTCTAATCATCCAAGAATACAATAGTTGACGGCCAAACTTGTGGAGTGCAAACAAAGGGCATGACCATAGTTAATTATTATGGAAAATTAACAAAACTCTAGGAAGAATATTGTATGGAACAGTGAGGTCGAACTTCCTCGCTTAAGATCCGTTGCCAACTTTGAATTGAGTTTACTCTAAATTGGTATAAGATGAACGTGTGAAGATGATGGCTCGAGGGAAAGATGAATGTGGCAACGTTATGGTCTTTGTTGTACAGGGGACATCCCTTATAGAGGTCAGAATGAAGTGAAGGACAAAAAGCACATGCTCGTGCTGCTAGCAAACTGGACATCATTCACAAAATTGCTTCCAGCTGTAGATGCGGTAGAGGACAACAACAACATTAGATGGGTGTAATGAATGAAGTCCGCAAATATGGCACTACGTATCACGTGAATATTGCACAGGTCACGGGAGGTGGCGTCTCCGCAGCTGTGATGGGGGCCGAAAAAGTTGGGCCTCCGGGGTTGATCAGTGAGCAATTGCAGACATTGATTGTTATGTTGAATAGCCAATAGATAAGTTCGAATAAGAAGATGAGTAGCAAGCAAAATTATGTATGACAAAATATTTAAAATTATTATATAATGTGCAAAAAATTGATCGACATCCTGTTAGTTTGCCTGATTGAAGTAATGTTGTAGAGACAGCGAGGGTTCAACGAAACTTGAAGATACTTTGGTCCTACAAAATGTTCTTTATGTGCCCGGCTTAATATGCAACTTGATTTATGTATCTCAATTAATTGATTACTCAGATTGTTTGATCATTTTCACTAAACTCTTATGTATTATACAGGACCACACCTCAAGGATGCTGATTGGAGCTGATGAGAGGAAAGATAGACTCTACTATTTTTGGAACAAACAGAAGGTATGTGCTCTAAAGGTTAGTGATGTGGGTTTACTGGATCTTTGGCACATGAGTTTGGGTCATCCCTCTCTACAAGCGACCAAGTTAATTCATGTAGTAAATTTTAGAAAAAATAGTGATGTTCTGAATAAAAGTTACGATGTATATCATCAGGCTAAATAAACAAGGGACAAATTTCCTTTAAGTAATCATAGAGCTTTTAGCATTTTTGAGTTGATTCATTATGATTTGTGGGGACTTTATCGAACAACTTTATCTTGTGCTGCATCATATTTTTTACTATTGTAGATGATTACTCGCGTGTTGTGTGAATTTTTTATTAATTAATAAGAAAGAAGTAATGTAAAATATGAAGAATTTCTTTGCTATGATAGACCGACAATTCAATAAGTGAGTTAAAACCTTCAAGAGTAGTAATGGAATAGAGTTTACATGTATGAGAAATTATTTTCTTGAATGTGAGATTATTTTTCAAACTTTGTGTACAGGAACACCCCAATAGAATGGAAGAGTGGAAAAAAAATATCATCATATCTTGAATGTAGCCCGGGCCTTGCACTTTCAAGGTAACTTGCCAATTGATTTTTTGGGGGAATGTGTTTTGACGACTTGACACTTGATTAATCAAACTCCATCTTCAATCTTGCATGGAAAGACACCTTATGAATTATTATATGGTCGATTGCCTGGATGTGGATATCTTCAAATATTTGGATCCCTATGTTAGCTCGAACCTTAGGGAAGAAGGGTGATAAGTTTTTGAGTAGATGATTTAGGTGTGGGTCTTCGTGGGATATCCCGATGGAAAGAAATGATGGAGGTGTATGATTTAGAGAACAAAGAATATCTTGTTTCACAAGACGTTGATTTCTATAAAACTGAACTCCCTTTCACTTCATCAACACATAACACTAGAAGGGACAAAAAATAAAGAAATGTTTGTGGAGGAACTATGAGAGGAATGAGGAGTTTGAAGGAAGGGAGAAGTGAAGGAGGATCATCACGAAGTCGAGATACACGAAACTTTTCACTTGGAGGTAGGGGCCATAACTGTGGAAGATGAAATAATAAAGGAGGAGCAGTTGGGATGCGGACACCACCAAAAATATATAACGGTCCGATTGCGTAATTATGTTACTAATGTTGTCTAGAAATTAAGTTTATCTTGTCCTCCATCTACTTCAGAGCATCACTTAGGTATGTCTTATCCTTTAACACAATATGTGAATTGCGATAAATTCTTTGTACAAGAATGTTCTTTCTTTGCAGCAATCACTGCAGCCCATGAACCGCCTATTTCTCTGAGGCCATGAAAGATGGCAAGTGGAGAGAAGTAATTAGATTAGAAATACAGGCGCTAGAGAATAACGAAACATGGGTAATAGAGAATCTGCCTCCTAACAAAAAGTCTCTCAGTTATAGGTGGGTTTACAAGATAAAGTACAACTCTGATGGAACACTTGAGCGAAACAAGACCCGACTAGTTATTCTCGGGAATCATCAAGTAGGGGAGATCAACTATAATGAAACATTTTCCATAGTGGCAAAGATAGTGACAGTCTGTACATTTTTGCTATAGCAGAGGCAAAGAATTGGGAGTTACATCAAATGGATTTACATAATTCCTTCCTGCATGGGGATCTTCAGGAGAATGTGTATATAAAAATTGCCTCCTGGGTTTTGAGTTGCAAGTCCAGAAAAAGTGTGCAGACTTCAGAAGTTCCTTTATGGGTTAAAGCAAGCGCCGAGGTGTTAATTTACTAAGTTGTAGGCTGCCTTAGAGGACTATGGGTTCAAGTTTTCATATTCTAATTCCTCTCTTTTTACTCTTCAAAAAGGTGAAGTTTGAGTAAATGTCCTTGTGTATGTCAATGATCTAATTATCTTTGGCAATGAGCCTAAGGCTATTTGTGAGTTCAAAACATATTATGGAAAATGCTTTCACATGAAGGATTTGGGCAAATTAAAATATTTTCTGGGAGTGGAAGTCTCCAAACATTCGGAAGGCATCTTCTTGAGCCAACAAAAATATTCCTTGTCATAGGTTAGGTTATTAGGTGCTAAGCCTGTGGGAATGCTGTTGGAACAAAATCATCGGCTTGCATTTGATGACCCCGAGCGCAATTATCATTTGATAGTCTGACTTATTTATCTGTGCTTTACTTGGTCAGAATTATCCTATAATATTTATATTTTATCTTAGTTCATGCACCAACCATAAGAGGAGCATTGGCATGCAACATTAGGGGTTGTTCGCTACTTGAAAGGGCATCCGGGACAAGGTACTTTATTGAGAAGCAAATATGATCTACGTCTCTATGGATGGTATAACTCCGATTAGGCTGGTTATCCCTTGACTCGACGCTCTCTTACAGGTTGGTTTATCTCGTTGGGTGACTCACACATATCTTGGAAGACTAAGAAATAATATACCGTCTCTCGATCATCTGTGGAGGCTGAATCTCATTCTATGGCAATAATAATATGTGAGGTGAAATGGTTGAAGGAAATTTTATTTAGTTTGGGAGTGACTTGCACTTTTCCTTTTTTTTTTTTAAAATTAATTATCCACCTCCATCGAGTATGGATAAGGTTTTATAAATATGAAAGCATTGTAAAAGTGGGATATTGCATAACAGATATCTTATGTTTAATAGAAAGGAACAAGCTCCCCCTTTACATCTATTTCAAATCACAAAAATTTAGTGGGAACATATTCTCTAAGTGAGAGTCCTCCCAAATGAAGCTAACATATTATTAGGGGACATCAAAATGGTACATCCTGAGTAGTTGTCGATCCAAAAATAAGTTCTTCTTCATGGTTTTGCTGCGAAAAGAAGGAAACTGGAGTTTGTCCATGTTTACTTCTCCTCTAGCCTCCCTGGGAAGTTGGTGGAAATTGTTGAACCAAGTAATGTCATTCCAGTTCAAGAAAAAGTTAGCCAAGTGATCCACTACCTTATTGCATTCCCTGAAGCAGTGTTTCATAGTAATTTCTTCAAAGAAATTCATTTGGTTCCTGATATCCGATGCAAAGAAAAGCAAAGAAATTACTCTTTCACCTTACTCTACTTGATATATTTATTTTTTCGAACACTAAGAAGTGGATTCAAAATTTAGGGACTCTAATGGATCTTGGATTGCCGGCTATCCAAAACAGCTATAGCACACTACTGTGTTGCAACCAAACTATTAGCCCTATTCTACGTAATACAATTTGCTATTGAAAACAACTTCACACCACTCACAGTGGAAACTAACTCACAGATACTGATAACACTCACGCCAACCAGAAACTTAAAGTACTCACATATTTTTAACGATTGCAAGTTGATGCTTCGTAAGCTATTCTTGCCAGAGATCCAACACAAATTTAGAGAGGGGAATTGCGCGCAGATGCTTTGGCATGTTTTGAAAAAGACCTAACTGCTGATCAACAACAAGGCATTGTGTTTTTTGATAACCCCCCCCCCCCTCTTTATTTTATCGCACTTACTTCAGACTTAATAGGAACAATAACTACACGTTCTATTCCCTCTATGTAATAGTTTAGTTTATGTTTATCAATAAAGTGCATGTTCCTATCAAAGAAAAAAAAATTAAAGCCCTTTGAGACTATTTTTAACTCTGCAAAAAGTTCATTAATTGGACAGTTTTAGAAAAAGTTATATATTAGAGAATATTTTGACTGAAGGCCTAGTAGTGCAATCGATAGTACCGTGCTTCAGCGCAAAAAGGTGTGAGAGTACCTGAAGAAATTACCAGAAACAGATTTATTTTGACAACACTATAAGAAAATGATATATGTCAGCAGAAAGTTGCTATGATATTCATTGTTCAACTATTATTTTCATATATGATGAGATTGTTTGGATCGAAATAATCAGGTGTTATGCGGAAGCTAGTAAGTAAACCTTGAATGACGATAAATCAGACAACAAAAGAGAAATATACCAAAAGAAACACAAATATTTAACGTGGTTCGGTCAATTGACCTACGTCTACAAATAGAGATGAGCAATTAACTATATAAAAAAGAGTGCAAAATATCGTGATAACAATCTCGTAAAGAGGCAAACACAAGTGACACACTAACAGTTGTCCCGTAAAGTTCTTCTCCTAAATAAGACTCTCAAATCCCATAAGGCTATATTGTGGATGCTACTGAATGAGAAGGAAGAACCCTTAATTTATAGAAGTCAAAACCTTTTCCTCCAAGAAAAGGGACTAGCCAAATATGAGAGATTTATAATTTCCTTCTAAGAAAAGAAAAAATCAATTATGATAAATATGTTGCCCTTTCCTTTAAGAGATAGAAAAATCAAATATGGTAAGAAAAGTAGGACAAACACCTAACAATTCTCCCCCTTAGCCTGGATTTTCTAACAAAATAAATTTGATCCACCTTTTTCATATAACCGTCAACAGGTCGCATCTCCAAATCTCCACCGCAAAGTCTGTCTCAACGTGAGTAGTACTCCGGTCAGATTTCTTATGCAAAAATCATGATTACCATCAAATAAGTTCCGGCTAGAACTAAACCCGCCAAGATGAACCTGTCTTGAACCTCGCTCTAATACCACTTGTTAGTATCGAAATAAGTAGGTGTCATGCGGAATATAACAAATCAACTATGAACGACGATAAATCAGACAACAAAGAAGAAATATACCTAAAGAGACACAAATATTTAATATGGTTCGGTCATTTGACCTTCATCCACGGTGGAGATGAGCAATTCACTATATAAAAGAGAGTACAAGATATCGAGAGAACAACCTCACGAAGAGACAAACACAAGTGGCACACTAACACTTGTTCCAAAAAGTTCTCCCCATATACAAGACTCTTAAACCCCTTATGGCTATATTGTGGATGCTACTGAATAAGAAGGAAGGATCCTTAATTTATAGAAGTCAAAAATATTTTCCTCCAAGAAAAAGGACTAGCCAAATATGGAATAATTATATTTCTCTTTTCGTAAAAGAAAAAATCAATTATGGTAAATATGTTGTCCTTCAAGAAATAGAAAAACTAAATATGGTAAGAAAATCAGGACAAACACCTAACAATTCTCCCCCCTGGCCTGAATTTTTTGACAAAATAATTTTGATCCACCTTCTTCACATAGCCTTTGTCACAACCCAAAACCTAACCTGTCATGATGGCGCCTAACATGGAACTAGGCAAGTCGACAACAAAATTATTTCCAGCAACTTTAAATTTAAGATGAGCTAAAACAGGTTTAATAATTTAAGCTCTAATAAACTAGATAAGATCAAAAGTCTTCGTGATACGAATTCTATCCTTTTTGATTAACATAGTATAAGATTTAAAGGTATCTCATAAGGCTTCGTGCTACGAATATCCATGTGTGCATGTGCATTGGTTCTCAAATACCCTGCTCAACAGTATTATGGCATGTAGGGGAAAGAAAATAAGTAAATCTGATAAATGATCAAGAAACTAGAAGTTTCACGCACTGCACGGACAACTCACATGTTGCACGGACAACTCACGTGCTAACAATAGAATCTGCACGGATAACTCACATGCGACACAGACAACTCACATGTCAATAATATCAATATATGGATCCGTACGGACAACTCACGTGCCAATAATATCAATATGTGGATCCTTACGGACAACTCACGTGCTGCACGGACAAGTCACGTGCCTGTCGTGCCCCGTTTTCTCGCGAAAGCGGATTTCGACATGTGACAACTTTTTTAAAGGATGTATTAAAAGATAAGAGTCGCCATCTAACGATTTTTAAGGTGCGTTAGGGAACCTAGTTACAGATAACTCTGATTTGACTAGTCTGCATCACCAAAGATCGGGTAAGGGCTTAAACTACCTCAAAGAGAAAGTGTTAGGCACTCTTCGAGGTCTACAACTGTGGGTCCCGACTAAACTTTAGACTATGTGGATTCTGTAGTTAAGCTAGATGATCAAATAAGTAGAAGGGAAACTCAAAAGTTGTAGAGTCTTATTAAAACATAGGAGAATCGGCACAAGTCTTAACAACTGTGTAGGTACAAACTACGCTGATCTATGTTAAGCATGAATAACATAAACAAAAAGAGGGGGGGGGGTCGTAAGTTTTTTAGCCTAAAGGATCACCCCGTGCAACATAAATAATACTTCGCAACTCCCTTAAGATAGAGGTTGCTCGTATTATTCAGCGAGCAAAGGCTATCATCTCATGCTACCCAATTACTATATTATAGTTGTTTACTTAAAGGCGTTCTAATTCAATTCTAAATTGTACTCTATGCGTGCACTACCCGTCCTATGCCTATGGTCCAGGAGGCTTTGGACCTACTATAAGGTGGTTCTAGACTTTACTTAGGTTGTTCAAAATGATAAAACTAGGCGACAATCAAAAAATAGATAGGACTACATATAATTGCAATAAAAGGCTCAAGTAAACTCCACACATAAGCAGGAAAGCACGCAAACAGATTTCTGGTTAGGTAGTAGACAGAATTAAGTCGCGTTAGAATGACTAAGTCCTATAGGCATGACTTCTATATGACTCCAGTATTATACAGGCAGTGCTATAATTTCTGGACTAATGTATAGGCAAATTAGAGCGTTGCAAGTCCTATAGACATGATATCTAATCGTTTTGCGTAATAAGGTAGTGAAAACAATCCCATAGTTCTAGATTACTAATGCTGGTTTATAGATATGCGTCTTAGGTATGTGACAGTCCCTATAGGCATGATCTCTAATAGCCGCATAATAATGCAGTGAAGTCATTTGAAAAACACAGGATTGGCAGCGTTAATAAACATCCTATGGGCATGATTCCTAACCATTGACAATTGAACTTGATTTTATACTACTTGATCCCTATAGGCATGCTATCCAAGTGAAGCAATACTAAAACAGCATAAAGCAATTGATTAATTAGTTAAGACCCTATAGTTATGGTATTTAGATAGGCAAATGTGTTGCATTGTTGTATCCTATAGGCATGTTATCTAAGAGCGTTGAATAGTAGACATGGAAACAAGTGTAGCGTATTTTGATAAGTGAAGCGAAGTGTGTGCGTGATTGCTATAGGCATGTTATCTATTAGTGTACAACACATCAGATTAAAAAACATATAAGGCATGCTGAACAAGATATCAAATAGACCACACAGACCCTATAGACATGTTTTCTACCCTTTTATGCAAATATTAGAATATACCCGTTTCCCCAATTTCATTAGCACCCCAATTATTTGTTATTACAAGTAATTATAGGTCCAATAATGAAATAATACAGACTTGAAAATGACAAAATATAGGCTGAAACGAATACAAGCCCACTAATGCAATTACAGGCCCAATGCAAAAGTAACCCAGGTATATCCCAGGCCTCCAATAGTCTTACTTTCTGGAAAAATAGCAGGCCCAAACCAAAGGCTCACAAGACAACTAGAGTGTTCCTGAATCCAGTGCTTAGGACTAACAACACATATGGCCCGTTTCAGGCCCAATGAATAACTTACTTACCCAAATGGATGCTAAATTTAGCTATGCATGTGACACAATACTCATAGAACAATTTAAACACTTAATTCATAGAGATGTAACCATCAACAGCTCTAGCCAAGACATATAAATACGATTATGCTAAATGGAAAGGCACACAAGACACATATGAGACAAGCTTATGCTTTGTAATTCCAGGAACAGAGTTTGATAGTGACAAGATTGACCATCATAGGACAGTAAACCATTTCAAAGAGTTTCAAATTAAAGCATGATCCAGAAACAACCTAAAGGCCTTTAGGTGATAGTCTAATAGAATCATGAACAAAAGCAGGTAGAGTACAGTCTTTAAATGAAGGTTTTAACATGAGAACATAATGGGAATGTGGTTGCAAACATAATAACAACATGCTATTGGGCACAATTTGGCAAACATATCACTTAGTTGATCATGCTGGATATTAACTATAGCACAAAGATTCTAAAGAACTCATAGTAGGTAAAAGAACATGTGAATTAGGCTAATAGGACAAGCAGACATTAGGATTCATGTCAGTCGACCATACATGGGAGAAAAACTACACGTTGGTATTTATCCTAGAAGCAATGCTAAGAGTGCAGGATTGACAAGTCAAGGAACACAATTATCAGAGTTACAAATCGCAGACAAACATGCTTGGCTATATATTAAGACAATGCTATAACATGGGAGAGTAAAGGATCAGTTTGTAGAAAATAGTAGATTACACCTAAAATATTCACTAGGAAGAGATTCATTAAAGCAGATTCTGAGCAAGCAATTTCTACAAAAGATCATTGAAATACAAGGCATGAATGTGAACTTATAACAAGCAAAAGACCCGACATTAAGGTTAACATGAACATGATAAATCAGGCAAAACCGAAGAAGGCCAGAAACCACTTGAATCAGATACACAGAGCGGAGGTATACTACACATATTGAAACCTATCAAGTTCGATACTAGAGAACATAGAATTACAGAAAGAAAACAACAATAAAATACTGGGAGTTGACAAATAACAAAGAAATTTAGGGCATGCTTGTCTAAAAGTTCAAATAGTGTTGGCATGCAGAATACACATATATGAATAAGTAGAGGAGTAATAATTAAGGTTGTAAAGGGCCAAGAATGCTAACCAATTGCGAAGATAAATGAGAAAAAGAGTGAGTAACTCAGAATCTCGGCAGTGACAACAAAAGAAAGACAACAGTGAGAACCCCAGATCCTAGTGCGTCGGAGTTCACATGAGCTTCAGTGAGCCCCGAGCAGTGCTCGCACTATGGAGGTTGATAGAGAGGATTCCTATGGCCTTGATTTTTAGCCGGCCACAATCAAGAGAGAGCAGAAATAGTATAGAAGGTGTAAAAGGGAAATTGAGAGAACAACAGTCGTTCTCTAGTCCATTTTGGAGAATTAGGGGAGGGGTTTATATAGTGTTAAAATTGAATGAACAAACATGGAAAACAATCAATTAAGCGCAAATAAGGAAAGAAAATATCACATGCAAATCAGAATAAGTAGAGGAGATGTAGAATCTCAAACCCTAGTTAGGTTCAATCGCTTGAAAATTGAATCAAAGGTGCAAATCGCTCATTGTTGAGCGTATATGGACGGAATCATCATCAAAATTCCTAGAATCGAGTCTGCCTAACCCGTTTTTGTAGAGAATACTTTCCAAAATCAAGCAAGTACTTAGGTGATACCATAAAGAAACAATCAGTAGCGAAGGAACACAAATATGGCAAGCAAATAATATGTGAATCCCATTGTTAATGGGATTAGGAGAGGGATTGGAAAGGGCGGCGATTAGGGTTTTTCAAAGAAGAGGGAAAGGTTCTAGGGATTTTAGGGGCGGCGGATGGATAAAAAATGGGTTAGGGTTTTTGGGTAAGGGGATATAAAGAGATAGGTATGTTTATTATGGGTCGTTGTTCATTTGAGATCAACGGCCCAAAGGGGAAGCAGGGCGGGTTATTTGAAAGGGTACCGGCCGGGTTAGAGAATTAGAGGGGATCTGGTTTGGGTTGGGGCATTTATTGGGCTGAGGTGGGTGTTTGGGCTGCCAAACTGGTCCAAAAGAATGGTCTGGTTTGGGCCAGCTTTTAAAACAAGGAAATTAAAAGAAATAAAATTAATAAAAAATATCTAAATAAGTGTAAAAAATGTTATTTAAACAAATAAGAATTTTAAAATAATAGATGAAAGTTGTAAACATATAAAAATATTATTTTGACCCTAATAAAATAATAAACGCAATTAATTATAAAGTATAGGCTATTACTGCAAATAATGTGTGACATAGTTAAAAATGCAGATGAAATTATTATAAAATGAAATAAAATATTGTAGAGCATATATGTGGTCGTAAATAATAAATTTGGGCGATTAAATCATCATAAAATAATTTAAATGGGTAATTAATACATATTTAACTAATTTAAATGCAAGAAAATCAAATTTAAAGCTTTAAAAAATTATGAAAGATTATAAAAAATACTTGTATGACTTTTTTTTTTTTGTAAATTAAATAATGATGCAAAATGGTATTTTGAAAGTATATATACTATTTAAAAATATGAGGACAACATTGGGTATCAACAATGCCAATAACATAATCTGCCCGATATAGCCGCAAGCCCCAGTCCAAAATATCATATAGAAGCAATAAAGCAAGTGTACAGGTATATAATGAATGAAATAAGATTTCTTCTATCCCTGGACTGGTGTAAATAAGATGCTAAAGTGTAAGCATGTGCAAAGTGTGCTTCCGTAGCTCAATCCAGAAATTGCATCGATGAAAAGCATTTATTAAGTTCGTTCAGGGATTAAACCTCTAAGTAGACTCATCATGGCCCACCATATGTTAGATATCGGAGCTCCAAGCTTAACAGGCATTTCTGGGCTTATAGGAGCCCGAGCACAACCCAAACATGAATACACAACCCCAGTGCCCGCACATGGGATCATCCCCACACATGTGCGCACCAAAAAGCACATCGCTATCACAACAATTCAGGCAACTGGTGCCTCAACCGAGTTTAAATATGATACTTACCTCAAGCAACTCGATTCACTCCGCTAGAAAGCCCTTGACTCGCGAATCGGCCTCTGATAGCCTCGAATCTAGCCATAAAATATTTGATACAATCAACACGAGCTAAAGGAATCAATTCCATAAGAAAATACCAAGTTCTTTATCAAAAGTCAAAAAGTCACTCTAAAGCTGGCCCCCGGGCCCATGTCTCGAATTCCGATAAGAGTCACAAAATCCGGAAGCCTATTCAACCACGAGTCCAACCATACCAAATTTACCAAAATCTAACACCAAATCGACACCCAAATCCCCAAATTAAACTCTCCAAATCCCTTGGTTCAAACCCCCAAATTACACCTTAAAACCACACAATCTAGGTGGAAAAATTAATGGGGAAACATAATTATTGAGCAAATTAAACCACGAGTGACTTACCTCAAGAATCCCTTTGAAATCCCCCTCAAAATCGTCTCATCCTGAGCTTGGAAATGTTCAAAAATGAAAAAAATCTCGGAATCCTCGTTTTTAATACACTGCCCAGCCTTCTTTGCACCTGCAGAGCCTGGGCTCGAACCTGCGATACTCACTTAACAGCCGACCAAGCGAACTTACGGCCCCATATTCGCACCTACGGGACCGCATTTGTGAATCATACCTCGCATCTGCGACTCCCATGCTACCCGTCCAAAATTCGCTTAGGCAGTCGACCACGCAAAGATGCGCATCTGCATCTGCGGAAACTTTTCTGTGCCTGCGACCCCCAGTGACCTTCCTCCTCTTTGCAGCTGTGCAAGCTTAGCCGCTTCTGCGGTTCAGCATCTGCGGCTAATCACACCGGAGGTGCGATGACACCAGATCTGCAGCACCTCAACATAACACTTAAGCCAAATTCGATCAGCTAACCATCCGAACTCCACCCGAGACCCCCGGGACCTCAACCAATTATTCCAACAAGTCCTACAACATGATACGAACTTAGTCGAGTCTTCAAATGACATCAACCAATGCTAAAACCACGAATCGCTCCCCAATTCAAGCCTATTGAAACTAAGGAATTCCAACTTCTACCGACGATGCCGAAACCTATAAAATCACGTCCGATTGACCTCAACTTTTGCACACAAGTCACAAATGACACCACGGACCTACTCTAACTCCCGTAATCCCAATCCGATCCAGCTAACCACAAAGTCCACTCTCGATCAAACTTCCAAATTTCCAACTTTTGCCATATTAAGCCTAATTCAACTACGGACCTCCAAATCAAAATCGGGATACACTTCTAAGTCCAAAATCACCCAACGAAGCTAACAGAACCATCAAAACTCCATTCCGGAGTCGTTTACACATAAGTCAACATCCAGCCAACCTTTTTAACTTAAGCTTTTAACTTTGAGACTAAGTGTCTCAACTATCCCGAAACCTCTCCGGACCCAAACCGACTACCACGACAAGTCACATAGCATCTATAAAGCACAAAATGAGCAGTAAATAGGGGAACCGGTCTACAACTCTCAAAATTACCGCCCAGATCGTTACATCCTCCCCCTCTTAAACAATCGTTCGTCCTCGAACGAGTCTAGAAATGTACCTGGAGTCTCAAATAGGCATGGATATTTGCTCTGCATCTCCCGCTCGGTCTGCCAAGTAGCCTCCTCAACTGGCTGACCTCTCCATTGCACCTTTACTGTAGCTATGTCCTTGGACCTCAACTTTCGAACCTGCCGACCAAAAATAGCCACTGGCTCCACATCATAAGTCAAATCACCATCCAACTAAACAGTGTTGAAATCCAAAACATGAGACGGATCGCCGACATACTTCCGAAGCATAGAAACATGAATTACTAGATGCACACTCGACAGACTAGGTGGCAAGGCAAGCTTGTAAGCGATATCTCCAATCCTCTGAAACACCTCAAACGGCCCAATTTACCGAGGGCTCAACTTTCCCTTCTTTTCGAACTTCATAACACCCTTTATGGATGAAACCTTGAGCAGTACCTTCTCCCCAACCATATAAGCAACATCACGAACCTTCCGATCGGCGTAACTCTTCTGCCTAGACTGCGCCGTGCGAAGCCGATCCTGAATCCATTTAACCTTGTCTAAATCATCCTGAACCAAGTCAGTACCCAATAGCCTAGCCTCCCGGCTCGAACCAACCCACCAGAGATCGACACCGTCTCCCATACAAAGCCTCATACAGATCCATCTGAATGCTCGACTGATAACTGTTGTTGTAGGGAAACTTCACGAGTGGAAGAAACTGATCCCAAGAACCCCCGAAATCAATGACACAAGCACGTAGCATGTCCTCCAATATATGAATAGTGATCTCGGACTGTCCCTCCGTCTGAGGGTGAAATGATGTACTCAACTCAACCTGGGTGCCCAACTCTCGCTATATTGCCCTCCAAAACTACGATCTAAACTACGTGCCCCGATCTGAAATGATGGACACTGGCACACCGTGAAGGCGAACAATCTCGCGGATTTAAATCTCAACTAATCGCTTTGAAGAATAAGTAGTCCCAACTGGAATGAAGTGCGCGGACTTGGTCAGCCGATCCACAATCACCCAAATAGCATCGAACTTCCTCGAAGTCCATGGGAGCCTAACTACAAAATCCATGGTGATACGCTCCCATTTCCACTATGGAATCTCAAGACTCTGAAGCAATCCACCCGGTCTCTGATGCTCATACTTCACCTGCTGACAGTTAAGGCACCGAGCTACAAACCCCACTATATCCTTCTTCATTTTCCTCCACCAATAATGCTGTCTCAAGTCCTGATACATCTTCGCGGCACCTGGATGAATAGAGTACCGCGAACTGTGAGCCACTTGGAGAATCAACTCACGCAAACCATCTACATTGGGCACACATATCCTGCACTGCATCTACAATACATCGTCATCTCCAATAGTAACATCCCTGGCATCACCATGATGAACTGTGTCCCTAAGGATAGGCAAATGCGGATCATCATACTAGCGATCTATGATGCAATCATATAAAGAAGACCAAGAAATTACACAAGCTAGAACCCGACTGGGATTCGAAATATCTAATCTCACGAATTGGTTGGCCGAGGCCTGAACGTCAACTGCAAGCGGTCTCTCACCAACAAGAATAAATGCAAGGCTACTCATACTCACTGCCTTTCTACTCAAAGCATCGGCCACCACATTGGCTTTTCCGGTATGATACATAAAGGTAATATCATAGTCCTTTAGCAGCTCCAGCCATCTCCGCTACCTCAAATTTAGATCCTTTTGTTTGAACAAGTGCTGGAGACTTTGATAATCTGTAAATACCTCACAAGAACACCATAGAGATAGTACCTCAAAATCTTCAATGTATGAACGATGGCAACAAACTCCAAATCATGAACATGGTAGTTCTTATCATGGGGCTTCAACTGACGTGAAGCATAAGCAATCACTTTACCTCCCTGCATCAAGACGCACCCAATACCAATCCAAGAAGCATCACAATACACTATATAAGAACTTGAAGATGAAGGTAGAACTAGAACTGAAGTTGTGGTCAAGGAAGTCTTGAGCTTCTGAAAGCTCTCCTCACACACATCCTGAAAGGAGTACCCTTCTGGGTCAATCTGGTCAAAGGCGATGTAATAGACGAGAAACTCTCCACGAAGCGACGATAATACCAGCTAAGCCGAGAAAGCTCTGAATCTCAGTATCCGAGGACGGTCTAGGGCAACTCTGAACCGCCTCTATCTTCTTCAGATCCACTTTAATCCCCTCACTAGACACCACATTCCCCAAGAACGCCACCGAACTAAACCAGAACTCACACTTGAAGAACTTGACATTAAAATTCTCCTCCCTCAGTCACTGCAACACAATCCTCAAATACTGGGCATGCTCCTCCTGGCTACGTGAGTACACCAGGATATCATCAATTAACACTATGACAAACGAGTTGAGATAAGGCTAAAATACACTATTTATCAGATGCATGAACGCGCTGGGGTGTTGGTCAGTCCGAAAGACATCACAAGGAACTCATAATGACCATAACGGGTCCTAAATGTCGTCTTTAGAATATCTGAGTCCCGAATCTTTAACTGGTGATACCCAGACCTCAAATCAATCTTAAAGAACACCCTTGCTCCCTGAAGCTGGTCAAATAGATCATCAATGCGCGACAAAGAATACTTGTTCTTGATTGTAACTTTGTTAACTACCTATAGTCAATGCATATCCGCATAATACCATCCTTCTTATTCACAAACAGAACCAGTGCACCCTAAGGCAACACGCTAGGCCTAATAAACCCTTTATCAAAAAGTTCGTGAAGTTGTTCTTTCAATTCCTTCAACTCAGTAGGTGCCATACGATATAGAGGAATAGAAATGGGCTAAGTGCCCGACACCAAATCAATACCAAAGTCAATATACTTGTCGGGAGGCGTGCCCGGCAGGTCTGCAAGAAACATATCCGGAAAATCGCGCACCACCGGAACAGAGTCAATAGTAGGAGTATCAGCACCAACATCTCTCAGAAAGGCCAAATATGATAGACATACCTTCCCAACCATCTGTTAGGCCTTCCAATAAGAAATCACTCTGCTGGGAACATAATCTAGAGAACCTCTCCACTCGATCCTTGGCAAACCCGACATCGCTAATGTCACGTTCTTAGCGTGACAATCCAGAATAGCATGACATGGAGATAACCAGTCCATTCCCAAGATCATATCGAAATCAACCATGCTAAGCAATAAGAGATCAACTCTAGTCTCCAATACCCCAATAGTCATTACACCCGATCAATATACACGGCCCACATCAATACAATCGCCCACCGGCATAGATACATGAACAAGTGAAACTAAGGACTCACGGGGCATATCCAAATAACGAGTAAAATAGGAGGACATGTAGGATTAAGTAGAACCAGGGTCAAATAATGTGGAAGCATCTCTGTGGTACACTGAGACAATACATGTAATCACTGTATCTGAAGCAATGGCTTCTAGCCTGACAGGAATATAATAGAATCGGGCCTGACCGCCACCTGATCGGCTTCCCCCTCCTGGGTGACCCTAGCTACCTGAGCCCCTCCCCGAGTTGGCTGGGTGGGTGGTGTAACTGTTGGTGCTGGTACCATAGGTTGAGAACTCTGTTGTGGAGCCCCACTCAAAAATCTAGGGCAATCTTTCTTGATATGACCCAAGTCCCCGCACTCGAAACAACCCCTCCTCTGACAGAGCTATTGCTCCTGATACCCCGAGGAACTGCCTGTAGAAACCTGAGTATATGAGGCATGGAGAGAACTCTGCACTCGTAGTGAACTCAATGAATACTGGCTTGAGCGAGCACTGTAAGAACCGTGGCCAACTAATGCACCATGATGAGCTGGACGAGTTGTCTGAGCAGGCCTATAAGGACGACCCCTGCTGTGGTAGGACTGTCCCCCAGAAGGAACACCACTGGAACCAAACGAACTACGAAAGCAACCACAACTGATAGGTGAGGCCATCAATGAACCTCACAATCCTCTCCCTCTCAGTGGGGACCAACCAAACTGCGTGACGACCCAACTCTAAAAACCTCACCTCATACTGGGTCACAGACATGCCATCCTGACGTAACTGCTCAAACTGTCTGCGCAGCTCCTCCATGCGAGACTGTGGCACGAACTTCTCCAAGAAGAGAACGGACAACTCATGCCATGTAAATGGTGCTGCACCAATCGGCCTGCGCCTCTCATAAGCCTCCCACCATATGAAGGCAACCGCAGTGAACTGAGAAGTAGTGAATGAGACCCCACTGGCCTCCAGAATACCTGCCGTGCGAAGAATCCGCTGACACCTGTCCAAAAAGTCATAGGCATCCTTAGACTCAGCCCCACTGAATATGGAGGCTGGAGTCTCCCAAACCTCTCTAGTGTCCTTTGTTCGTTATCACTCATAATGGGACCCACCTGGGCCTAAGCAACTACAACCATCTGAGCCAAAGCCTCCTGAAGGCCTGGAATCATAATGGGCACAGCTGGTGCCTGAGCTGGCCCCACTGGCTCAACTGTATCTGGTACCTACTCTTGAGCTGGAGCAACTGGTAGATCTGTAGGTGCCGCTCTAGCTATTGTACGAGCTGCACCTCTGCCCACACCGCGGCCCCTACTGTGACCTCGGCCTCTCGTGGCCCTAGCTGGTGGTACTAGTGGTTGTCTGTCCTGACCGGTAGCACGTGTCCTCACCATCTACGAGAGATCAGAATAACAGAAATTTAGTGACCGGAATCAACAAATTCGCACGACAAGAATACAGGAATGTGAAGTTTCCTAAGGGTTCGGCAGCCTCTCGAAGATAAGTACAAACGTCTCTGTACCGATCCGCAAGACTCTACTAAACATGCTCATGACTCGTGAGGCCTATGCAACCTAGGATCTGATACCAACTTGTCACGACCCAAAACCTAACCTGTCGTGATAGCGCCTAACATGAAACTAGGCAAGCCGACAACTAAATTATTTCCAGCAACTTTAAATTTAAGATGAGCTAAAACATGTTTAATAATTTAAGCTCTAATAAACTAGATAAGATCAAAAACTAAATACGGAAAATCCCCAAAACTTGATTGTCACCGAGTACATGAGCATCTATATATAACAACATAATCTGGTACACTGTCCGAAAAGTAAGACTAAATACATAAAATCGAAATATAGGGAAAGGAGGATCAAGGTTTGCGGACGCCAAGCAGCTACCTCGATGATCTCCGAACAGGTAGACTCCATGATCAACAACCGTCGTGCCCGGAAATGCCTGAATCTGCACATGAGGTGCAAGGTGTAGTGTGAGTACAACCAACTCAATAAGTATCGCAAATAAACAAGGCAATGTAAGAGAAGCTTAATTAGTTGAGATCGCTAGTTAAATCAGTACAATTCTATCCTTTTTGATTAGCATAGTATAAGATTTAAAGCTAGCTCATAAAGCTTCATGATACGAATATCCGTGTGTGCATGTGCACTGGTTCTCAAATACAATGCTCAATAGTATTATGGCATGTAGGGGAAAGAAAACAAGTAAATCAGATAAATGATCAAGAAACTACAAGTTTCACACACTGCACGGACAACTCACGTGTGACACGGACAACTCACGTGCTAACAATACAATCTGCATGAACAACTCACGTGCGACACAGACAATTCATATGCGACACGGACAACTCACGTGTCAATAATATCAATATATGGATCTATATGGACAACTAACGTGCCAATAACATAATCCGCCTAGGATAGGCACAGGCCCCAGTTCAAAATATCATACATAAGCAATAAAGTAAGTGTGCAAGTATATAATGAATGAAATAAGATTTTTTGTATCCCTGGACTGGTGTAAATAACATACTAAAGTGTAGGCATGTGCAAAGTGTTCTATTGTAGCTCAATCTGGAAATTTAATCGATGAAAAGTTTTTATCAAGTTCGTTCAGGGATTAAACCTCTAAGTAGACTCATCATGGCTCAATTTGATCACATAAACTATTACCATATGTTAGATATCGAAGCTTGAAACTTAACAGTCATTTTTGGGCTTATAGGAGCCCGAGCACAACCCAAACATGAATACACAACCCCGGTGTCTGCACATGGGATCATCCCCACATATGTGTGCACCGAAAAGCACGTGGCTATCACAACAATTCTTGCAACTGGTGCCTTAACCGAGATTAAATACGATACTTACCTCAAGCAACACGAATCACTTTGCTAGAAAGCAATTGCCTCGCGAATCAGCCTTCGAGTGCCTCGAAACTAGCCATAAACAATTCGATACAATCAACACGAGCTAAAGGAATTAATTCTATAAGAAAATATCAAGTTCCTAATCAAAAGTCAAAAAGTTACTCTAAAGCTGACCCCCGGGCCCACGTTTCGAATTCCGATAAGAGTCACAAAATTCGGAAGCCCATTCAACCACGAGTACAATCTTATCAGATTTACCAAATTCTAACACCAAATCGACACCCAAATTCCCAAATTAAACATCTTATTGAGCAAATTAAACCACAAGTGACTTACCTCAAGAATCCCTTCGAAATCCCTCTCAAAATCGCCTAATCCTGAGCTTGGAAATGTTCAAAAATGAAGAAAGTCTCGGAACCCTCATTTTTAATACACTGCCCAGCCTTCTTCGCACTTGCGGGCGCTCCTTCTTTTGCGGAGAAAAACTCGCTTCTGCAAAACACACTTAACAGCCGATCAAGCACACCTGCGGGACCACATCTGCGAACCATACCTCGCTTCTACGACTCCCATGTTGCCCGTCCAAATGTGCTTTTGCGGTCGACCTCGCGCATATGCGCATCCATATCTGCAGAAACTTTTCCGAGCCCGGTAACCATAAAGTCCACTCTCGGTCAAACTTTCAAATTTCCAACTTTCATTTCAAGCCTAATTCAACTAAGGACCTCCAAATCACAATCCAGATACACTCCTAAGTCCAAAATTACCCAACGGAGCTAACAGAACCATCAAAACTCCATTTCGGAGTAGTTTACATATAAGTCAATATCTGGTCAATCTTTTCAACTTAAACTTCCAACCTTGAGACTAAGTGTCTCAACTCATCCTGAAACCTCTCCGGACCCGAACCGACTACCCCAGCAAGTCATATAGCAACTATAAAGCACAAAATAAGAAGTAAATAGGAGAATGGCGCTACAACTCTCAAAACGACCGGTCGGGTCGTTACAGCCTTCAACAGGTCGCATCTCAAAATCCCCACTAGAAAGTTTGTCTCAACATGCGTAGCACTCTGGTCAAATTTCTCAGACAAAAATCATGATTATTGTCAAATAAGTTGCGGCTAGAACTAAACCGGCCTAGATGAACCTGTCTTAAACTTCGCTCTGATACCACTTATTAGGCTAAAACGGTCCAAAGATACTCTTAACATGGTGTGATATTATCCTCTTTGGGCCAAACCCGCACGGGTTTTTTCAAAAGGCCTCACACCATTAAGAGATCCTTACACCTTATATGCAGGCGCCCAATCTTTTTGGCTATCAATGTGGGACTTTGTTCGTACACCCAACAGAGATTGGAGAGACAATGTTTATGTTTTTATACTGTATCCTATGATATAATTCATCGTAGTTTCATACACTTGGAAGGACCTCCTAGGAACCAAATGACCAGGGATCTTTTTGCTAATGGTTGCTGGGAGATAGAATATATGCATTTCCCTTGGTCTTTAGATGATCATGTATAGTCCATAACCATTGGACATTCTAACTGTCCATATTTGCCTTTTTGGAAATTCCAAGTGGTACTGGTTCTTTTACCACTGATTCTGCTTGGAATTTGATCAGGCAAATGTAGTGCTAAATCTGAGTTCTTTAAGAACATTTGGAACAAATATATCCCTTTTAAAATATCCTTTTGTGTGGGGGATTCTACAAGAAAAGTTGCCTTTTGATATATTATTTTGAAGGCTAGGTGTGCAGTAAAATACGACACTTAATAGAATCCATTACCTTGCACAACTTAAATGGATTGTATCCCCGAGACATCTCTCCTAATCATTTATCTATATATTATTAAAAGGATAGGAAAAAAGTCCTTTACTTAAGTCAAGTGACAGTCTTAAAATTAGCCACATATAACGTATTAACTAATTAACTATTAACTAATAACTAATTCAACCATATGGCATAACCAGAAAAAGTCACATATAACTTATTTCTTAATTAATTAATATTAAATAACTAAATCAAAGTATTAAAAAATTTACTATATAATACTTAAAAGTATTATTGTTAAATTTAAATAATTTAATAACTCCAGTATTATTTTAAAATAAAATAAATATTTATATCAAGATTAAAAAATCACACACTGATCTATATTATATTAAAAGACATAAATGGATAATTATACTAAATAATGAGGAAAGTTAATGAAGTCTACATGAAAACATGAAATACTATATATTAAGTAACGTAATAGAAATAATTAAAAATTCAAAAATATTTAAAATTAGAAATAGAAGGGAAAAATGATTGAACTTGAGATTAGATTAAAATTATGGTAAAAATGCTCAAACGATGGATAGGACCACAAAAGTTTTACTAGATAAAGAAAAATAATAATTGGATAACAAATTAAAATATTAAGTATACAAAATAAATGTCTCATGTAGATAATTTTGTAACGAAAATTGAAGTTAAACTTTTGTCCTGAAACTAAAAGAGAATGAAAATTTAAGTGCACGTGATATAAAAATTATAAGAAAATACAATAGATTTAAATCATAATAGGGGTAAAAATATATAAACAGGAAAATAAAGATATTGTGAAAATATTTGTACTTTGAATTAATTGAAGGATAAGTATATTAAATAATTAAATAATACTCAAAAATATTATTGATAGATTTAAATAACAAAAGAATTCTTAGTAAGAGGATAAAAGTATAAAATACATTAAATTTTAGGAATAAAAAAGTTATATTAATATATGATTATCAAAAGGGTAATAAACAAGATATTAAGTCAATTGGTAAGCTAATAAAAGATCACATGACAATATAACAATATTAGGTAATGAATAATGCAATAACTATAAGCAAAGATTAAAGAGAGATTTTGTTTTTGTGCTGAACATGTAAGGATAAGACTTATTCGACTTTGAAGTAAAACATAAAGTGGTATTAAGAATTTTGTTAAAATAATATGCTCAACAATAACAACATACCTAGTATTATACCACACCGTAGGGTTTGGAGAGGGTAGTGCGTACGCAGACCTTACCCCTACCTTTTGAGGATATAGAGGTTATTTTCAATAGACCCTCAGCTCAGGAAAGCATGAGCACCACATTAATGAAAAATATAGACAAGAAGGGACAGTACCAAAAAGTCATATTAAAACAGAATAAAAACAACAAGATAGTAAGGTGATCAACAATGAAAGAAAATAACGGTTAGTCATAAAAACCTATTACCAACAAAAAGCGAGACTGCGTGCCCATACTACTGGCATGAACACTCTAGACTACCTACTCTACAACCCTAATCTTTGACCTCCATACCTTCCTATCAAGGGTCATGTTCTCGGTCAGCTGAAACTGCACCATGTCTTGCCTAATCATCTCTCCCCACCTCTTCTTTGGCCTACCTCTACCTCTCCGTAGGCCCTCTAATGTCAACCTCTCACACCTCCTAACCGGGGCGTCTGTGCTCCTCCTCCTCACATGAGCAAACCACCTAAGCCGCGCTTCCCGCATCTTGTCCTCAAAAGGGGCCATACCCACCTTGTCGCGAATAACCTCATTTCTGATTCTATCTAACCTGGTGTGTCCGTGCATCCATCTCAACATCCTCATCCCTGCTACCTTCATCTTCTGGACATACACTCAGCCCCATACAACATCGTTGGCCTAACCACTACTCTATAATAAAATAATATGGTCAAACAAGACAAATTATAACGTGATATGTTTAGTACTCTTTAATATTGACCAAGGAATAAATGCAAGTACTAAGATAAAAGTTGTGAGAGATATAAAAAAATATGTTATCCAGTACGAGATACGAGAAACAGTTTCATGTCCTGCTTCTTAATTGATATCTAATGATTATATGTAATTTTTATTTGGAGGGTTTAAATGTTGTCACGACTCGAAATTTCCAACGTCGGGACTGTGATAGTGCCTAACATTCCATTTGCTAGGCAAGCCGACGTTAAAGAATTATTAAACCAATCCTTATTCAATTTAATAAATAATAACAAGGAAGATAAAATGAAATACAGCGAGTGTGGAATAATATAACAACTTTATTAATTACTACCACCAGGATCTGGAGTCACAATTCACGAACTTCTAGAATTTACTACAAGTAAAAGTGTGAAAGAAATACAACTGTTTGAACGAAAGAAACAGTAAAAAAAAACTGAAAATATAGACAGGGAATTCAAGGTTTGCGAACGCCAACAGATCTACCTCGAGTCTCTGATGAACCAGTCCGAGCTGCTACGCCTCTCGATCAGCTGGGACCAATACCAAAATCTGTACATGAAGTGCAGAGTGCAATATCAGTACAACCGACCCCATGTACTGGTAAGTGTCGAGTCTAACTTTGACGAAGTAGTGACGAGGCTATGACAAGACACCTACATAATAAACCTCTGCAATTCAACAGTATATGTACAAATAACAGCTAAACATGTACTATTGGGAGGGGGAACATACTGAGGGGAATACAAGATAGAGAACTACAGCATAATAGTAACTTGAACAGCCAATATACTATGAACCAATAAGAATAAGTAAACACAGTAAAGGAAAAATGCATGACATCACCCTTTGTGCTTTTACTCTCAACCTCACCATAAAATCAATAGAAACGGCACGGCATCACCCTTCGAGTATTAACTCTCATAACATAGCACGGCATCACCCTTCGTGCATTAACACTCACAATATAGCACGGCATCACCCTTCGTGCATTAACACTCTCCCTTACCATAATGCAATGAACAAATAACAAGAGCGAGATAAAATAACAAGTACAAGCCTTACGTTAACATTTGGTACCACAATATCAACCTTAACTTCGGAATCAATACTCAATTATCACCAGAAGATCCATAAACATGATAAGAACGATCAATTTAACAATACTAGTCTAAAATGGATAACATGAACAAAGGAAGCTATAATTGCAAGAAACCAAGCCCCACCTGCATGCTTTAACCCGACTACAACGCATAAGTACTCGTCACCTCACATATACATTGTTCCCTAACATTTAAACATGCAGCAAATAGACAAACACGTCATATTCCCTCAAGTCAAAGTTAACCACAACACTTACCTCGCTCTAAAGGCCACTCAATGCTCAATTACCGCTTTTCCTGTAGAATCTACCTCCAAACCACTCGTATCTATCCATAAACGACTCAATAATACCAAATAAATCTAAAGAAATCAATTACAATGCATAAATTTAGAATCCCCAAACCTTCCCCCAAAAAGTCAAAAATCGACCTCAGGCCCGCTTGGTCAAAATTCGAGGTTCGGGCCAAAATCCATTCACCCATTCGCCCCCGAGCTCGATTAAGTAAATAGTTTCGGAATCCGACTCCAAATTGAGGTCTAAATCCCCAATTTGCAAAACCCCCCAATCCTTCTTAAATCCCTAGTTTTGTACCACGAAAGAACAATGATTAGGGCTAGGAATTTAATGGGTGGTGTTAGAAATGGAAGAAAATGAGTTAAAGAGTACAAACCTATGAATTGTTGTTGAGTTTTCTCTTCAATATCGCTCTTAGGCCGAGTTCTAATAGAAGAGTTATATAATTTTGGGAAAATCCCGCTACTGTTTTGTTTTAAGTCACAGGCGTCAGACCTTCTTCGCGTTCATGAGCCAATGCTCGCGTTCACATGGAAGAATGACTGACCCCTCCCCCAGGTCCCTAAAGCTTCGCGTTCGCGACCCAGCTACCGCGTTCGCGATTAAGAAAATCACCCTGCCCCAGTTTACTCTTCGTGTTCGCGAGAGTACCTTCGTGAACGCGAAGAAGAAGTCACAGATAACAGCTGAAGCACAATAAAACTAGATTTTCTAAGTTACAAAACACCCGTAGCCTATACGATACTCGCCCGAGCTCTCGGGGCTTCAAACCAATTATGCACACAAGTCCAAAAACCTCATACAAACTCGCTCGCGTGAACAAAACACCAAAATAACACCTAGAACTACGAATCAGATACCAAATTAAATGAAATTTTCAAGAAAACTTTAAAACTTCTATTTTCACAACCGAACGTCTGAATCACGTCAAATCAACTCCGTTTCTCACCAAATTCGACAGACAAGTTATAAATAGTATAGTGGACCTATACCGGTCTCCGGAACCAAAATACGGACCCGGTATCAACAAGACCAAGCATCGGTCAATTCTTCAAAACCATTAAACTTTCAGACTTTCAATTTTTAACAAAAATTCATAACTCGAGCTACGGACCTCCAAATTCGATTCCGGGCATACGACCAGGTCCCAAATTGCGATACGGACCCACTAGAACCGTCAAAACATTGATCCGGATCCGTTTGCTCAAAACGTTAACCGAAGTCAACTTAAATGAATTTCTAAGGTAAAATTCTTATTTTTATCAGCTTTTACCATATAAGCCTTCCGGAAGAACACCCGGACTGTGCACACAAATCGAGGAAGGCTAAAATGAGGTTTTGGAGACCTTGAAAGACAAAATTAGGTTTTAAAATATCAGATGACCTATCGGGTCATCACATTCTCACCTCTAAAACAACCGTTCGTCCTCGAACGGACATAGAAAAGTACCTGATCTGGTGAAAAGATGTGGATGTCTACTCCGCATATCTGACTCGGACTCCCAAGTAGCTGCCTCAACGGGCTGACCTCTCCACTGCACTCGAACTGAAGGATAACTCTTAGATCTCAACTGTCGAATCTGCCGGGCTAGAATAGCCACCGACTCCTCCTCGTAAGTCAAATCCTTGTCCAACAGGACAGAACTGAAATCTAACACGTGGGACAGATCGCCGTGATACTTCCGAAGCATGGACACGTGGAATATCGGATAAACTACTGATAACCCCGGTGGAAACGCAAGCCTATAAGCCACCTCTCCCACTCTCTTCAGAATCTCAAAAGGTCCGATATACCTAGGGCTCAACCTGCCCTTCTTTCCGAACCTCATTACACCCTTCATGGGTGATACCCAAAGCAACACTCTCTCCCCGACCATGAATGCAACATCACGAACTCTACGGTCGGCATAACTCTTCTGCCTGAACTGGGTTGGGCGAAGTCGATCCTAAATAATCTTGACCTTATCCAAGGCATCATGTACTAGGTCTGTACCCAACAACCGAGCCTCCCCTGGCTCAAACCACCCAGCTGGCGACTGGCACCACCTACCATATAATGCCTCATAGGGATCCATCTGAATGCTCGACTGGTAGTTGTTTTTGTAGGCAAACTCTACAAGGGGAAAGAACTGATCCCACGATCCTCCGAAGTCTATAACACATGCGGGGAGCATATCCTCCAAGATCTGAATAGTGCGCTTGGACTGTCCGTCCGTGTGAGGATGAAAGTTGTGCTCAACTTAACCCGCGACCCCAATTCACGTTGTGCTGCCCTCCAGAAGTGCGAGGTGAACTGCGTACCTTGATCAAAAATGATAGACACGGGCACACCGTGAAGACGGAGGATCTTGCGGATGTAAATCTCTGCCAACCGCTCTGAAGAATAGGTAACTTCCACAGGAATGAAATGCGCTGACTTAGTCAGCCTGTCCACAATGACCCAAACTACATCGAACTTCCTTTGAGTCCGTGGGAGTCCAACAAAAAAAATCCATAGTGATACGCTCCCACTTCCACTCAGGAATCTCTATCTTCTAAAGCAAACCACCGGGTCTTTGATGCTCGTACTTTACTTGCTGACAATTTAGACACCGAGCTACATATGCAACTATATCCTTCTTCATCCTCCTCCACCAATAATGCTTCCACAAGTCCTGATACATCTTGGCGGCGCCTGGGAGAATAGAATACCGGGAACTGTGGGCCTCCTCAAGAATCAACTCACAAAGTCCATCCACATTAGGCACACAAACACGACCCTGCATCCTCAAAACTCCATCATCTCCAACAGTAACCTGCTTGGCACCACCGTGCCGCACTGTGTCCCTAAGGACCAACAAATGAAGGTCATCATACTGCCGATCTCTGATGCACTCAAACAAAGAAAACGGAGCGACTATACAAGCTAGAACACAGATGGGATCTGAAATATCCAACCTCACAGACTAGTTGGCTAAAGTCTGAACATATGATGCAAGAAGCCTCCCACCGACTGGAATGAACGCAAGGCTGCCCATACTCGCTGCCTTTCTACTCAAGGCGTCAGCCACCATATAGGCCTTCCCAGGATGATACAAGATGGTGATATCATAGTCTTTCAATAGCTCCAACCACCTCCTCTGCCTCAAATTGAGATCCTTTAGCTTGAACAAATACTGAAGGCTCCGATGATCCTTAAAGACCTCACATGACACGCCGTAAAGATAGTGCCTTAAAATCTTCAGCGCATGAACAATGGCTGCCAACTCTAAGTTATGGACAGGATAATTCTTCTCGTGAACCTTTAACTGCCGCGACGCATATGCGATCACCCTGCCCTCCTGCATCAATACCGCAGCGAGCCCTACATAGGACGCATCACAATATACTGTATAAGATCCTGAACCTATGGGCAACACCAACACCGATACTATAGTCAAAGCAGTCTTGAGCTTCTGAAAGCTCGCCTCACACTCGTCTGACCATCTGAACGGGGCACCCTTCTGGGTCAACCTGGTCAACGGGGCTACTATAGATGAAAACCCCTCTACAAATTGACGGTAATAACCCGCCAAACGCAAGAAACTCCTGATCTCCATAGCTGAAGTGGGTCTAGGCCAGTTCTGAACTGCCTCAATCTTCTTAGCATCTACCTGAATGCCCTCTGCTGATACAACGTGCCCCAAGAAAGCGATTGAATCCAGGCAAAACTTGCACTTTGAAAGTTTAGCATATAACTGGCTGGCTCTTAGAGTCTGAAGTACAATCCTAAGATGCTGCTCATGCTCCTCTCGACTGCGGGAGTAGATCAAGATATCATCAATAAACACGATCATAAAGGAGTCCAAATAAGGCTTGAACACTTGATTCATCAAATCCATGAATGTTGCTAGGGCATTTGTCAACCCAAAGGATATCACCAGAAACTCATAATGCCCGTAGCGAGTCCGAAAAGCTGTCTTAGGGACATCGGATGCCCTAATCCTCAACTGATGGTAGCCAAATCTCAAATTAATCTTCGAAAACACTTTGTCACCCTGAAGCTGATCAAATAAGTCATCAATCCTCGGCAATGGATACTTGTTCTTGATGGTGAATTTGTTCAACTGTCGATAATCTATGCACATCCTCATCGATCCATCCGTCTTCTTCACAAACAACACCGGTGCACCCCAGGGTGAGACACTAGGTCTAATGAAGCCGTTATCAAGCAAATCTTGTAACTGTTCCTTCAATTCTTTCAACTCTGGCGGGGCCATATGATATGGAAGAATAGAGATGGGCTGAGTGCCCGGAGCTAAATCAATACAGAAATCAATATCCCTGTCGGGTGGCATCCCCGGTAGGTCTGCAGGAAACACCTATGGAAACTCACGAACAACTGGTACTGAGTCCATGGAAGGAATCTCCGCACTAGAATCGCAAACATAAGTCAAATAAGCTAGACACCCCTTCTCGACCATACGCCGAGCCTTCATATAAGAGACAACCCTGCTGGTAGAATGGCCAGGAGTCCCCCTCCAATCTAATCGAGGCAACCCCGGCAAGGCTAAGGTCACCATCTTAGCGTGACAGTCCAATATAGCGTGATAAGGTGATAGCCAATCCATACCCAAGATAACATCAAAATTGACCATATCGAGAAGTCGAATATCTACACTAGTCTCAAGACTCCCAGTGGTGAATGAATGATAAACACGATCTACAATAATAGCATCTCCTACAAGTGTGGACACATACATATGAGCACTCAAAGAATCACGAGGCACAACTAAATATGAAGCAAAATAGGATGGCATATAGGAATAAGTAGAACCCGAATCAAATAGAACTGAAGCATCTCTACTGTAAACTGAAACAATACCTGTGATAACAGCGTCAAATGACTCAGCCTCAGGCCTCGCTAGAAAAGCATAACATTAGGGATGGGCCCCACCACTCTGAACTACATCTCTAGGATGACCTCTAGTTGGCTGGCTTCCATCTCTAACGGCCTGACTTCCACCTCTAACAGTTTGGACTCTACCTCTGGTTGCCTGACCCCTGTCTCTGGCTGGCTGAGTAGGCGGCACAGCAACTGGTGTCGGAACCATGGCACGAGAACCCTGATGCTGTGAGTTGTCCGATGCCCGAGGGTAAAATCTAGCAATGTGCATCGGATCACCACAAGTATAACAGGACCTCAGCTATTGTGACTGCTGACCCTGAAACTGACCTTGTCAACCTGAGTAACCACCCTGAAAACTATGGAGTGGAGGTACACTAATAGGAGCTGGTGGTGCACTGTAGGCTAGCTGGTCGGAATGAGGCATATGAGGGCCACGACCACCTGAGGTACCGTGGGATGCCTGGAGTGATGAATGAAACGGCCTAGGAGGATGGCCTCTACCAAAAGTACCCCTGCCTCCAGATGAGGCACCGCTGAACCCCCTGAAATGACGTGGTCTCTTGTCAGACCCCTCACCTCCCTGAGCAAGAACCATCTCGACTCGCATGGCGACATTGGCAGCCGCCTGAAAAGAAATCTCACTCCAAGTCTCCTTAGCCATTTGCAATATGATGGGCTGAGCAAGTACGTTAATAAACCTCTTCCCCCTGTCTCTCTCGGTGGGAAGCAGAAGAAGAGAATGACGGGCCAAATCCACAAAATGGGTCTCATACTGAGTAACAGTCATACTGCCCTGCTGGAGATGCTCGAACTGAAGGCGATGTTCCTCTCTCAATGTGATAGGGAGAAACTTCTCTAGAAAGAGCTGAGAGAAGTGGTCTCAAGTAAGAGCAGGCGATCCATCTGGTCTGGTCAACAAATAATCTCTCCACCATTTCTTGGCGGATCCAGTCATCTAAAATGCAGCAAAATCGACCCCATTGGTCTCCACTATACCCATGTTCCGTATCACCTCATGACAGTTGTCAAGATACTCCTAGGGATCCTCTGAAGAAGCACTACTAAAGTGAACTGGGAAGAGCTTGGTAAACCTGTCCAATCACCATAAAGCCTCAGAAGACATAGTTGACCCATCGTCGGCCTGTGCCGCAACAAGCGGCTGAACTACTCTGATTGGATGAGCTGCTCGAGTCTGATACTAGGGAGCCATCTGCTCCAGAGTGTGGGTAGCAGGAGTCTGTTCTCCTCTTCTAGCCTGAGAGATGGCTGGTGTCTGGGCCACTCTCTCCATAAGACCCACCAAATAGACCAAAGCATCCTGAAGCACTCGGGTGGCAATGAACCCCTCCGGGACCTGAGCTGGTCCGACAGGCACAACCTGGGCTGGAACCTCCTCATCAAACTCTACCAGAGGCTCCACCACTGTTGCTGCTGCTCGAGCTCTGGGCTGAGCTCTGCCCCTGCCTCGGCCTCTGGAACGACCTCGGCCTCGACCTTTGCCCCTCGTAGGAGCTGCCACTAGAGGCTCTAGCTGCTGCTCAGCTGAAGATGCGGTACGTGTTCTCGCCATCTGCGGAAGGACAAGAATAGAATAGTTCAATCAGCAATGATAGAATAAAATCGCACGACAGAGAAGAATACAAGTGAAATGGTTCCTAAACTTCATAGCCTCTGGAAGATAAGCACAGACGTCTCCGTACCGATCCTCCAGACTCTACTAAGCCTGCTCGTGAATTGTGAGACCTAGACAACCTAGTACTCTGATACCAACTTGTCACGACCCGAAATTCCCACCGTCGGGACCGTGATAGCGCCTAACATTCCACTTGCTAGGCAAGCCGATGTTAGAGAATTATTAAGCCAATCCTTATTCAATACAGTAAATAACAGCAAGGAAGCTAAAATGAAATACAGCGAGTACAGAATAATATAATAACTTCATTAATTACTACCACCCGGATATGGAGTCACGATTCACGAACTTCTTGGATTTACTACAAGTAAAAGTATGAAAGAAATACAAGTGTTTGAACGAAAGAAACAGTAAAAAAAACTGAAAAGATAGACGGGGACTTCAAGGTCTGCGAACGCCAAAAGATCTACCTTGAGTCTCTGATGAACCAGTCCGAGCTGCTACGCCTCTCGATCAGCTAGGACCAATACCAAAATCTGCACAGGAAGTGCAGAGTGGAGTATCAGTACAACCGACCCCATGTACTGGTAAGTGTCGAGCCTAACCTCGAAGAAGTAGTGACGAGGCTATGACTAGATACCTACATAACAAACCTCTGCAATTTAACAGTATATGTACAAATAACAGCTAAACATGTACTATTGGGAGGGGGAACATGCTGAGAGGGATACGAGATAGAGAACTACAGCAGAATGGTAACTTGAACAGCCAATATACTATGAACCAATAAGAACAAGTAAACACAGTAAAGAAAAAATGCACGGCATCACCCTTCGTGCTTTTACTCTCAACCTCACCATAAAATCAATAGAAACGGCACGACATCACCCTTCGTGCATTAACTCTCATAACATGGCACGACATCACCCTTCGTGCATTAACACTCACAATATGGCACGGCATCACCCTTCGTGCATTAATACTCACAATATGGCACGACATCACCCTTCGTGCATTAACACTCACAATATGGCACGGCATCACCCTTCGTACCTTAGCACTCTCCCTTACCATAATGCAATGAACCAATAACAACAGGGAGATAGAATAACAAGTACAAGCCTTACGTCAACATTTGGTTCCACAATATCAACCTCAACTTCGGAATCAATACTCAATTATCACCAGAAGATCCGTAAACATGATATGAATGATCAATTTAACAATACTAGTCTAAACATGGATAACATGAACAAAGGAAGCTATAATTGCAATAAACCAAGCCCCACCCGCATGCTTTAACCCGACTACAACGCATAACTACTCGTCACCTTACATATACGTTGTTCCCCAATATTTAAACATGTAGAAAATAGACAAACAAGTCCTATTCCCTCAAGTCAAGGTTAACCACGACACTTACCTCGCTCCGAAGGCCACTCAATGCTCAATAACCGCTTTCCCTCTAGAATCCACCTCCAAACCACTCGTATCTATCCACAAACGACTCAATAATACCAAATATTGCTAAAGAAACCAATTACAATACATAAATTTAGATTCTCCAGACTTTTTGGAATCGACCCCGGGCCCGCTTGGTCAAAACTCGAGGTACGGACCAAAATTCATTCACTCATTCACCCCCGAGCCCGATTATGTAATCAGTTTCGAAATCTGACCCCAAATTGAGGTCTAAATCCCCAATTTGCAAACCCCCCCCAATCCTTCTTAAATTCCTAGTTTTCTACCATGAAAGAACAGAGTTTAGGGCTAGGAATTTAATGGGTGATGTTAGAAATGGAAGAAAATGAGTTAAAGAGTACAAACCTATGAATTGATGTTGAGTTTTCTCTTCAAAATCGCTCCTAGGTCGAGATCTAATGGAAGGGTTATGATTTTTTGAGAAAATCCCGTTATTGTTCTGTTTTAAGTCACATGCGTCAGGCCTTCTTCGCGTTCGCGATGAGCAGCAGCCCGCGTGGCTTTCGCGTTCCCGAAGGATGTTCCCCTTGGCCTTCGCGTTCACGAGCCAATGCTCGCGTTCGCGTAAAAGAATGACTGACCCCTCCCCCAGGTCCCTAAAGCTTCGCGTTCGCGTGAAGCTGGTCGCGTTCGCGATTAAGAAAATCACCCTTCCCCTAGTTTACACTTCGCGTTCGCGAGAGTACCTTCGCGAACGCGAAGAAGAGGACACTAGATAACAGCTGAAGCACAAAAAAAACCAAATATTGTAAGTTTCAAAACACCTGTAGCCTATTCGAAACTCGCCCGAGCCCTCAGGGCTCCAAACTAATTATGCACACAAGTCCAAAAACCTCATACGAACTCGCTCGCGCGAACAAAACACCAAAATAATGCCTAGAACTACGAATCGGAAATCAAATCAAATAAAATTTTCAAGAAAACTTTAAAATTTCTATTTTCACGTCCGAACGTCCGAATCACGTCAAATCAACTCCGTTTCTCACCAAATTCTACAAAAAAAGTCATAAATATTATAGTGGACCTATACCGGATTCCGAAACTAAAATACGGACCTGGTATCAACAAGACCAAGCATCAGTCAGTTCTTAAAAACCATTAAACTTTCAGCCTTTTAATTTTTAACAAATAATCATAACTCGAGTTAGGGACCTTCGAATTCGATTCCGGGCATACGCCCAAGTCCCAGATTATGATACGGACCCACCGGGACCGTCAAATACGGATCCGGGTCCGTTTGCTCAAAACGTTGACCGAAATCAACTTAAATGAATTTCTAAGGCAAAATTCTTATTTTTATCAATTTTTACCATATAAGCCTTCCGGAAAAATACCCGGACTACGCACGTAAATCGAGAAAGGCTAAAATAAGGTTTTTGAGACCTCGAAACACAGAATTAGGTTCTAAAATATAAGATAATCTATCGGGTCATCACATATGTTAAGGTAAATTGCATATAATCCAATTAACCCAAATCACAATTTAATATTTGTGTCCGCGCATCACGCAAATACTAACACTAGTATATTGAAAGGGGAGAGAAAACCAACCATAGCATATGCTAGAGGTATATCATCAAGCTCAAAGTCTTGCCAACCAGACTGAATGCAAGATTCAACACAGCTATAGCCTATATATAAAATAACAAATCACGTTGCAGACACTTTGGTTAAATAGAGTATTGATAAGCAGAAGATAATATTTTCTTCTGCTTCTGACTTTCTGATGTACTAAAGGACCTTACAAATTGGATGTCTCAGATTGTCTCCATATAGCGCAATACAATTTTATTTTTTTAAAAGAAGTAATAATAGTCGACTAATTAACAACTCGATGACACAAATGATGTGTTTGCTAACACGTGTATCTTTATTGCATTCAATATAAAATAATACAAAGAGTATCGCATAACTAAATGCATATATATTATTCGGACTAATACAAGAAAATGATAACTGAACAAAAACAATTCACTATCATTTCATACTTTATTCTAGGACTAATATTTCTTGTAGTACGGGTAACCAAACGACCCTTCCATAAACTCAAACTCTTCGCTAGACAGAAAAAATTAGTAATCCTCGTCACATTCATCCCTCTGCAAGTAATCAAAAATATTCTTGATCTGTCTTGTTTTTTTACTAAAAAAAAAGTTTAAGTTACATAGATTGACGGTTAAAAAATCTATTTAATCAGGTCATTTATAAGATTATTACAGATTAATTTATATAACAAACGTTAATTGGTAACTTAATATAATTAGTAAGTATATTTTATATAATAGAAACATGCTATACATAGTAAGTAACATGTTATAACGTATTGAATTACACCGACGGTGAAAATTATAATTTTATAATTGACAAATTATCTATTACCTCCTCACGAGTGAAAGTAAGGCCAAGTCTGATGGATCCACATTCTTCATCATCCTTGTAAAGCTGATGAGAGGTTGATCCTACTTCTCCTTCACGAAATACTTCCTCCAAGGAAATTCTGTTTCCGATTAACAAAACAAATATTATTTTAATCGCATAACAAAAAATTAATTTTATTAAGGAATATAATCAGGGAGATTATTAACGTTGCTTCTCCTAAGAAATCGTCGTCTTGGAATGTATTTTCATCCATAAGCTTGATGTGAAGCTCGTCACAACCACGAGTGATGGTGAAGAGGAAGGACTCGTTCCATTCAGGGTCGGATCCTTCACCTATAAAAATATATAATGTATTTTTATTAACATAGGTCGGATACAAGAAAATTTCATGGTTTAGTCCAAGTCAGTTAATTAATTACAAACCTGATGCAGTACTGCTTTTCTTCTCTTCAGTACGGCAGGTGACAACCACATAAGGATTCATATCAGCTGTTTTGGAATTTTAAGAAACAATTTACTTCAGTAACCAATGCATATATTAAAGGAGAAACCGTAGTTAAATAAAATATAACCCAATGCTAGGGCAAACAGAGAATTTGCATGCTTTTTCAATCCGCGGTATACTTTTATTTAAGCAATTACCTCTATATGCTTGATCTAATTGTTTCTTTTTTTCTTTCACATTTCGAGACAGATCTAGGATATACCGTCAGTGGTACATGCAATTTATTAAACCAACCCACATAGTATCCCGTGCAAGCGAAAAATACAACGTTATCACTTTGGGATTTATCTAATTGAATAAATGAATTTTCACATAATCAGTAACATTTAACACGTTATAGAAGAGAGTTAGTGAGGAACATATATACTGAGCCAATTTGTGTCATCAAGGCCTCTGGCGCTTGTGATTCCAAGTGGAGGATGGGAACCTTGTATGCTTTGAGGATAGGAGTGTTTAGACCGGGCTATGTGTCGTAGTGGGATCATGTTAGGGTAAGACTTGTCGTGATGGTTGCGTCTGTCTTGCTTCTTCCTTATGGATTGGATCCGTAGTATGGTACCGATAGGGAGTTGTAACTGTTTGACTTGTTTGATAATTCTCTCATGTGTTTCTCTTTCCATATTCAGTCGTATTCGAGTTATGCTTGTTAGGTTTGGATTGAAATGTATGTGCCCAGGTGGCGTTTGGTGTGGCTTGTTGGTCGGGTGAATAGTTATGAGTTTTACATATTCTTATATCATTATCAGTGTTGGGAAGGTTTGGAATAAGATTTTAGCCGATATGAGGCTATTTACCGGTACCGGGTTTGGTAATGGGCAGCTATTATGGTCAGAGTTATTGCTATGGGCATATGGCTGACGTGTTACATCGTGTGGTTATACCTTGTGGGTATATGCATGAGTTGTTGCAGCTGATTAAGGTTGATGCAGTTTGTTTATGTGAGAATTGGGTCTTGGTAGATGTTGAAATTTGGTTCTAAGTCGTATTGGTATGGGTGGAAGGAATAATTTTAGTCGAGATAGTATTTTCGGACTTATGTGGATTGGGGTGATGTGGGATCACCCGTATGGATGTTTATGGTAATTTTATACACTTATTTGATGGCTTTAGAATGACTCTTGGCACGTTCGAGGACGAACATTGGTTTAAGAGGGGGAGAATGTAACGACCCGGCCGATCATTTTAAGATTTAGCGTTCTGTTCAGTGGTTCGAGGTCTTGAGTGGCTTCATATTGTGTATTATGATCTGCGTACATGGTCGATTGCAGTTTTCAAGTGATTCTGGATTGATTTGGAAGAATGATTCTCATTTTAGAAGCTTAAGTTGAAAATGTTGTTCGATGTTGAAGCGACCCCAGAATGGTGTTTTGATGGCTGCGATAGTTTTATATCACGATTTTGGACTTGGTCATATGCCCAAAATTGAATTCGAAGGTCCCTAGGTTAACTTGACTTGTTTTGCCGAAAGTTGGCAATAGAAGATTTAAAAATTTCTTTAGGTTTGACCGTAAGTTGAGTTTATTGCTATCATTTTGGATTTTAGTTTTAGGACTTGGAATAGGTCCGTTTTGTTATTTGGAACTTGTCTGCAAAGTTTGGCGTCGTTCCGAATCGGACGCGTGGTTGTATTTCTAGGAGTTCTTGAGTTTCATTGTAAATTTCATGTGCTTTGAGGTCCAATTCGTGGTTTCAGATGTTATTTTGGAGTTTTGATCGCGCGAGCGAGTTCGTATAATATTTTTAAACTTGTGTGGATGCTTGGTATGGAGCCCCTAGGGCTCGGGTGAGTTTCAGACGCATTTCAGAGGGTTGAGAGAGTTCAGCTTTTGCTGGTGTTTTGTTGATGTGTCAGTTCTCGCAAATGCGAGATCCTATTCGCATTTGCAAACCCCGTATTTGTGAGGTGGGATCGCATTATTTATTACTTTTTTTTCTTTATAAATAAAATTTTGCGAGGTCGGCTGCGGACTACATGGTTTGCCTTTGTGAAATAGGAATCGCATTTGCGATTCGGCTCCTGGGCAGGGATCGTCGCATTTGCGATAACTTTATCGCTTTTGTGGAGGGGGAGGACTTCACAAATGCGAAGTATGTGTCTCATTTGGAACAACCCCTGAGTTCAGCAAGCATCACATTTGCGATGCATTCTTCGTATTTGCAAGGGTTCATAATTATGAACCCGTTTTCGCAGTTGCGGCAAAAGAGTTGTGAAGACGGGATTAAGTCTTATTTTTATATTTTTGAACTCTAGACTCGGTAGGAGGCAATTTGGAGAGGTGGTTTTCATCTATAACTAATGGGTAAGTGATTTTGATCAATTTTCAATTATATTACATGATTATATATGAGATTTAACATCAAATTCATGAGAATCTAAGAGAAATTTTGGGGATTTGTCTATGTTTTGAAAAATACAAATTTAGGATTTGAGAGTCGAATTGGACTCAGATTTGAAAACAAAACACATATATGGACTTGTGGGGTTATGGGTAGTAGGGATCTACCCTTGGAATTGGTTTCTCTTGCATTATTTGATGCCATTAAGTCGATTTTGGTTAGATTTGCAACGAGCGGAGGCGAATTTTAGAGGAAAAGCATTTTTAGAGTATTGATTGAGGGCTTTTGAGGTAAGTATCTAGCCTAACTTTGTGTGGGGAACTACCCCATAGGTATTGGTTTAATTGCACTATTTGAATTAAGTGAAAGACGTGTGCATGAGGTGACAAGTGTATACATGGGCATATATGTGGTATTTAACCGGTCTAGACTCTTATGCCTTTAATTGAAGTTGTTGTTATTTGGGACACCTTTCTTTGTTGATTTAATTCCCATTTCATTTTGTTATTGTTGAAACTATTGTACACCGTGTTGTTGAGCCGTAGCCTATGCTTTATTGTGATATTGGTATTGTTGTTTTGGCCATATTGTGGCATATGTGGACATATTGTGGGGATTGATTCTTGTTGTGGGGAGCATAAGGGTGGCATTTCACTATTGTTGATTTTGCGGAGCAATACGGGTGGTTATTGTGTTCTTGTTAGGGCGGAGCGATACGGGTGGCTATTGATATATTGTTTGGGCGAAGAGATACCGGTGGCTATTGTGTTATTGGCAGGGTGGAGCAATGAATATTGTATTTAGACTTGTTGGTCTGATTGAACGGGATCTCGAGGGGCTTGGATGTGACCCGGGGTGGCTTCGAAACACTTGGTATGTTAGGAACTTTTCTGACGTATGGTGCATCGCACTTGCAAGACTTGGGTGTGCTGGTGCGAGGGGCTCACCTGTAGTGTCATTTGCGCATTTGCAAGGAGCGGTTGGCTAAGGCGTGCTCACATCTATGACAAAGGGAAGCGTAGATGCGAAGGAAGACATGCGAAGAAGGGGTCACACCCGTGGAGCTGCAGATGCGGCGCGTGCATCACATAGGTTAAGGCAGGCTAGTGATGAGGTAGCTCGCAAATGCGGGCCTTGGGTCGCAGAAGCAGAGGCTGCAGATACGACTCAATTGGTCACATATGCAATGGACTTGACGGAGGTTATTTCGAGGGCATCATTTATTTATTATTCTTTTGAGTTTTGGAGCTCGGAAGAGGCGATTTTGGACAATTTCACTATTATTTCATGAGTAAATAATTTCTAGTTGTATTTGATTATATATTATGCTTTTCCATGGATTTACAATAAGAACATGGAATTCTGAAGGAAAACATGGGGGGATTTGCTTACAGTTTAAGAGAGTGTATATTGAGGATTTGAGTACCGATATGGACTCGGTTTGGAATCTAATTATGTATTTAGACTCTGCAGGTTATGGTTCATCGAATTTTGGTATTGGTTTAGGATTTCGGGCACGCGGACTGGGTTGACTATTGTTTACTTCATGGGAATTCTTCAAAGATCAATATTTTATGGATTAGAATGTCTTCCTATAGTATTGTTTTGACTTACTTGATTGATGATTGGCTCGAATTTGCGTGATTAGAGGGCTAGAGCGAGGTTTCTACATGATTTGAGAGTGAAGTGTAGCCCGAATGAGGTAGTATCTTGCATAATCTTTCTGAGGGAATAACCTTTAGGATATGACCTTTTTTGCCTAATTGAATGTGTGAGAAGCGATGTATATGTGAGATGACGAGCGTATATACTGGTGCTATTATAAATCAAAATCGGAGTAGGCTTTAGGTTGTACCATGCCTTGATTTGGATATTGTGCTTCTTGCTATCTTGCTTTATATATTTGTATGACTACGTGAACTCCGTGTATTGTGCTAGAGATCATGTGTAGGTGTTGATTCCCTATTTGAACATGATATTTATTGTTGTATGGCATATTCCCATGTAGTTGTACACTTTACACATGAATATACTCTCGCATGCTATTTTCCTCAATCCATGAGTATGTGATTTGATATCCGTTATTCGCATACATGTGAACTTGTATATGCGATCTATGTGATAGACTGGATGGACATCACATGATTGGTCCATGCGAATTGAGTTATTATGGCACGTTAGTTATCCGTGTAGCTTTTATGATTGTGGTACGTGAGTTGTCTGTGCGGTGTATGGGACGTGAGTTATCCTCACATCGTGTGGATAAGGATTCATCCCCTTAGGGCCGCCCTCTCATGTTTCTCTCTTGATGATGTACACACAGGTGTGAGAAACGGATGAATTTCTGGTTGATGTGAATTATTGAAAAATTGATTATTGGTTGGACTTTGTATCTCTTCTCTATTTGCAAACTTCTTGGATGTATACATAATTTTACTGTATATCTTTCCTATATGCTAGCTCCAGAATGTATACGTACCTTTTATGCATATCTTCTATATATATATTGTTTTACTTGACGAAATGATTCACGGTACATATCTTTCCTATATGTTGATCTGTGTGTACTTAAATTGATATTTCATGCATGTCTTCTATATATGTAAAGGTTGGCATATTAGGTAATATTTCATACATATCTTCTCTATATACAAGGTTTGGCATATTATTTGATATTTCATGCATATCTTCTCAATATGAAAGGGTTTGCAGATTATTTGACATTTCATGCATATCTCTCTATATGCAATCTTAAATTACTCAAGGGTGTTAGGCGCATATCTCCTCTACATGCTGAGCTTTTAAACTACTGCAGTACCTGTGTATATCTTCTCTATATGCAATTGTTGACGTGTTATCGAATATCAAATGTGTATCTCCTTTATATGTTGAACTATTGTTAGACTTTTGCACATCTTCTCTGTGTGCACAGGTTGGTTGTACATGTATTTCAAGCTTAGATTTTGATATTGTTGCTAGCACAGGTATATGTTATTGAGTTGTACAGGTTATATAAAGTGAGTATCCTCGACCGAAGACCTCGTCGCTATTTTACTGAGGTTAGTTAGGGCCAATTGTAGTCATACTATGATTCTACACCTTGCGTGCAGATCCTGGAGTTGAGCTGCTATGAATGATGGAGACTAGCATTGAAGATGTGCTTGTGTTCTGGATATAAGCTACCACTTGTTCTTGGCAATTTAGCATTTGTACTTCCGTTCATGTGTATTCCGAACATATGTTGTATTTATTTCTCTTACCAACTTTGTAATCCAAAAATCTTATTGGCTCATGAATAGTACTTCCAATCCTTGGGATATTGTATGGAATTCATCAATTTTAATTGTTATTGATGATCTTTCACTGGGTTGTATTATTCATTGTTTGGTTTACCTAACATGCTGGGATTAGGTGCCATCACAACTAGGTAATATTTTTGGTCGTGATAAATTGGTATCAGAGCTCTAGATTCATAAGTTTTATAGATCATAAGCAAGTGTCTAGTAGAGTCTTATGGATCGGTATGATGACGTTCATACTTATCTTTGAGAGGCTACAAGGCATCTAGGAAACTTCACCTTCTTTCTTTCCTTATCATACGTCCTTGATTTATCTTGAAGCTTATACCTTCTTTTTCTTTCCATTCACTCATATATGATGTCGAGTACTCCATATCAGTTGTGAACTGATGGCTTGTGATATCGTGGATGGGGTGCGAGAGGTGTTTCTGTGTTTAGAAGGTAGGCCAATATGGAGGACTTGAGGCCAGGTTTGGACCGCAGCTTGGGCTCAGCTAATTCAGTTGTATAAGTATCTGACTTTGGACTCTTACATCTGGTGGTGTCCCTAGTGGCTGGAATGATGGCTCAGTCAGTGGCTAGATAACAATATGATTAGTATTATGTGATTGAGGACTACACTTAGATAGTATGGATGTGACGAGAAGGATTTTCTTGGTGTGCGAAGGGCTTTGGATGTTTGATTGTCATCAAGATGTGAAATCCAGTCTTAAGTTATGACTGTGTTGATGGATCTTTTAGTTGTTCTTTTGAGGAATAAAGTAGATTTATATATCTTGTTGATGAGTTTAGACTCGAAAAGATTAATTGATTGCATAATGGTTGTGACTATAGTAGGATCATAGAGGATATTAATTTGAGGCTAAGTGGGTGAGTTATCTCCCGGTGGAAAGTTCGAGGTTGTATGATTGTTATGAGTTTTCTATGAAGAGCTTTCCTTTTATTCAGTGGGATGCATATCCTACGATTAGGGTTCAGATCACTTGAGGATGTTGGCATCACTTCCACGAGGATGAGTATGTACTTGGTAGATGATTTGGAAGGTGTGAGAACTAATACTACATGAGATTACGAGGAGATTCAACCGTATGATTATGTGAGACCATGGAAGTTATTTAAGAAGAGTATTGTGAGATATCAGATAATGTGTTTTGTGGCTTCGAGCCAAGTGGATGAGTCTACTATCGACGACCAGATCACATGGTCATGTGTTATATTAGTTTTTCGGACTAAGGGATGCTTGTCGATTATTTATGACTTAGAGAGGATGACTTCGAGGATGATACAAGCAAGGAAATTGTTGGATGCAGGATGTACTATATGTTATGGGTACATGGGGATCTAGGAATGAATCAAGTTTGATATTCATTGTGGATGTAGTATGGAAGAAAAAGAAATTACTTGGTTGCTTCTTTTTGGATATTCATGTGCCGGTGGAGCATAAGTCGTTTAACGCATGTTAGCTATGCATTGGAGATTAGAGCAATGTAAATGACTCTCGAGAAGGTCTAATGGGTTTAAGATTCATATGTGGTATTTAAGAATTTCTGGATGTGTGTATGGCTATGATATGAGATTTGCATCGGATGGTACAGGTACTTGCAGTATTTATATATCATTATTTATTCTACATTACAGTATTAAGAGATGAAGAAATAACTCTGATTTTTTAGAAGGTACCTTCAGAGCGGGCATTTTGGTTGTGGTACTGTTTGGTGAATGAGAGGGAATAATATGACTAATGGATATTAGGACAACATGGTTTCATGTTCGGATGATTATGGTGTGTTTTGATTGAGGTCCATAGTATGCAGGGAAAAAGAAGTGTTAATTTTGCAAATCAGGAAGAATTAAAGAGGTTAGGTTAGATTAGCAGTGGTTTGGATCAGTGTAATAATAGAAATGATCGGTTCCTTTCGTATGATATGGCTTTACAGGTGTTTTATGGTAACACTTTTGGGTTTGGCAGTCTGCATAACTTGGTTGATTTGGATAGATTCAGCTCTGACGGCTTGGCTGTGTGTTAATGGGATTCAAAGAGTTCATGATGGTATTGACTGCAACTCGAGGTTGATGTCTTCTACGAGTATGGAAGGTTTGTTGCGTGTTATGATGCTCTTCTGCATTAAGTTAAGTGGAAGATTCCCGGTTGATAGAGTTTCTATCCTGCTTATGAGTTAGAATTGATTATGAGATTCTCGCATTTTCATATGATAACATGATAGATGCGATGCGCCGTGTGAGATTGAAATTGCATAGGAAAGGTTGCAGTTTAGTATCAAAAGGAAGGTCACGAGTTCTAGACGGCATGGGAGATTTCAGATGTTTATAAGGATTCTAGCACTATTTTGTATCACATGAGGGGGATGTATGTTACAAAAGATATATTGTGTAATGATCTGCAGATGCTTGGTACTATAGAAACCATATGGTTGGTGATTGTTGATGTTCAGGTTTGCTACTTAGTGCGGAAGATTTACGGGAGTACTTCTCATGAGGAAATTGTGTATGAGTGACGTATCAGTCATTTGAGCGGGGTTATGACCTCGACAGTATCATGTAACACACTCTCATGTGAGCGGGCCATTTTCCTCGACAAGATTATGCGATATATTTATGGGATCGGGTCGTTCACCTTGGTAGTTCTATGAAACACTCTTGTGGGATCAGACAGTTCGCCTCGGCAAAATTTTGCATAATATTTTGATATATAGTCAGCACATATATGATGTATCCTGACTCGAATTTTGATGTTTACACCTGACATTGGTCATATATATTCCATTTGAGATGGTATTCGATATTTGGGGATTTCGTAATTATTCTTTTGTTGAGGATCGTGTTATACACATATATTTGTTTTTGTTGCTTTTATTTGCTATGCTTCATACTGGTCTACTTTCATTGTTCTTTGATTATTGAACCACTAGTAAATATCGATGTTTATCCCTCACTACTACTTCTTTGAGTTTAGACTAGATTCTTACTGGGTACGGGTTGATTTATGTACTCATACTACACTTTTGCACTAATTGTGTAGGTACTGAGATATGCACATTTGGTGGTCATACAGGCACGTAGACGCACCTGCGGAGGAGACTTTGTAGTGAGCTGCATTCCATGTGGCAATCCGCAGTGCATAGGGTTCCCTTCCTTTTCATTTACTATATTATGTCTGTTTCCTATTCCAGACAGTGGTTGTAGTAGTATTGTATATTCCAGTTGATATTTACGCATTTGTGACACCAAATTTTGGGGATTTAGACTATTGTTCTTAGTTGTATTTCTATTATGATATTCGGATTTATGTTTCGATCATGGTTAGACCTTGAAGATAATGTTAATATTTTACTATAAAAAAAGGGAACACCTCCGCTTATTTATTTCATCACTTGTTTTAAAATGTGTTATAAACTATCGATCTTCATGTGTTAATTTATTATTGGCTTGCCTAACAACTGCGTTGGGCGTCATCACGGCCTATGGTGGAAATCGGGTCGTGACAGTGCCTTGGAGGTTGTATCTGCCGAACTTGTTTGATAGTTCTCTTATTTGGTTCTCCTTCCTTCTTTGGTTGTATTCGAGTTATTGCTTGTTGGGTGCATGAATTGCGTCGTATGTGGTTCTAGGTGGAATTCATACTGGCATGCCAGTCGAGCAGCTGGTACTGAGTATGATGAGGTTATTGGACTTTGGATTAGTGAAATTGAATTTGGATAAGTATGTTTGGATGAATACGTCATTAGTCAGCTTAGAATTTGGCAATGGTTCTTGTTGGGCGAGAGAAATCCACGACTTGGTGATTTGATAGGTGGTTATAACTTTCTATATGTTCTTTTATCATTAGTAGTGTTCCAAAGGTTAGGCATAAGGTTTTATTTGATATGAGGTATGTTACTGGTACCGAATTTAGTAATGAGCAACAATTGCGGTCTGAAGATATTACTATGTGTACATGCGTTATGTGGTACTTCGTGTGGTTATATATTGGGAATATAGTCAAGGCTTGATTCATATTGTTGAGGCTTATACGGTGTACATATATGAGAATCGGATCTTGTAAGGAAATCCAGATGTTGGAAATTGGTTCTAAGGTTTATAGGCTAACGTTGAGGAGAGAATCTTCAATCAGGGTTGTGCTAATGGACATATATGGATTGTGGTAGTGTGAAATCATCCATGCAAATGTATTTGATGAGTTTATGTTGTGATTGGATGACTTTGGAATGATTTTTGGAATGTTCGAGGATGAACATATATTTAAGTATGGGAGAATATAACAACCCCACTGGTCATTTTGAGTTATAGCATTTCGTTCTATGATTTGAGACTTCGAGTGGATTCATATAGTGTATCATGACTTGCGTATATGGTTGATTTTGATTTTTGAGTGGTTCGGGATTTATTTGATAGAGTATGTCCCAATTTGGAAGCTTTAAGGTGGAAAGTTAACAAAGGTTTGACTTTTGAGTAAACGACCTCGAATTGGTGATTTTATGATTCCAATAGGTTTATATGGTGATTTTGGAATTGGGCATATGTTTGGACTTGAATTTGGATCTTCCTAGAAGGTTTTGGATCTATTTGTTGAAGGTTTGCAATTGGAAGAATTGGAGAGTTCATAGGTTTGAGCGGGAGTTGGCTTCAGTATTATCGGACTCCTAATGTGGTTTTGAGATCTTGAATAGGTTCATTTAGTTGATTGGAACTTGTATTCGAAGTTTGGTAGTGATCCGAAATGTCTAAGTGCGGTTCAGACTCATTTGGCTAATTTTGAAGGTTTAAAAGTAATTAGAGAATGATTTGATCTTCGATTCTTTGTTTTGATGTTATTTGTGGTATTTTGAGCTTTTGAATAAGTTTTGATATTGTATTTGTACTTGTTGGTTTGATTGGACAGGGTCTCGAGGGGCTCGGGTGTGACCTGGGGTGGTTCTGGAACACTTTGTTACGTTGGGAACTTTTTTAGTCTCTGGTGTGTCGCACTTGCAAGACTTGGGTGAGCATGTGAAACTTTCAATAAATAGATCCAAAACCTTTTAGGAACATCTAAATTCAAGTCCAAACATACACCAAGTCCAATATCACCAAACGAACCTATTGGATTATAATCAAATCACCAATCTAAGGCCGTTTACTCAAAAATCAAACCTTTGTCAATCTTTCCAACTTAAAGCTTCCAAATTGGAACACAGTCTATCAAGTAAATCCGGAACCACTCGAAAATAAAAACCAACCATATAAGAAAGTCATGATATACTTTCTGAATCCACTCGAAGTCTCAAATCACAGAACTCAATGCTAGAACTCAAAACGACAGGCCGAGTCATTATATTCTCCTCCTCTGAAACAATTGTTCATCCTAGAACGAGTTTAGAATCATACCTAGGATATCAAAAAGATGAGTATATCTGCTTCACATATTATGCTCGGTCTCCTAAGTTGCCTCCTCAACCAGTTGACATCTCCACTGAACCTTTACCAATGCAATATCCTTCAACCCTACCTTTCGAACCTGCCTATCTTAAATGGCCACTGACTCCTCATCATAAGTCAAATCTTTTTCCAACTGCACCGAGCTAAAATCCAACACATGTCACGGACCCTAATAGTACTTCTAAAGCATAGAAATATAAAATACCGGATGGACTCCTGATAAACTGGGTGGCAAAGAAAGTCTGTGCTCCACCTCACTGGCTATATCCAAGACCTCAAATGGCCCAATATACCGAGGGCTCAACTTGCCCTTCTTTCCAAACCTCATCATGTGCTTCATAGGCGAAACTCTTAGAAGAACCCTCTTACCCTCCATGAAAGCTACATCGTGAAACTTCCCATCAACATAGGTCGTCTGCCTGGACTATGCTGTATGAAGCAGCTCCTGAATAAATTTTACCTTCTCTAAAGCATCACGAACTAGATCAGTGCCCAACAACCTAGCCTCCCAGGCTTAAACCAACCCATAGGAGAACGACATCGGCTCATATAGTGGCTCATATGGAGCTATCTCGATGCTTGACTAGTAGGTGTTGTTGTAGGCAAACTCCGCTAAAGGTAGAAATTAGTCCCATTGACCTCCAAAATTAATAGCGCATGCCTTCAACATATCCTCCAAAATCTGAAGGGTCAGCTCAGACTGCCCGTATATCTGAGGTTCAACGTAATACTCAACTCAACTTGCATGCCCAACTCACGCTGCACGGCTCTCCAAAAATTCGATGTAAACTTAGTGCCTCGATCCGAGATGATAGAAACATGTACACCATACATGCGGACAATCTCCTGGATATAGATCTTCCCGACTCGCATGGACTTTCGGTCTTTGTTAACTCTATTGCAATTTTCAGTTCTCTAGTTACTCCTGCATAAGTAATAACAGTTATGGATATGATTGAGGAGCGCTGGGAAGAATGGATTGGGGAGATGCCCTTGAAGATCACTTACTCAGCTCTGGAAGGACATGTAGATCTTGGCCAACTGCTCAGAGATGTAGGAAGTCATGACTGGAATAAAATATGCGGATTTGCTCAGTCTGTCCATGGTAACCCACAGAATATCAAATCTCCTCAAGGTCCGTGATATCCCAATCACAAAATCTATAGTAATATGCTCCCACTTCCATCTGATATATCTAGTCTCTGAAATAAACCACCCGGTCTCTGCTCCTCATACTTAACCTGCTGATAGTTCAAACACCATGCAACATACTCCACAATCTCTTTATGCATCCTTCGCCACCAATAATGTTTCTTCAAATCACGGTACATCTTTGCAGCACCCGGATGGGTAGAATACCCCGAATTATGAGTCTCATCAAGGATCAACTCTCTCAAACCATCCACACGAGGAACACAAATCCGTCCCTGACCGCAATACACCATCATCTATAATAGACACTTCCTTGGATATATTTTGCAGCACCATTTCCTTACGGACAAGCAAGTGGGGATCATCATACTGATGAGTCTTGATGCGCTCAAACAAGGACGACTCTAATACAATATAAGCAAGGACTCTGCTAGGCTCCAAAATATCCAATCACATAAACCTGTTGGCCATAGCCTGAACATCCATAGCCAAAGGCCTCCCCAACTGGAATAAAAGCAAAACTCCTCATACTCTCTGCCTTCCTACTCAAGGCGTCGGCCATCACATTGGCCTTCTTCGGATGATAAATAATGGTGATATCATAGTCCTTCAATATCTCCAGCCACATCCATTGCCTCAAGTTCAAATCCTTTTGCTTGAATAGATGTTTAAGACTCCGGTTATCCATATAAACCTTACAAGACACTCCATATAAGTAATGCCTACAAATCTTGAGTTCACGTACAATAGCTGATAATATGCACTTGGTGGTTCTTCTCCTGGGGCTTCAATTGGCGCGAAGCATAGGCAATTACCCTACTATCCTACATCAACACATACCCGATGCCAACCAGTGAAGCATCACAATAGAATATATATAAACCCGATCACAGGCAAAACCAAAATTGGGGATGTAGTCGAAGCTGTTTTTGAGCTTCTGAAAGCTCTCCTCATACTCGTCAGACCATCTGAATGGAGCACCCTTCTGAGTCAACCCTAAGAAACTCTAGATCTCTATAGTGATATAAGGTTTGGGACAACTCTGAACTGTCTCAATCTTCTTTAGATCCACCTTAATCCCCTCACTAAATAACATATGGCCCAAGAATGCCACCAAATCTAACCAACACTCGCACTTGGAAAACATAGCATATAGCTTCTTCTCCCTCAAAGTTTGGAGCATAATCCTCAAATGATGCTCATGCTCTTACCTACTACGGGAATATACCAATATATCATCAATGAACACAATAATGAAGGAATCTAGATAAGGCTGAAATACATTGTTCATCAAATGCATAAAAGCTTTTGGGGCATTGGTCCGTCCAAATGACATCACCAAGAGCTCATAATGCCCATAACGGATCCTGAAGGTCGTCTTAGGAATGTCTGAAGCCTTGATCCTCAACTGATGGTACCCATTTCTTAAGTCAATCTTCGAAAATACCCTAGCCCCTTGAAACTGATCAAATAAATCATCAATACACGGCATAGGGCACTTGTTCTTGATGGTAACCTTATTCAATTGCCTGTAGTCAATGCACATTCTCATGGAACCGTCTTTATTCTTCACAAATAGGACGGAAGCACCCCAAGGTGACTAACTCAGTCTGATGAAACCTTTATCTAGAAATTCCTACAACTATTCCTTCAACTCTGCTGGAGTCGTGCGATACGGTAAACTAGAAATAGGCTGAGTGTCCGGTGCAAAATCAATACCGAAATCAATATCCCTATCGAGTATCATGCCCGTAGGTCTGCGAGGAACACATATGAAAACTACCTCACCACGGGGACTGAATCAACTGTGGGTGTATTTTCACTCATATCTCTAACAAAGGCTATGTACGTTAAGCACCGCTTCTCAACCATCCAGCAGGCCTTCAAAAAAGACACCACCCTACTAGGAATATAACCCAAGTAACCTCTCCATTCAAACCTTGGCAACCACGACATAGCTAATGTCACGTTCTTAGTGTGACAATCAAGAATAACATGGTACAGAGATACCCAATTCATACCTAAAATTACATCAAAATCCTCCATAGTAAGCAACAAAAGGTCAACCCTAGTCTCGTAGCCCCCAATAGTGACTAAACAAGAACAATAAACATGGTCCACCATAATAAAATCCCTAATGGGTATAGACACATAAACAGGAGTATCAAGAGAATCACGAGACATATCCAAATATGAAGCAAAATAGGATGACAGATATGAAAAGGTAGATCCCGAATCAAATAATACTAATATACCTCTATCAACGACTAGAACGATACATGTAATAATTACATCTGATGCAACTGCCTTAGTCCTACAAGGGAAAACATAACAACGATACTGGCCTCCCTCTCTATGATGACCTCTACTTGTCTGTCCCCCACCTCTAGTTGGTTGTGCAGGTGGAGTAACAACTAGAGCGAGAACCATAGCCTGAGTACCCAAGTGAGCTCCACCCATCCGAAGTCCGGGACAATCTCTCACTATGTATCTAGTAACACCACACTCAAAACAACCTTTTTACGGGTATGGTTGTTGGTACTAAGTCTACCATGGACGACTGGAATAACCATTGTAGGAACTCCATTCAAAAGGTGCACAAAAAGATAGATGTTCGGTATGAGTGCTCTGAAATTCATGGCTAGCTAGAGCACTACGGGAAACCTGAAGTGCAGACTGAACTGGTCGACTGAGATGACCTCTGCCATGATGGACCTTGCCCTAAAGTAGGAGCCACTAAATCCTCCAAAACCACAAGGCTTCTTATTCTCCCTCTCTTGCTTGCGGATATACTCTAACCTCCTAGCAATCTCCATAACTTGATAAAATGTAGTCTCCACCTCTATCTCTCGTGTCATCCTAAATCTGAGGTTGTATGAGAGTCCCTCAATAAATATACAGACTCTCTCTCTCTCTCTCTCTCTCTCTCTCTCTCTCTCTCTCTCTCTCTCTCTCTCTCTCTCTCTCTCTAAATATATATCGGTGGAATCCAAGGAAGGTGCATGACGAGATAACTCTGTAAACCTCATAGCATACTCGGACATTGTCATACTTCCCTGGTGCAAACACTCAAACTCGCTGCGCAACTCATCCCTACGGGTCTGTGGAATAAATGCTCTCAAGAAAACATCAGAGATCTGGGACCATTTAAGTGGTGCTGAGGCAGTTGGCCTACTCGCTTCATAAATCTACCAACATCTATTTTCCGGTCCCGTCAAATGAAAAGCAGTAAGTTCGACCCCGCTCGACTCCACCAAATACATATGCAAAATGCAATGACACTGATCCAAGAATCCGTATACATCCTCAGAAGCCCCCCACTGAACTAGGGAGGATGAAATTTCTAAAACCTCTCCATACTCTTCTTCCTCTCAGCGACACAACAGCCCTACCTCAGGCTGAACTACAACTACAAGTTGCACCGCCACAACGCCTATTGTCTGATAAATATGAGCTAGCTGCTCTGGTGTGCGAGCGACGGGAGTCTGAGCTCATCCACAAGCCTATGATGTAGGGGTGCAACCGGGATCAACCCTGCATAGGTCAAAGTCCCAAACATACTCATGAAATTTGCCAAGGTCTCTAGGAGTCCCAGTGTAGCAATTGGCTGCTCAGGTGCACGCTCAACATGCTAAGGCTCCAAATCCTCAACTAAAGCTACTGGAGGCTCCATAGCAGATGCTCTAACAGGTTCTCTACCTGTGGCACATCAGTATCTACCTCGGCCCCAGCCTCTTGCGGCTCTAGTAGGGGTGCTGGTGCCTGCATAGCAGATCCGACAGAATATGTCATTACCATATTTTAAAGAATAAAAGACTAAAGATTCAAACTTCGGAATAACAAATCAACACGATAAAAGATGAAAGAAGGTGATGTTTCCTAACAGTTCAGTAGCCTCTCGAAGATAAGCACAGACGTCTCCGTACTGATCCGTAAGACTCTACTAAACTTGCTCATGCCTCGTAGAACCTACGATCCTAGAGCTCTGATACCAACTTTTTCACGACCCAAATTCCACCAAAGGGGTCTTGATGAAACTTAATCTCTAAAACTAGGTAAGCCTATTACTTAACAACAATAAATCAATAAAATATGATATAATAAGACAGAGTTTAATATAAAAGCGGAAATAGAATTAAAATAATATTGTCTCCCCGAAACTAGGAAGTAAAGAGTCATGAGCTCTAGCTGAACACATAAGAAATATTCAAAGTACAATATTGTTCGAATGTAAAATTAATAGTATTAACATAACGGATGAGACTCTAAGGAACTGCAACAACATGTGGCTCTACCTTGAATCCTCACGACCGATGCAAGCTCTCACTTTCAAGATCTGCTACCTCCAACACCTAGATCTGGATAAAAATGTGTAAAAGTGTAGTATGATTATACCACAATCGGTACCTAGTAATTATTGAGACTAACCTCGATGAAATAATGATGAGTTTCAAGCCATATGATACTCACTAGTCAAATAACATGTGCAACATATCAATAATTGGTAACATAATATGTAATAGAAAATAATAGCAACAATCTCATTAGAACATGTAATAACAAATCAACGTAGAAGAGTCCAACTTTTACAATAAATCATCAAATAGAAGTGGTGCCATATGATAGCATGGAAACTTTAACTAACAACTCATTAAAAATACAAGACGGAGTTTTTAAGAAATATGCATATGATCAAATATCAACCCCATTTCAACACATAAACAACGTCAATAGAAACATCCCCAAATTATCACATAACCTCATCAACAATGCCCCTCCCCCCTACTTCTCCACATGGGCAAATAACAATATGTCACCACCTTTATTTCGTCACGTGGGCAACCCAAGAAAATGCTACCCTTATTTTGCCCCACACGCAAAACAATGATCACAATCACATGACAATGACCTTGTGCCAACACCCAATCAATCCACTCAACATTTCCACGTGTGCCATAATTATAAGAAAACAATAATGCCAAATTTCATCAAATGTATATGCCCATAATTTATCAATAAAGTGCACAAGGACATAAAAATAGTAAAATGTGGATGGGTGTTTAAGAAATAAAGCATTACTACAACTAAAACAATTATAGTGATCATATTCACGAAGCCACAAAGTGACTAAGCATGTTACAAACAAAATATATCCTCAAATTAAAGGATACTAATAGCCTAAGGTCTAATCCGGTCATAAGTCGTACATAGCACCCGTGTACACGCTCGTCAACTCGTGTACACATTGCTTTTCACATAACAAGAATTAACAATTAAGGCCAAATCCTAAGGGATATTCCCCCACACAAGTTAGGCAAGATATTTACCTCAAACAAGCTAAATTAATACTCTAAAAAGCCATTGCCTCTCGAATCGGCCGCTGAACAGGTTAAATCTATCCAAAAAAACTCAAATAACATCAAACAAGCTATAGAAATCAATTCCAAGGAATAAAGCTCCGATTTTTATAAAATATAAAAAAGTCAGCAAAGAAGTCAACCTGGGCCTACCTCCCAGAACCTGACAAAAGTCACAAATCCCGATCACCCATTTCAACACGAGTCCAAATATGTAAGTTTCATCCAAATCCGACTTCAAATCGAGATTCAAGTTCTAAATAATCACTGTCCAAAATTTACTCACAAAACCCCATTTTTTCCCTTAGGTTTCATCAACCAAAAGCCAAAATCAAAGATAGAATCATGGAATAAAATTACATCCGGGTCAGATAATTATCCCAATCCAAGTGGTGAAAATCACCTCAACAATCGCCCCAGTCCGAGCTCCCAATCTCAAAATATGATAAATTAAGTCAAACCATCGATTAAAATACTCTGCCCAGCAATTTCTGCTTTCGTGGACCATCCTATTGCATCTGCGATAATGCTTCTAAGAGCCTACGCTGGGCATCTATGAAGTTCACTGACTCCCGACCGTCCACTTTTACGAAGCTATTCTCGCTTTTGCGGCCAAACTAGCGTACTTGAGCCCAAAGTTCCGCACCAACTGACTCTATTGCCACTACAAAAAAAATTGGAATTAGCTACGAACGCCGTCGCTAATCTGTCACTAAATCGCCCGTAGCTAGCAGAATTTCTTGATAATATGTCGCTAATCCGTCGCTAAATGAGATTAGGGACAGATTTTTCTGTTTAGCTATAGAATTTATCCGTCGCTAAAACCTGATTATTTAGTAGTGTGACTTTAGCTTCCTTTGCATCTGCGACCCCCTTGTCCGCATCTACGAACTCACACCTGCAGACAAAACTTCATAGGTGCAAAAACACCAGTAACAGAACTACCAAACAAGATCAAAATGATCTGAAGCTCACCTGAGGCCCACAGACCCCGTCCAATCATACTAACCAGTCCCAGAATATAACGCGGACCTATTCGAGGTCTTTAATAATACAAAGTAACATCAAAACTATAAATCATACCTCAATTCAAGATTAATGAACTAATCAACTTCTAACTTTCAAGAGTCATGTCAAACCATGTCTAACCAATTCGGGATGGAGTCAAAATTTTCACACAAGTCTGAAATGAAATAACAAACCTATTCCAACTACCGGAACAACAATTTGAACCTGATAGTCTCAAAGTCATCTCCCCGTCAAATCTATGAACATCTGAAGCTTCAAATTTCCAACTTCCGCCAAAAAGAATCAAATCAACCTAGGAACATCTAAATCCAAATCCGGACATATGCTTAAGACTAATATTACCATACGAACCTATTGAAACCATCAAAATATCATTCCGGAATCGTCTATATAAAATTCAAACCCCGATCAACTCTTATAACTTAAGCTTCCAACCATGGAACTAAGTATTCCAATTTATATCATAACCTTTCCGAAATCAAACTAACCATCTTCGCAAGTCACTATATAACAAATAAGTACATGGAAAATATCAAATAGGAAAATGGGGCTCAAATACACAAAATAATAGGTAAGGTCGTTACAAGTTATCCCCCACCTTCTCACAGTCGTTTCCACATCTACAAGAATGTCACCATAGCAACTTACCCTATTCTTTTGAAATCCCTACACAAGCTTTAGTATCTTCAAGTTCTCAATTATATTCATAGATGAGAACTTGTGCAAACTTTTCGGTTGTGCATTTATTGCCCATAGTTAATCACCTTCCTCATCATAACCTAAGTCCACACCCTATCCCTATGACGCCAGTGATATACCATCCCAAATAAGTTTCCACTACTATTATAATTAATAATCTATTGTAATTACCCTCCTTGTCAGCGTCATCATATACCACGACGCTCCTCAACAAAATCCAAATCAACACTACTCACATCCACCATCCAGATGATCCAATACCATGCACCACCGTCACAGTACCCCATGGGCCTCTGCATGCCTCCTCACAAACTACAACCACCTCTACCAGTATTCTTCAGGAACTACCAGTATCGTAAAAACTATTACCCCAGACTTTATGAAATTTACCTATCCTACTACAATATGCAATGATACTTCACGACAATAACAGCATGCTCATGACCCTCATCCAATATGATATGCCGGACATTCTACAACAGGACTAAGTCTTGTAGATCTTTTATCGATAGAACTTCATTCCTAGCTCACACAAGCTCAGAAATAGATTGCTCAACACCAAAATTAGAATTGGTTACACAACAATATCCAAAATATTGTCCTTGCTACAATGACCTTCCTCTACCACCACAACCAATGGAGGCTCATCAACCATCACTACCTCGGGAGGATCAACTATTCCTACCACCTTCATCCCCCCCTCCCTCATTTACGTTGTTGCCGCCCATACCACCGATGGAGGAACCAACACCAAACATGCCAAAGAATGTCATGGAGACATTTGAATATGAAAAATTCCCTAACTATCTCTATGCAAGAAAGTATAAAAAAAGGTACATGATTCTGATAGTGCCAACTTTGGATAAACCCTCCTCCAATATCCTGCTCCACCCCCTCTTTGTGGAGCAGAGGTATGTGCTCCGCATGGTCCTAATACTAGTTTTGTCCAAGATACAAGAGGCATTTCTCAATCAACATCACTTTACTACGCTACTTGAAAATGTCACTAGCTCCAGGAGAAAGCTCATCCAGCCAATCCCTAGATCCATGAAGATAATGCCTTGGAATTGCCGTGAGGCAAATGAGCCAGAATTTTGGTGTACCTTGCATTTTCTACTTGAGTGGAACAAATCCACAGTTCTTTGTCTCACTGAGACCAAGATATAAGACCATGTTTCGCTGGTAGATTCTTTCAACTTTACTGATCGCATCCAAGTTGCTGCTCGAGGTTTCAATAGAATTATATTATTGGCATGCTTACGAGCAGACCATTGACCCATTTGCTATTACTGTTTAAGATATTCATGCCTTGATTCAGGTATCCTCGTCCTCTATTACTCCGCTTATTTTGTCAATTAGCTAGCACTTCATATCAATGTCATCATACTATTGCAAAACCTTGAGCAATTTGCATATCATCATCGTTCTGCTTGGTTGTTGTGTGGCAATTTTAATGAAATTACTAACATTGCAGATAAATATTTTAGGTAATTCCATTAATCTTACACGTTCCACAACCATTAATACATGTTTCAATAACATTAACATAATAGACATATAGGGTTCACTGGCCCAAGCTTTACGTGGACTAGTAATCGAACTGCTACGAGTATTAATTCTAGAATGCTTAGACAAATTTTATGCAAATGCTGCATGAATGAACCTATTCCCTAAATCTGGTGTGCTTCATCTCCCTCATATCCACTCCGATCATTGTCCACTCCTCTTAAATCTCAGTAGATCTACTACACGCCCTCTACCATTTTTTAGGTTTAAATCTATGTGTCTTAATCATCAAAATTACACCTTTGTTGTTGCGACCACCTGTCCTATAATCCTGATTATACTACTCTGAAAAACTTTACCACCCATGCTTAGCACAGGAACAAATATACTTTTGAAAATATGTACTACAAGAAGAAAATTACCCTTTCCCATCTTAATGGCTTAGAAAATATATACTTTTGAAAATATGTACTACAAGAAGAAAATTACCCTTTCCCATCTTAATGGATTAGAAAATATATGCGCTAGCGCAAAAAAATAGCTTCCACTACAACCTATAAAATAGGCTTTTCACTGAACTTTAGTCCATTCTTAAGAATGAGAAAATTTTTCGAAAACATAAGTCCTAAATGTAATAGCTTAAGGACAACGGTTCCAATACTGCCTTTTTTCATCTTTCTACCACTCAACGCCATCAACATAGCCATATCTTAGGAACCAATGGCACAGTTGGGAATCAAACATTTGAGCCATCCCTTATCCAGTCCACAATACTCAACCATTTTGTGAATATTACACTACCCAGCTATCTACTGCACTGATTCACCTGTTATCCCACATGTGCATTCCCACTTTACTAATAGTAAACAAAAACTAACTTGTCCCCTTACACATTCATAAATTTATGCGGTAGTTATATCAAATAAACCACTTAAAGTCCCTAGACCTGATGGTATTCACTCTATCTTCTTTCAAAAGTTCTGGCATCTAACCGAGCACGAAGTGATTGCCACTTATATGAAACCCTTCATAACTAATGCAACATTACCTAATATTAATAAACCTTTCCTGATTCTTATTACAATAGTATAAAATCACCTCAATATCTCACAATACCGACCCATTGTTCTCTATAACACCATCTATAAAATTATCACTAAAATCATAGTACTCGTACACGCCCCCTCCCCCTACCCTAATTAGCCCAACCAATGTAGCCTTATCACCGGTCGATGGGCTATGAATTATACCATTATTGTACGATGATGTTTTAACTTCAATACCACACAAGAGGGGGTGATTTGTGTGGTATCTAATTTTTTGCGTGCACAGATTATAGAATGATCCGGTTCTTCTATGTGTTCCTTATACTACTGTTGCGGAATAATAAATATAGAAATTAAAGAACATAAGTATTTTACGTGGAAAATACCTGGCTCAAAGGTGAAAAAACCACGACCTACTTCCTAATAGGATTTTCTCAAACTCTCCACTAAATCACTGAACCAAAAACTGCATTTACAAAATACTTTTGTAAACCTAAGATTAACTCTAATCCCGTTGTGGCAACCATCCTCTAACTGCTTCGACAACTTCAAGTTAACTCTAACTTGAATACTCTGAGTTCCTATTACAATTGCCTCTAGATAAAGCTGAAAGGTACAATATGAAAACACCTACTACAATTGAACTATGATAAAAGACAAACACTTGGAACTGGTTCTTCTATCTGGTTCATGTAGCTTCAAGTTCGCATACTTGAATCACACACGAACTGCTTGCAAAATCCTTTCTATTTTGCTCTCAATTCACGTTTAGCTTGTGCTTTTGTGTGTCACCTGTAGAATGAGAACTTCCTACGATTTATAGAGTTAGTAGAGTAGAAAATAACTAGAGTTCTAAAGCTACTCTTCCTTGGTGGAAGAGTTCTAGTTGATCTCAACCTCTATCTCCTCCCTTATCTTGGATAGTGTTCTCTTTGATTAAGGAGTCTTTCTCCTTATTAATTATGCAACCCTTTTCGATTAGGAGATATTAATTAGACGAGTCCTTCTTCTTATCAATTATGCAACCCTTTTCGATCAGGAGATATTAATTAGACCAAGTTAATCTTATCTCCTTCACGTGCATCCCACAGGTTCGAATCTGCCCGTGTCTATGCACACAAGGGATGGACCTGGTTCATGCCTAAGCTTCCTTTGTCAATCTTCAAAACTAACCTTCACTTGGGCCAACAAATTCCCCCTTTTTGACGATGACACACTTTGTATTTTTTATAAGCTTAGGCCCTGTTTCAACATAGCCCAACATCAACACAATGTTATAACGATTTTCACTTACCATCAAGGACAAGGTTCATTAGGTTATAAACATCACTGTTCAAAGTGTAAAGCTCAACCTTTTTCCCCTTTTGGCATCATCGAAATGTTGCATAATGAATGTGAGATAACAAGATTTTAAAACTTACTCATGGCCACTGGGGCTACTTCAAATGCAATCATAGATTAATCATTATAGATCAAGCTAAGAATTTAACCATCAAAGAAATATAAACAAACAGTTAGAGCAAAAGACAGTGAATTTCATTGATGATTGGTAAGATTCTACCACGAAGCATAAGAAGAAATAAAAACACTGAAAACATGAGCAAAAGAACCAAAAAAACCCCGAACTGGGTCACTGGTTAATCTATACTAGGCTAGGAGGCTTAAGGCTGGGAAGAATTAGGTGCTTGGTTTTTGGCTTGGAGGAGTTTCAGCATATCCTTAAGAATACCATCATTCTTCTCCTTTTCTCTTGCCAGCTCAGTTCTGAGAGCATCTCTCTCAGTTTCCACCTCTGCCAACCTCTTCTTCAGCCTCTCAATCTCAGCATCCTTAGCCCTACTTTCTTGCACCTAGGCTCGCACCTTGCTAATTCACTGGTACCTTCTTAGATGAACCAGGTTTTTTAGGAGTGACATGGACTTCATAGTCACAAGCAGGCAGCGTATTTGCCCAAAAATGATCCTTGCTTGTACCAATCTCCCTTTCTTCTTTGGATTATAACTTTTAGTCACTCTCTTCAGTAGGTCTGTGAGGGTTTCCTGTTCAAATGAAACAGTTGCATCTATATTTTTTCCAAGTTGAACCAACCCTTCAGCGGCTTCGCCAGACCCACTTCCCCCTGTTTTCTTTACACTCTCCGCTATTCCAGCATATTTTTCTCCCCAAACAACCATTGCACTTGTGTCTTTGGTTAAACTCACATGAGTGGGTGAAGAATCAACCACTCTTTTACCCTTTCCCTTCACAGCACTTCGAACACCCTTGCTCTCTTTTTCTTTTTATTTTTTATTTTTACCACCAATTCCTCCAGACTCTGCAGTTTCAACACCTGCTTTAGACCCTACTAGTGCAAACATATTCTCCAAATTTGTTCTTTCCCCGCAAAAACCTTGCGAGCAAGCATCATTACTCTTTTCTTAGAGGTTGGGGTGGTGGAAGGGATGATAGTGGGTGTGGAAGTCTTATCAAACTGAATTTCAGTTTTGAAAAGACTTTGGAGTGTATCCCTAGAATCTAGGTACTTCAATTCAGTTGGGACTCTTTTGAACAGAACCGATTCACTTGTAACAGATAAGTCCAAAAGGAGTTTGGAATTAAGTGGGACTCTGCTCATGATCCAAATATTATTATTTCAAATTATGCATAGTGTATAAAACATATCGTGTTATCTTGATGAACTAGGTTCTTCACTGATAATTCTCTTGTGTAAGTCTAAATTTGCCAAAATAGAGCAAATATCATTAGAGATTAATGAGTCATTTTAACACATGGCACAAGAGTATACTATTGAAAGTATGAGTCTGAGCAAAAATTAATCTAATTATATACTCCCTCCGTTCCAATTTATGTGAACCTGTTTGACTGGGCATAGAGTTTAATATTTAGGGAAAGACTTTGGCCATGTCACTTAAATCTGTAGCAAGTGACAAAAATACCCTTAAAGGCCCATTGATTACCTTTTACATGGAAAACACAGTAAAAAGAAATAAGCAGCACCAACGTGTCCCATTTCTTCTTACAAATTAATTGAGGTGTCCATTTCCCCATACTTTACTCATATATCAGCTTTAAGCTTTAGTTCTAAAGTCATAAATTAGTCTACTTTTTTTCCTTCTCTTACATTTATTCTTACACATGTGCACAACTTTTTAAACATTGACTTTTCAACTTAATAAAACATTCATAAATTGATGTGATTTTTAAATTAATTGGGTCCAGATCAGTTTTTTAAAGAAATGATAGTAAGGGAAATATAGGAATCCTAAAGTTAATGTGCTTCCCAATTTAGAAAGGGTTCATTCATTTTGGAACAGACTAAAAAGAAAATAAATTCACATAAACTGGAACGGGGGGAGTACACATTTTCAGATTTTCTAACCAAAACCAACATTTTTTTTTCGTTGTGAATTCTGAACTGGTCCTGTTAGGTGATCTTAATCATCCCTAATTTTAACATGTTCCTTTTAAAGTGATATCTACTTAGGGCTTTTGTGAAGATGTCAGCTATTAGCTTGTCACTAGCACAAAATTCCATAGTGATCAACCTTTTTTCATAGTTATCCCTCAAAAAGTGATGCCTAACATCTATATGCTTAGTTATGTTGTGATGAACCAGGTTCTTGGTCATACTAATAACACTAGTGTTATCACAAAATATGGGGATACAACCAACATCAATTCCAAAGTCCATTAATTGTTGTTTGATCCATAATTTGCGTTCGCGACATTGCCTTCGCGTTCGCGAAGAGCAAAGTTTTGACAACAAAAAAATATGCTTCGCGAACGCGAGGCATTAACCGCATTCGCGAAGGGTAAAAATCCGAGAAATAGAACTTAAGTTCTAGAAAATGGGATTCGTCCCATTTCCAACCCTTTTTTATTTTTTGAGCTAGAGCTTTGAAGTCAAGGTAAAATCCCAAGGGATTAAGCTAGGATCACGTTCAGGGGTATAGAACCAACAACATCAACATACTCAAAGACAGCATCAAGGTAAAATCCCAAGGGATTAAGCTAGGATTACTACCTTTTGGATACCAAAGACAAAGATCAGTGGTGCTTTTTTGATATCTCAAAATTCTCTTGACAACCGTCAAGTGAGACTCCTTCGGATTTGCTTGAAATCTTGCACAAAGGCCTACACTGAAAACAATGTCAGATCGACTAGCAGTGAGATACAACAATGAGTCAATCATTCCCCTATACAACTTCTGATCGACAGATGAACCAGGTTCATCTATATCCAACTTTGTAGCTGTTGCAATAGGAGTGTCAATTTCTTTAGAGTTTTCCATTTTAAACCTTTTAAGCAACTCTTTTACATAGTTCTGCTGGTGGATCTTAGTTCCATTTGAACTTTGTTTAATTTGTAAGCCTAAAAAAAAATTAAGCTCACTCATCATGCTCATTTCAAATTCACTCCCCATTAGTTTAGCAAATTCTTTACTTAACTTATCAATAGTTGCTCCAAAGATTCTATCATCAACATATATCTGAACTACTAAGAGATCTTTACCCTTTTCTTTCAAGAATAAAGTATTGTCAATTTTACCTCTCTTGTAGTCATGCTCAAGAAAAAGCTTTGATAATCTTTCATACCATACTCGTGGCGTCTGCTTGATCCCATAAAGTGCTTTGTCAAGTTTATACACATGATCATGACTCTCCTTGCTTTCAAACCCTAGAGGTTGCTTGACAAACACTTCTTCCTTTAGATAACCATTGAGGAAGGCACACTTGACATCCATCTGGTGGAGGGTGAATTCCATATAAGCAGCAATGGCTATGAGGAGTCCTATTGCTTCCAACCTAGCAACTGGAGCAAAGGTTTCATCATAGTCTATGCCCTCCTCTTGGCTATATCCTTGAACCACCAATCTTGCTTTGTTCCTTGTAACAATTCCATCTTCATCAAGTTTGTTTCTGAAGATCCATTTTGTGCCAATTACTGATCTGTCCAAGGGTCTTAGCACCAGATGCCAAACTTGACTCCTTTCAAATTGGTTGAGTTCATCTTCCATTACATTTACCCAGTCTGCATCCTGCAAAGCCTCAACAATATTTTTAGGTTCAATAAGAGATAAGAAAGCATAAAAAGCACAAATATTCTTTAGTGAAGATCTGGTTTTGATTCCAGAGATTGGATCAGTAATTATGTTCTCAATGGGATAAGATTTTTGATACTTGTAAGGTTTCACAATCAACTGGTTTTCCCTTAATGTTCCTTCAATGCTTTGTTGTTGTGGAACAGGTTCATGGAAAAGTTATCTTGAGGTTTGAGAATCATTTCCTCTTTGTTCTATTCCCCCTGTCAGGTTGCCCTGGGTAGAAGAACCTGTTCCATTGTTCCATCATATGTTCCTTCTTCATGTGCAGCTTCAGTCTGGGCTGTGGTTTCATTTAAGTTTCTTACCAGCCCAATTGCTTCATCATCATGTTCCTGTCTCTCAGAAAGAATGTTAGTTTCATCAAAAATCACATGAACACTTTCGTCAACACACATAGTTCTTTTGTTATAGACTTTATACTCTTTACTATGTGAAGAATATCCCAAGAATACTCCCTCATCACTTCTAGGATCAAACTTGTCTAGGGAGTCTTTACCATTATTGTGCACAAAGCACTTACATCCAAATGCCCTAAGATGGGATATATTTGGTTTTCTCCCTTTAAGTAACTCATATGGAGTCTTCTCTACAAGAGGTCTAGTCATGCACCTATTTATGATGTAGCATGGAGTATTTACAGCTTCTGCCCAGAAGCTATGAGGCAGTTTACTAGAAAGAAGCATAGCCCTAGCCATATATTCAAATGTCATATTCTTTCTTTCAACTACTCCATTTTGTTGTGGAGTCCTATGAGCAGAAAAATTATGATCTATGCCATGCTCATCACAAAATTCAGCAAATTTAGCATTTTCAAATTCAGTGCCATGATCATACCTAATTGATGTAAGTTGATTACCTAGTTGTTTCTGAGTTTTTCTAACAAAAGAAGTGAACATGTCAAATGCTTCATCTTTATATGTTAAAAACAATGTCCAAGTAAACCTAGAGTAATCATCAATAAGCACCATTACATATCTTTTACCACCTCTGCTTAATATTCTTATTGGACCACAGAGATCTATATGGACCAGTTTCATCGTTCTGGTGGTCCTTACTACTTTCTTGCATTTAAAGGAGGATCTTACCTGCTTCCCTTTTGCACAAGCCTCACAAACTTTGCCTTCCTTGAACTTGATGTTAGTCTGTCCTATCACCAAGTCCTTGGAGACTAATTTGTTGAGTTGACTAAAACTTGCATGTCCAAGTCTCTTGTGCCAAATGAGGGGATCATTGTCCAACAGACTTAAGCAAGTGAGTTCATTTTCTGGCAGTGTGGACAGATCTATAATATATATATTGTTCATTCTTTTTCCCTGTAAAACAATCTTGTCAGTGGTAAGATTAATCACAAAGCATTTAGTTGATGTGAATGCTACCAAGTTACCTCTATCACACAGTTGTGATACACTAATTCGACTGCATTTCAGGCCATTTATCAAATAGACATTCTCAATCGATTGAGAGTTAGTCTTACCTACCTTACCAACCCTAATGATCTCACATTTCTTCCAATTTCCAAAGGAGACATTACCTCCTTTGAGGTCCTCAAGTGAAAAGAACTGGTTCTTGCTTCCTGTCATGTGCTTTGAGCAGCCACTATCCATGTATTATATTTGGTTGCTCCCCTTCACTTGGACTTGCAAAAGAAAATCAGGGGTTAGTCTTAGGAATCCAAACTACTTTGGATCCCTTTCTATAGGCAAAAGGATAAATCAAATTCTAGTTAGCCTAACCTGGCAGCCTATTTTTCCCCTGAACAAACTTTTTATTCTTTTGACTAGCCTTTTCTTTTGCAGTGCATTCACTTTTATAGTGACCAGTCTTACCACAGTGTGTGAAAATTTTGTTCTTAGGAAGTGTGAGATACTTGCTTTTGGGATCCCATTTAGGTGGCAGATTCCCAAAGACAATTCCTTTTCTATTGCTACTGCGATGTTCCTGTAGCCATGACAGTGCATCGGGGGACCTGTTCTATTTACAAGTTCTGTCTAGTTCATGCTTGACCTTGCCTAGATCCTTTGTCAAAATTCTTACCTGCTCATTCTTCTTATACAACTCATCTTTTAGTTTACCTACATTTTCTTCTAGAGTGAGTTGTGTGCAATCAGTATTTTCACTTATAGTCTCACTAACTCTAAGTTCTAGGTTCTTACACTTTACTTTTAAAATCACAGATTCCTTAGATAACTGTTTCTTTTCATTGTTTATATCCTTAGATTCATCAATGAAATCTAGAAGTAACTCAGATAACCTTTCTTTAGACAAAAATTTAGTCTTGTCTTTTAGATGGATTATACTTACTTCAGATTCCTCATCGGATTCTCCAATTGCCATAAGTGCTTGTTCATCTTCATCTTCATCATCTGAGTCCTCATCTGAGCTTTCTCCCCAAGCAGCAACCATAGCCTTTGTTGATCCTTTGTTCTTCTTGGGATGAACATGTTCCTTCTTTATGTTTCTTCGTTAAGTTCTTTCCTTCTTCCATTTAATTTCCTATTGAGGGCAGTTTTTGATGTGGTGATCAGTCTTCCCATACTTGTAGCAGCCCTCTTTGGTTTGTTTTTTAGGAACCCTTAGTTTGTTGTATCCTCCACTTCTTAAAGAACCCTTTCCTCTCATTAGGTACTTCTTGAAGTCCTTTGTGATCATAGCCATTTCATCTTCCTCTACATTAGAACCTTCAGTGATTCTGAGTGCCAGGATCTTTTCCTTCTTGGGTACATCCATCTTCATGGTTTGCCTTTTAAGTTCATAAGCATTGAGATTTCCAATTAGCTCGTCTAAATTAAGAGTGGCAATGTTCTTTGATTCCTGAATAGTAGTGATTTTGCTCTCCCATGAGACTGGCAGAACCCTTTTAAATATCTTCTCAACTTTGTCTTCTTCAAGAATAACCCTTCCAAGAGACTTAAGTTCATTTGTTAGTGTGGTGAACCTTGTATACATATCTTGGATGGTTTCCCCTTCCTTCATAGTGAAATTCTCATATTGAGAATATAGTAAAGTTTCTCTGGACCTCTTCACCTAAGGTATTCCTTCATGAGCCACTTGCAAAGTGTCCCAAATTTCCTTAGCAGTAGTACAACTTTGAATTCTGCTGTACTTGTCCGGACCAAGTCCACACACAAGCCATTTCTTGGCTTTAGCATTCTTCTCCCATTTCCTCAAGTCGTCAGCAGTGCAGTCAGCTCTTGTTTTAGACACCTCTTCTCCTTCGGCCTTTATCTTCATGGTAGCTAGTGGACCATCTATGACAATGTCTCATAGCTCATAGTCTTCTCTTATGATGTGGTCTGTCATCCTGTTTTTCCACCAAGAGTAATATTGGCCGTTGAAGAGTGGTGGCCTAGCAGTGGATTACCCTTCCCAGTTTCCAGGTGGTGCACTCATCTTGATCTTCTCCTAAGGTGTTAGCCTCTTTAAGGATAACGTGCTCTGATACCAATTGTTGTTTTAACTTCAATACCACACAAGAGGGGGGCGGGAGTGATTTGTATGGTGTCTAATTTTTCGCATGCACAGATTATAGAAGGATATGGTTCTTCTATGTGTCTCTTATACTACTGTTGCGGAATAATAAATGCAGAAATTAAAGAGCACAAGTATTTTATGTGGAAAACACCTGGCTCAAAAGGTGAAAAAACCACGACCACCTTCCTAGTAGGATTTTCCCAAACTCTCCACTAAATCACTGAGCCAAAAACTGCATTTACAAAATACTTTTGTAAACCTAGGATTAACTCTAATCCCGTTGTGGCAACCAGCCTCTAACTGCTGCGACAACTTCAAGTTAACTCTAACTTGAATACTCAGAGTACCTATTACAATTGCCTCTAGATAAAGCTGAAAGGTACAATATGAAAACACATACTACAATTGAACTAGAATAAAAGACAGACACTTGGAACTGGTTCTTCTATCTGGTTCATGTAGCTTCAGGTTCGCACACTTGAATCACACACGAACTGCTTGCAAAATCCTTGTAATTTTGCTCTCAATTCATGATTAACTTCTGCTTTTGTGCGTCACCTGTAGAATGAGAACTTATTGCGATTTATAGAGTTAGTAGAGTAGAAAACAACTAGAGTTCTAATGCTACTCTTCCTTGGTGGAAGAGTTCTAGTTGATCTCAACCTCTAACTCCTCCCTTATCTTGGATAGTGTTCTCTTTGATAAAGAAGTCCTTATCTTTATCAATTATGCAACCCTTTTCTATTAGGTGATATTAATTAGACGAGTCCTTCTCCTTATTAATTATGCAACCCTTTTCGATTAGGAGATATTAATTAGATCAAGTTAATCTTATCTCCTTCACGTGCATCCCACATGTTCGAATCTGCCTGTGTCTATGCACACAAGGGATGGACCTGGTTCATGCCCGAGCTTCCTTTATCAATCTTCAAAACTAACCTTCACTTGGGCCAACATACAAGAAGTCCTACACTTATCCCGAAGAACCAAATACCGGCTTGAAAAAATAATGCTTAAGATCGACCTTGAAAAAATATTCGACCGGTTAGAATGGTCCTTCATTCGATACTTCCTCCAAAAATTAAACTATTTGTCCTATATTATACAATCTATCTTGTCCTTCATTACGACCTCTTCCATTTTTATTTTGGTCAATGGCAAACCCACCACCTGCTTCTAGCCAAGTCCTGGCATTTGACAAGCTGACCTATTTCCTCTTATCTCTTCATCATCTGTATGGAGATATTATCTCAACTAATCAAGGATGTTGTTCATATAAAATAATATACACTCATTAAACTATCTTGTGCAGGACCTTCTCTCTCACATTTACTCTTTGCTGACAGCCTCGTTCTAGTCCCTAAAGCAGACACTTATAATGTACATTCCATCCTCCATATATCCAATCATATTAGTGCTGATGAAACCTTTACCTAGCAATTCCTACAACTCTTTCTTCAACTATGCTAGAGTCATGCGATACGGTAGACTAGAAATAGGCTAAGTGTCTGGTGCCAAATCAATACCTAAATCAATATCCCTATCGAGTATCATGCCCAGTAGGTCTGCGAGGAACACATATGAAAACTACCTCACCACGGGGACTAAATCAACTGTGGGTATATCAGCACTCATAACTCTAACAAAGGCTAAGTACGCCAAGAACCTCTTCTCAACCATCCAACAAGCCTTCAGAAAAGACACCACCCTACTAGGAATATGACCCAAGGAACCTTTCCATTCAAACCTCGACAACCACGGCACAGATAATGTCACGTTCTTAGTGGGACAATCAAGAATAACATGGTACAGAGACAACCAATTCATACCCAAAATTACATCAAAATCCTCCATATTAAGCAACAAAAGGTCAACCCTAGTCTCGTAACCCCCAATAGTGACCAAACAAAAATAATAGACACGGTCCACCATAATAAAATCCCCTACGGGTATAGACACATAAACAAGAGTATCCAGAGAATCACGAGACATATCCAAATATGAAGTAAAATAGGATGACAGATACGAAAAGGTAGAACCCGAATCAAATAAAACTGATATACCTCTATGACAGACCGGAACGATACATGTAATAATTGCATCTGATGCAACTGCCTTAGTCCTACAAGGAAAAACATAACAACGAGCCAGGCCTCCCCCTCTAGGATGACCTCTACTTGCCTGTCCCCCACCTCTAGTTGGCCGTGTAGGTGGAGTAGCAACTAGAGCGGGAACCATAGCCTGAGTACCAAGTTGAGCTCCACCCATCCAATGTCCGGGACGATCTCTTACCATGTATCTAGTAAGACCACACTCAAAACAACCTTTTTACGGATATGGTTGCGGGTACTAAGTCTACCATGGACGACTGGAATAACCATTGTAGGAACCCCATTGAAAAGGTGCTCTGAAAGATAGATGTTCGGTACGAGTGCCTGAAATCCATGGCTAGCTAGAGCACTACGGGAAACCTGAAGTGCAGACTGAACTGGTCGACTGGGATGACCTCTGCTATGACGGACCGTGCCCCAAAGTAGGAGCCACTAAATCCTCCAAAACCATGAGGCTTCTTATTCTTCCTATCCTGCTTGCAGATACACTCTAACCTCCTAGAAATCTACATAACCTGATGAAATGTGGTCTCCACCTCCATCTCTCGTGTCATCCTAAATCTGAGGTTGTAAGCGAGTCCCTCAATAAATCTCTGGACTCTCTCTCTCTATCTCTAAATATATATCAGTGGAATCCAAGGAAGGTGCATAACGAGATAGTTCTGTAAACCTCATAGCATACTCGGACATAGTCATACTTTCCTGGTGCAAATGCTCAAACTCACTGCGCAACTCATCCCTACGGGTCTATGGAATAAATGCTCTCAAGAAAAATCAGAGATCTGGGACCATAAAAGTGCTGAGGCAGTTGGCCTACTAGCTTCATAAATCTACCAACATCTATTTGCCGGCCCCGTCAAATGAAAAGTAGTAAGTTCGACCCCGCTCGACTCCACCAAATACATACGCAGAATGCAATGACACTGATCCAAGAAGCTGTATGCATCCTCAGAATCCCCCCACTGAACTTGGGAGGATGAAATTTCTAAAACCTCTCCAAACTCTTCTGCCTCTCAACGACACAACAGCCCTACCTCGGGCTGAACTACAACTATAAGTTGCACAGGCACAACACCTATTGTCTGATAAATATGAGCTGGTTGCTCTGATGTGCAAGCGACGGGAGTCTGCTATAGACATATCAAACACGCTATAGAAACCAATTCCAAGTAATAAAGCTCCGATATTTATCAAATATAAAAGTCAACAAAGAAGTCAACCTCGGCCTACCTCCCACAACCTGACAAAAGTCACAAATACCGATCATCCATTCTAACACGAGTCCAATATGTAAGTTTCATCCAAATCCGACTTTGAATCGAGATTCAAGTCCTAAATAATCACTGTCCAAAATTTACTCACAAAACCCCCATTTTCTCCCTTAGGTTTCATCAACCAAAAGTCAGAATCAAAGATAGAATCATGGAATAAAATTAAATTCGGGTCAGAATAATTATCCCAATCTAAGTGGTGAAAATTCCCTCAAAAATCGCACCAGTCCGAGCTCCCAATCTCAAAATATGATAAATTAAGCCAACCCTCGATTAAAATACTCTGCCCAACAATTTCTGCTTATGTGGACCATCCTATTGCATCTGCGATAACGCTTATGTGAGCCCACGCTGGCCGTCTGTGAAGTTCACTGACTCCCGACCCTTCGCTTCTACAAAGCTATTCTCACTTCTGCGGCCAAACTAGCGCATTTGCGCCCAAAGCGCCGCACCAACAAACTCTATTGCCTTCAGCTTCCTTTGCATCTGCGACCCCCTTGTCTGCATCTGCGAACTCACACCTGCAGACAAAACCTCGCAGGTGCAAAAACACCGGTAACAGAACTGCCAAACAAGATCAAAATGATCTGAAGCTCACCTGAGGCCCACAGACCCCGTCCAATCATACTAACCAGTCCCAGAATATAACGCGGACCTATTCGAGGTCTCAAATAACACAAAATAACATCAAAACTATAAATAATACCTCAATTCAAGATTAATGAACTAATCAACTTCTAACTTTCAAGAGTCATGTTGAACCATGTCTAACCAACTCAAGATGGTCAAATTTTGTACACAAGTATGAAATGATATAACAAATCTATTCCATCTACCAGAACAACAATTTGAACCCGATAGTCTCAAATTCATCTCCCCTTCAAACCTATGAACATCTGAAACTTCAAATTTCCAACTTCCGCCAAAAAGAATCAAATCAACCTAGGAACATCTAAATCCAAATCCGGACATATGCTTAAGACTAATATTACCATACGAACCTATTGAAACCATCAAAATATCATTCCGGGATCATCTATATAAAATTCAAACCCCGATCAGCTCTTATAACTTAAGCTTCCAACCATGGAACTAAGTATTCCAATTTATTCCAAAACCTTCCTGAAATCAAACTAACCATCTTCGCAAGTCACTATATAACAAATAAGTATACGGAAAGCATCAAATAGGAAAATGGAGCTCAAATACACAAAACGATTGGTCAGGTCATTACAAGTTATCCCCTACCTTCTCATATTCGTTTCCACATCTATAAGAATTTCACCATAGCAACTTACCCTATTCTTCGGAAATCCCTACACAAGGTTTAGTATCTTCAGGTTCTCAATTACATTCACAAATGAGAACTTGTGCAAACTTTTCGGTTGAGCCTCTATTTCCCATAGTTAATCCCCTCCCTCATCATAACCTAAGTCCACACCCTATCCCTATGACCCCAGTGATATACCGTCCAAAATAAGTTTCCACTATTGTAACTCTAGTGGTGAGCACCCTCCACTTCCAACCAAGAGGTTGTGAGTTCGAGTCACCCCAAGAGTAAGGTGGGAAGTTCTTGGAGGGAGGGAGCTGAGGGTCTATCGGAAATAGCCTCTCTACACCAGGGTAAGGGTAAGGTCTGCGTAAAAACTACCCTCCCCAGACCCCACTAGTGGAATTATACTGGGTTATTGTTGTACTATTTTAATTAACAATCTATTGTAATTACCCTCCTTGTCAGCGTCATCATAGACCATGACGCTCCTCAACAAAATCCAAATCAACACTACTCACATCCACCATCCAGATGATCCAATACCATGCACCACCGTCACAGTACCCCATGGGCCTCTGCATGCCTCCTCACAAACTACTACCACCTCTACCGGTATTCTCCAGGAACTACTAGTATCGTAAAAATTTTTACCCCAGACTCTATGAAATTTACCTATCCTACTACAACATGCAATGATACTTCACGACAATAACAACATGCTCATGACCCTCATCCAATATGATATGCCGGACGTTCTACAACAGGACTAGGTCTTGTAGATCTTTTATCGATAGAACTTTATTCCCAGCTCACACAAGCTCAGAAATAGATTGCTCAACACCAAAATTAGAATTGGTTACACAAAAATATCCAAAATATTACTTGCTACAATGACCTTCCTCTACCACCACAACCAATGGAGGCTCATCAACCATCACTACCTCGGGAGGATCAACTATTCCTACCACCTCCATCCCCCCCTCCCCCATTTACGTTGTTGCCGCCCATGCCACCGATGGAGGAACCACACCAAACATGCCAAAGAATGTCATGGAGATATTTGAATATGACAAAATTCCCTAACTATCTCTATGCAAGAAAGTATCAAAAAGGTACATGATTCTGATAGTGCCAACTTTGGATAAACCCTCCTCCAATATCCTACTCCACCCCCTCTTTGCAGAGCAGAGGTATGTGCTCCGCATGGTCCTAATACTAGTTCCATCTAAGATACAAGAGGCGTTTCTCAATCAACATCACTTTACTATGCAACTTGGAAATGTCGCTAGCTCCAGGAGAAAGCTCATCCAGCCAATCCCTAGATCCATGAAGATAATGCCTTGGAATTGCCGTGAGGCAAATGAGCCAGAATTTTAGTGTACCTTGAATTTTCTACTTGAGTGGAACAACCCCACAGTTCTTTATCTCACTGAGACCAAGATATAAGACCATGTTTCACTGGTAGATTCTTTCAACTTTACTAATCGCATCAAAGTTGCGGCTCGAGGTTTCAATAGAATTATGTTATTGGCGTGCTTACGAGTAGACCATTGACCCATTTGCTATTACTGTTTAAGATATTCATGCCTTGATTCAGGTATCCTCGTCCTCTATTACTCCGCTTATTTTGTCAATTAGCTAGCACTTCATATCAATGTCATCATACTATTGCAAAACCTTGAGCAATTTGCATATCACCATCGTTCTGCTTGGTTGTTGTGTGGCAATTTTAATGAAATTACTAACATTGTAGATAAATATTTTTGGTAATTCCATTAATCTTACACGTTCCACAACCATTAATACACGTTTCAATAACATTAACATAATAGACATATAGGGTTCACTGGCCCAAGCTTTACGTGGACTAGTAGTCGAACTGCTAATAGTATTAATTCTAGAATGCTTAGACAAATTTTATGCAAATGCTGCATGAATGAATCTATTCCCTAAATCTGGTGTGCTTCATCTCCCTCATATCCACTCCGACCATTGTCCACTCCACTTAAATCTCAGTAGATCTACTACACGCCCTCTGCCATTTTTTAGGTTTAAATCTATGTGTCTTAATCATCAAAATTTCACCTTTGTTGTTGCGACCACCTGTCCTATAATCCTGATTATACTACTCTGAAAAACATTACCACCCATGCTCAGTACTGGAACAAATATACTTTTGAAAATACGTACTACAAGAAGAAAATTACCCTTTCCCATCTTAATGGCTTAGAAAATATATACGCTAGCGCAAAAAAATAGCTTCCACTACAACCTCTAAAATAGGCTTTTCACTGAACTTTAGTCCATTTTAAGAATGAGAAAATATTCCGAAAACATAAGTCCTAAATGTAATAGCTTAAGGACAACGGTTCCAATACTGCCTTTTTTATCTTTCTACCACTCAACGCCATCAACATAGCCATATCTTAGGAACCAATGGCACAGTTGGGAATCAAAAATTTGAGCCCTCCCTTATCCAGTCCACAATACTCAACCATTTTGTGAATATTACACTACCCAGCTATCTACTGCACTGATTCACCTGTTATCCCACATGTGCATTCCCACTTTACTAATAGCAAACAAAAACTAACTTGTCCCCTTACACATTCATAAATTTATATGGTAGTTATATCAAATAAACCACTTAAAGTCCCTGGACCTGATGGTATTCACTCTATCTTCTTTCAAAAGTTCTGGCATCTAACCAAGCACGAAGTGATTGCCACTTGTATGGAACCCTTCACAACTAATGCAACATCACTTAATATTAATAAACCTTTCCACATTCTTATTACAATAGTATAAAATCACCTCAATATCTCACAATACCGACCCATTGGTCTCTATAACACCATCTGTAAAATTATCACTAAAATCGTAGTACTCGTACAAGCCCCCTCCCCCTACCCTAATTAGCCCAACCAATGCAGCCTTATCACCGGTCGATGGGCTATGAATTATACCATTATTGTACAATGATGTTTTAACTTCAATACCACACAAGAGGGGGTGATTTGTGTGGTGTCTAATATTTCGCGTGCACAGATTATAGAAGGATCCGGTTCTTCTATATGTTCCTTATACTACTGTTGCGGAATAATAAATACAGAAATTAAAGAACAAAAGTATTTCACGTGGAAAACACCTGGCTCAAAAGTTGAAAAAACCACGACCTAATTCCTAATAGGATTTTCTCAAACTCTCCACTAAATCACTGAACCAAAAACTGCATTTACAAAATACTTTTGTAAACCTAAGATTAACTCTAATCTCGTTGTGGCAACCACCCTCTAACTTTTTCGACAACTTCAAGTTAACTCTAACTTGAATACTCTGAGTTCCTATTACAATTGCCTCTAGATAAAACTGAAAGGTACAATATGAAAACACCTACTATAATTGAACTATAATAAAAGACAAATACTTGGAACTGGTTCTTGTATCTGGTTCATGTAGCTTCAGGTTCGCATAATTGAATCACACACGAACTGCTTGCAAAATCCTTGCTATTTTGCTCTCAATTCATGTTTAACTTGTGCTTTTGTGCGTCACCTGTAGAATGAGAACTTCCTGTGATTTATAGAGTTAGTAGAGTAGAAAATAACTAGAGTTCTAAAGCTACTCTTCCTTGGTGGAAGAGTTCTAGTTGATCTCAACCTCTAACCCCTCCCTTATCTAGGATAGTGTTCTCTTTGATTAAGGATTCTTTCTCCTTATTAATTATGCAACCCTTTTTGATCAGGAGATATTAATTTGACGAGTCCTTCTTCTTATCAATTATGCAACCCTTTTCGATCAGGAGATATTAATTAGACCAAGTTAATCTTATCTCCTTCACGTGCATCCCACAGGTTCGAATCTGCACGTGTCTATGCACACAAGGGATGGACCTGGTTCATGCCTAAGCTTCCTTTGTCAATCTTCAAAACTAACATTCACTTGGGCCAATAAATTCCCCCTTTTTGACGATGACAAACTTTGTATTTTTCATAAGCTTAGGCCCTGTTTCAACTTAGCCCAACATCAACACAATGTTAGAACAATTTTCAATTATCATCAAGGACCAGGTTCATTAGGTTATAAATATCACTGTTCAAAGTGTAAAGTACAACCTTTTTCCCCTTTTGGCAAAATCGAAACGTTGCATAATGAATGTGAGATAACCAGATTTTAAAACTTACTTATGGCCACTAGGGCAACTTCAAATGCAATCATGGATTAATCATTATAGATCAAGCTAAGAATTTAACCATCAAAGAAATATAAACAAACAGTTAGAGCAAAAGACAGTGAATTTCATTGATGATTGGTAAGATTGTACCACGAAGCATAAGAAGAAATAAAAATACTGGAAACATGAGCAAAAGAACCAAAAAAATCCCGAACTGGGTCACTGGTTAATCTACACTAGGCTAGGAGGCTTAAGGTTGGGAAGAACTAGGTGCTTGGTTTTTTGCTTGGAGGAGTTTCAGCATGTCCTTAAGAATACCATCATTCTTCTCCTTTTCTCTTGCCAGCTCAGTTCTGAGAGCATCTCTCTCAATTTTCACCTCTGCCAACCTCTTCTTTAGCCTCTCAATCTCAGCATCCTTAGCCCCACTTTCTTGTACCAAGGCTCGCACCTTGCTATTCACTGGTACCTTCTTAGATGAACCAGGTTTTTTAAGAGTGACATGGACTTCATAGTCACAAGAAGGCAGCGTATTTGCCCAAAAATGATCCTTGCTTATACCAATCTCCCTTTCTTCGTTGGATTATAACTTTTAGTCACTCTCTTCAGTAGGTCTGTAAGGGTTTCCTGTTCAAATGAAACAGTTTCATCTATATTTTTTCCAAGTTGAACCAGCCCTTCAGCGGCTTCGCCAGACCCACTTCCCCCTGTTTTCTTTACACTCTCCGCTATTCCAGCATATTTTTCTCCCCACAACCATTGCACTTGTGTCTTTGGTTAAACTCACATGAGTGGGTGAAGAATCAACCACTCTTTTACCCTTTCCCTTCACAACACTTCGAACATCATTGCTCTCTTTTTCTTTTTCTTTTTTATTTTTACCACCAATTCCTCCAGACTCTGCAGTTTCAACACCTGCTTTAGACCCTACTAGTGCAAACATATTCTCCAAATTTGTTCTTTCCCCGCAAAAACCTTGCGAGCAAGCATCTTTACTCTTTTCTTAGAGGTTGGGGTGGTGGAAGGGATGATAGTGGGTGTGAAAGTCTTATCAAACTGAATTTCAGTTTTGAAAAGACTTTGGAGTGTATCCCTAGAATCTAGGTACTTCAATTCAGTTGGGACTCTTTTGAACAGAACCGATTCACTTGTAACAGATAAGTCCAAAAGGAGTTTGGAATTAAGTAGGACTCTGCTCATGATCCAAATATTATTATTTCAAATTATGCATAGTGTATAAAACATATCGTGTTATCTTGATGAACCAGGTTCTTCACTGATAATTCTCTTGTGTAAGTCTAAATTTGCCAAAATAGAGAAAATATCATTAGAGATTAATGAGTCATTTTAACACATGGCACAAGAGTATACTATTGAAAGTATGAGTCTGAGCAAAAATTAATCTAATTATATACTCCCTCCGTTCTAATTAATGTGAACTTGTTTGTCTGGGCATAGAGTTTAATATTTAGGAGAAGACTTTGGCCATGTCACTTAAATCTGTAGCAAGTAACAAAAATACCCTTAAAGTCCCACTGATTACCTTTTACATGGAAAACACAGTAAAAAGAAATAAGCAGAACCAACGTGTCCTATTTCTTCTTACAAATTAATTGAGGTATCCATTTCCCCATACTTTACTCATATATCAGCTTTAAGCTTTAGTTCCAAAGTCATAAATTAGTCTGCTTTTTTCCCTTCTCTTACATTTATTCTTACACATATGCACAATATTTTAAACATTGACTTTTTAACTTAATAAAACATTCATAAATTGCTGTAATTTTTAAATTAATTGGGTCCAGATCAGTTTTTTAAAGAAACGATAGTAAGGGAAATATAGGAATCCTAAAGTTAAAGTGCTTCCCAATTTAGAAAGGGTTCATTCTTTTTGGAACAAACTAAAAAGAAAATAAGTTCACATAAACTGGAACAGGGAGAGTACACATTTTCAGATTTTCTAACCAAAACCAACAATTTTTTTTTCGTTGTGAATTCTTAACTGGTCCTGTTAGGTGATCTTAATCATCCCTAATTTTAGCATTTTCCTTTCAAAGTGATCTCTACTTAGGGCTTTTGTGAAGATGTCAGCTATTTGCTTGTCACTAGCACAAAATTCCACAGTGATCAACCTTTTTTCATAGTTATCCCTCAAAAAGTGATGCCTAACATCTATATACTTAGTTGTCTTGTGATGAACCAGGTTCTTGGTCATACTAATAACACTAGTGTTATCACAAAATATGAGAATACAACCAATATCAATTCCAAAGTCCATTAATTATTGTTTGATCCACAACAATTGAGTAAAATATGAAGCAGCATCAACATACTCAGCTTCAGCAGTAGATAAGGCCACTGAATTTTGATTTTTGGTGGATCAAGACACATGACATGAGCCAAGAAAGTGTGCCAGACCTGAGGTTCTCTTTCTATCCACAAGAAAATCTGCATAATCAGCATCAGCATATCCCACAAGATTGAAATTACTACCTTTTGGATACCAAAGACAAAGATCAGTGGTGCTTTTTTGATATCTCAAAATTCTCTTGACAGCCGTCAAGTGAGACTCCTTCGGATTTGCTTGAAATCTTTCACAACGGCTTACACTGAAAACAATGTCAGGTTGACTAGCAGTGAGATACAACAATGAGCCAATCATTCCCCTATACAACTTCTGATCGACAGATGAACCAGGTTCATCTATATCCAACTTTGTAGCTGTTGCAATAGGAGTGTCAATTTCTTTAGAGTCTTCCATTTAAAACCTTTTAAGAAACTCTTTTACATAGTTCTGCTGGTGGATCTTAATTCCATTTGAACTTTGTTTAATTTGTAAGCCTAAAAATAAATTAAGCTCACTCATCATGCTAATTTCAAATTCACTCCCCATTAGTTTAGCAAATTCTTTACTTAACTTATCAGTAGTTGCTCCAAAGATTATATCATCAACATATATCTGAACTGCTAAGAGATCTTTACCCTTTTCTTTCAAGAATAAAGTATTGTCAATTTTACCTCTCTTGTAGTCATGCTCAAGCAAAAGCTTTGATAATCTTTCATACCATGCTCTTGGCATCTGCTTGATCCCATAAAGTGCTTTGTCAAGTTTGTACACATGATCATGACTCTCCTTGCTTTCAAACCCTAGAGGTTGCTTGACAAACACTTCTTCCTTTAGATAACCATTGAGGAAGGCACACTTGACATCCATCTGGTGGAGGGTGAATTCCATATAAGCAGCAATGGCTATAAGGAGTCCTATTGCTTCCAACCTAGCAACTGGAGCAAAGGTTTCATCATAGTCTATGCCCTCCTCTTGGCTATATCCTTGAACCACCAATCTTCCCTTGTTCCTTGTAACAATTCCATCTTCATCAAGTTTGTTTCTGAAGATCCATTTTGTGCCAATTACTAATCTGTCCAAGGGTCTTAGCACCAGATGCCAAACTTGACTCCTTTCAAATTGGTTGAGTTCATCTTCCATTACATTTACCCAGTCTGCATCCTGCAAAGCCTCAACAATATTTTTAGGTTCAATAAGAGATAAGAAAGCATAAAAAGCACAAATATTCTTTAGTGAAGATCTGGTTTTGATTCCAGAGATTGGATCAGTAATTATGTTCTCAATGGGATAAGATTTTTGATACTTGTAAGGTTTCACAATCAACTGGTTTTCCCTTGATGTTCCTTCAATGCTTTGTTGTTGTGGAACAGGTTCATGGACAAGTTACCTTGAGGTTTGAGAATCATTTCCTCTTTGTTCTATTCCCCCTGTCAGGTTGCCCTGGGTAGAAGAACCTGTTCCATTGTTCCATCATATGTTCCTTCTTTATGTGCAGCTTCAGTCTGGGCTGTGGTTTCATTTAAGTTTTTTATTACCAGCCCAATTGCTTCATCATCATGTTCCTGTCTCTCAGAAAGAATGTTAGTTTCATCAAAAATCACATGAACACTTTCGTCAACACACATAGTTCTTTTGTTATAGACTTTATACTCTTTACTATGTGAAGAATATCCCAAGAATACTCCCTCATCACTTCTAGGATCAAACTTGTCTAGGGAGTCTTTACCATTATTGTGCACAAAGCACTTATATCCAAATGCCCTAAGATGGGATATATTTGGTTTTCTCCCTTTAAGTAACTCATATGGAGTCTTCTCTACAAGAGGTCTAGTCATGCACCTATTTATGATGTAGCATGGAGTATTTACAGCTTCTGCCCAGAAGCTATGGGGCAGTTTACTAGAAAGAAGCATAGCCCTAGCCATATATTCAAGTGTCATATTATTTCTTTCAACTACTCCATTTTGTTGTGGAGTCCTAGGAGCAGAAAAATTATGATCTATGCCATGCTCATCACAAAATTCAGCAAATTTAGCATTTTCAAATTCAGTGCCATGATCATACCTAATTGATGTATGTTGATTACCTAGTTGTTTCTGAGTTTTTCTAACAAAAGAAGTGAACATGTCAAATGCTTCATCTTTATATGTTAAAAACAATGTCCAAGTAAACCTAGAGTAATCATCAATAAGCACCATTACATATCTTTTACCACCTCTGCTTAATATTCTTATTGGACCACAGAGATCTATATGGACCAGTTCCATTGTTCTGGTGGTACTTACCACTTTCTTGCATTTAAAGGAGGATCTTACCTGCTTCCCCTTTGCACAAGCCTCACAAACTTTGTCTTCCTTGAACTTGATGTTAGTCAGTCCTATCACCAAGTCCTTGGAGACTAATTTTTTGAGTTGACTCAGACTTGCATGTCCAAGTCTCTTGTGCCAAATGAGGGGATCATTGTCCAACAGACTTAAGCAAGTGAATTCATTTTCTTGCAGTGTGGACAGATCTACAATATATATATATATTATTTATTCTTTTTCCCTGTAAAACAATCTTGTCAGTGGTAAGATTAATCACAAAGCATTTAGTTGATGTAAATGCTACTAAGTTACCTCTATCACACAGTTATGATACACTAATTCGACTGTATTTAAGGCCGTCTATCAAATAGACATTCTCAATCGAGTGAAAGTCAGTCTTACCTACCTTACCAACCCCAATGATCTCACATTTCTTTCAATTTCCAAAGGAGACATTACCTCCTTTGAAGTCCTCAAGTGAAAGGAACTGGTTCTTGCTTCCTGTCATGTGCTTTGAGCAGCCACTATCCATGTATTATATTTGGTTGCTCCCCTTCACTTGGACCTGCAAAAGGAAATCAGGGGTTAGTCTTAGGAACCCAAACTACTTTGGGTCCCTTTCTATAGGCAAAAGGATAAATCAAATTCTTGTTAGCCTAACCTGGCAGCTTATTTTTCCCTTGAACAAACTTTTTATTCTTTTGACTAGCCTTTTCTTTTGCAGTGCATTCACTTTTATAGTGACCAGTCTTGTCACAGTGTGTGCAAATTTTGTTCTTAGGAAGTGTGAGATACTTGCTTTTGGGATCCCATTTAGGTGGCAGATTCCCAAAGCCAATTCCTTTTCTATTGCTACTGTGATGTTCCTGTAGCCATGACAGTGCATCGGGGGACCTGTTCCATTTAAAAGTTCTGTCTATTTCACGCTTGACCTTGCCTAGATCCTTTGTCAAAATTCTTACCTACTCATCCTTCTTATACAACTCATCTTTTAGTTTACCTACATTTTCTTCTAGAGTGAGTTGTGTGCAATCAGTTGTCTTCTTACTTGTTCCTAATTTCAGTTTTAGGTTTTCAGATCTAAGTTCTAGGACATTTGATTCAAATACATGAACCTGGTTCTTTGGTGCAGTATTTTCACTTATAGTCGCACTAACTCTAAGTTCCAGGTTCTTACGCTTTACTTTTAAAATCACACATTCCTTAGACAACTGTTTCTTTTCATTGTTTATATCCTTAGATTCATTAATGAAATCTAGAAGTAACTCAGATAGCCTTTCTTTAGACAAAAATTTAATCTTGTCTTTTAGATGGATTATACTAACTTCATATTCCTCATCGGATTCTACAATTGCCATAAGTGCTTGTTCATCTTCATCTTCATCATCTGAGTCCTCATCTGAGCTTTCTCCCCAAGCAGCAACCATAGTCTTTGTTGATCCTTTGTTCTTTTTGGGATGAACATGTTCCTTCTTTCTGTTTCTTCGTTAAGTTCTTTCCTTCTTCCATTTAATTTCCCATTGAGGGCAGTTTTTGATGTGGTGATCAGTCTTCCCACACTTGTAGCAGCCCTCTTTGGTTTGTTTTTCAGGAACCCTTGGTTTGTTGTATCCTCCACTTCTTGAAGCACCCTTTCCTCTCATTAGGTACTTCTTGAAGTCCTTTGTGATCATAGCCATTTCATCTTCCTCTAGATTAGAACCTTCAGTGATTTTGAGTGCCAGGCTCTTTTCCTTCTTGGGTACATCCATCTTCATGATTTGCCTTTTAAGTTCATAAGCATTGAGATTTCCAATTAGCTCGTCCAAATTAAGAGTGGCAATGTTCTTTGATTCCTGAATAGCAGTGATTTTGCTCTCCCATGAGACTGGCAGAACCATTTTAAATATCTTCTCAACTTTGTCTTCTTCAAGAATAACCCTTCCAAGAGACTTAAGTTCATTGTTCGTGTGGTGAACCTTGTATACATATCTTGGATGGTTTCCCCTTCCTTCATAGTGAAATTCTCATATTGAGAATATAGTAAAGTTTCTCTGGACCTCTTCACCTGAGGTATTCCTTCATGAGCCACTTGCAAAGTGTCCCAAATTTCCTTAGCAGTAGTACAACTTTGAATTCTGCTGTACTCGTCCGGACCAAGTCCACACACGAGCCATTTCTTGGCTTTAGCATTCTTCTCCCATTTCCTCAAGTCGTCAGCAGTGCAGTCAGCTCTTGTGTTTGACACCTCTTCTCCTTCAGCATTTATCTTCATGGTAGCTAGTGGACCATCTATGACAATGTCCCATAGCTCATAGTCTTCTCTTATGATGTGGTCTCTCATCCTGTTTTTCCACCAAGAGTAATATTGGCCGTTGAAGAGTGGTGGCCTAGCAGTGGATTACCCTTCCCAGTTTCCAGGTGGTGCACTCATCTTGATCTTCTCCTAAGGTGTTAGACTCTTTAAGGATAACCTGCTCTAATACCAATTGATGTTTTAACTTCAATACCACACAAGACGGAGGCGGGAGTGATTTGTGTGGTATCCAATTTTTTGCATGCACAGATTATAGAAGGATATGGTTCTTCTATGTGTTCCTTATACTACTGTTGCGGAATAATAAATGCAGAAATTAAAGAGCACAAGTATTTTACGTGGAAAACACCTGGCTCAAAAGGTGAAAAAACCACGACCTCCTTCCCAGTAGGATTTTTCCAAACTCTCCACTAAATCACTAAGCTAGAAACTGCATTTACAAAATACTTTTGTAAACCTAGGATTAACTCTAATCCCGTTGTGGCAACCAGCCTCTAACTGCTGCGACAACTTCAAGTTAACTCTAACTTGAATACTCAGAGTACCTTTTACAGTTGCCTCTAGATAAAGCTGAAAGGTACAATCTGAAAACACATACTACAATTGGACTAGAATAAAAGACAGACACTTGGAACTGGTTCTTCTATCTGGTTCATGTAGCTTCAGGTTCGCACACTTGAATCACACACGAACTGCTTGCAAAATCCTTGCTATTTTGCTCTCAATTCATGATTAACTTCTGCTTTTGTGCGTCACCTGTAGAATTAGAACTTCTTGTGATTTATAGAGTTAGTAGAGTAGAAAACAACTAGAGTTCTAATGCTACTCTTCCTTGGTGGAAGAGTTCTAGTTGATCTCAACCTCTAACTCCTGCCTTATCTTGGATAGTGTTCTCTTTGATTAAGAAGTCCTTATCTTTATCAATTATGCAACCCTTTTCTATCAGGTGATATTAATTAGACGAGTCCTTTTCCTTATTAATTATGCAACCCTTTTCGATCAAGAGATATTAATTAGACCAAGTTAATCTTATCTCCTTCACGTGCATCCCACATGTTCGAATCTTCTCGTGTCTATGCACACAAGGGATGGACCTGGTTCATGCCCAAGCTTCCTTTGTCAATCTTCAAAACTAACCTTCACTTGGGCCAACATACAAGAAGTCCTACACTTATCCCAAAGAACCAAAGACCTGCTTGAAAAAATAAAGCTTAAGATCGACCTTGAAAAAATATTCGACCGGTTAGAATGGTCCTTCATTCGATACTTCCTCCAAAAATTAAACTATCTTTCCTCTATTACATAATCTATCTTGTCCTTCATTACGACCTCTTCCATTTTTATTTTGGTCAATGGCAAACCCACCACCTGCTTCTAGCCAAGTCCTGGCATTTGACAAGCTGACCTTTTTCCTCTTATCTCTTCATAATCTGTATGGAGATATTATCTCAACTAATCAAGGATGTTGTTCATATAAAATAATATACACTCATTAAACTATCTTGTGTAGGACCTTTTCTCTCACATTTACTCTTTGCTGACAACCTCGTTCTAGTCCCCAAAGCAAACACTTATAATGTACATTCCATCCTCCATATATCCAATCACATTAGTGCTCATAAAAAAGATAACTTTTCCAAGTCCAAACTCATATTCTGTAACAATGTCATTAACCTCCCAAAATACTTTGGCCAACGCTCTCAACATTTGCCCAGCTTAGCTTTTGGAAAATATTGTAACGACTCCATCGATTGTTTTGAGTATTTGCATTTAGTTCGGTAGTTTGAGGTCATGAGTAGTTTCCTATGGTGTATTATGACTTGCATGTATCATTAGCTTTAGTTTTCGAGTGGATCAGGATTGATTTAGAAGGATGATTCTCACTTGAGAAGCTTATAGTTGAAAGAGTTAACCAAGTTTATCTTTTGTGTATTTGACCTCGAATCAGAGTTTTGATGGTTCTGGTAGGTCTGGATGGTGATTTTAGACTTGGGCGCGTGCCCAGATTTGCAGTTAGATGATTCTAGAAAGTTTCGGCACTATTTGATAAAAGTCAGCAATTTGAAGGTTTGGAATGTTCACAAGTTTGACCGAGAGTTGACTTTGATTATACAAGTTTGGATTTTGGTTCCGAGAGTTGGAATAGGTTCATTATGTCATTTTGAACTAGTGTGCAAAATTTGAGGTCATTCCGAGTTGATTTGATATAGTTTGGCACGGGTTTTGGAGGTTAAAAGTTAAATAAGTTTGATTTGAGGTGTGATTCGTGATTTTTATGTCGTTATGCGTAATTTGAGACCTTGAGTAGGTTCATGTTATGTTTATAGACTTAATGGTATGTTCGGACGGGGTCCCGAGGGGCTCGGGTGAGTTCCCGGGTGATTTCAGATCATTTTTCTCATATTGGCAGTGCTGATTTCTCTTATTTCTTATGCTGGGCTATTGGTCATCGTGATCGCGTAGGTGTATCCTGAACGCGAAGATTGATTTGGGGACATTGGTGGTCTAGTCATTGTAGTGGTGACAGGGGGAGTGCGTTCGCAAAGGTTTGAGCGAGTTGCTCTACGCGATCGCGACAATGGTACCGCGTTTGCATTGAGGAGCTAGGGACTGGTGGAGTTAACATCGTGTTCGTGAGGTTTTTGACGCGTTCACGTAGGTTTGGTATCGTAGTGCTATTGTTTGCGAGGTGTTTTTCGCGAATGCGATGAGTATTTCTGTGGGCTATGATTTTGTGCTTCGCGATCACAAAACGTATCCCGCGATCGCGAAGGGTTCACCTGGGGAGTGTTATAAAGTACTATATTTCGGACCTTGAGCTCACTTTATCATATTTTGAGTTGGGGAGCTCGGATTTGGGCGATTTTGGAAAGGATTTTCATCGCATAAATTGGGGTAAGTATTCTTGACTCGGTTTTGATTATATTTCATGATTCCATCTTCGAGTTTGGCATTTGATTGATGATTTTAAAAGAAACATTAGGGGGTTTATCTACACTTTCCCAAAGTGAACAATTGGATTTTGAACATCGATTCAGAGTCGGATTTGAGTGAAATTAGTATGGTTGGACTCGTAATCGAATGGATTTTCTGAATTTATAAGTTTTGTCAGGTTCTGATTCGGAGTCGGGGTCAATTTTCTTGCATTATTTGTTAATATTAAGTTATTTTTGGCTAGATTTGAGCCGAGCGGAAGTGAATTTTAAAGAAAAAGCTATTTTGAGTGATGAGCTGGCCTAATTGAGGTAAGTATCTTGCCTAACTTTGTGTGGGAAAAACTACCCCTTAGTATTTGGGTTGATTGTATTATTTGAGTTATGTGAATGACGTATACACGAGGTGAAGAGTGTGTACACGGGTTTATATGTGGTATTTGACCGGTTTAGACTCTTAGACTTCTTTCATGCATTAAATTGAAGTTGTTAGTACCTGTTCTATCTTTTATTGTCAAGTTTACTCTTATATGCCTTAATTGAAGTTGTAACCTCTTTTATTGTCACATGTTTTACCTGATTTCATTATCCATATGTTACTCGATGCACTCTATTATGTCATTTTGCTTACTTGAGTCGTTTAGCTGTTCTTGTATTAATGAATAGATAAGGTTAGAATTTTGAAGTGTTGGATATTCTCCGTTGTATTGGTCTTTAAATTCCGTACGTTTCATTTTTTTGTGTTGGTATTTCGTAAATATTGGTGCTGAGTTATTTATGTTAGTAATTTGATATTGTTGGGATCGGGTTGTACGCCGTAATGAAAAAAGAAAAGATATGATATGGAGAGATAAGGACAGACGATATGCTATAGGTGAAATCAGGTTGCACGCCTCAACGGTATTTTCTTTATATATATTTGTGGATCGTGTTGTGCGCCGCAACGGAGAAGAATTGATATTTATATATATTAGTAGACTGGGTTGCACGCTGCAATGGAGAAGACTAATTTTATTGTGTTGACTGTTGTTGTTGTACCGTGGATGGGGTTCTAAATAAAAGAATTATTAACATGCTGTATTTTTTGTGACCAGTAATATAGAACTCGTTATCTCTCTCGGCATTGTACTATCTTTAAATGGTTATCACATTTTACGTTAGTTGGGTTCTCAAATTAAACGCATTGCCCATTTGATGTGTTACTTTACTTAAAATTGTTACCACGCTATACATTAGCAAATTCTATATTTAAATCGCTAATTTGTCTGATGTTTTACTTTGTTTAAAAACTTTAATTCCCTTTACCGTATTGATTTCTAACTAAACTCATTTGATACTCTATTTTTGTATAAACTATACTTTATTTTACTTTATTTGATTTCTAAAATAAATTCATTATCCCATTTGACGCCTTACCTTACTCAAAATTTGCTATTATACCTTATTGTATTTAAATAAATCTCTTGAATAATTTATTTGGCATTTGAAACAGATGCAATGTACATGGTAGCACGTCGACTTTACCATGCGAAGGTGATTATGTGGGCACAAGATGCCATGCGTGTAAGATTCTGAATTGTGGCTTATGATTTGTGATACGTGGAGTGGTGCCTCGGAGAAATTCTTGTTGTAATTTTTGCATTGGGAACGATTTTGATTACTGGAATTGTAATATATTTTCTTAATTTGAGTTCATTCATATTTCATTTGTATTCTGATTGTGTTATTGCTTTATTACCCGTTTACTTCTTGTTGCCAATTATGGTTCTATTATTCCTTTGTTGGTTTTACTTTAATAATCTTTACGGTGTTAGCCTTACATTGACGTTCTTTCCATTTCTAGCTTTATATTAATATTATGCACAAGTTTTATGTCTAGTAAGTGTCTCGACTTACCTCATCACTACTCCACTAAGGTTAGTCTTGATACTTATCGGATACCGTTGTGGTGTGCTCATGCTACGCTTCTGCACAATTTTGTGCAGATCCAAATACTTCTGATCGTGTTGGTTTTGAGATTTATGTCTGCGCGCCGGAGACTTCAAGGTATACCTGCTTGATGTTTACAGCCCTCGGAGTCACCTTCCGATATTATCTTTACTGTTGTTTACATTTATTTCAAAATAATATTGTATTTAAAATTCTAGTGTATGTCAGTAGAGCTTATGGCTATGTACTGCCGATTCTGGGAATTCTATAACATTGGTTCAGTTTTAGTTATGTTATTTTATTTATCAGTTTAATTTTTATGTAGTTAAGTTGGCTATCTCTGTTAGATCTCTTCATGTGCTGGGGTTACCTAGTCTTAGAGAGAAGGTGATATCACGACTACCTAAGGTGGGATTTTAGGGTCGTGAAAAATATATAGGCTTTCCCGTACCTAATATATATCCTAAATCCTTCAACTACCAATACATTCTCGACCGCATAATCAATCTTCTACAAGGTTCAAAAGTTAAATATCTCAATCTTATGGCTCGTACTACGCTTGTACGGTCAGTTCTTAACTCTATCCCACGTACCCAATGCATAATAACCTACTTCCTCCCAAAATCCTTACCAATATTGATCATATCCGACATAGTTTCTTATGGGACTCAAATACACAACAAAAAAAAAACAACCTTCTCAACTGGGATGCAGTCACCACACCCATGAAACATGGTGTACAAGGTATCCCAAAAATTCATGCTAAGAATCTGGCTATGCTTACTAGCTTCGCTTGGAGATTTGCTACACTCTCCCATCCATTATGGGTTTAAATACTTCAACGAAAATATTGCACACCTTTTTTAACCCTTTCACACTCCCTGACCTTTCTTACCAAAACATCATACTCACATATTTGGAAGAGATAAAACAAGGTTGCTCCCACTTTTCCACAAGGGAACCACTTGGAATATTACGATCGAAAATCAAATTAACTTTTGGTATAACCATTGGATATCCCCAAGCTTTGATCTTCGCCAACTAATACACGGACCACTAACCAATCATGAAGGTTGACTCATTTTAAACCATATTTTGACGTCCTCTACCTTTGACCTCACCTTGCTTTTCATTGACTTCACCCACCATGTCAAGTTACTAATACACAATATCTATATCCATCCCACTTCTGATTAACCAGATACATCACACTGGTCCCCTAATACTAATGGGGTCTTCGCCACAACCTCAGCCTATGCCTTCTTCCTTCTAATTATTGGATCCCCTCCCCCTTTCTTCCCATGCCATTTGGCTTTGGAAATATCCTACACTCAATAACATTAAACATGTTGGCCTAAGTAATTTTTGATGTTTAACAAAAAGGAACACATGCATGAACTAGTTTCATACACAGTATACACAGGGCACGGGCAGATTCAAGCACAAGGCATGCACGTCAAGGAGATACGTATAAGTGGTTAGATTTGATATATCCTTAACGAAAATATTGCATAATTGATAAGGAGCAGGACTCCTTACTTAAAGAGAACTCTATCCTAGATGTGGGAGGAGTTAGAAGATGAAGATAACTAGAACTCTTCCACCATGGAAGAGTATAGCATTAGAACTCTAGTTAATCTTATTCTACTAACTCTATATATTTCAGGATGTTCTCATTTTATAGGCATGCATAAAAGCTGAAGTTAAACGAGAGTTAAAAGCAAAATAACAAGGCATTTTGCCCGCAATTCCTGTGTGATTCAAGTGTGCAAACCTGAAGCTATATGAACTAGATAGAAGAACCAGTTCCAAGTGTCTATCTTTTATTCTAGTTTTATTGTAGTAAGGTTTTTGAGTTGTACCGTTCAGCTTTCTCTATAAACATTTGTACTTGGTACTTTGAGTATATTGTTCAAGTTAAGGTTAACTTGAAATTGTCACAACAACCTGAGACTGGTTACCATAAAGGGTTAGAGGTAATCCTTAGGTTTGCAAGAGTTTTATAAACGCTATTTTTGGCTTAATGATTTAGTGATGTTTGGGAAAAGTCATATTGGGTAGTAGGTCATGCGTTTTTTACCTTTTGAGCAAGGTATTTTTTATGAAAAAATACTTTTGTTCTTTACTTTTTGCATTTATTATTCCGCAATTGTAGTACAAGGAACACATAGAAGAACCACGTCCTTCTATAATGCTCTCAGAAATGATCTTGCAAAGGAAAAAGAGATGAATGAGGGCATTTTTCATGACATGTTGAAGCTGCTTCAGGCCGAAAACTAAGAACTTGGTCCGTCCCAGCCTTAAACCCTTCCTAGCCCATTTAGAAAACCAATGACCCGAATGGGATGTTTTTGCTTTTGTTTTTTTTGCTCATGATGTAGTACTTTTATTTCTTTCTATAATTTGTAGACGACTCTTATCAATAATAATCAATGATAATCACCGCTTTTTGCTCTAATTATTTGTTGATGTTCTTAGATGGCTAATATCCTTAGATTGATAATTGATACTTGACTTCATGATTGCATTTGAAGTAGCCTTAGTGGTTATGAGTAAGATCTGCTAAAATCTGGTTATCTAATATAATTATGCAACTTTTTGATGTTGCCAAAAAGGGGAAGATAGGTTGTGCTTTCTACTTTGGACTGTGATATTTATAACCTAATAAAATTGGTCCTTGATGATTTGTGACTTTAAAATAAAAAGTGCTCTAAGATTATGTTAATGTTGAGCTGAGGTGAAACAGGTTTCATGCTTATGAAAAGCACAGATTTTATCATCATCAAAAAAGGAGAATTTGTTGGTCTAAGTAAGTTTTGATGATTAACAAAAAGGAACATATGCATGAACCATGTCCAGACACAGTATATATAGGGCACAGGCAGATTCAAGCACAAGTCATGCACGTGAAGGAGATAAGTATAAGTGGTTAAATCTAATATCTCCTGAACGAAAAGGTTACATATTTGGTAAGGAGAAGGACTCCTTACCTGAAGAGAACTTTATCCTAGATAAGGGAGGAGTTAGAAGTTGCACTACTAAAAAATCAGGTTTTAGCGATGGACAAATTCTATAGCTAAATAAAAAATTCGTCGCTAATCTCATTTAGCGACGGATTATCAAGAAATTTCGCTAGCTGCGAGCATTTTAGCGATAGATTAGTGACGCTGTTCGTAGCTAATTTTAGTTTTTGTTTTGTAGTGTTGAAGATAACTAGAACTCTTCCACCATGGAAGAGTATAGCATTAGAACTCTAGTTAATCCTATTCTACTAATTCTATATATTTTAGGATGTTCTCATTTTACAGGCACGCTCAAACAGTGAAGTTAAAAGAGAGTTGAGAGCAAAATAGCAAGGCATTTTGCAAGTAATTCCTGTGTGCGAACCTGAAGCTACATGAACCGGATAGAAGAACCAGTTCCAAGTTTGTGTCTTTTATTCTAGTTTCATTATAGTAGGGCTTTTGAGTTGTACCTTTCAGCTTTCTCTAGAAGCATTTGTACTAGGTACTCTGAGTGTATTGTTCAAGTTAGAGTTAACTTGAAATTGTCGCAACAAAGTGAGGCTAGTTGCCACAAAGGGTTAGAGATAATCCTTAGGTTTACATGAGTTTTGTAAATGCTATTTTTGGCTCAGTGATTTAGTGAAGTGTTGGAAAAAACCCTACTGGGTAGTAGGTCGTAGTTTTTTCACCTTTTGAGCAAGGTGTTTTCTACGTAAAAATACTTTTGTTCTTGCATTTATTATTCTGCAATCGTAGTATAAGGAACACATAGAAGAACCAGGTCCTTCTATAATCTATGCACGCGAAAAATTGAACACCACACAAATCATCCCCTCTCGTGTGGTATTGGAGTACAAAATATCAAAACACTTTCTCTGGTTATTACTATGTTCTAAATTACCATTGTAGCCATGCTCTTTTATTTGAAGATACTACCTACTGCTGCCAGCACTATTTGTGGCCACCACATAGAAGAAATCCTTCATATCTTCACCATTTGCCCTCCGGCAGTTCAAATTTGGAGCCAGTTTAAATCTAAATCCCAAGCACTGACCACATCGACTGGTTGCACAATCTCTGTACGTCCCACAATCTCATCCCCATTAATCATACTTTAGCCATATCCTTAGACATTCTTACACCATTTATCCTATGGCATATCTTACTAAATTATAACCATAACATTTTTAATCATTTCTTGCCACTATCTCTACTCGCTCTATATCCCTTCAAGCAATTGAATTCCTTTACTTGACAACCACTTCCTCCAAGTGCCATTCCTACTCTCCCATCCCTGTCTGCTGGATGCCACCACAACAAGGTACTTACGAACTCAATATTGATGGTGATGTCGATCCTACTACTCTTCTACAGATTATACATTGTTATCAACAACTTCACACCATTCATAGTGAAAACTGACTCACATGTATTGATAACACTACTGTCAACTGGAAAGTTAAAATACTCACATATTTTTAATAATTGCAGCTTGATGCTCCGTGAGTTATGCCTACCAAGGATCCAACACACATTTAGATAAGGGAATGGCGTGGCGGATGCTTTGGCATGTTTTTGAAAGACCTAATTGCTGATTAACAACAACATATTGTTATTTTTGATAACCCTCCCACCTTTACTTTATCGCACTTACTTTCAGACATAATGGGCACGATAACTACCCGTTCAGTTCCCTCCATGTAATACTTTAGTTTCTGTTTATCAATAAAATGCATGTTCCTAGCAACAACAAAATATAAAGCCCTTTAAGACTATTTTTCAACTCCACAAAACGTTCATTATATTGCATTTTTACTGAAGGGTAGTAGTGCAGTTGATAGTATCTCACTTTAGCGAAAAAAGGCATGTGAGGTGCTGAAGAAACTACCATAAACATATTTAATCGCGCTTTAGTGACCACTCCTTTGTATAAGAGGGCTGCGTCCCGTGCATTCATGAGTATCTTTTTTGTCATTCATAGAGTCTTTTGACACACTATGGGAAAATAATATGTCATTAGATAGTTGTTATGATATTCTTTGTATAACTTATAAGATGAGACTACAGAGATATAGTTTATGTTTTTATGCTATATCTTATATATAGTCATAGTGAAGATTCACGAGACGCGTAGCGGGGTCAACACTAGGTTAGAGGTTTGGAGACAGACTCTGAAGTCTAAAGGTTTTAAGTTGAGTAGAACGAAAATGAAACATTTGGAGTGCAAGTTCAGTGATGGGATGCATGAAGCAGAAGGGACGTGAAGCTTCATACACAAGTCATCCCCAATAGTGATAGTTTCAAATATCTTGGCTATGTTATCCAAGGCAGTGGGGAGATAGACGAGGATGTTACACATCGTATTAGAGCATGATGGATGAAATGGAGTCTCGCATCTGGTGTTTTGTGTGATAAGAATGTGCCACCAAGACTTAAAGGCAAGTTTTACAGAGTTGTAGTTAGACCAACTATGTTGTATGGCGCAGAGTGCTAGCCAGTCAAGAAATCCCATGTCCAGAAGATAAAAGTAGCAGAAATAAGAATATTGAGATGGATGTGTAGGCATACCAAGAAAGATAAGATTATGAATGAAGTTATTAGGGTTAATGTGGGAGTGGCCCTTGTGGAAGACAAACTGTGGGAATCAAGGCTGAGATGGTTGGGGCACGTGATGAGAAAAGACATAGACACGCCGGTTAGGAGGTGTGAGAGGTTGACCATAGCGGGTCTGAGGAAGGGTAGAGGTAGGCCTAAGATGTAACAGGGAGAGGTGATTAGGCAGGACATGGCGTTTCTTCAACTTACCGAAGACGACATGACCCTAGATAGGATGGTGTGGATGTTGATAAGGTGGTATTTTACCAACTTATCTCGTCTTTAATCTTCGATTTTTGCTATATTTGATTGATAAAATGGTGTGTTCAATGTCGTTTACTTCTATATTACATGTTTTATTTGATTTAGAAGTGAGCGGGAAGAAACCAAGCGAAAACAAATCAAAAAGGGGCTCAAAAGCAGAAATCTAGAAATTGGCCTCAGGTGTCGCAAATGCGAGCAGGAGCCCGCAATCTCGAAGTCAACCATGCCAGTCAACGTTCACAAATGAGAACATGTTATTCTCAATTGCGAAGACAACTAAGTCAAACAATATTCGCAAATGCGAAATGAGGGCCGCAAATGCGAAGTCCTTCATCGCAAATGCGATAATCAACAGAAAAGTCAAGGTTCGCAAATGCGAACATTCCTTCGCAAATGCGAATATTGCGCTTCAATTCTTGGCACTTCTGTAATTTTATATTTTTTGGCCCCAAACCCTTTAATACACGACCTAGCACATCTTTGGCAGATCTTTAGCTTATTTTTCAGTCTCTTGACTAGAGAAGACAAGTTTTGGAGCTAGGGTTCTTGCACACACACTTGGGTCTTGAAGATTTGAAATTTTTGGTTGAGAATTTCTTACCCATTTTTACTCATTTCTTTATTTCCTTGCTTTTTATTGTATATCTAAGTGTAATATTTTTTTCAACACTTGAATCTTGTTTATGGAAATATTCATATTTAAAGGGTGGATTAAATATCTTATTGTGCTTATGTATTGAACGGTTTTTATTTATTATGAAGTGAGTTATTATTTCTTTAATTATTCTTATTCTTTAATGTTTTCAAAGGTATTAACTAACCTTAGGACTCGCCCATTAACTTTGAATTAATCTTGAAAAAGGTAATTTGGGTTTGAGAATGATTAATTAACAAGAACTTGAGGCATTAACCCTCACTTTATAGATTCTACCTAGGGATAAGATTGAACTACTTGTAGCCATATTCGGATGTGCTTAATCTTTTAATTATTTTAGGGATAATTCAATTAGGAAGTCTTGTTAGTCTTCGAAAAAAGCTAATATAGAATTAATATTTGAGGCTAATTAACATAAACACGCTCATATTTGTAAAATCGTGAAATACATTAGATCGTTACTTGAGTGTAATTTTTTTTGTATTCATGCTTGTAGCCATTTATCACTTTACTCGCTTTTTAGTTTAGATTACATTTTCGTAATTAGACATAATTATTTTCACAATCACCTTTTAAGTGTTTGGCTTAGCATAATAAGCGATAATCTTCTTACATTGCCTAATCGCCTACATATTGTTCTCTATGGGATTCGACCTAGACTCATAGTTGGGTATATTATATTATATGCGACCGTGTCCATTTACTTTTTAGTAGTAGATTTAGACGTCATCAGAGGCCGGGAATTAGGGTCGTAGGTTGATAGGTAGTTGAGGGTGTCTCCTAATGTTATCGGTAGTATTAGTTATATTCTTATTTCCTATTCCTAGACCTTTTTATTATATGTTGTGTCTTTCTTACCAATAGTATTAGTAATATTCTTATATTTCTTATCTCTAGATATTTGTTGGTATACGTGTTTTTTCTTTTTCTTTTCCTTGTTGTTGTTATGGTTGGTTGCTTTCTTGTCACTGTTCATTGAGCTGGGGGTCTATCGAAAATAGTCTCTCTACCTTTACAAGGTAAGGATAAGGTCTGCATACACACTACCCTTTCCAAACCCCACTTGTGAGATTATACTGGGTTTTGTTGTTATTGTTCTTTGTTGCTATCTCTTATATATAATATAATGCATAGTAGTTTCATACACTTGGAATAACCTCCTAGGAACCAAATGATCAGGGATGAACATATGCATTTCCCTGAGTCTTTAGTTAAACATGTAAAGTCCATAACCATAGGACATCCTAACTGTCCATATTTACCTATTTGGGTTCCAAGTGGTACTGGTTCTTTTACCGCTGCTTCATCTTGGAATTTGATCACGCAAATAGTGCTAAATTGCATTTCTTTAAGAAGATTTGGCAAAAATATATCCCTTTTAAGATGTCCTTTCTTGTGTGGAGGATTCAGTAAGAAAATTGCCTTTTGATGATATTATTTTGAAGGCTGGATGTGCAGTAAAATATGATACTTACGAGAATCCATTACCTTACCATAGCAAATGCAAGACGTGCATCATTAAGAAAGCTCAGAGTCTTGCCAACAAGAGTGAATGAAAAATTTAATACAGCTATAGCCTATAAAAAACCTGTTGGCCCAAGTGAAGTTTGTTTTGAAGATTGACAAAGGAACTCAGGCATGAACCAGGTCCATCCTTTATGTACACAAACAAGGGCATATTCGAGTATAACGGATGCACGTGAAGGAAATAAGCTTAACTTGTTATATCTGATATCGCCTGATCGAAAAGATTGCATAATTGATAAGGGGAAGGAATCCTTACTCAAAGAGAACATTATCCAAGATAAAGGAGGAGTTAGAAATTGTGGATAACTAGAACTCTTCTACCAAGGACGAGTAGCATTAGAACTCTAGTTATTTCTTATTCTACTCTATAAATTACAGGATGTTCTCATTCTACAAGGACGCACAAAAGCTGAAGTTAAATGTGAGTTGAGAGCAAAATAGCAAGGCATTTTGCAAACAATTCTTGTGTGATTCAAGTGTGCGAACCTGAAGCTACATGAACCAGATAGAAGAACCAATTTCAAGCGTCTTTCTTTTATTCTAGTTCAATTGTAGTAGGTGTTTTCAAGTTGTACCTTTTAGCTTTATCTAGAAGCAATTGTATTAGGTACTTTGAGTATTCAAGTTACAGTTAACTTGAAGTTGTCGTAACAGTTAGAGGCTGGTTGCCACAACGGAATTAGAGTTAATCCTTAGGTTTACAAAGAGTATTGTAAATGTTGTTTTATCTCATTGATTTAGTGAAGTGTTGGGGAAAATCATACTGAGTAGTAGGTCGTGGTTTTTTCACCTTTTGAGCCGGGTAATTTCCACGTAAAAATACTTGTGTTCTTTACTTTCCGCATTTACTATTTCTGCAACAGTAGTATAAGGAACACTTAGAAGAACTAGGTCCCTTTATAATCAATGCATGCAAAAATTGGACATCATACAAATAACCCCCTATTATGTGGCATTGAAGTATAAAACATTAATTGGTATCAGAGCGAGGTTATCCTTGAAGAGCCTAACACCTTAGGAGAAGATCAAGATGGGTGCACCACCTGGAAACTGGGAATGGCAATCCACTACTAGTCTACCACCTTTTAATGGCCAGTACTACTCTTGGTGGAAAACAGGATGAGAGATCACATTATAGGAGAGGACTATGAGCTATGAGACATTGTCATCGATGGTCCACTAACTACCTTGAATATAAATACCGAAGGAGTAGAGGTGCCAAAGACAAGAGTTGATTGCACTGCTGAGGACTTAAAGAAATGGGAGAAGAATGTTAAAGCCAAGAAATGGCTTGTTTGTGGACTTGGTCCAGATGAGTACAGCAGAATCCAAAGTTGTACCACTGCTAAGGAAATCTGGGACACTCTGCAAGTGGCTCATGAAGGAACACCTCAGGTGTAGAGATCCAGAGGAACTATACTGTATTCTCAATATGAGAACTTTACTATGAAGAAAGGAAAAACCATTCAAGAGATGTACACAAGGTTCACTACATTGACAAATGAACTAAAATCTCTTGGAAGGATTATTTCTGAAGAATATAGAGTCGAGAACATATTGACAAGGGTCCTGTCTATTACTTGGGAAAGCAAAATCACTGCCATTCAGGAATCAAAGAACATTAACACTCTCCCACTGGATGAATTAATTGGAAATCTTACTGCCTATGAACTTAGGAAACAAACCATGAAAATGGATGAATCTAAGAAAGAAATGAGTCTGGCACTCAGAATCACTGAAGGTTCTGATCTAGAAGATGACGAAATGACTATGATCACCAAGGACTTCAAGAAGTACCTGAGGAGAGGAAAGGGTCCCTCAAGAAGTGGAAGCTATAGTAAGTCAAAATTCCTAAGAAGCAAACCAACGATGGATGTTACAAGTGTGGAAAGACTGATCACCACATCAAGAACTGTCCTTAATAGGAAATTGAATGGAAGAAGGAAAGAGCTGAACGAAGGAACAGAAAGAAGGAACAGGTTCAACCCAAGAAAAGCAAAGGATTAACCAAGGCTATGGTCGCTACTTGGGGAGAAAGATCAGATGAAAGCTCAGATGATGATGGGGATGAACAAGCACTTATGGCCATTGGAGAATCTGATGAAGAAACTGAGGTAAGTGTAAATCATCTCAAAGACAAGATTAAATTTTTGTCTAAAGAAAGGTTATCTGAGTTACTTCTCGAACTAATTGATGAATCTGAGTATGTAAACAATGAAAAAGAATAGTTGTCTAAAGAATGTGTGATTTTGAAGGCTAAGTACAAAAACCTAGAACTTAGGGCTAGTGAGACTGTAAGTGAAAATTCTGTATTGAAAAACTAGGTTCATGCACTTGACTTAACTGTTCTAGAACTTAGATCTGAAAATCTAAAACTGAAATTAGGAACAGGTAAAAAGACAATTGATCACACACAACTCACTCTAGAAGAAAATGTAGGGAAAATGAAAGATGAGTTGTATAAAAGGAATGAGCTGGTGAGAATCCTAAAAGAGGATCTAAGAAAGGTCAAGAATGATCTAGACAGAACTTGTAAATAGAACAGGTCCTCCGATGCACTTTCATGGCTACAGGAACACCATAGTAGCAACAGAAGAGGACTTGTCTTTGGGAATCTGGCACCTAAATGGAATCCCAAAAGTAAGTACCTCACACTTCCTGAGAACAAGATTTGCACACACTGTGGTAAAACAGGTCACTATAAAAGTGAATGCACTGCAAAAGAAAAGGCAAGTCAAAAGAACAAAGAATTTGTTCAAGGGAAGAATAGGATATCAAGTTGGACTAAAAAGAATTTGATTCATCCTTTTGCCTATACAAAGGGACCCAAACTAGTTTGGGTTCCTAAGACTAAACTCTGATTTACTTTTGCAGGTCCAAGTGAAGGGGAGCAGTCAAATATGGTACATGGATAGTGGCTGCTCAAAGCATATAACATGAAACAAAAACCAGTTCCTTTCACTTGAGGGCCTTAAAGGAGGTAATGTCTCCTTTGAAAATGGGAAGAAAGGTGAGATCATTGGTGTTGGAAAGGTAGGTAAGACCGATTCTCACTCTATTGAGAACGTCTACTTGATAGATGGACTGAAGTACAGTCTAATAAGTGTATCACAATTGTGTGATAGAGGTAACATGGTAGCATTCACCTCTACCAAATGCTTTGTGATTAATCTTACCACTGATAAGATTGTTTTGCAGGGAAAAAGAGTGAACAACATATATGTTGTAGATCTGTACACACTTTCAGAAAATGAACTCACTTGCATAACTGTGTTGGATAATGATCCCCTCCTTTTGCACAAGAGACTTAGACATGCTAGTATAAATCAACTCAATAAACTAGTCTCCAAGGACTTAGTGATAAGACTGCCTAACATTAAGTTCAAGAAAGATAATGTTTGTGAAGCTTGTGCAGGGGGGAAGCAAGTAAGATCCTCTTTTAAAAGGAAGAAAGTGGTAAGCACCACCAGGACGATGGAACTAGTCCATATGGATCTTTATGGACCAATGAGAATATTAAGCAGAGGCGGTAAGGGATATGTGATGGTGCTTGTTGATGATTACTCTAGGTTTACTTGGACATTGTTTTTAACATCTAAAGATAAAGCATTTGACATGTTCATTTCTTTTGTTAGAAAAACTCAGAAATAACTAGGTAATCAACTTGTATCAATTAGGTCTGATCATGGTACTAAATTTGAGAATGCTAAATTTGTTGAATTTTGTGATGAGCATGGCATAGATCATAATTTTTCTACTCCTAAGACTCCACAACAAAATGGAGTAGTTTAAAGAAAGAATAGGACACTTGAAGATATGTCTAGGACTATGCTTCTTTCTAGTAAACTGCCCCATAGTTTCTGGGCAGAAGCTGTGAACACTGCATGTTACATCATAAATAGGTGCATGGCTAGACCTCTTGTAGAGAAGACTCCCTATGAGTTACTTAAATGGAGAAAGCCAAACATATCCCATCTTAGGGCATTTGGATGCAAATGTTCTGTGCACAATAATGGTAAAGACTCCCTAGGTAAGTTTGATCCCAGAAATGATGAGGGAGTATTCTTGGGATATTCTTCACATAGTAAAACTTATAAGATTTATAACAAAAGAACTATGTGTGTAGAAGAAAGTGTGCGTGTGGTTTTTGATGAAACTAACATTCCTTTTGAGAGACAGGAACATGATGATGAAGCAATTGTGCTGCTGAGAAACTCAAATGAATCACAGCCCAGACTGAAGCTGCACCAGAAGTAGAACAGGGGACGAAACAGGTCCTTCCACCCAGGGCAACTTGACAGGGGGAACTGAACAAATGGGAAGTGATTCTCAAACCTCAAGGGAACCTATCCTTGAACTTGTTCCTCAGCAACAAAACATTGAAGGGATATCTAAGGGAAACAAGTTGGTTGTGAAACCTTAAAAGTATTAAAGTTCTCATTCCATTGAGAACATAATTACTGATCCAACCTCTGGAATCAAAACCAGATCTTTGTTGAAGAATCTTTGTACTTTTGATGCTTTTCTATCTCTTATTGAACCTAAAAATGTTGTTGAAGCTTTGCAGGATGCAGACTGGGTGAATGCAATGCAAGATGAACTCAACCAATTAGAGAGAAGTCAAGTTTGGCATCTGGTACAAAGACCCAAGGACAGATCAGTAATTGGCACAAAATAGGTCTTCAGAAACAAACTTGATAAAGATGGAACAGTTACAAGAAACTAGGCAAGATTGGTGGTTCAAGGATATAGTCAAGAGGAGGGCATAGACTATGATGAGACCTTTCCTCCTGTTGCAAAATTGGAAGTAATTAGACTCCTCATAGCCTTTTCTACTTACATGGAATTCACTTTCCATCAGATGGATATCAAGAGTGCCTTCCTCAATGGCTATCTAAAGGAATAAGTGTTTGTTAAGCAACCTCCGGGCTTTGAAAGAAAGGAATGTCCTGATCATGTGTACAAGCTTGACAAGGCACTTTATGGGCTAAAGCAGGCTCCAAGAGCATGGTATGAAATATTATCAAATTGTTTTCTTGAGCATGGCTATAAGAGAGGTAAAATTGACAATACTTTATTTTTTAAAGAAAAGGGTTAAGATCTCTTGGTAGTTCAGATATATGTTGATGAGATAATCTTTGGAGCAACTACAGAAATAAGTATGATGGGTGAGCTTAATTTTTTTTTTTAGGCTTACAAATTAAAAAAAAACTCAAATAGAACTATGATCTATCAACAAAAGTATGCGAAAGAGTTGCTTAAAAGGTTTAAAATGGAAGATTCCAAAGAAATTGACACTCTTATTGCAACAATCACAAAATTAGATGTAGTTAAACCTGGTTCATCTATTGATCAGAAGTTGTATAGGGGAATGATTGGCTCTTGGTTGTATCTCACTGCTAGCAGACCTGACATTATTTTCAATGTGGTCCTTTGTGCTAGATTTCAAGCAAATCCAAATGAGTATTACTTGACTGTTGTCAAGAGGATCTTGAGATACCTAAAAGGCACCACTGACCTTTGTCTATGATATCCAAAAGGTAGTAATTTTAATCTAGTGGGATATGTTGATGCTGATTATGCAGGTTTTCTTGTGGACAGAAAGAGCACTTCAGGTATGGCACACTTTCTTGGCTCATGTCTTGTGTCTTGGGCCACCAAAAAAGCGAAATTCTATGGCCTTATCTACTGCTCAATCTGAGTTGTATCCCCATATACTATGATAATACTAGTGCAATTAGTATGACCAAGAATCCGGTTCATCACAAGGGAACGAAGCACATATATATTAGGCCTCACTTTTAAGGGACAATTATGAAAAAAGTTTGATCACTGTAAAATTTTGTGCTACTGACAAGAAAATAGCTGACATCTTCACAAAATCTCCAAGTAGAGATCACTTTGAAAGAAACAGGTTAGAATTAGGGATGATTAAGATCACCTAAACGGAACCAGTTCTAACTCAAAAATTGGTTAGAAAATTTGTGAACTTTTGTATATAATTAGATTAGATTTTGCTTAGTCTCATACTTTCATCAGTATACTCTTGTGCCACGTTCTAAAATGAGTCATTAAATCTATAATGATATTATCTATATTTTCTTAGAAAATTCAAACTTACACAAGAGTTTTCTCAGTGTAGAACCTGGTTCATCAAAATTATTCGGCACGTATTCTCCACTCTACATATTTTGAAATAATTATATTTGGATTATGATCAAGAGGAGAGTCCCATTCAATCCTAAACCCCTTGATCTTATCAGTTACGAAATGGACTGGTTTCATTCAACAGAGTCCAAACCACATTAAGTGCCTAGATTCTAGGGACACTTTTCAACGTCTTTTCAAACTGAATTCCAGTTTGATTAGACTTCTACAAAGGTTGTCGTTACCCAATCAAACACTTTCACTTTAAATTGATTAGGCCTCAGTTTCTTCCTCACTTCTCAATTCTCAAGCCGTCAAGAATTCCTCTCTTCTCTTATCTTCCAAAGCACACACAAATCCATTTTCCCAAAATTTCCAAATACACAAATGGCAAACCCTTCCGAGAATCCCTCATCACAACCCAAAAAAATCACACCCACACCATTTATCATACCTTCAACCACGCCCATCTATAAGAAAAGAAGAGTCAAGATGCTTGCTCGCAAGGTTGTTCTGGGTAAAGAACAACTCAAGAAAATTAATGAAAACTTAGAAGCAAGTCGAGAAAAAGAACCCCAGAAATCTGATGAATCATTCAAGTTTGATACTGAGGGGGAAGAAACAGTTTCTTCTGAAATAGAAGGTAACTTCTGGCGCCAAAGTTACTCCTCAAATTATTTCTGAGGTTGCTACAAATCTAGAGACTAGGTTTGTTCTGGTAGGAACTGTGGCAGGTGTTGAAACTACTGAGTCTGGAAAGGTTGGTAGTAAAAATGATAAGAGAAAAGAAAAAGAGAGTGAGGGTGCTCGAAGTGTTGTGAGGGGTATAGGAAAAGGAATGGTTGATTCTTCACCCACTCATGTTGGTTTAACTAAAAAATTAGGTGTTATGGTAGTTTGGAGTGAGGAATCTGAGGAGAAGAAGAGAGTGTGAGAAAATCGGGGGGAAGTGGGTCTAGAGAAGCTGCTGAAGGGTTGGTCCGATTAGAGAAAAATGCTCAAGAACCTGTTCCATATGAGCAGGAAACCCTCGCAGACCTACTAAAAAGGGTGACTGACAGTTACAATCCCAAAAAGAAAAGGAGTTCAGGAATCAAAGTTCCTGGCACTGCTAGGGAAAACAAGAAGAGAAAGGCTGTCTCTTCTATCCCTTTAGAGATTCCTCCTACAAGAGGAAGAGCTACAAGGACTCAGAAGAAGTAAAGTGAGGCTGAACTGGAAAAGAACTTAGAAGAAAGTAAAAGAAAAGTTGCTGCTAAAGGAAAACAGAAGGTGGTTCAGCCTGTTGAGGCTGTTGAAATTGACGAGATAGACCTGGTTCTTCAGGATGAAGAGAAGACAGAAGAAATGGAGGTTGTGACTCCAAAGGCAAAGAAAGACAAGACTTCCTCAAAGAAATATGTTTTAAAAACAAAGTCTACGGAGCTATCCACTTTGGCTAAAAGAACCAGGTCTGCATTGAAACTAAGAAAAGTAAAAATAGTGGAGGAAGAGGAATGGAGTGGAGAAGAAGAAGAAGAAGAAGAAGAAGAAGAAGAAGAATCTAATGCTGAGAAGGACAAGACGGTCAAATTTGGGAAGAGAACCATCTTTAAAGGCAGACTCCTCAGGGACTTGGAGGAGGAATGTATGTTACTGTTGCAGAAGAAGTTACAATTGCAAGGTTGGAAGGACAAGGTCCTTTAGATGGATGGAAGGCTGGCCAGAACTGAGATTGTGGAGTTCATGGTAAATTGCGAGATCAAAGATAGTAGGGTCACCAGTGTGGTAAAGGGGGTGACAGTGACTTATGATGATAAAGAACTAGGAGAGATCTTAGGTATATCTGCTGCAGGGTACAATGATTATAAGAAGCTCAAATGGACAAGTCTAGAGAATCTCCCTACTGCCCTTGCCATTACTAGGAAGTTTGGTGACAATAAAGAGGAGCTTGATCCCAAAGCTATTTACAGAAGTGAGATGAAGCCACCACAAAGTATTTTTCGAATTTGTTAACAAATGTGTGCTGCCAAGGAAGGAAATGAGGCACATTGCCACATTTATGTACCTGGTCCTTATGGAATGTTTGGACAGTGGGAGGCAAATCAATTGGCATGGATTCATCATCCAGCTTCTTGATAGGGTTCTGAATGGTACCAAAACGTACGCCATACCCTATGACTTTATTCTCACGGCTGTACTTGCACATTTCAAGGTATCCATCAAGAAATGGGAAGTTAGTACAAGCAAGTATTATAGCAAACACTCTAACTGCTTGTGACTATGAAGTCCAAACCACTCCCAAAGAACCTGGTTCATCCAAAAAGATACCAGTGAACAGCAAAGTGCGAGCTTTGGTGCAAGAAAGTGGGGCTAAGGATGTTGAGATTGATAGGTTGAAGAAGAGGTTAGCAGAGGTAGAGACTGAGAGACATGCTCTCACAGCTGAACTGGAAAAAGAAAAGGAGAAGAATAATGGCATTCTTCAGGATATGTTAAAACTGCTCCAAGCCAAAAACCAAGAACCTGGTCCTTCCCAGCCTTAAGCCTCCTAGCCTAGTGTAGATCAACCAGTGACCCAGTTCGGGATTCTTTTGCTTCTTTTGCTCATGATCCAGTATTTTTATTTCTTTTTATACTTTGTGGTAGGATCTTATCAATCAATGAAATTCATTATTTTTACTATAATTGTTTGTTGATATTTGTTAGATGGCTAATATCCTTAGATTGATCTATGATATTTGACTCCATGATTGCATTTGAAGTAGCCCCAGTGGCCATGAGTAATTTCAATTAAAATCTGGTTATCTAACATTATCATGCAACTTTTCGATGATGCCAAAAGGGAGAATTAGGTTATGCTTTTACTTTGGACTGTGATGTTTATAACCTAATGAACCTGGTCCTTGATGATAAGTGACTTTAAAAAGGTAAAATGTTCTAACATTGTGTTGATGCTGAGATGAGTTGAAACATGGCCTATGCTTATGAAAAGCACAGAGTTTGTCATCATCAAAAAGGGAGAATTTGTTGGCCCAAGTGAAGTTTATTTTTAAGATTGACAAAGGAACTCAGGCATGAACCAGGTTCATCCCCTGTGTATACAGACACGGGCAGATTCGAGCACAAGGGATGTACGTGAAGGAGATAAGCTTAACTTGTTATATCTGATATCTCCTAATCTAAAAGGTTGCATAATTGATAAGGAGAAGGACTCCTTACTCAAAGAGAACACTATCCAAGATAAGGGAGGAGTTAGAAGTTGTAGATAACTAGAACTCTTCCACCAAGGACGAGTAGCATTGGAACTCTAGTTATTTCTTATTCTACTCTATAAATTGCAGGATGTTCTCATTCTACAGGTACGCACAAAAGCTGAAGTTAAACATGAGTTGAGAGCAAAATAGCAAGGTATTTTGCAAACAATTCCTGTGTGATTCAAGTGTGCGAACCTGAAGCTCCATAAACCATATAGAAGAACCAGTTCCAAGCGTCTGTCTTTTATTCTAGTTCAATTGTAGTAGGTGTTTTCAAGTTGTACCTTTCAGCTTTATCTAGAAGCAATTGTATTAGGTACTTTGAGTATTCAAGTTAGAGTTAACTTGAAGTTGTCGCAACAGTTAGAGGATGGTTGTCACAACGGGATTAGAGTTAATCGTTAGGTTTACAAAGAGTTTTGTAAATGCTGTTTTATCTTATTGATTTAGTGAAGTGTTGGAAAAAATCCTACTCGCTAGTAGGTCGTGGTTTTTTCACCTTTTGAGCCGGGTATTTTTCACGTAAAAATACTTGTGTTCTTTACTTTCCGCATTTACTATTTCCGCAATAGTAGTATATATATAAGGAGCACTTAGAAGAATCAGGTCCTTTTATAATCAGTACACGCGAAAATCGAACACCACACAAATCACCCCTCTTGTATGGCATTGAAGTATAAAACATCAAAACCAATTAAGTTGCGAACGCTTTGGCTAAATAGAGTCTTGATAAGCAAAAGAGGTAACAATAGTCAACTAATTAACAACTTGATGACACAAATGGTATTTTTGCTAACACGTGTGTCTTTATTTCACGTTACATTCAATATAAAATAATACAAAATTTATCGCATAACTAAATGCATATATTATTCGCACGAATACAAGAACATGATAACTGAACAAAAACAATTCACTATCATTTCATAATTTATTCTAGGACTAAATTTTGTTATAGTACAGGTAACCAAACGACCCTTCCATAAACTCAAACTCCTCGGCTAGACAGCAGAAATTAGTAATCCTCGTCACATTCATCCCTCTGCAAGTAATGAAAAAAAAAAAATTGATCAGTCTTGTTCTTTGACTAATTAAAAAGGTTTAAGTTCATACATTGACAGTAAAAAAAAATATTTATATAATCTGATACTTAGATTATTTCAGATTAATCTATATAATAAATGTTAATTGATAATTTAGAATAAATAGTACGTACACATTTTATATGGTAGAAACAAGTTATAAATAGTAAGTAACATGGTATAACTAATAGTGAAAATTATAATTTTATAATTGACGAATCTATTACCTCCTCACGAGTGAAAGTGAGGCCAAGTCTGATGGATCCACAATCTTCGTCATCCTTGTAAAGCTGATAAGAGGTTGATCCCACTTCTCCTTCACGAAACACTTCTTCCAAGGAAATTCTATTTTCAATTAACAAAAAACAACATTAATAACGTTGTTTAACTGCATAAAAAAAAATATTAATGAATATAATAAAGGAGATTATTAACGTTGCTTCTCCTAGGAAATCGTCATCTTGGAATGTGTTTTCATCCATAAGTTTGATGTGAAGCTCGTCACAACCACGAGTGATGGTGAAGAGGAAGGATTCATTCCACTCAGGGTCGGATCCTTCACCTGCAAAAAGCCGCTCTTATTATTGAGTTATGAATTTTAATTTATATATACTGAAAGTATAAGGAATTTTTGCACTAACATTTTTTTTTTTACAAACATAGGTGGGATACAATAAAATTTAAATGTTAATCCAAGTTAATTAACTACAAACCTGATGCAGTACTACTTTTCTTCTCTTCAGTACGGCAGGTGACAACCACATAAGGATTCATATCAGCTGTTGAAATTTGAAAAAAAAAAAACATTAAATTCTTTAATCCGTGATGAAGGATTAATAACGTACTAAGAAGTGGAGTCAAAACTTCAATTTATTTATATGTATGTTTTTTATTTTGTTCAGATTATTTACAACAGGAAGGATTGAATACCCCAGCTGAAGGTGATAACCCTAAGGAATTCACTTTAACGTCAAAAAGATTTTCAAAAAAATTACAAAAACTGATAGAGTTACACATGTATTATACAAAGAAGACAAGGCAAATTAAATCAAAGGATCCTATATTTTTTTGTTAGATTTACTCGAGAGGATACTCTTGGTCTGTGAATATCGCTTATTCTGATGTTTATCAATGGTGGTATACAATTGATTTACACACTAATAAAGATCTTTATACTGGCGCTCTTTTTATATTATTTATTTCTGCCATATACTTGACAAAAAAATCATCTTGGGCTGTGCAGTGAGCATGAAAAATTCATGTTTGTAAGATTTTGATCAAGGTTCCTCTTGCATATTATGTAAGCAAAATTTGCATGCCTGACCGTAAGGGAGTTAGAGAGAAACTTACTTAGCCAATTTGTGTCATCAAGGCCTCTGGCATTTGCCACATAAACTTCAAGCTGTCCGTAAGGCATCTTTGGATCAAATTATTCGTTAAAAAACAGAATAAGATAATGGGAAGAAATTAAAAGGCTTCAATAAAAATATTTTTAGTGCTTTGAACTATGACGTTAGGCCTGCTCAATTTATAGTTTACTAGTCCAATCACTGTAATACACGTGACCATTGTGATCCGAAAATATTTGAAGACGTATTTGAATAATTGTGGTTAAAGAGAAAGTAAGAACAGCTGACTTTTAAAATAGTAACAGTAAAATATATTTGAGAAATTATTATGCAACAAAATGGATTGACTGATGGCCTTTTTCATAATTATTTCTCTTTTAATTTTTCTGTGGAGTATTACTTCCGACCCTTAATAGAAGGAAGTATTGGTAGTGATCCTGGTAATTTAACTTGCTACTTATTTTTAGTATTTTTATTAGCGTTCTTTGATTCAGTAATAAATTAGGTTTTGATTGATGATTTAGTGTGTAACGACCCAACTGGTCATTTTGAACTTTAACGTTATGTTCGCTGGTTTGAGACTTTGAATAGCTTCATATGATGTATTATGACTTGCGTGTATGGTCTGTTTTCGTTTTTCGAGTGGCTCGAAATTGATTTGGAAAAATGACCCTCGATCTGGAAGCTTTAAGTCAGAAGAGTTGACCAAGGTTTAACTTTTGGTTAAACGGACTCAGAATAGAATTTTGATTGTTCCAGTAGGGATGATGATTTTGGACTTGTACGTATGTTCAGATTTTGTTTTGGAGGTTCCTAGAAAAATTCGACTCTATTTCTCGAAAGTTGGTAATTTTAAAGAACTTAAGATTTCATAAGTTTGACCAAGAGTTGACTGTGATGTTATTGGACTCCAATTGGTATTTCGAGACTTTGGCAAGGTCTATATAGTTGAATTGAACTTGTGTGCAAAGTTTGGAAGTAATCCGAAGTGTGTAAGTATAATTCGGACACTCTTTTGAAGGAATGAAGATTTAACAACCTAAGAGAAATTATATTTGGTTGGAACCTCAATTCTTTGTAGTGATGTTCCTGTGGGTGTTTTGAGGCTTTGGATAAGTTTGGATAATAGATTTATACTTGTTAATATGATTTGATAGGGTCCCGAGAGGCTTGGGTGTGTTTTGGATCAAGAAATTTCGGAGCCATTCAACTTCTTCACCGTCTTTATCTAAGTCTATGAACTCAGCCTCTATTGTAGAGCGGGCAATGCAATTTGTTTGGACGACTTTCAAGATACCGTTCCTCCAACAATAGTGAATACATATCCATTTGTGGACTTAGAATCAATTGCACCGGTGATCCAATTTGCATCACAGTATCCCTCAATCACCACAGGATATCTACTGTAGTGCAAAGCAAAGTCCTGGGTATGTTCTAAATATCCCAAAACTCGTTTCATTGCCATCCAATGAGATTGACCTGGATTACTCGTGTATCGACTCAATTTACTTATAGCACAAGCTATATCTGGTCATGTACAATTCATGATATATATTAAACATCTCAACACACGAGCATAATCTATTTGTGATATGCTTTGGCCTTTGTTCTTTGCTAGTACAAGATTTACGTCAATTGGAGTCTTTGCAACTTTAAAATCTAAGTGCTTGAATTTTTCAAGTACTGTTTTAATATAATGAGCTTGTGACAATGCCAGACCTTGAGGAGTCTTATGGATCTTAATACCCAGAATTAAATCAGCAACTCTCAAGTCCTTCATATTAAACTTGCAAGTTAGCATACACTTAGTCACATTTATGTTGGCAATGTCATTACTCATTATCATTATATCATCCACATATAAACAAACAATGATTATTTGATTCGGAACATTTTTAATGTACACACATTTATCAAATTCACTCATCTTAAAATCATTTGACAATATTGTTTGGTCAAATTTCGCATGCCATTGTTTGGGTGCTTGTTTTAGTCCATAAAGGGACTTAACAAGTCTACATACCTTCTTTTCTTTACCTGGAACCACAAACCCTTCAGGTTGTTCCATGTATATTTTCTCCTCCAAATCTCCATTTAAGAAGACTGTCTTAACATCCATTTGATGAATTCGAGGCCATAAGCCACAACTAATGCTACTAATATTTGTATGAACGTAATTTTTGTAACTGGAGAGTAAGTATCAAAATAGTCAAGACCATCTTGTTGTTTATACCATTTGACCACAAGTCTTGCCTTATATTTATCAATAGTGCCATCATCTTTCATTTTCCTCTTAAAATTCCATTTAGTTACCAATGATTTATTTCCAGGAGGAAGATCAACTAATTCCCATGTATGGTCGTTCAATATGGATTCTATTTCACTATTGACTGCCTCTTTCCAAAATAATAATTTTGAAGAAGACATAGCTTATTTAAATGTTCGAGGCTCATTTTCCAACAAAAAAGTCACAAAATCTGGTCCAAATGAAGTAGACGCTCTTTGACGTTTACTACGTCTTCAATCCTCCTGATTAGACATACTTTCTTTTGTTTCTTCCAGACGTCGTTTAGATCCTTTACCAATCGACTCACATTCCTTTTTATACGAATATATATTTTTGAAGAACTCAACATTATCTGATTCTATAACCGTATTATTATGAATGTCGGGATTTTCTGATTTATGAACCAGAAATCGATATGCTTTTCTATTGCTCGCATATCCTATGAAAACACAATCAACGGTTTTCGGTCCTATATTTACCCTTTTGGGTTTAGGAACTTGCACTTTTTCCAAACACCCACACACTTTAAGAGCCCGTTTGGACATAAGAAAAATTTCACTTTTTTCGAAAAATGTTCACTTTTCTTCAAAATTAGTGTTTGGCCATAAATTTTCAAATTTTCACTTGAAGATAAATTTTGAAATTTTTCGAAAATTTGAAAAACTCCAAAAAACCTGTTTTTCATAATTTTCACTCTGATCACTCACAAAACTTCAAACACAACCAAAAATTATATTCATGTCCAAACACAACTCTAGTTTTCAAATACCATTTTTACTTGAAAACAAAAAATCACTTTTTTCCGGAATTTCACAATTCTTATGTCCAAACGGCCACTAAGATAATTCAAGTTGGGCTTCCTTCCTTTTCATTTTTCTATTGGGTACTCGATTTAGTATGCGGTTAGCCATAAGAATGGCTCCCCCCCCCCCCTCCCAATGTTATGTGGTAAACCAGAACTTATCAACAAGACGTTCATCATCTCCTTTAATGAACGATTCTTTCTTTCCAAAATCTTGTTGGATTGATCCATGTAAGAGGTCATTGTTTGTTGATTAATTCCATATTCTAAACATATTTATTCAAAAGGAGATTCGTATTCATCACCCCTATCACTTCTTATCATTTTGATTTTCTTGTTAAGTTGCATTTCAACTTCATTTTTGTATTGCTTGAATGCATCTATTGCTTCATCTTTACTATTAAGTAAGTAAACATAGCAATATCGAGTACTATCGTCAATAAAAGTTATGAAATACTTCTTTCCACTGCGAGATGGTATTGACTTCATGTCGCAAATAACTGTGTGAACTGAGTCTAAAGGATTTGAATTCCTTTCAACTGACTTATAAGAATGTTTAACATACCTAGATTCCACACATATTTGACATTTTGATTTGTCGCATTCAAACTTAGGCAATACTTCCAAATTAATCATTTTTTGCAAGGTTTTATTATTGACATGTCTCAAACGTATATGCCATAAATTATTTGACTCAAGTAAGTAAGAAGAAGCTGAAATTTTATTATTCTCAACGACCATTACATTCAGTTTGAAAAGATCCTTAGTGAGGTAACATTTTCCTACAAACATCTCATTCTTACTTATTACAACCTTATTAGATACAAAAACACACTTAAAGCCGTTCTTGACAAAAAGTGCAGATGTAACAAACCGGCCGATCGTTTTGAGTATTACAACCTCAGTTCTCCATTTTTTGCTCAAATTATACTTTACAGTTGTTGTGTGACTTGTCGGGGCAATTGGTTCGGGTCCGGTGAGGTTTTGGAATGAATTGGAACACTTAGTTCCAAGGTTTAAAACTTAAGTTGAAATAGTTGACCAGATATTGACTTATGTGTAAACGACCTCGGAATTTAATTCTGATGATTCCAATAGGTCCGTATGGTGATTTTAGACTTTGGAGCATGTCCGAAAAATTATTTGGAGGTCCGTAGTGGAATTAGGCTTGAAATGCCGAAAGTTGAATTTTGAGAAGTTTGATCGGGGGGTTGACTTTTGATATCGAGGTCAAAATCTGATTATGGAAATTTGAATAGCTTCGTTATGTCATTTATGACTTGTCTGCAAAATTTGAAGTAATTCCGGATTGATTTGATATATTTTGGCACAAGATATAGAATTTGCAAGTTCAAAGTTCATAGATTTTGATTTGAGGTGTGATTCGTCATTTTGATATTGTTTGATATGATTTGAGGCCTCGACTAGGTCCGTGTTGTGTTATGAAACTTGTTGGTATGTTCAGACGGGGTCCCGAGGGTCTCGAGTGAGTTTCGGATGCTTAACGGATCGAATTTGGATTTGGAGGAGGAGCTGAAGCAGCTGGGCTACTGGTGTGATCGCACCTGCGCGAAAAAGGGCTGCAGGTGCGAGCTCGCAGATGCGAGGAATTAGTCACAGAAGCAGAAAATGCATAAGCTGGCCAGGCACCGCGGGTGCAAAAAATTTTACCGCGGGTTAGAAGACCGCAGGCGCAAAGAAATCATCGCGGGTGCAAAGACCGCAGGCGCGAAGAAATCACTGCGGGTGCGAAGACCACAGGCGCGATGAAACCATTGCGAGTGCGAAGATCGCAGGTGCGAAGAAATCACCGCGGATGCAAAAATCCTGGACAGGATGTTAAAAATAGAGGGGGTTCCGAGTTTTGCCATTTTTGGACCTTAAAGCATAGTTTTTGGGGCGATTTTTAGAGAGAATTCAAGGGAAACTTGAGGTAAGTTACTTATGATCATTTCTACTCCATAATATTAAATTATCATCGAATAATCCGGCTAGATTACATATTTTTGAGGTGTAAATCGGGGGTTTGAACTTAGGATTTGAAAATAATATTTGAAGATCTGGAGGTCAAGCTGAGGTCGAATTTTGATAAAATTAGTATGGTTAGACTCGTCGTTGAATGGGCTTCCGGATTTTATAACTTTTATCAGATTCCGAGACGTGGGCCCCATAGGTGATTTTTGGGGCGTAATTTCGGATATTTAGAATATATTAGTATTTTGATATGGAATTAATTCTTATAATTTTTGTGGGTTGAATCAAATTAATTGTGATGAGATTCGAGCCGTTTGGAAGTTGATATGAGCAAAATTGAATTTCTGGAGCATTGCTTAGCTTGCTCGACATTGAATTTTGCTTGTTCGAGGTAAGTAACTCTTCTAATCTTGGAGTTGAGGGTATGGACCCTGAATATATGTTTTATGTGAATTGTTAGGAGGTGACACACATACTAGGTGACGGGCGTGTGGGCGTGCACTATAGAAAATGTGACATAATTGTTTATGTGGAATTTTATAGTTAAATGATCTTGGCATTTTCCATGCAATTTTATGAGTTAAAGAAATTGAGCTGAAAAGCATATTAAAAATCATGTCGAGGCTATGTGCTAGTATTATTGGGACCCAAAGAGTTCATATTGCTGTGAATTATTTATTTTAAATTAAAAATTCATATCAGTCATATTTATTTAATTGCATATCATATCTCACTCTCTGTTGTAATTTATTGATACATCATATCATCATTTTTGGGCTATTTGCATGACATTGTGAGCCCGAGAGACTAGAGAGATTGATGACTGAGTGAGGCTGAGGGCCTGATTGTGAGGATTAATGTGGATCGCGACTGCCCGCCTGCAGCATGCTTTATATGCTTTATTATTATAGCACGTTAGTTTTCCGTGCAGCACGTGACTTGTCCGTGCAGATTATTGCGCTGAGGCTGAAGGAGCCCTTCGGAGTCTGTACACACCCCTAGTGAGCGCAGGTACCTACTGAGTGCGAGTGCCGAGTGACTGGGAGGCATGAGTGATTGTGAGGTATGCCCGAGTTGTATGAGTGACTGTGAGGTATGCCCGAGAGGCATGAGTGACTGTGAGGTTTGCCCGACGGGCTGTATATGAGTGATGTTCTGCCCGAGGGGCTGTTTATGATTTTATCACTGAGTTGCATCACATTGGCATGCACACATAACATACAGGCATAGAGATGTATTTTCCTCATGTTGTACATCATCACATCATTCATGATTTCTCACACATTTTGATAGATGGGCATAGTGATACAATTGTTTTATATGGGTTATTTGGAAAGAAAATGAAACATCTCATTTATTATTGAAAGGATTTTGGGAAAATCACAATTTTCAGACTTACTCATATTTTGGTGATTTTAGTGAAAAGAATTGAGTTTTACTGTTATATTTGAAAAGAAAAATGTTATTGTGAACGAACTGAGCACTTTATTATTGAGTTATTCATTGTGCTGCCTCAATTCTATTGTTATGAGTTTTGTTTTCTGGATACTGTTGTGGACTATTGGTTTTAGACCCGACCTTGGTAAAAGCTCGTCACTGCTTTCAACCTAAGGTTAGGTTTGTTACTTACTCAGTACATGGGGTCGGTTGTACCGATACTACACTTTTGCACCTTGTGTGCAGATGTTGGCTACTGATGTTGTTGTGTTCGATGGGAGCTGGATTTGAAGATGTATCTGCGTTCTGGTTGTAGATGCCTCTTGTTCAGGGTGGCTTTAGATTTATAAAAGCTCTGTTTATGTATTATTCAAACAGACTATGTATTTATTTCATTTCTTCTTTGTATACTCTATTTTTAGAAGCTCGTGATTTGTACTACTAGTCCTTGGGGATTGTATAAGATTAAGACCTTTATTCACTTAAATTGCTTTAATAATTATTTTGAAAATGGATAGTTGGTAATTGGCTTACCTAACGTGTTGGGTTAGGTGCCATCACGACTAGTTGGTTTTTGGGTCGTGACAAGGTGGCATCAGAGCTCTAGGTTCATAGGTTCTACAAGTCATGAGCAAGTATCTAGTAGAGTCTTGCGGATCGGTATGATGACGTCCATACTCATCTTCCAGAGGCTAAAGGGCATTTAGGATATATACTTCCCATCTTTCTTTCCTTATCGTGCGGTATTGATTTAGCTTGGGACATAACTCTTTTAATTCCTTCCACGTATTCGTACGCACATGAGCGCTCGGTATCAGCTGTGCATCGCCGGCTTGTGATTCTATGAACGAGGTTCGAGGTGAGTATTCTGTGTTTTGGTGATGGGCCAGTCTGGAGGAATTGAGGCCATAGTTAGACCGTAGCTTGAGCTCGGTAGCTTCAGTTATAACCTGTACAATTGGACTCATATGTCCGGTAATGACCCTACAGTGGAATTTGTGGCTCGATGAGCGGTGAAATGGCTTTATGATGAGTATGATGTAACTGCGGGATGTGTTAAGACGATTTGAATGTGACAAGAAGTATTTCCTTGAAATGTAAAAGAAAGTCATTGGGTGCTTGATTTTCGTTTTGATGTGACGTACAGTCTCGAGTGTGAATATTTTGAAGGATCTTTCACGATTGTTAAATTTTGGGACAAATTAAATTCTCATGTCTGGTTAGTGAGTTTGGACTCAGATAGACTAAGTGATTGCGTAGTAATTTTGACTGCGAAAGGGTATATCAAGATACCGATTTGAGGTTAAGCAGGTGGGTTATTTCCTACGGAGTAATCTACGTAGGTGTATTCCTTATGATGTGAGTGGAGAGTTTCTTTTATGCCAGTGGGGCATGTGTGTGGAGATTTGAATTTGAATCTGGCTGAGAAAGTTGACTTGAGTGTCAAGAGAATGATTGCGAGCTTAGCGGATGATTTGGGGTATTTTTATGGTTGGCGTTGCATGAGTTTGAGAAGAAGTTTCATTGAACTGACTGTGGCATTATGACAGTAATAGAGCATTGGTATTGTGAGTTATGGAATGTTTTAATCTATGGCTTTGAGCCAAGTGGGGGAGCCTACTATTGATAATTTAATTTCATGATTATATGTAAAGGTTTAGTTTTGGGCTGAGGCAAACTGGTGGGTTAGTTATGACTTGCAAAAGTTGAGTTCGACGATGACTCGAATAAGGAAATTCCTGGATACGGGTTATATTGCACTTATGAGTATATGAAAATCGTGGGATGAGTGAGTTGTTATTTGTGAATGATGTAGTATGCACGGAGTATGAATTTGATAGGTGGTATTAAAGTAGAGTTACTTCTTTGAGAGCTGTTGTGCTAATGAGGCATGTGTCGTTTGGCCCATTTGGGTGGTGTAATGTGGATTTGAACAAACGGGGTGATTCTCGAGAAAGTTCTAATGGATTCGAGATTTATATGTAACAATTGAGAATTTTTGGCGGATATGTTTGCGGCTAAAATTTGAGATTTAAGTTGGATGGTGTCGAGACTTGTGGCATTTTTATATATCATTATGAATTTTATATTTTGGTATCAGAAAGATGAATGAAACGACCTTAGACTCAAATAAGGTATTTTCAGAGTGGGTGTTTTGGTTGTGGTATTTATATGGGTAATTATGATGTGGTGAGACTCTACAGATGTTTTGGTGGTAATATTCTTGGGTTTGGTGACCTACGTGGTTTGGTCGAGTTAGAGGAATTTAGTTCTAATAGCTTGGTTATGTGCAGATGGATTTCAAAGTGTTCTTGATGGTCTCTACCATGGTTGGAACCGAAAATTTTTTACTGGTGTGAGAAACGTATTGTGTATTGTGATTTCCTCTTTGAAAGAAGCAAGATAAAGGTTTCTAACTAACTGGATATGTAATTTGCTGGTGACCAGAGTTGATAATGAGATTCTTGTGCATTTCACAAGATAGATGTTATGGGTTGTGCGGAAGTTAGATTTACATGTACAAGGTGGCAGTTCAGTCTTGAAGGAAGGTAACGAAGTTTGGGCAGAATGGTCATGAATTCTTAGACAACATGGGCGGTTCCAAATGACTAGATGAATACGATTACTACTAGGTGTTTGAGAAGGGTGCGTATTTCAGAAGGCGCATTGTATTTTGACTTACGGATATTTAATTAGTATTGCAGTACTCACATGGTTGATAGACTGCTGATATTCAAATTTTACCAAGTGGCACAAAAGAACTTTTAAACTATATCTCTTGGGATGATCGTGTATGAGAGAGGTGTTAGGCATTCGGGCGGTGGAGATGGAATTAAATATGGTGATTCGCGTGTTCTATGGATTTGGATATTTGGGAGTTCTCAGGAGCAAATTGTTTCATGATTGTGGCCTGTGAAGTTGTGGCTGGAGCTAGCCAGATGATAGAATATATTATGATTCAGTTATTATGGATTTTCAGAGGGATTTTTATCTATTTGTGGGTAACCCGAGTTGATTTGGGGGTCCATTGGTAGGCCCAATTAAGATATGTATTCTACACCGAGCCGGAATGGTTGGCTCCATACTGCTATTGTTGAGGGATGTGTCATTTGGTTGATGATAAACTTATTCGTGTTCTGAAATGATCTGTGAGTTACTCCTTTATGCTACGTGGAGTTGTGATTCATTGGTTATGTGCACAGATGGCGCGGTTCTATTTGAGCTTTATAGCAGAATTTGATCGTGATGAGTATTTGGGTATTGCATGATCAATTGTGTAATGGTTATGTTCTTTCAGGTTTTGTGTGGAATTTTTTGGTTGTCATTTGCCTCTCTGTGGTAATTGATTTTGAGCGGGGTGGCTCGAGGTATATATTATGGACCAGCATTTGCATGGGGTCACGCATTGCAGCGGAGTTATGTTAAGGTATGAACCTTGTGTTAAAATCGGGTGATGGTGCTACGGTGTATGATGAATTTTCAGCGTTTCGTTGTGACGGTACATGTTAATCTGGCGGGGCAGTTCTCTCATTTGAGTCATTTTCCATGACTGGGTACATTTGAATTGTTGCGTATTAGTGCACATATGGCATGAGATGTGGCTCTGAGTTATATTAGTGCAGCATGTCTATGGAACATTTGTGTTTAGTAATATAAGGTCATTGGACCTAGAATGGGTAGTATCAGGTTTGATTTCGGTATATTTGGGAGTATAATATTGAGAGTCGGCTCAGAAAGTGATTATGGTTCTGGTTGGGGCGAGAGAGCTCCGTGACCTGTTGATCTGGTAAGTGGTCATGAAATTTCGCATGTTTCTTTTATTATCAACAGTGTACGGAGATTTTGGGATGAGGTTTGGTTCGATATGAGTTTAATACTAGTATTTGGTTGGTTTTGGAGCAGTCACTATGGTCAGGAATAGTGCTATGAGCATGCGAGTTGTGTAATATGTTAGGGATTATGTCCGTGGTTATGGTTATGGTTATGGCTTGATTCAACTTGTTCAAACTCATACAGAGTGTAAACGTAAGATTTATGTCTTGAAAGAAATTCTAAAGGTTGGAAATTAAATTTCAAAGTTTATGGGCTAAAGTTAAATTCAATGATTTTAGTTGTATTGTGTTGTCAAGCTCATATGTAATAGGGTGATGTGGGGTTCACCCCCGAGTACGTGTGTGGTAAGATGGAACAGTGATTTGATGGCTTGGAAATAACTCTTTTCACATTCGAGGACGAACGTATGTTTAAGTGGGGGAGAATGTAACGACCCGACTGGTCGTTTTGAGTATTACAACCTCGGTTCCCCATTTGCTGCTCAAATTATACTTTACAATTATTGTGTGACTTGTCGGGACAATTGGTTTGGGTCCGGTAAGGTTTTGAAATGAATTGGAACACCTTAGTTCCAAGGTTTAAAGCTTAAGTTGAAATAGTTTACCAGATATTGACTTATATATAAACGACCTCGGAATTTAATTCTGATGATTCCAATAGCTCCGTATGCTGATTTTGGGCTTAGGAGCTTGTCCGGAAAATTATTTGGAGGTTCGTGGTGGAATTAGGCTTGAAATGCCGAAAGTTGAATTTTGGGAAGTTTGACCGGGGTGTTGACTTTTGATATCGAGGTCGAAATCTGATTCTAGAAATTTGAATAGCTTCGTTATGTCATTTATGACTTGTGTGCAAATTTTGAAGTAATTCCGGATTGATTAGATATGTTTCGGCACAAGATATAGAATTTGAAAGTTCAAAGTTCATAGATTTTGATTTGAGGTGCGATTCCTCGTTTTTATGTTGTTTGATATGATTTGAGGCCTCGAGTATGTCCGTGTTATGTTATGGAACTTGTTGGTATGTTCGTACGGGATCCCGAGGGCCTCGGGTGAGTTTCAGATGCTTAACGGATCGAATTTGGATTTGGAGGAACACCGAGTAGGTCTGTGGTATGTTGCGAGAATTATTGGTATATTCGGACGAGGTCCCGAGTGGCTCGGATGAGTTTTGGATGGGGTTCGGATGATTTGGCGACTTGTCGAAGCTGCTGGAATTTCTGTTGCTGAAGCTATTTCTGGGCAGCAGCTGATACAATCGCACCTGCAGAATTATAGGCATAGGTACGACCTTGCAGAAGCGAGATAAGCATTGCAGAAGCAAGATTGGGAAGGCTGGAAGCTTACCGGAGAAGCGGACAAGGTTGCGCACCTGCGACATCGCAGGTGCGATCACTGGAACACAGAAGCGACAATGCTCCGCGGATGCGTGTTTGGCTATCGCTTCTGCGATTACGCAGAAGCAAAAATTCTTCCGCAGATGCAAGGCTTCAGCTAGACAGTGTGCTCCGCAAATGCGAGGTTTTTCTCATAAAAGGGAGCTCGCAGAAGTGCAAAGGCTGTCTGTAGAAGTGAACTGGACAGAACATTTACGATAAAAAATTTGTCATTTCGTCATTTTCGTTTTGGATTTTGAAGCTCGATTTCTGGGCGATTTTGGAGGATTTCTTCACGACTTTGACTTGGGTAAGTGTCCTATATCCGAAAGTGATTATATTTTATGAATCCATGGTTATATTCATCATTTATTTCGGATTTAAGTAAAGAAATTGAGAAAAATTGTTAAATCTTCCGAAAATGATAAATGTTGATTTGGATGACAAATTGTTATTGGAATTTGATAAAATTAGTATGGTTGAACTCGTATCGGAATGGGTGTTCGGATTTCGTGAAACTTCTACTGGGTTCAGAGATACGGGCCCCGCATTGACTTTCGGGTTGACCTTTTAAAGTGAAATTTTCAATCGACATTTTATTATCCAGAATTATTTTTGATAAATTTTAATGAAGTTTTATAATTTATTTGGCTCGATTTGAGCAGTCCAGAGGTCATTTCAATCAAAAAGGCTATTTTGGAATATCGGTGTAACGACTCGACCGATTATTTTGAGAATTAGCATCCCGTTCAGTGGCTTAAGGCCCCGAACAACTTTGTATTATGTATTATGACTTGTGTGTGTGGTCGAATTCAGTTTTCGGATGATTCGGGATCAATTTGGAAGAAGGATTCTAGTTTTAGAAGCTTAAGCGGTAAGAGTTGATCGGAGTTTGACTTTTATGTAGACGACTCTAGAATAGAGTTTTGAGGGTTCCAATAGCTCCGTATCGTGATTTTGGTGTTAGGAGCGTGCTCGTATATTGATTTGGAGGTCCGTAGGTCATTTCGGCATGAATTGGTGAAAGATGGAAAAAAAATAGAAGATTTTAGAAAATTTGACCGGGAGTTGACTTTATTGATGTCGGGGTCGGATCCCGGTTTCGGAAGTTGTAATAGGTCTGTACTGTCATTTATGAATTGTGTGCAAAATTTGAAGTCAATCGAAGTTGGTTTGGTATGAATCAACATTAGTTTTGGAATTCGGAAGTTCATAAGTTTCTTAGGCTTGAATCGATGCGCGATTCGTGATTCTAGTGTTGTTAGAGGCAATTTAAGGCTTCGAGCAAGTTCGTATCATGTGTTGGAACTTATTAGTATACTTGGTTGGGGTCCCATGGGGCTCGGATGAGTTTTGGATGGGTTTTCTAACGTGTTTGGTATTTTGACATTGTTTTGAGCATAAGCATGTAATGATCCAAGGGTTTATTTTTAGTTCTAGAGATCAAAATTCGATTTCGAGACTTTCGAGAGTTTGATAATGAATTATAGGAATGATCTGGAATGTTTGGTCTAATTTCATCAAGTCGCGATTGGATTTTTATCGAGAAACATGAGTTAATTATTTAACGAGCGAAGTTGTTATCGCATGGAGCAAATGAGCTCTGAATTGACTTTCGATTGAACGACTAGGTTCGTATTATTATTTTTGGCTCATAGGAACAAGAATCGTCGAATTCCGAGTTCATATGATAGAGTTAGAGCCTTTTTAGCGAACAATAAACTGGTGGTGGTGCAAGCAGGTTCTGGTTCTCATCTTTAACGACCGGATTTTGCACTTTTAGCGACAGGAATTAGGCCTTTTGCGACCAGATTAGTATTTTTATTGTACAACCTTTTTTATAAGCTCATTTCAACATTTTTGGAGCCAGGGAACTCGGATTTGGGTGATTTTTGAGAGGGTTTTCACCAAATAGATTGGGGTACGTGTTTCCTACTCGGTTTTCATTATATTTCATGATTCCATGATTTTTTTTCATCCTTAATTAGTGAATCGAATAGAAGAAATTGGAAAAATTGTAAAATTTTTCAAAAATATAAAATGAAGATTTGAAGGGCGATCCGTTATAAGAATTTAATAATTTTGGTATGGTTGAACTCGTATCGGAATGGGTGTTCAAATTTCGTAAATTTTTGTCGGGTTTCGGGATGCAGGCCCCGGGGTTGACTTTCGACGTTTTATTATCTGAAATTGTTCCTGATAAATTTGAATGATGTTATGTAATTAATTTGGCCAAATGTGAGCCGTCCGAAGGTTATTTCATGCGAGAAGGCTGTTTTGGAATATCGGCCTCATTTCGTTAAGGTAAGTGTCATGTCTAACTTTGTGTGGGGGGAAACCACCCCTTAGAATTTGAGATGATTGTGTCATTCGTGTTATGTGAAGATCGTGTACGCGAGGTGATGAGTGGGTATACGACCTATATGTGGTATTTGACCGGTTTGGACTGTTAGGCTTCCTTCATGTAATTAATTGTAGTTATCATTTCATGACTATATCTTTTGTTGTTAGAATTGTTTGTACGTGCCTTACTTGAAATTGTTAGCACACGTCCCATCTTTGTTGTCAAGTCCACCCTTATATGCCAATTGTTGATTGTAATCACTTGTTGAATTCATGCTTTATCTGCTACATACCTTAATTGTTAATTGATGCTCATAAATTGTGCCTTGGTTTATGGATTGTCATTTCCTTTCGATTTGATTTTGTGAGCTATCGTGTAGCCTTTTTTATTAGTTGTGACTTCTTTGTGTAGCCTCGTTATTCCTTTTGATTTTGTGTTATACCGTAGTTGGTTGTAAATTGGTTGTTTAATTTGTGTTGCTTGGGGAGCGGGTTGCACGCCGCAACAGATGTGTTTGATATTTATATTGAGGAGCGGGTTGCACACTGCAACAGATGTGTTTGATGTTTATATTGAGGAGCGGGTTGCACGCCGCAACAGATTTGTTTAATGTTTATAACGGGGAACGGGTTGCACACCGCAACAGAAATGAGAATGATAAATGATAAATGATAAATGAGAAATGATTATCATTGTGTGGGATCGGGTTGCGCGCCGTAACATATATGATTAATATTGAGTGGGATCGAGTTGTACGCCGCAACATATATGATTAATGTTGTGTGGGATCGGGTTGCATGCCGCAACATATATGATTATTACTGTGTGGGATCGGGTTGCACGCCGCAACAAATGTACAGATATGAAATTATTGTGATATTAAGGTTAATCCCGATTGCGATTCTCATGATGCATTTCATGTTAGGTCAGTTACTGTAGTTTCTTAAATCACTTCATTGTATTTTGATCATAATTAATTAACCGTCAATATATTAAAAATTGGAACAATATGGACTTCTTGTGTGAGTCATGCCTCCTACGTGATATGTTAAGTTGCTGAAAATTTAGCAGAATTAAATGAAAGAATTCTCAAGCTGTTCCACTTGCAAGTCTTTCAAAATAAAACTCATATCTTATTCTGAGTTTTACTAATTTAAATGGTGATTTCATTCTTACTCTAATTGGTATTTCAAATTTACTTATTATCTTATAGTCGTATAATTTACATGAAAATTGTTATTTTGTATTACCTTAATAAATCCTATATTTATCTCATTACAATTTGGTTGATGTCCTATTTTTGTATAAATACAATATTTTTATTGAATCTCATATATTTCTAAACTAAACTCAATTGATATTCTGTTTGCACAACCTCTCCACTATTTTACCTTATTTGAGTCCTAAATTGGCTTAATAACTCATTTGATGCTTCACTGTATTCAATTTGGAAATTGTATTTAAGTGTGTTTAAATTATTCATTGGTAATCTTGGTTGATATTGATACGGAAACTATACACATGGTAGCACGAGGATTTTTTCGTGCAAAAGTGATTCGGAAAGATGTGGGCACAAGATGCCACATGTGTAAGAATTGGAAGTTGTGAATCATGATTTGAGATTTCGAGGAGTGATACCTCGGGTAATTTATGTTGAAATACATGCATTATAAATAAATTAATTGATTGATTTATCATATGATGCCTTACTTGAACCCATTCATATGTCATTGTACTCTGATTATATTGTTGCCTAGTTACTTAATTGTTTTCTCGTTGCCATCCATGTTCTCATTGTTCTCATTGTTGATTTGAATTGGAAATTCTTCTGCTATAGCCTTACATTGATATTCTTTCCTTGTTAGCTTTATGTAACATTTTTTACAGGTTTATATGTCTGGTAAGTGTCTTGACCTGGCCTCGTCAGTACTCTACCGAGGTTAGGCTTGATACTTACTGGGTACCATTGTGGTGTACTCATGCTTCTCTTTTGCACATTTTTGTGGAGATCCAGGTTCCTCAAAGTTGTTGATATTCCTATTATTTGATTGGGCATTTCTATGGAGATTCAAGGTTCACCTGTTGTCGCGTTCGCAGGCTTCAGATTCACCTTGTGATATTTTGTTTGCTCTGTTTGATTCTATTGTGGAACATTAGCATTTAGTGATTTTTTTAGTAACTCTGTAGAGCTTATGACTTGTACTATCGATTTTGCGATTTGTAGAAAAATTTATATTCCATAATTAATAATTGTTGGTTGAGTTGCCACTAATTCAGTAAGTGTTAGGCTTACCTAGTCCCTAAGACTTTTAAATTCAGTAAGTATTGACTCATAACACCTATGAACCTAGTGCCCTGATACCAACTTGTCACGACCCCAATTTCCTTCCGTAGGATGTCGTGATGAAACCTAGTCTCTACGACTAGGTAAGCCTAATAATTTGCGGAATAACTGAATAATAAACTGAACTCAAATCTCAACACATGATATATAAATAGAAACTGTGATTTAAATAATTACAACTCCCAATACCCGGTAGAAATAAGTCACAAGCTTCTAAGAGAAAATAGTAAGTGTCTATATACATCAGAGTCTAAAGAGAATAAGGAAAACAACAAAATAAGGATAGAGGGGGACTCTGAGGTCTGCGGATGCTGGTAGATATACCTTAAAGTCTCCACGTACAGTCCAGCTCACTGGTATCTGGTTTGGTAGAAAGCACCAGGATCTGCACAAAAATATTTGCAAAAGTGTAGTATGAGAACACCACAATGGTACCCAGTAAGTACCAAGCCTAACCTCGGAGAGTTGTGACAAGGTCAGGTCGGGGGCCTACTGGAATAAAAGGAAATGAGGCAGAAAATATAATAATACAATGAAGTGACTGGGAAATGAACAACGAGAAATTTCAGAAAGCTAACAACACATCAAATTGAGGAAAACAACAGGGGCGCTCCCGAGGTATCGCCTCGTAACCCCTAATGTAAATGCACAATAGAGGGATCGCCGGAGGTACCCCCTCGTAGTCTCAAAAGTAAATATGTAACAGGGGGATCTCCCGTGGTACCACCTCTTAGTCTCAAAAATAAATATGCATAACAGGAGGATCTCCCGAGGTACTATCTCATAGTCCCAAAAGTAAATTTGCACGACACGGGGGGTCTCCCGAGGTACCGCCTCATAGTCCCAAAAGTAAATATGCAACTCATAAATTATGGAACAACGAATTTACGGCAAGGAATCCTACAGTTAAAGAGTGAATACAATAATCAAGGAAAATAGGAAATTCATCTAAGAATGTTGCATGAATTTCAAGTAAGGGATAAGACACGTAGACATGCGATACTAGACTAACATGGCAGCTACACATGCTAATGCAACTCAGTTAAGGAATTTAAAAGAAATCTACTCAACAAGAACCAGAATTTCCATGATTAGCCCGTGTATGCACTCGTCACCTCGCGTACACGGCTCTCACATATCACAAATTGTTACAACAATACAAGATCCTAAGGGGATTTGACCCACACAAGGTTAGACAAGTCACTTATCTCAAATCTCGCTCAATCAATTGATAAGAATGCATTTTCCTCGACTTTCCGACTCCAATCGGCTCGAATCTAGCCAACACAAAATGCCGGTCGGGCCCACATCTCAAAATCGGGTAAAAGTCACAAATTATGAACACCCATTCGATAACGAGTCCGACCATACCGGTTTTACCAAAATTCGACACCAAGTCGCCACTCAAATCCCCAAATTAAACTCTCCAAATCCCTAGCCTCAAACGCCAAAATTCTACCTTAAATACACACAAACTAGGTGAGAAATCAATGGGGAAACAAGATTATTGATAAAAAATGAGTACAAGAGACTTACCTCAAGAAATTCCTTCATTCACCAAGACCCAAGCTCAAAATGTTTAAAATGAGGCAAAATTGCGAACCCTTGTATTTAAGTGTTCTAAAGAACATCCGCTTCTGCAGAAACTTAACCGCATCTGCGGTCTCGTAGATGCGAGGTCCTCCCCGCTTCTACGGGTTCCATCGCTTCTGCGGACAAGAGGACCTCTTCTGCGACCTCGCTTTTGCGGAAGCCTTCACGCACCTGCGACACAGCCCCAGTCCAAGCCCAAATCCGCTTCTACGCCTTGCCAGTCGTGCCTGCGGTAGCGTATCTGCGAGAATAGTTTCACAGGTGCGATTGCACCAGAAGGCAAAAACAAATCCCAGCATTGCTCTAAGTCCGATTTCGATTAGTTAACCATCCGAAACTCACCCGAGGCCCCCGAGACCTCGACCAAATATACCAACCAGTCATAAAACATCATACGAACATAGTCGACTCTTTAAATCACATCAAACAACGCTAAAACACGAATTGCTTATCGATTCAAGCCTAATGAACTTTAAGACTTCAAACTTCTACATCTGATGCCGAAACCTATCAAATCAAGTTCTGTTGACCTCAATTTTTGCACACAAGTCATAATTGACATTACAGACCTACTCCAACTCCTGGAATCAGAATCCGACCCCAATATCAAAAAGTCTACACCCGGTTAAACTTCTCAAAAATCATCTAATTTTCTAGTTTTCACCCATTGACACTAAAATGACCTACGGACCTCCAATTCAACATCTGAACAGGCTCGTAAGTCCAAAATCACCCTACGGAGCTATTGGAACCATCAAAACTCCATTTCGCAGCCGTCTTCACACAGTTGAACCTACGGTCAATTCCTGCGACTTAAACTTCAATTTTAGGGACTATGTGTCCCATTTCACTCCGAAACCAAAAATAAATACTCACGGCAAGTCACATAACCCAAAAATGAAATAGAGGGAGAAATAATTAGGGGTTCGGGGCTAATACTCTCAAAACGACTAGCCGAGTCGTTACATCCTCCCCTCTTAAACCAAACATTCATCCTCGAACGAGTATAGAGACATACCTGTAGTGGTAAAAAGATGAGGATAACGGCCACACATATCATGCTCGGTCTCCCAAGTCGCCTCCTCGACCGAATGACCCCTTTATTGAACCTTCATTGAAGTGATGTTCTTTGACCTCAACTTTCGATCCTTCCTGTCCAAAATGGCTACCGGCTCCTCAACATAGGATAGATCCTTGTCCAATTGGACTGTGCTGAAGTCTAACACATGAGACGGATCGTCGTGTTGCTTCTGGAGCATGGAAAATGGAATACTAGATGAACTGCAGAACGACTAGGTGGTAGTGCAAGTCTATAAGCCACCTCTCCAACCCTCTCAAAAATCTCAAAAGGCCCGATATACCTAGGGCTCAACTTGCCCTTATTTGCGAACCTCATAACACCCTTCTTGGGCGAAACCCGAAGCAAGACCCGCTCCCCAACCATGAATGCAACATCGTGAACCTTCCGATCCGCATAACTTTTCTGCCTGGACTGGGCTGTACGAAGTCAATCCTGAATCAATTTAACCTTTTCCAAGGTATCTTGAACCAAGTCTGTACCCAATAGCCTAGCCTCGCCCGGCTCGAACCAACCCACTAGAGACCGGCACTATCTACCATACAAAGCCCCATACTGTGCCATCTTAATGCTCGACTGATAATTGTTGTTGTAGGCAAACTCCACAAGTGGCATGAACCGATCCCAAGCACCCCCAAAATCCATCACACACACACGAAGCATATCCTCCAGTATATCTAAATAGTGCGCTCGGACTGTCCATCCGTCTGAGGGTGAAATGTTGTATTCAACTCCACCCGAGTACCCAACTCATGTTGTACAACTCTCCAGAACCGCCATATAAACTGCGTATCCCGGTCAGAGATGATAGATATCGGTACGCCATGAAGCCTGACAATCTCGCGAATGTAAACCTGAGCCAGCTGCTCCGAAGAGTAAGTAGTAACCACAGGAATGAAATGAGCTAACTTGGTCAATCTATCCACAATCACCCAAACTTCATCGAACTTCCTCCGAGTCCGTGGGAGCCCAAGTACGAAATCTATAGTGATCCACTCCTATTTCCACTCTGGAATCTCTAACTTCTGAAGTAATCCACCCGATCGCTAATGCTCATACTTCACCTGCTGACAATTTAGGCACCGAGCTACATACTCCGCTATGTCCTTCTTCATACTCCTCCACCAATAATGTTGCCTCAGGTCCTGATACATCTTTGTGGCACCTGGGTAAATGGAATACCGCAAATTGTGAGCCTCCTAAAGAATCAATTCAGGCAAAACATGTACATTAGGCACACATAGCCTGCCCTGCATCCATAATATACCGTTATCTCCAATAGTGACTTCCTTGGAATCACTGTGCTGAACCGTATCCTTAAGGACAAACATATGGGGGTCGTCATACTGATGCTCCCTGATACGATCATAAAGAGAAAACTGAGAAACCACATAGGCGAAAACTCTGCTCGGCTCGAAAATATCCAATCTGACAAACTGGTTGGCCAAGGCCTGAACATCCAAGGTTAAAGGCCTCCTTGCTACTGGTAGATATGCTAAACTGCCCAAACTCTCCACCTTGCAACTCTAGACATCGGCCACCACATTGGCCTTCCCGGGATAATAGAGAATGGTGATGTCATAATCCTTAAGCAGCTCCAACCATCTCCACTGCCGCAAGTTAAGATCCTTCTATTTAAATAGATGCGGTATACTCCGATGATCGGTGAAAACCTCACAAGGAACACCATACAAATAGTGCCACTAGATCTTCAGGGCAGGAACAATAGGTGCTAACTCAAGATCGTGGATAGGATAGTTCTTTTCATGCACCTTTAGCTGTCTAAACGCGTAGGCAATCACTCTACCGTCCTGCATCAATACCGCGCTGAGACCAATACGCGACGCATCACAATATACTGTATAGGACCCCGAACCAGTAGGCAACACCAACACTGGGGTTGTAGTCAAAGAAGTCTTAAGCTTTTGAAAGCTCTCCTCACACTCCTCCGTCCAGCTGAGCGGAGCATCCTTCTGGGTCAATCTAGTCATAGGTGCTGCAACAGACGAGAATCCCTCTACAAATTGACGGTAATACCCCGCCAAGCCAAGAAATCTCCGGATCTTCGTAGCTGAGGATGGTCTAGGCCAACTCTGCACTGCTTCAATCTTTTTCAAACTACCTTGATCCCCTCACTCGATACCACATGACCCAAAAATGCCAATGAATCTAGCCAGAATTCACACTTTGAAAATTATGCATACAACTTCTTTTATCTCAAGGTCTGAAGTATAGTCCTCAGGTGTTGCTCATAATCCTCCCAACTCCGGGAGTACACTAGAATGTCGTCAATACACACACTGATGAAAGAGTCAAGATAGGGCTAAAATACATTGTTCATCAAGTGCATGAATGTTGCTGGGGCGTTGGTCAGCCCAAAACACATCACGAGGAACTAGTAATGACCATACCGAGTCCTGAAAGTAGTCTTCAGGATATCTGGCTCCCGAATCTTCAACTGATGATAGCCTGGATGCAAGTCGATCTGAGAGAACACTCTAGCACCCTGAAGCTGATCAAATAGATCATCAATACGTGGCAATGGATACCTGTTCTTCACTGTAACCTTGTTCAACTATTGATAATTGATATACATTTACATAGAACCATCCTTCTTCTTCACAAACAAGACATGACCACCCAAGGCGAAACACTGGTCTGAATGAAGCCCTTATCGAGTAACTCTTGCAACTATTCCTTTATTTCTTTCAACTCTGCTGGGGCCATACCATAAGGTGGAATAAAAATGGGTTGAGATCCCGGTAACAAATCAATGCCAAAGTCAATATCCCTGTCGGGCGGCATGCTCGGAAGATCCACCGGGAATACATCTGAATAGTCCCTCGCTACCGGAACAGACTCAACGGTAGGAGTATCAACACTAACATCCCTCACATACGACAGATATGCATCACACCCTTTCTCAACCATTCATTGAGGCTTAATAAATGAGATAAACCTGCTAGGAACATGATCTAAGGTACCTCTCCACACTAGCCACAGTTTACCTAACATAGCTAACATCACCGTCTTGGAATAGCAATCAAGGATAGCATGATAAGGCGACAACCAGTCCATGCCCAAAATAACATCAAAATCCACCATACTTAGCAATAATAAATAACCTCTAGTCTCAAAACCACTAAGAGCAATCAAGCATGATAGATACACACGGTCAACACCAATAGAATCACCCACAGGTGTAGATACATAAACAGGTGAACTCAGAGAATCATGGGATATACCCAAATATGGGGCAAAATAAGATGACACATAGGAATAAGTGGAGCCTGGATCAAATAAGACTGATGCATCTCTATGACATACCGGAACAACATCTGTGATAATAGAATCTGATGCAACTACCTCCGTCTTAGCTGGAAGAGCATAATATCTGGACTGGCCTCCCCCTCTTGGGTGACCTCTACTTGCTCGACCCCCACCTCTAGCTGGCGGTGCAGGTGGAGTGGTAGCTGGTGCTGAAATCATAGCATGAGGACCCAATGGAGAACGCGGTGCCTGAGAAATATGTGGAGGTGCACCCCTCCTAAGTCTGGGGCAATCCCTCACTACATGACGAGTGTCACCACACTCAAAACAAGCTCTCGGAGGACATGGAAGTTGTGACTAGCTCGGGCCTGATTGACTAGACTGACCATTGAAAGCACCCCGTATGGGAGGTAGACATTGGCAGTGCATAATAAGGATCCTAGGGCCTAGGAATGGCTGGAACACCGCTGGCAGCTGCAAGTGCTAAATGAGTAGGGCGACCCATATAACCCCTGCCCTGATGAGCTGCAGCTGGGGCACGAGTACCACTATAAGTTCCAGACTCTCGAGACCTCTTGGCCTCTCTCTCCTCTCTATCTCGAGTCAGCATACCCTCCAACCTCCTAGCAATACCCACTACCTGCTGGTACGCAATATCCATCTACAACTCTTGGGCCATGCTCAATCTAATACCGGGGTTGAGCCCCTCAATAAACCGACGAATCTGCTCTCGAACAGTAGCAACCAAGACTGGTGCATGCCTAGCCAAATCACTGAATCGGACCGCATACTCTGATGCGATCATAGAACCCTAGTGCAACTGCTCAAACTCTCTGCGCCATGCATCTCCGAGACTCTGGGGAACATACTCCCTCAAGAACATATCTTAGAACTGAGTCCACGTGAGTGAAGCTGCCTCAGTCGGACTATCCAACTCGTAAGCTAGAACGTAGTGAAAAAACCCCCACTAGTCTCTGCAACACCCAGAGTACGGAGGATACGGTGGCACTCCTCAAGCAAACCCTGGCATCCTCTGACGCTAAGCCACTGAAAGTAGGAGGGTGGTACTTCTAGTACCTCTCGAGCTTGGGATGCTCTATCTCAGAAACTGCTGCCCTAACATTGGGCTGAACTGGAGCTACCGACTGCATCGGTATGATCTATGGAACCTGGTCGACCTGAACCCGTTGCTCTGGGGTACCGGCGATGGGAGTCTGTGCTACTCCCTCGGCCTGAGATGTGGTAGAAGCAAGTGGTATCAATCCTGCTTGAGCCAAGGTGCTGAACATGCTCAAAAACTAGGCTAGAGTCTCCTGAAGGGCTGGTGCAGTAACAGGCATCTCAGGTACCTGTCCTCCAACTGGAGCTATTAGTGGCTCCTCTTAGGTAGCTCGTTCGGGTTCTCCAGCTACACAACGTAGACGTCCTCGACCTCTACCTCTACCCTGGCCCTGGCCTCTCGTGGCTCTAGTAGGGGGCGTGGGTGTCTGGCCATCTGATCTAGCTATACGTGCCCTCACCATATATGAGAGAATAGAAAGATAGAAATTCTGAATCTGAAGTCAAAATCTCGCACGATAAGGAATCAAAGAAGTGAAGCTTTTCCTAACAGTTCCATAGCCTCCCGAAGATAGGTACAGACGTCTCTGTAACGATCCGCGAGACTCTACTAAACCTTCTTGTGACTCATAACACCTATGAACCTACTGCTCTGATACCAACTTGTCGTGACCCTAATTTCCCTACGTAGGATGTCGTGATGACACGTAGTCTCTAAGACCAGGTAAGCCTAACAATTTGTAGAATAACTGAATAATAAACTGAACTCAAATCTCAGCACATGATACATAAATAGAAACTATGATTTAAATTACAACTCCCAAAACTCGGTAGAAATAAATCACAAACTTCTAAGAGAAAGTAGCAAGTTTCTCTATGCATCAGAGTCTAAAGAGAATAAGGAAAACAACATAATAAGGATAGAGGGGGACTCCGAGGTCTGCGGATGCTGGCAGATATACCTTGAAGTCACCACGTACAGTCCAGCTCACTGGTATCTGGTCTGGTAGGAAGCACCTAGATCTGCACAAAAAGATATGCAGAAGCGTAGTATGAGTACACCATAACGGTACCCAGTAAGTACCAAGCCTAACCTCGGTAGAGTAGTAACGAGGTCAAGTCGGGGCCCTACTCGAATAAAAGGTAATGATGTAGAAAATATAATAATACAATGAAGTGACTGAGAAATGAAAAACAAGAAATTTCAGAAAAGTAACAGCACATCAAATAGAAGAAAACAACAAGGGCCCTCCCGAGGTATCGCCTCGTAACCCCAAATGTAAATGCATAATAGGGGGATCTCCTGAAGTACTGCCTCGTAGTCCCAAAAGTAAATATGTAATAGGGGGATCTCTCGAGGTACCGCCTCGTAGTCCCAAAAGTAAATATGCATAACAGGGGGATCTCCCGAGGTACTGCCTCATAGTCCCAAAAGTAAAAATGCACGACAGGGGGGGATCTCCCGAGGTACCACCTCGTAGTCCCAAAAGTAAATATGCAACTCATAAATTATGGAACAACGAATTTATGGCAAGGAATCCTACAGTTAAAGACCGAATACAATAATAAAGAAAAACAGGAAATTCATCTAATCATGTTGCACGAATTTCAAGTAAGGGTTAAGACACTGAGACATGTGATACTAGGCTAACATGACAGGTACACATGCTAATGCAACTCAGTTAAGGAATTTAAAAGAAATCTGCTGAAAAGAACCTGAATTTCCACAATTAGCCCGTGTACGCACTCGTCACCTCGCTTCCACGGAGCTCACATATCACAAATTGTTACAACAGTACCAGATCCTAAGGGGGTTTTCCCCCACACAAGGTTAGACAAGTCACTTACCTAAACTCTCGCTCAATCAATCGATAAGAATGCCTTTCCCTCTACTTTCCGACTCCGATCGGCTCGAATCTAGCCAACACAATTCATACTATAAAAATAACTACAAGAAAGTAATTTAAATAATGAAACTACGACTTTAGCAAAGAATTAAAAAATCGCCCTAAAAGTCGACCCGGGCCCACGTCTCGAAATCTGGTAAAAGTCACAAATAACGAACACCCATTCAACCACGAGTCCGACCATACCAATTTTACCAAAATCCGACACCAAGTCGCCACTCAAATCCCCAAATTAAACTCTCCAAATCCCTAGCCTCAATCTCCCAAATTCCATCTTATATACACACAAACTAGGTGGGAAATGAATGGGGAAACAATATTATTGATCAAAACTGAGTACAAGAGACTTACCTAAAGAAATCCGTCTAAAATGCTCTCAAATTTCGCCAATGCCCGAGCTCAAAATGTTTAAAATGAGGCAAAATCGTGAACCCTTTGTATTTAAGTGTTCTGCCAGAACATCCGCTTCTGCATAAACGTAACCGCATTTGCGGTCTCATAGATGCGAGGTCCTCCCTGCTTCTGCGGCTTCCATCTCTTCTGTATACACGAGGTACGCTTCTGTGGCATCGCTTTTGCAGTCACTTCTTTGTTTCTGCGACACTCGCTGCCCTTCCTTCACTATGCATCTGTTGAACCATGCTCGCACCTGCGGTCTCGCAAATGAGGAAGCCTTCACGCACCTGCGACACATCCCCAGGCCAAGCCCAAATTTGTTTTTGTGCCTTGCCAGTCACACCTATGGCAGCGCACATGTGAGAATAGTTCAGCAAGTGCGATTGCACCAGAAGGCAAAACAAATCCAAGCTTTGCTCTAAGTCCGATTTCGATCCATTAACCATTCAAAATTCACCCGAGGCCCCCAAGACCTCGACCAAATATACCAACCAGCCCTAAAACATCATAAAAACTTAGTCGAGTCTTTAAAGCACATCAAACAATGCTAAAAACATGAATTACGCATCGCTTCAGGCCTAATGAACTTTAAGACTTCAGACTTCTACATCCCATGCTGAAACCTATCAAATCAAGTCCGATTGATCTCAAATTTTGCATACAACTGATAATTGGCATTACAGACCTACTCCAACTTTCAGAATTAAAATCCGACCATGATATCAAAAAGTCTACTCCCGGTCAAACTTTTCAAAAATCATCAAATTTTCCAGCTTTCGCCAATTGACGCTAAAATGAATTACGAACCTCCAATTCAACATCCGAACACGCTCCTTAGATGAAAATCACCCTAAAGAGCTATTAGAATTATTAAAAATCCATTCTGGTGTCGTCTTCACACAGTTCAACCTACGGTCAATTCCTACAACTTAAACTTCCATTTTAGGGACTATGTGTCATATTTCACTCCGAAACCAAAAACAAATACTCCCGGCAAGTCACGTAACCCAAAAATGAAATAGAGTGAGAAATAATTAGGGGTTCGAGGCTAATAGTCTCAAAATAACCGGTTGGATCATTACATAACACGACATCCTATAGAGGAAAATTTGGGTCGTGACAAGTTGGTATCAGAGCTCTAGGTTGATAGATGCTACAAGTTATAAGCAGGTTTAGTAGAGTCTTGCGAATCTATACAGAGACGTCTGTACTTATCTTCGAGAGGCTACGGAAACTATTAGGAAATTCCACTTCTTTTATTCCTTATCGTGCGATATTGATTCAGCTTGAAGCATATATCTTATATTCATTTACATCCACTCATTTATGACATTGCGCACTCGGTATCAGCTGTACGCTGATTGTTCATGATGCCGCAGATGGATTACGAGAGAGACAGGGATGCTCAAACATCGTCTCAACATGTGGTCCCCACTGAAGATGCAGATGCATTGAAGGATCACTCACTGATTTACGTGGGGGTGCAACAGATTCTGCCATCTGGCTGATGAGTACGAGCTGTGAAGGTTAATATTGTGGATCATCGGATGTTGTGTCCTATGGCTTCACGCCAAGTGGGAGAGTCCACTATAGAGGAACATATTGCAGGGTCATATGTTATATCAGTTCTAGCATGAGATGTTTATATGCAGTACTGAAAGGTTCCCCAAAATTTGCACATGTTTAAGGACTAAGATTTTGCAGGTGATAATGTTGGGACTCGCGGTATGTCTGCCTCCTTAATAATCCTATACTTCAGTACCAAAGGAGTTAGAGAAACAACTTCAAATTTACAAAAAGTCTACTAAGCGTAGGCATCTCGATTGCGGCAGTATGGGGTGCCTCAGAGGAAGTATGGTGGTTGATGAGCTTCTGGGCTACGTGGTTCATGCCAAGATTTGTTTATATGGAGATTTACTTTTGGGATCGTTATGTATAAATAAGGAGAAGTGTTACGCCAAGGAAAAATCGAGGAGTATATGAAGAAATGGGTCAGCTCGACGGTAATGGGTCAGCATAACAAAGGAAGAAATTGACCTTTGGAGAGATAATTCTCCACTGGTATTTGTGGCAAGTATATGAAGAGGGCAGACCAGCCAATGCAACACCACCTACTTGGGCTCAGGTTTCAAACATGTTTTTGATGGAGTTTGTTCCCCAGACTCTACAGAATATGTGGCGCACGGAGTTTGAATGGTTGCGTTAGGGCACCATGACGTCGTTAGAATATGCTATCAGGTTCAGTGAGTTATCCCATCATACTCCTACTTTAGTTCCTACAGCCAGAGAATGAGTCAGCATATTTATTGAAGGATTCAGTTATGATCTTAGATTTTGTATGACTCGAGAGCTACAGGCTTATACTTAATTTCGGCTAGTGGTGGAAATTACCAAGAGGTTAGAACGTGTTTGGGGTGAGGAAAAGGAAACTAAGGAGACCAAGAGGTCTCGAGGTTCTAGAGAATTCAGTGGATTCTACTCTGCAGCTATAACTCATTATGGCAGAGACTCGAGTAGTCGGTTAGCTTAGTCCACACATTTGATTACTCGGGATACACCAGTAAGTTCTTTTATTGCACCACCGGCACGATATTCCTATAATGATTATTCCAGTTATTTGGCACAAATTGAGTATGAGGAGCCGAACCCGCAGAGGGGTTATTATGAGTGTAGGGATACTAGGGACATTATGAGACATTGTCCGAGACTTAGGAGAGACATATTTCATTAGAACACTCAGTCTACGTGCCCCATTTTGGTTGCTACTCCACCTACATATCCAGTTAGGGGTGAAGGACAGGCGGGTAGAAGGCGTCCTAGAGGTGGAGGCCTAGCCAGTTGATATATTTGCCATGGTATGGTTGAGGCCGCTACACCAGATGGTGTCCTTATAGGTACATTCTCGATTTATTATAAAGGAATAATTTCCTTAACTTGATTTGGTTCTGAGTATCGAGGCGAGTCCTCCTATTATGCTCCACTTATGAGTGAGCTTCGTAATCCTATAATCTACTTATGTGTTTACTCATGTTGGGAGATTCTATAGAGATACCCGTGTCTATCATTCTGCTTTAGTCACTAAAAAGAGATGTGAGGCTAAAAGTGACTTTCTGTTACTCATTACGGTGAGTTTGGATGTACTTTCTGGATAATTGATTACAATTTGTGAATTATATACCCTACCGGTATGGGGGTTCATTATGTGTTGTTATTTTATTTAATTGAAATTATTTTTTTAAAGAAGAAAATGGAAAGATTTTGATTGGTACGATGTGCATATTACTTGTGATTTAGAGCTGAGGATGAAATCCTCGCATTTTAATACGATTTGATATGTTCAAAACGGGCTACGTGCCACGATGGAAGTTATATTAGGATGCGATCCTTGTGATGAAAATTTATGCGTTTAAATTCTCCCTTGTGAAATTAAAGTTGTACTATAGTGCTGATAGGGAGTCATGCCTGTTAGGTTTATTTGATAATTCTTATATGTGTTCTCTGTGCATAATTTGCCATATTCGTGTTGTAACTATTGAGTTTTAGCCTACGAGGTGGGTGCCCAAGTGACGTTAAATGTGACCCATTAATTTAGGAAAAATAAAAAATAAAAAATAAAATTATGAGGCCTTCATACCTCGTGTCTCATTCTCAGTATTCTGAAGGTTTAAAACAAGATTTTTGTTAACATGAAGTTAATTGACGATGTTGTAATTGACTATAAACAACTATTATGACTAGAGATGTGGTTATGGGCGTATGCATATTGCGATACGTTATGTGGTTGTGTCATGTGAGCATAGGCACGAGTTGCTACAGTTGACCGAGACTAATATTGTGTGTTGATATGAAAATCGGACCCTTTTTAAGATGATTGGAGTGAAAAGAAAATTGGTTCTAAGGTTTATAAGTGTGGACAGGAGAAATAATCTCAATGGAGATGGTGATATGTAACGACCCGACCGGTCGTTTTGCTTTCCAAAACCCTGTTAACCTAAATAAGACTTCCCGTACATGCTTTTACTGTTTTATGACTTGCGGGAATGGTTAGTTTGGGATTTGGAAGGGTTCGGGTTGAAATCGGAACACTTGGTTCTTTAAGGTTGGCTTAAAAGGCCAAGTTTGACGTTGGTCAACATTTTTAGTACACCACCCCGGAATCAGGATTTGACGGTTCTAATAGGTTTGTATGGTAATTTCGGACTTGGGCGTATATTCGGATCGGATTTTGGATGACCTGGGAGCAATTCAACGCCCAATAGTGAAAGTTGGTTCTTGAAGGTTTTAAAAGCTCTTTAAATTTGGCATGGAGTGGGTTTTGATGATATCGAGGCCTAAATGGAATTTTGAGACCGGGAATAGTTCTGTAATGTCATTTAAGACTTGCACGCAAAATTTGGTGTCATTCCGAGTCGTTTAAGTACATTTCGGTGCATTGGAAGTAAATTGAAGAACTTGAAGTTCTTAAGTTAGATTCAATTAATTTTGGGGTGTGATTCTTAGTGTTAAGGTTGTTTCTGGCATTCTGAGAGTTTGAGCGAGTCAGTTTTATGATTCTAAACTTCTTGGTATGTTCGGGCGGGGCCCTGGGGGCCCCGAGTGTCGATCGGACGAGGCTCGGACCAAGTTGGGAGCATGGAGCCACAGCTGAAGCTCCCAGATCTGTCATAATCACACCTGCGCTTGGCCAGCCGCAGGTGCGGGCTCGCAGGTGCGAGGAACGAGCCGCAGAAGTGAGAGATCAAGGGCAGCCCAGGAACCCCAGATGCGGAAGATTGGGCTCACTTGCGCGACCGCAAATGCGAAAGCTTTGGTCGTAGGTGCGACTAGGCCCGGAGAAGTGGCCCTTCTGTCCGCAGATGCGGAGACTAGCCAGGTAAGGGAAAAGTGCACCTATGATAAAATTGCCGCAGGTGCAAGACCGCAGATACGGCCAAGGCACCGCAGGTGCGAAAGTCGCTGGGAAGTGAGGGTTCATTTAATAATGATTTAGGCTATTTTTATCACATTTTCTCTCACTCTTGGGCGATTTGAGAGCTTTGAAGGAGGGGATTTCGACCTAGCTTTGTGAGGTAAGTAATTTCTACTTAATGTGAGTTTAATACTTAGATTATGGGTAGATCTTAACATGAAAATTTGTAAAAATCATGGGTTAGACGAAAAACCTAGGTTTTGATTAAAATGGGATTTTACCACGAAAATGATTATCAAACTTAGTAAAATCATATATTTATGTTCCTGAGGTTATAGGTAACAACTTTCTTCGAATATTTCTGGAATCCGGGCACATGGGCCCAGTGGGTGAATTTTAGGAATCCTGCATTTACGGTTGGGAATTGCTTTAATAGCAGGGGGAATGAACTTTTGAGCGTAAATTGATTGATTTATATAATGTTTGACTAGTTTCGAGTCGTTTGGCACCAAATTTGGAGGTTTGAGCACGTTCTTGAATCAGTAAGTGGGCTTTGAGACTAGGTAAGTCTCTTTTCTAACCTTGTAAGTGGGAAATTCCCCCATATGCGAATTAAATAATATATGTGACTATTTGCGGGGGGGGGGGGGAGGGGGGTTACATACGTACGAAGTGACGAGAGTCCATGCGTAACTACTACTTATGCTAAAGTCCGGGTAGTGTATGACCCCGTTATGCCATACGTGAAATAATTGTATCTTTACTTGTCAATTGAACTGCTTAAATCATACTTTCTATAATTGTAAGAGGATCCCAAAAGGGTAAGTTTAACTTAATTGAGGGTATGGATAGAATACTTGACTGCCATTGAAAAACTTGTGTTTCTTTAATTGTTTTCTATTAGTGGAGCGGGCCGAGCGCCTCGGCAGATTAAATAGATGCATCTATGGTTCGCGCCGTTCGACCCTCGGCAGTGCACAATTTAAATATTGTTAGGTTGGTTCGGGTCGTACGTCCTCGGCATTATTTGCGCATGAATATTTTGGGATTCTATATTCATAACTGATATTGCTCCAATGTTTAAATGGAAGATAAATTTGGGATTTATAATTGTGAAAAGGGGTATTTGCCATCACTTACGGTTGACTTTTAGTATATATTTATTGTAATCTATGCTCAGTTGTAATTTTAAATTCATTATTATTAGCCTTAGTAGGTGTCAAATCGACCCCCCGTCACTACTTCTTCGAGGTTAGACGGGACACTTACTAAATACATGTTGTTTTATGTACTCACGCTACACTTCTCCACTTAACTGTGCATGATCTAAGGTAGGTGCATTTGGATATCCATCCAGCGTGCATGCTTGATCCGAGTTCGAGATTCCACCGTGAGCTGCCATCCTGAGCCGTTCAGCAGCATGTCGGAGTCCCCTTTTTATCTTGTTCCTGTCTATTTCTTTCCAGGCAGTAGGATAGATATCTATTGTATATTGTACTAAGTTGCCCATATATTTGTGACACTAGATCTTGGCACGTAATAGTAGACTTGTGATTTTGGGTTTTGTTCTTACGGTTATTAATGTTTCTCGCTATTTTCATTTAATAATTTAAATCTGTTTTCATTAAATCTTTTAAGTAAAATAAAAAGATCACTACGTGGGAAAAATTGTTAAAATGGGAAATCATTAGGTTATTCATTGTTGGCTTGTCTAGCAACGGTGTTGGATGCCATCACGACCTGATATGGAATTGGGTCGTGATAACATGGTATCAGAGCACTAGATTCACGTAGGTCTCACTTGTTTTGGGCAGGTCTAATCGAGTCTTACAGATCGGTGCGGAGAAGTCCGTACTTATCTTCGAGAGGCTATAGGATGTTAGGAAAAACTACTCCTTATTCATTTCTTATCGTGCAGTTGATGGTATACTAAGTTTCTTCCTCTTATTCTCTCACATATGGTAAGAACGCATGCAACAGACTTTCCAGACCCGGGAGGGGCTGCCCCCTGTTGCTAGAGGCCAAGGTAGAGGCCGGGGAAGGGCACCGGCCCGAGGTAGGGGTGAGGACATCCTAGAGTTTCCCCAGTTACACCGCCAGCAGATCTATTGGAGGATCCTATAGTCGAGGAGCAAGGTGAGGTGCCCGCAGCAGAGCTAGCCCAGGTCGATTTCATGACAGCACCGGGCTTCCAGGAGGTCATGGGCCGTATGCTACGGTTCATGGATTCTATGACCCAGTCCGGTTTACTTCCAGCAAACCCGGCCACATCTCAGGCGGAAGGGGGAGCACAGACCCCTACCGATCAGGCTCCTGGGCATGCAGCTACTGTATATCATACCCTGGGCACTCTCCCTATGGACGGAGCCCAGCCAGTCGCATTAACTGTACCTGAGCCTAGACTAGCTGCGGCCGGCGAGCCGCAGAAGCTTTTGGATAGATGGACTAGATTTCACCCTCCGGTATTTGGGTGTGAGCGACATGAGAATCCTCAGGACTTTATTGATAGGTGCAGGGACAGACTGCACAACATGAGGATATTGGAGTCTCACGGGGTAGATTTCACTACCTTCCAGTTGAAGGGCAGAGCACGTAGGTGGTGACAGTATTATCTTCTTGGTAGACCAGCAGATTCTCCGCCCATGACTTGGGGCCAGTTCACACGCCTTTTCTTGGACAAGTATATTCCACCCTCTCAAAGGGAAGAGTTGCGATTCCAGTTTGAGTTTCTCGAGTAGGTCAGATGTACGTGACCGATTATGAAGCGAGATTCTCTGAGCTATCTCGCCATGCACTCATGATACTCCCTACTGAGGCGGAGCAGGTGCGGAGGTTTGTTGCGGGGTTGCACTCAGGTATTCAGGCTAGTATGGCCCGAGAGTTAGAGATGGGGACCTCCTACCAGCTACTAGTGGAGATTGCTCAGAGGATCGAGGGCTATCACCAGACGGGTAAGGAGCATATGCAACAGGACAAGAGGATCCTTTACTCCGGGGAGTGCAGAGGTGCCCCAGCTGGGGGCAGAGGACAGTTCAAGAGGGGTCATCCTAGTAGGCCCCCATATCCAGCACCGTCGCCTCCATGGGGTGCTGCAGTGCGACCTTACTTCAGTGCCATGCCAGAGAGTTCATGTCACCCACCAGCGATTCAGGGTCCTTCCAGTGGGTACTCCGGTCATCAGGGTTCTTCTAGTGCTTACTTCCCATGCCAGAGAGTTCATATCACCCACCAGCTATTCCGGGTTTTTTCGGTGGGTATTCAGGTCATCAGGGTCAGACTTTCGGGCAGCAGATCACCGCGCCGAGAGGCTGTTTTGAGTGCGGGGATTTTAGTCATGTGCGGCGATTTTGCCCCAAGCTTCGGGGCAAGGCAGTGCACCATGGCCAGCAGCCCATGATTTCAGCTCCACTAGCCGCACCAGTCATTTGGTCTCCCAGAGGCGGAGGGCAGGTGGGTAGAGGTCATCCCAGAGGTGGAGGTCAGGTAGGCGGAGGCCAGACGGGGGGCGCTCCAGCTAGATTTTATTCTTTTTCGGCCAGACCAGATGCAATGGCCTCAGATGCCGTGATCACATGTATTATCTCTGTCTGCGGTAGGGATGCTTCAGTATTATTTGATCCAGGATCTACCTATTCATATGTGTCATCCCTGTTTGCTCATTTTTTGGAGATTCCTCGTGAGTCCTTGGGTTCTCTTGTTTATGTGTCCACTCCTGTGGGCGATTATGTGGTTGTGGATCAGATCTTTCGATCCTGTGTGATCACATTTTGTGGTTACGAGACTAGAGCGGACCTTCTGTTACTTGATATGACCGACTTTGAGGTCATCCTAGGCATGTCTAGTTATCCCCATATCACGCCATCCTTGATTGCCATGCCAAGACTGTTACCTTAGCAATGCCAGAGTTGCCTAGATTCGAGTGGAAGGGTTCGTCTATCAGTACGTCTAGTCGGGTTATCTCTTTTCTAAAGGCTCGACATATGGTCAAAAAGGGTTGTTTGGATTATCTATCCTATGTTCGGGATACCACTGTAGAGTCTCCGACGATTGATTCAGTGCCAGTAGTCCGGGAGTTCACTGATGTGTTTCCTTCTGACCTTCCAGGCATGCCACCAGATCGTGATATTGATTTTTGTATTGACTTGGCTGTGGGTACCAAGCCTATATCCATCCCACTATACCGTATGGCTCCTAAACTATTTGAAGGAGTTGAAGGAACAGCTTGAGGAGTTGCTAGTAAAGGGGTTAGTCAGGCCGAGTGTATCACCTTGGGGTGCACTAGTGTTATTTTTGAAGAAGAAAGATGGAACTATGCGGATGTGCATTGATTACCGCCAGTTGAACAAAGTTACCATTAAGAACAAGTACCCGTTGTCGCGTATTGATGATTTATTTGACCAGTTGTAGGGTGCTAGGGTGTTTTCTAAGATCGACTTGAGAACGGGATATCATCAGTTGAAGATTCGGGACTCAGATGTTCCGAAGACTGCCTTCCGTACTAGATATGGCCATTATGAGTTTCTAGTAATGTCATTCGGCTTGACCTATGCCCCAACGGCGTTTATGGATTTGATGAACAAGGTGTTCAGGCCTCATATTGATTCCTTTGTTATTGTCTTCATTGATGACGTCTTGATTTACTCACATAGCATGGAGGAGCACGAGCAGCATTTCAGGGTGGTGCTTCAGACCTTTCGGGAACAGAAGCTATATGCTAAGTTCTCCAAGTGTGAGTTTTGGTTAGATTCCGTGGAATTCTTGGGGCATGTGGTATCATGCGAGGGCATTAAGGTAGATCCCAATATGATCGAGGTAGTTCAGAGTTGTCCTCATCCTACTTCGGCGACTGAGATTAGGAGTTTCTTGGGGTTAGTAGGGTATTACCTCCAGTTCATAGAGGGCTTCTCATCTGCTGCAGCACCTTTGACTGGATTGACCCAGAAGGGTGTTCAGTTTCGTTAGTTCGATGATTGTGAGGCAAACTTTCAGAAGCTCAAGACAGCTTTGACTACAACACCAGTTCTAGTGTTGCCTTCCTGTTCGAGGATGTATACGGGGTATTGCAATGCTTTACGCGGTGGCTTGGGTTGTGTATTGATGCAAGAGGGGCAAGTTATTGCATATGCTTCACGTCAGCTAAAGCCCCATGAGAGGGCACGATTTGGAGTTGGCCGCGATTGTTCATGCTCTTAAGATCTGGAGGCATTACCTTTATGGGGTGTTCTGTGAGGTTTACAATGATCATCGTAGCTTGCAGCATTTGTTCAATCAAAGGGATGTTAATTTGAGGCAGCGCAGATGGCTTGAGTTACTGAAGTATTATGATATCACTATTCTTTATCATCACGGCAAGGCGAATGTGGTCGCGGACGCCTTGAGCAGAAAGGCAGAGAGTTTGGGTAGCTTGGCATTCATTTCAGCAAAGGAGAGACCACTAGACTTGGATATTAGGTCATTGGCTAACAAACTTGTAAGGATGTATATTTCAGAGCCCAGCCGAGTTCTTGCATGTGTTGTTGCCCAGTCTTTACTATTTGAGCAGATCAAAGCTCGATAGTTTGATGATCCGCACTTGGCAGTTCTCAGAGGGACTGTACTATAGGGTGGTGCCAAGGAGATTTCTATTAGTGAGGATGGTGTTTTGCGACTCCAGGGTCGCCTTTGTTTTCCTAATGTCGATGACGTGAGGGAGAGGATTCTAGAGGAGGCGCACAGTTCTCGATATTCCATTCACCCAGGTGCTACGAAGATGTATCGTGACCTGAAGCAGCATTTTTGGTGGCGGCGGATGAAGAAAGACATAGTTGAGTATGTAGCTAGATGCCTGAATTGCCAACAGGTTAAGTATGAGCACCAGAGGCCAGGAGGCCTACTCCAGCAGATGACTATACCCTAGTGGAAGTGGGAGCACATCACTATGGACTTCTTAGTTGGGTAGCCGCGGACCTTGCAGAAGTTTGATGCAGTTTGGGTCATTGTAGACAGATTGACCAAGTCGGCACACTTCATTCCTGTGATGACTACATATACTTCAGAGAGATTGGCCACAGATTTATATCCAGGAGATAGTTCGGTTGCACAGTGTGCCTGTTTTCATCATATCAGATAGAGGCCCTCAGTTCACTTCGCATTTCTGGAGAGCCGTACAGAGTGAGTTGGGGACCTGTGTAGAGCTCTGCACTTCGTTTCATCCACAGACCGACAGACAGTTAGAGAAGATAGTCTAGATCTTGGAGGACATGCTCAGAGCATGTGTGATTGACTTTGGGGGGAAGTGGATCAGTTCTTGCCTTTGGCCGAGTTTGCTTACAACAACAGTTATTAGTCCAGCATCGCGATGGCTCCATTTGAGGCATTATATGGTCGATGATGTTGTTCTCCTATCGGGTGGTTTGAGTCCGGAGAGGCTAAGTTATATGGTATTGATTTGGTGAAGGATGCCTTGGAAAAGGTGAAGTTGATTCAGGAGCGACTTCGCACAGCGCAGTCCAGACAAAAGAGTTACGCGAATCAGAAGGCGCGTGATGTATCGTTTATGGTAGGCGAGAAGGTTCTCTTGAAAGTCTCGCCGATGAAGGGCATTATGAGATTCGGGAAGAAGGGAAAGTTGAGACCAAGGTTTATAGTCCCATTTGAGGTATTGAGGCGGGTTGGGGAGGTTGCTTATGAGCTTGCTTTACCTCCCAGCCTATCAGGGGTTCATCCAGTTTTTCACGTGTCTATGCTCCGAAGGTATCACGCCGACTTATCACATGTGTTAGACTTCAGCACTATTCAGCTAGATGAGAGCTTGGGTTATGAGGAGGAGCAAGTTGCCATTGTTTTGCTAAACAGGATCGCTAGTTGAGATCCAAGAGGATTTCCACGGTAAAGGTCAAGTGAAGGGGCCAACCAGTCGAGGAGGCGACTTGGGAGTCCGAGGAGGACATGCGAAGTAGATATCCACACTTATTCAGCACTTCAAGTATGATTCTAAACCCATTTGAGGACAAACGTTTGTTTAAGAGGTAGAGAATATAACGACCCGACCGGTCGTTTTGCTTTCCAGAACCCTGTTCCCCTAAATAAGACTTCTCGTACATGATTTTACTGTTTTATAACTTGCAGGAATGGTTAGTTTGGGATTTGGAAGGGTTCGGGTTGAAATCGGAACACTTGGTTCTTTAAGGTTGGCTTAAAAGGCCAAGTTTGACTTCGGTCATTATTTTTAGTAAATGACCCCGGAATCAAGATTTGACGGTTCCAATAGGTTCGTATGGTGATTTCGTACTTGGGCGTATATTTGGATCGGGTTTTGGAAGAATCGGGAGAGTTTCGGCGCCTAATAGTGAAAGTTGGTTCTTTAAGGTTTTAAAAGTTCTTTAAATTTGGCTTGGAGCGGGTTTTGATGATATCGAGGCCCAAACGGAATTCAGAGATCGGGAATAGTTCCGTAATGTCATTTAAGACTTGCACACAAAATTTGGTGTCATTCCGAGTAGTTTAAGTACGTTTTGGCGCATTGGAAGTAAATTGAAGAAATTAGAGTTCTTAAGTTTGATTCAATTAGTTTTGGGGTGTGATTCTTAGTTTTAAGGTTGTTTCGGGCATTTTGAGAGTTCGAGCGAGTCCGTTTTATGATTCTAAACTTGTTGGTATGTTCGGGCGGGGTCCCGGGGGCCCCGAGTGTCGATCGGATGAGGCTCGGACCAAGTTGGGAGCATGGAGCCACAACTGAAGCTCCCAGATCTGTCATAATCGCACCTGCACTTGGCCAGCCACAGGTGTGGGCTTGCAGGTGCGAGCCACAAGCCGCAGAAGCGAGAGATCAACGGCAGCCCAGGAACTGCAGATGTGGAAGATTAGGTGCACCTGCTCGACCCGACCGTAGGTGCGAGAGCTTTGCTCGTAGGTGCGACTAGGCCCGCAGAAACAACCCCTTATGTCCATAGATGCGGAGACTGGCCAGGTAAGGGAAAAGCGCACCTGCGAGGAAATTGCCGTAGGTACGAGACCGCAGATGCGGCCAAGGCACCGCAGGTGGGAAAGTCGTTGGGCAGTGAGGGTTCATTTAATACGGACTTAGGCCATTTTTATCACATTTTTCCTCACTCTTGGGAGATTTGAGAGCTTTAAAGGAGGGGATTTCGACCTAGCTTTGTGAGGTAAGTAATTTCTACTTAATATGAGTTTAATACATAGATTATGGGTAGATCTTACATGAAAATTTGTAGAAATCATGAATTAGATGAAAAACCTAGGTTTTGATTAAAATGGGATTTTACCACGAAAATGATTATGGAACTTAGTAAAAATCATATATTTATGTTCCTGAAATTATGCGTAATAACTTTCTTCAAAACTTTCCGCAATCCGGGCAAGTGGGTCCGGGGGTGAATTTTAGGAATCCTACATTTAGGGTTAGGAATTGCTTTAATAGCGGGGGGAATGAACTTTTGAGCCCAAATTTGGAGGTTTGAGCACGTTCTTGAAATGGGAAGTGTGCTTTGAGATGAGGTAAGTCTCATTTCTAACCTTGTAAGAGGGAAATTTCCCCATAGGCGAATTAAGTAATATATGTGACTATTTACGGGGAGGGGGGGGGGCTATGTACGTACGAAGTGACGAGAGTCCGTGCGTAACTACTACTTATGATAAAGTCCGGGTAGTCTAGTACCCCATTATGCCATACGTGAAATAATTGCGTCTTTACTTGTCAATTGAATAGCTTAAATCATAATTTCTATAATTGTAAAACGATCCCAAAGGGGTAAGTTTAACTTAATTGAGGGTATGGAAAGAACACTTGACTGCCATTAAAAAACTTTTGTTTCTTTAAGTGTTTTCTATTAGTGGAGCGGTCCGAGCGCCTCGGCAGATTAAATAGACACATCTATGGTTCGCGCCGTTCGACCCTCGGCGGTGCACAGTTTAAATATCGTTATGTTGGTTCGGGTTGTACGTCCTCGGCATTATTTGCGTATGAATATTTTGGGATTCTATACTCATAACTGATATTCCTCCAATGTTTAAATGAAAGATAAATTTGGGATTTATAATTGTGAAAATGGGTATTTGCCATCTCTTACTGTTGAGTTTTTGTATGTATTTATTGTAATCTATGCTCAGTTGTAATTTTAAATTCATTATCATTAGCCTTAGTAGGTGTCAAGTCTACCCCTCATTACTACTTCTTCAAGGTTAGGCGGGACACTTACTGGGTACATGTTGTTTTATGTACTCACGCTATACTTTTGCACTTAATTGTGCAGGATATGAGGCAGGTGCATCTGGATATCCATCCGGCATGCATTCTTGATCCAGGTTCGAGATTCCACGGTGAGCTGCCCTCTTGAGCCGTTCAGCAGCATGCCGGAGTCCCCTTTTTATCTTGTTCCTATATATTCCTTTCCAGGCAGTAGGATAGATATCTTTTGTATATTCTACTAAGTTGCCCATATACTTGTGACACTATATCTTCGCAAGTAATAGTTGCACATATATTTGTTCTTACGGTTATTAATGTTTCTCGTTGATTTCATTTAATAATTTAAGTCGGTTTTCATTAAATCTTTTAAGTAAAATAAAAAGATCACTACGTGGGAAAAATCGTTAAAATGGGAAATCATTAGGTCATTCATTGTTGGCTTGCCTAGCAATAGTGCTGGACGCCATCATGGCCTGATATGGAATTGGGTCGTGACATGATGTCAGACTTATGTGGTTTTGGGTGACGTGGGATCACCCGCGAGTATATGTGTATGAGTAAAATCAGCAATTTGATGACCTCAGAATAATTCTTAGCACGTTCGAGGACGAACGTTTGTTTTAGCGGTGGAGAATGTAACGACCCGATCAATCATTTTTAGAATTAGCATCCCGTTCAGCAGCTTAAGGCCCCGAGCAGCTTCGTATTATGTATTATGACATGCGTGTGTGCTCGAGTTCAATTTTCGGATGATTCAGGATAATTTGGAAGAATAATTCTTGTTTTAGAAGCTTAAGCGGTAAGAGTTGATCGGAGTTTGACTTTTGTGTAGATAACTCCGGAATAGAGTTTTGAGGGTTCCAATAGCCCAGTATCGTAATTTTGGTCTTAGGGGCGTACCCAGATGTTGATTTGGAGGTCCGTAGGTCATTTCGGCATGAATTGGCAAAAGATGGAAAAACATGGAAGATTTTGGAAAGTTTGACCGAGAATTGACTTTATTGATGTCGGTGTCGGATCCCGGTTCCAGAAGTTGGAATAGGTCTGTACTGTCATTTATGACTTGTGTGTAAAATTTGAAGTCAATCGGAGTTGGTTTAGTATGAATCGACATTAGTTTTGGAATTTGGAAGTTCATAGGTTTCTTAGGCTTGAATGATGCGCTATTCGTGATTCTAGTGTTGTTAGAGGCAATTTAAGGCTTCGATCAAGTTCGTATCATATTTTAGGACTTGCTTGTTAGTATACTTGGTTGAGGTCTCATGGGGCTCGGATGAGTTTTGGATGGGTTTTCTAACGTGTTTGGTGTTTTGACATTGTTTTGAGCATAAGCATGTAATGATCCAAGGATTCATTTTTAGTTATAGAGATCGAAATTGATTTCGAGACTTTCGAAAGTTTGATAATGAATTATAGGAATGATCTAGAATGTTTGTTCTAATTTTATCAAGTCGCGGTTGGTTGTTTACCGCGAAACATGAGTTAATTATTTAATGAGCGATGTTGGTATCCTATGGAGCAAACGATCTTTGAATTGAGTTTCGATTGAATGACTAGGTTCGTATTATTATTTGTGACTTATAGGAACAAGAATCGTCAAATTTCGAGTTCGTATGATGGAGTTAGAGCTTTTTTAGTGAAAAATAAACTACTGGTGCAAGCAGGTTCTGGTGCGCACCTTTAGCGACCGGATTTGGACCTTTTAGCGACTAAATTAGTGTTTTTATTGGACAGTTATTTTTATAAGCTCATTTCAACATTTTTGGAGCTAGGGAACTCGAATTTGGGCAATATTTGAGAGGGTTTTCACCAAATGGATTGGGGTAAGTGTTTCCTACTTGGTTTTCATTATATTTCATGATTCCATGATTTTTTTTCATCCTTAAATAGTGAATCAAATAGAAGAAATTGGAAAAATTGTAAAATCTTTCAAAAATGTAAAATGAAGATTTGAAGGGCGATCCTTTATTGGGATTTGATAATTTTGGTATAATTGAACTCGTATCAGAATGGGTGTTTAGATTTCGTGAATTTTCATCGGGTTCCGGGATGCGGGCCATGGGTTGACTTTTGGGTTGACTTTTTAAAGTAAAATTTAAAGTCGACGTTTTATTATCCAAAATTATTCCCGATATATTTTAATGATGTTATGTAATTAATTTGGCCAGATTTGAGCCGTCCGGAGGTCATTTTACGCGAGAAGGCTATTTTGGAATATCGGCCTAATTTCGTTAAGATAAGTGTCATGACTAACTTTGTGTGGGGGAAACCACCCCTTCCGATTTGAGATGACTATGTCATTCGTGTTATGTGAAGGTTGTGTACGCGAGGTGACGAGTTATTTGACCGGTTTGGACTGTTAGGTTTCCTTCATGTAATTAATTGTAGTTATCATTTCATGTCTATATCTTTTGTTGGTAGAATTGTTTGTACGTGCTTTACTTGAAATTGTTAGCACACGTCCCATCTTTGTTGTCAAGTCCACCCTTATATGCCAATTGTTGATTGTAATCACTTGTTGAATTCATGCTTTATCTGCAACATACCTTAATTGTTAATTGATGCTCATAAATTGTGCCTTGGTTTATAGATTGTCATTTCTTTGCTATTTGATTTCGTGAGCTAACGTGTAGCCTTTTTCATTAGTTCTGACTTCTCTGTGTAGTCTTATTATTCCTTTTGATTTTGTGGTACACCGTAGTTGGTTGTAAATTGGTTTTTTAATTTGTATTGCTTGGGTAACGGGTTGAACGCTGAAACAGATGTGTTTGATGTTTATATTGAAGAGCGGGTTGCACGCCGCAACAGATTTGTTTAATGTTTATAATTGGGAGCGGGTTGCATGCCGCAACAGAAATGAGAATGATCAATGATCAATGATAAATGATAAATGAGAAATGATTATCATTGTATGGGATCGGGTTGCATGCCGCAACGGATATGATTAATGTTGAGTGGGATCGGAATGCACGCCGCAACATATATGATTAATGTTATATGGGATCGGACCATTTTCCGATTATGATGGGGTTGCATCAGGGGTCGGCACTCAACCCTTTTTTATTTGCTCTGGTGATGGACGTACTGACGCACCATATCCAAGGGGAGGTGCTATGGTGCATGCTATTTACAGATGATATTGTTTTGATTGACGAGACGGGAGACGGTGTGAACGCGTAATTAGAGGTATAGAGGAACACCCTGGAATCTAAAGGTTTCAAGTTGAGCAGGACCAAGATAGAGTACTTGGAGTTTAAGTTCAGTGGTGAGACTCAAGAAGGGGAAGGGGGGTGAGGCTGGACTCGCAGGGCATCCCTAGGAGAGGAAATTTTAAGTACCTTGGGTCTATTATTCAGGGGGAAGGGGAGATTGATGAAGATTTCACACATCGTATTGGGGCAGGATGGATGAAATAGAGACTCGCTTCCGGCGTTTTGTGTGACAAGAAGGTGACACAGAAACTTAAGGGTAAGTTCTATAGACTGGTAGTCAGACCAACGATATTGTATGGGGCTGAGTGTTAGCCAGTCATGGTCGCTCATGTCCAGAAGGTGAAGGTAACATAGATGAGGATGTTGAGATGGATGCACGGGCGCACCAGATTAGATAGGACCATAAATGAGGTTATTCGCGACAAGGTGGGTGTGGCCCCTACTGAGGACAAAATGCGGGAAGCACGGCTTAGGTGGTTTGGTCATGTGAGGAGGAGGAGCACAGACGCCCCGGTGAGGAGGTGTGAGAGGTTGACATTGGAGGGCCTACGAAGAGGGTGGGGAGAGGTGATTAGGCAAGACATAGCGCAGCTTTAGCTGAGCGAGGACATGACCCTTGATAGGAAGGTATGGAGTTCGAGGATTAGGGTAGTAGAGTAGGTAGTCTAGAGTGTTCATAACAGTAGTATTGGCATGTAGTCTTGCTTTCTGTTGGTAGTAGGTTTTTATGACTAACCATTATTTTCCTTCATTGTTGATCACCTTTCTATCTTGTTATTTTTATTCTGCTTTTGTATAGCTTTTTGGTACTGTCCCTTCTTGTCTATATTTTCATTAATGTGGTGCTTATACTTTCTTGAGCCGAGGGTCTATTGAAAATAGCCTCTCTATCCTCATAAGGTAGGGGTAAGGTCAGCGTATACACTACCCTCCCCAGACCCCACAATGTGGGATAATACTGGGTATGTTGTTGTTGTTGTATGGGATCGGATAGCACGCCGCAACAGATATGATTATTATTGTGTGGGATCGGCTTGCAAGCCGCAACAAATGTACAAATATAAAATTATTGTGAAATTAATTAAGGTTAATCCTGATTGTGATTCTCATGATGTATTTCATGCTAGAACGGTTAATATATTTTCTTAAATCACTTCATTGTATTTTGATCATAATTAATTAACCATCAATATATTAAAAATGGAACAATATGAATTTCTTGTGTGAGTCAAGCATCCTATGCAAAATGTTAAGTTGCTAAAAATTTAGCAGAATTAAATGAAAGAATTCTCAAGCTGTTCCACTTGCAAGTCTTTTTTACTCTAATTGGTATTTCAAATTTACTCATTATCTTATTGTCGTATAATTTACGTGAAAAAATTATTATTTTGTATTACCTTAATAAATCCCATATTTATCTCATTAAAATTTGGTTGATGTCCTATTTTTGTATAAATACAATATTTTAATTGAACCTCTTATATTTCTAAACTAAACTCAATTGATATTCTATTTGCACAATCTCTCCACTATTTTACCTTATTTGAGTCCAAAATTGGCTTAATAACTCATTTGATGCTTCACTGTATTCAATTTGAAAATGGTATTTAAGTGTGTTTAAATTATTCATTGGTCATCTTGGTTGATATTGATACGGAAATTATACACATGGTAGCACGAGTATTATTCCGTGCAAAAGTGATTCGGAAAGATGTGGGCACAAGATGCCACATGTGTAAGAATTGGAAGTTGTGAATCATGATTTGAGATTTCGAGGAGTGATACCTCGGGTAATTTATGTTTAAATACATGCATTATAAATAATTTAATTGATTGATTTATCATATGATTCCTTACTTGAACCCATTCATATGTCACTGTACTCTGATTATATTGTTGCCTAATTAATTGATTGTTTTCTCGTTGCCATCCATGTTCTTATTGTTCTCATTGTTGATTTGAATTGGAAATTGTTCTGTTATTGGCCTTACATTGATATTCCTTCCTTACTATCTTTATGTAACATTTTGTATAGGTTTATATGTCTGGTTGGTGTCTTGACCAGGCCTCATCACTAATCTACCGAGGTAAGGCTTGATACTTACTAGGTACCGCTGTGGTGTACTCATGCTACTCTTCTGCACATTTTTGTGCAGATCCAGGTACCTCAGAGTTGTTGATATTCCTATTATTTGATCGGGCATTTCTGTGGAGACTCACGGTACGCCTGTTGTCGCATTCGCAGGCCTCAGAGTCACCTTCTGATATTTTCTTTGCACTGTTTGATTCTATTCTGGAACAATTGTATTTAGAGATTATTTTAGTAAACTCTGTAGAGCTTATGACTTGTACTACCAGTTTTGGGATTTGTAAAAAAATTTCTATTTCATATTTAATAATTTTTGTTGAGTTGCCACTAATTCAGTAAGTGTTAGGCTTACCTAGTCCCTAAGACTGGGTGCCATCACGACATCCTACAGAAGAAAATTTGGGTCGTGACAAACGGCCTAAATTCAAAAAAGTAAATATCTTGCCTAACCTTGAGGTGGGAAAATACCCCTTAGGCATTGAGTCTTGGGTAAACATTGTGTGATTGAAAGCCGTGTACGCGAGGTGACGAGTATGTATGTGGCTTATATGTGCAAATTATATCGGTTAAAATTCTTAGACACTCCTATGTATTAAATTGGAAATTGTTGGCACTTGTTAAATCTTTTATTTTCCATGTCGCATTCTTTACTTGCCGAGTTGCTCCTAAATGCTTATTTGGAATTATTACTACATTCTCCATTCGTGAGCACTTTTATTGTTAAGATGTCGTGTATGTGGAATTAATTTCATTATTGGTTTTTATCTGCAAAATAGTTAAAGGGAAATTTGGTTAATAAAAAGCATAAATTATTTACCTGAAGTTGTGATTAAAGGATGTTGTTTTCCTTGCTGAATTACTTTTCAATTATATTGTTATCATTAGGAATTTCATAAATGTTGTGTGTGGCCTTGGGCTGTTTGCTGTGAAGTTAATTGATTTTGTCGCACCTTGGGAATTGGTTGTGGCCTATGGGAAACGTGTAATATGAATTGTTTGTGTTGTGTTGGTGTTATAATATTCCGTGTAAATTGTTGTATGATTTGAGTTTTTATTATGCGGACATAAGGATGGCATTTCACTGTTGTTATGTGTGTTGGAGTATTGTCTGGGAGGAGAGATAAGGGTGGGTATTATACGGAGCGATAAGGGAGGCTATTATAGGAGCGATAAAGGTGGCTATAGGAGAGATAAGGGTGACTATTGTCAAGAATTTTTATATGATGATGTGGGGTTATTGCGTAGGTAATTTTCATGTGATGTTGTGATTTTTCTTGTGTTTATTTTTGTATCTTGTGCAACTTGTCTTGTTGTTTCGGTAAACTTGATTATAGTTTGATCTATGTTGAAATTGTGAGCCTGTGGCTACTGCTGGGCGAATTATGTTATTGGCACTTGAATTGTTCTTTCAGATGTGATATGAAATATGGGCACGAGGTGCCGGCGAAAATATAATAGTTTTTATTATTGGCACGTGAGTTGTCCGTGCGGTTATGATAGAAATATGGGCACGAGGTGCTGTAAAAATATAAAAGTAGGTTGAGACCCGAGTTACAAAAATATGAACATGGGCTGATACCCGTATTTTATAATTATGAAATGAGGTATCACAGGGCGACTTTTATTTGAAATAAGTATATTCGAAAGATATTTATTTGAAAGAAGTATATTCGAAAGGTATTTATTTTGAAAGAAGTATATTCGAAAGATATTTGGTTGAAAGAATTATATTCGAAATATATTTATTTGAAAGATATTTATTTGAAAGATATTTATTTTAAATAAGTATATTCGAAAGATATTTATTTGAAAGAATTATATTTGAAAGATATTTATTTGAAAGAATTAGATTCGTAAGATATTTATTTTAAATAATTATATTCGAAAGATATTTATTTGAAAGAATTATATTCGAAAGATATTTATTTGAAAGAAGTATATTCGAAAGATATTTATTTGGAAAAAAAAAAAAGAACTTATATGTGAAAAATTTATATTTTAAGGACTTGATTAATTTGTTGTACTGGTGTTCCTTATTCGTTGAAGCAATAATTGTGTGTTTTTGCTGCTTGCTGTTTATATCACTGGTTGATTTTTGTTGCTATCATTGCTAGTTGTTTTCCAGTACTATCGTATATTGTTATGTTGCACAAGTAATTTGACTAGTGAGTGTCTTGACTGTACCTCATCACTACTCCACTGAGTTTAGTCTTGATAGTTGCTGGGTACCGACTGTGGTGTACTCATACTACACTTCTGCATATTTTTATGTAGAGCCAGGTATTGGAGATATCAGACTCGGACAGAGCTAGAGTGTGATCACAGGGATTCAAGGTAGAGCTGCTTGGTCGTTACAGTACCTTGGAGTCTTTCCCAATTTATTGTACCGCCAATTATTATTCGAACAATATTGTATATTAGATCCTTGAGATCATTTCATGTATTCAGTTAGAGCTCGTGACTCAGTATTACCAGTTTTGGGAGGTTGTTATACTTATTTCCGCTGTTGGTTTCGACACCTGTATTAAATTATCTATTTAAAAAAATGGCTCGAAATGTGGTGGAATTTTGGGTCATGAAAAGTTGGTATCAGAGCCCTTGGTTCATATGTTTTACGAGTCACGAACGAGTTTAGTAGAGTCTTGCGGATCAGTACGGAGATATCTGCACTCATCTTCGAGAGGCTACAAAATTATTAGGAAAATTTCACTTCTTTCATTCCTGTCGTGCAAAATTTATTGATTTCAGAGTTTGACGCTTTGTATCTCTATTCTCTCATAGATGGTGAGGACATGCACTACCAGATCAGCAGGACAGACACCCGCACCCCCTGCTAGAGCCGCGAGAGGTCGGGGCCGATGTAGAGGCCGAGGAAGGGCACGTGCCGCAGCTAGAGCACCTGCCAGAGCAGCAGTTGAGGAGCTGCCAGTAGCTCCAATTGGGGGACATGCACCCGAGGCGCCTGTTGTTACCCTCAGACTTCAGCAGACTTTAGTGCAGTTCCTGAGCATGTTTGGTACATTGGCTCAGACAGGATTGATCTCCATTACATCAGCTACTTCACAGATTGGGGGAGGAGCTCAGACTCCCACCGCCCATACTTTAGAGCAGCAGGTTCACATTGGTCAGGTTCCGGGTGTGGTGCCGGCACAACCTGTTATTCTGTATAGTCCACCTACATTTAGTGGCACAGCTGCAGAGGATGCCCATGGATTTCTAGAAAAATGTCACTGTATTCTCCGCACCATGGGTATTGTGAAAGTGAGCGGAGTTGCCTTTACTACATTTCAGCTGTTAGGAGCAGGGTATCAGTGGTAGCAGGTCTATGAGGAGGGCAGAACAGCCGATGCCGCACCACCTACTTGGGCTCAGTTTTCAGAGATATTTTTAAAAGAGTTTGTTCTCCAGACTCTCCGAGATGTATGGCGCACTGAGTATGAACGGTTGTGTCAGGGCACCATGACGGTGTCAGAATATACCATCAGGTTCAGTGAGTTAGCCCGTCATGCACCTAGTTTAGTTTCTACTATCAGAGAGCGAGTTCGCAAATTCAGTAGGGGTCTCAATTATGATCGTAAAATATGCATGGCTCGAGAGTTGCAGATTGATACTCCATGTCAGCAAGTAGTGGAGATTGCGATGAGGATTGAGCGTGTTTGAGGTGAGGAAAGGGAGTCTATGGAGGACAAAAGGTTTCGAAGCTCTAGAGCGTTTAGTGGATTTTACTCTTCAGCTATGACCCATTAAGGCAGTAGTCGGCCAGCTTAGTCCGCACATCAGATTACTCGTGGTGCTCCAGTAAGTTCTTATAGTGAACCACCGACATGAGATTCTTACAGTGGTTATTCCAGTTATCCAGCACAGACTCAATATGAGCAGCCGCGCCCGCAGAGGGGTTGTTATGAGTGTGGTGATACTACTTAGAGGGTGGTCCCCCTTTCTCGCGTAAAAGCGATCAGAATTCAAACACGTCATGTTTTACTGGGAAGGCACATCATGAGAGATTGTCCCAAACTTGGGAGAGGCAGATTTCATCAGGGCACTCAGGCTACGGGCCCCATTTCAATTACTACTCCACCTACATATCCAGTTTGGGGTGGAGGACAGGCTGGTAGAGGGCTCCCTAGAGGGGGAGGCCCGGCCCGTTGATATTTTTGCCATGGTATGGCGGAGGCCGCTACACTAGATGGCGTCGTTACACATATGATCTTGATTTTTTATAAATGAATATTTTCATAATTCGATTCGGTTCTGTGTATTGAGGCGAGTCCTCCTATCATACTTCACTAATAGGTGAGCTTCGTAATCTTGTACTCTGCTTATATGTTTACCCCTGTTGGGAGATTATATGGAGATAGCCGTGTCTATCATCCTTTTGTGTTCACTAATGAGAACTGTTAGTCTAAAGGTCATTTTCTGTTACTCATTACGATGAGTTTTGATGTAATTTAGGGATAATTGGTTACAATTTGTAAATTATATGCCTTACCAGTATGGAGGTTCCTTATGTGTTGTGATTTTGTTTAACGAAATTTATTTAAAAGAAGAAAATATAAGGTTTCGGTTGGCACGATGTGCATATTACTTGCGATTCAGAGCTGAGGATGGGATCCTCGCATTTTAATGTGATTTGATATGTTTAAATCGGGCTACATGCCGCGATAGAAGTTATATCAGGATGAGATCCTTGTGGTGAAATTTATGTGTTTTAAATTCTCCCTTGTGAAATTTATTTGCGTTATAGTGAGATAGGGAGTGATGCCTACTGGGCTTGTTTGATAATTCTTTTGTGTGTTTATCTGCGCATGTTAGTCGTATTTGTATTGTGCTTATTGTGTTTTAGCCTATGAAGTGTGTGCTCAGATGGTGTTAAATGTGACTCGATGATTCAGATGAATAATTACGAGGTTTTCATGTTCCCTGCATTGTTATCGGTATTGTGAAGAGTTGAAACTAGGCTTTACGTGAGATGAGATTTATTTGCCGGAGCTGAGATTGATTATGGGCCTATGTATGATGTGCTATGTTGTATGAATGTGCCATGCAAGTGTAGGCACGAGTTGCTGCGGCCGGTTGAGACTAATACCATGTTTTGATGTGAAAATCAATCCTTTTAAAAATATTTGGAGTGTAAGAAAATTTGGTTCTAAGGGTTGTGAGTGTAAATAGGAGAAATAATCTCAACTGAGATGGTATTGTCGGACCAATGTTAATTTGCGGTGATGTAGAATCATCCGCGAGTATGTGTTTAAGAATACACTAGTAATTTAATGTCCTCAGAAAGATTCTTGGAACGTTCGAGGACGAACGTTTGTTTAAGAGGGGGAGAATGTAATGACCTGACCTGTCGTTTTGAGAACTTACGTCCCGTTCAGCAGTTTAAGGTCTCGAGCATCTTTGTAATGTGCATTATGACTTGCATGTATGGTCGAGTTTGATTTTCGGATGATATGAGATTAAATTGAAAGAACAATTCTCATTTTTGAAGCTTAAGTGAAAAGAGTTGACCGGACTTTGACTTTTGAGCAAACGACTCCGGAATAGAATTTTTATGATTTCAACAGCTTTGTATGGTGACTTCGGACTTAGGCGTATGTCCGGATTTGGATTTGGAAGTTCGTAGGACAATTCAGCACATTTTGACGAAAGTTGAAAAATAGAAGATTTTTTTAAAGTTTGACGAGAGTTGCCTTTATTGATATCGGGGTCGGAATTCGATTTCGAAAATTGAAAACACTCCATTATGTCATTTATGACTTGTGTGCAAAATTTGAAGTCATTCCGGATGGGTTTGATAAGTTTCGCGCAAATTATAGAAGTTTGAAAATTTTAAAAACTCATAATTCGATACGAGGTGCGACTAGTAATTTCAGCATTGTTTGATGTGATTTGAAATCCCGAGTAGGTCCGTGGTATGTTACGGAACTTATTGGTATATTCCGACGATGTCCTGAGTGGCTCAGATGAGTTTCGGATGGGGTTCGGATCGTTTGGTGACTTGTTGAAGTTGCTGGAATTTCTGTTGCTGAAGCTATTTCTAGGCAGCAACTGATGCAATCGCACCTGCGGAATTATGGGCGTAGGCATGACCATGCAAAAGCGAGATAAGCATCGCAGAAGCAAGACTGGAAAGGCTGGAAGCTTACCGCAGAAGCGGACAAGGTTGCACCTGCGACATTGCAGGTGCGATCACTGGAACGTAGAAGCGACAATGCTCCGCAGATGCGCATTTGGCCATCGCTTCTGCGATTGCGCAGACGCAAAAATTCTTCTGTAGATACGAGGCTTCAGCTAGATAGAAGCACAAAAGCTTTTTTGTCTCGCAAAAAAGCGAGCTCGCAGAAGCACAAAAGCTGTCCGCATAAGCGAACTGGACAGAACATTTAGGATCAATAATTGGTCATTTCATCATTTTCGTTTTGGATTTTGGAGCTCGGGTTTTGGGCGATTTTGGAGGAGTTCTTCATGACTTTGACTTGGGTAAGTGTCCTATATCCGAAAGTGATTATATTTTATGAATTCATGGTTATATTCATCCTTTATTTTGGATTTAATTGAAGAAATTGAGAAACATTGTGAAATCTTCCGCAAATGCAAAATGTGGATTTGGAGGACGAATTGTTATTGGAATTTGATAAAATTGATATGGTTGAACTCTTATCGGAATGGGTGTTTGGATTTCGTGAAAATTCTATCGGGTTCCGAGATACGGGCCCCACGTTGACTTTCGGGTTGACCTTTTAAAGTGAAATTTCAAGTCGACGTTTTATTATCCGAAATTATTTCCGATGAATTTTAATGAAATTATATAATTTATTTGGCATTGAGTCTTAACCTTGAGTGGTAAAATACCCCTTAGGCACTGAGTCTTATGTGGAAATTATATTATTGAAAGCCGTGTACGCGAGGTGAAGAGTACATACTTGGCTTATATGTGCAAATTATATCGGTTAAAATTCTTAGACACCCTTATGTATTAAATTGGAAATTGTTGGCACTTGTTAAATCTTTTATTTGCCATGTCGCATTCTTACTTGCCGAGTTGCTCCTAAATGATTATTTGGAATTACTACTATATTGTCCATTCGTGAGCACTTTTAATGTTAAGCTGCCGTGTTCGTGGATTTAATTTTATTATTGATTTTTATATGCAAAATAATTAAAGGGAAATTTGGTTAATAAAAAGCATAAATTATTTACCTGAAGTTTTGATTAAAGGATGTTGTTTTCCTTGCTGAATTACTTTTCAATTATATTGTTATCATTTGGAATTTCATAAATGTTGTGTGTGGCCTTGGGCTGTTTGCTGTGAAGTTAATTGATTTTGTCGCACCTTGGGAATTGGTTGTGGCCTATGGAAAACTTGTAATATTAATTGTTTGTGTTGTGTTGGTGTGAAATTATTCCGTGTAAATTTTTGTATGATTAGAGTTTTTATTATGCGGACATAAGGGTGACATTTCACTATTGTTATGTGTGTTGAAGTATTGTCTGGGAGGAGAGATAAGGGTGGTTATTAAACGGAGTAATAAGGGAGGCTATTATAGGAGCGATAAAGGTGGCTATAGGAGAGATAAGGGTGACTATTGTCAGGAATTTTTATACGATGATGTGGGGTTATTGCATTGGTAATTTTCATGTGATGTTGTGATTTTCCTTGTATTTATTTTTATATCTTGTGCAACTTGTCTTGTTGTTTCGGTAAACTTGATAATAGTCTGATCTATGTTGAAATTGTGAGCATGTGGCTACTGCTAGGCAGATTATGTTATTGGCACGTGAACTGTCCGTGCATATATGATATGAAATGTGGGCATGATGTGCCGGAGAAAATATAATAGTTTTTATTATTGGCACATGAGTTGTCCGTGCGGTTATTATAGAAATATGGGTACGAGGTGCCGTGGAAATATGAAAGTGGGCTGAGACTGTGTTACAAAAATATGAAAGTGGACTGAGACCCGTATTTTATGATTATGAAATGAGGTGTCACAAGGCGACTTTTATTTGAAAGAAGTATGTGCGAAAGATATTTATTTGAAAGAAGTATATTCGAAAGGTATTTATTTGAAAGAAGTATATTCGAAAGATATTTGTTTGAAAAAATTATATTCGAAAGATATTTATTTGAAAGAATTATATTCGAAAGATATTTATTTGAAAGAAGTATATTCGAAAGATATTTATTTGAAAGAAGTATATTCTAAAGATATTTATTTGAAAGAATTATATTCGAAAGATATTTATTTGAAAGAAATATATTCGAAAGATATTTATTTGAAAGAAGTATATTCGAAAGATATTATTTTGAAAGAATTATATTCGAAAGATATTTATTTGAAAGAATTATATTCGAAAGATATTTATTTAAAAGAATTATATTCTAAAGATATTTATTTGAAAGAAGTATATTTGAAAGATATTTATTTGAATAAAAAAGGAACTTATATGTGATAGATTTATATTTTAAAGACTTGATTAATTGATTGTACTGGTGTTCCTTATTCGTTTGAGAAAGAATTATGGTATTCTTGCTGCCTTGCTGTTTATATCACTGGTTGATTTTTGTTGCTATCATTGCTAGTTGTTTTCCAGTGCTATTGTTTATTGTTATGTTGCACAAGTTATTTGACTAGCGAGTGTCTTGACTGTACCTCGCCGCTACTCCACCGAGGTTAGTCTTGATACTTGCTGGGTACCGATTGTGGTGTACTAATACTACACTTCTGCACATTTTTGTACAGAGCTAGGTATTGGAGATATAGGACTCGGACAGAGATAGTGTAACGACGCGACCGGTCATTTTGAGCTCTAGCACGTCGTTCGATAATCTGAGGCCATGAGTAGTCTCACATCAGGTATTATGATTTATGCGCATGGTCGGAATTGAATTTCGGGAAGTTCGGCGTTGAATTGGAAAGAAACTCTCAATTCGGAAACTTTAAGTTGGAAGAATCTGACTGAGATTTGATTTTTTGAGTAAAGGACCTCGAAATCAATATTAGAAGGTTACAACAGGTTTGTATGATGATTTTAGACTTGGGCGTATATCCGGATCGGGTTTTGGATGACCCGGGAGCGTTTCGGCGCCTATTGTGGAAGTTGGCATTTTGGAAGAATTTCATAAAAATTGGGTTGTGGTGTATAGCAATATTATCGATGTCCATTTGGGATGTGACTTGGAGTAAGTCTGTAATGTCGAATGTGACTTGCGTGCAAAATTTGAGGTCAATCGGACGTGATTTGAAAGGTTTTGGCATCGAATGTAGAAGTTTGAAGTTCTAAAGTTCATTAAGCTTGAATTAGGGTGCGATTCTTAGTTTTAATGTTCTTCCGGGCATTCCGAGGGTTCGATCGAGTCCGTTTTATGATTCCAAACTTGTTGGTATATTTGGGCAGGGCGCCGGTGGCCCCCAGTGGCAATCGGACGAGGCTCAGACCAAGTTGGAAATTGGGAGCAACAACTGAAGCTCCCAGTTACTGTCATAATCGCACCTGCGCTTGGCCAGTCGCAGGTGCGAGCTACGAGCCGCAGAAGCGAAAGAGTGAGGGCAGCCCAGCCACCGTAGGTGCGGAAGCTTTGCCGCACCTGCGTGACTGCAGGTGCGAGAGCCGTAGTCGCATGAGCGGATGGGCTCGCAGAAGCGGTCCCTTTTGTCCGCAGATGCGGAGCTTGGCCAGGTAAGGAAAATGCGCACCTGCGAGGATTTTGTCAAAGATGCTGCCAAGGCGCCGCATGTGCGAAAAATCATTGGGCAGAATCATTTTAAGAGCGGGATTTGGCTTTTCCTCTCTCATTTTTCACTTGGTTGGGGTGATTTTGGAGAGCTTCAAGGAGAGATTTTCATCATCTACGTCAAGGTAAGTTATTCCCGCGTATTTTGAGTTAAATACAAGATTTATACATGGATTCAAGCATGAAAATTTGTAGAAATTTGGAGTTTTGAAGAAAAACCTAGAAATTGGTATTCTTGGATTTTGATCACGAATTTGGGCATGAAATTGAGAATAAATTATATATTTGAGTTCGTAGTTCTATGGGTAGTGTTTGTCTTCGAAAAGTTTCGAAATCCGGGCACGTGGGCCCGAGGGTTGCTTTATCAATTTTTCGAGTAGAGTTGGAAATTGTTATAAATTAATTAATTATGAGTATTAGAGTACATTTTGATTGGGTTGAATCTTAATTGACTAGTTTGGAGGGACGAGCATCGGTTTGAGGTGTTAAAGAGGCTTTGGAGCCGGTTATGGAATTTCGGAGCGAGGTATGTCTCCTGTCTAACTCTGTGAGGGGGAAATTACCCCTAGATGTTGTATATTGATGTGTGCTACTTGTTGTGGGGGGATACATACACGCGAGGTGACGAGAGCCCATACGTAGCTACATTCATGTTATTGTTCGGGTAGACTTAAGGTTCACATCATGCTATAGCTGTACTATTTGAGCAGTCTCTCACCTATGAAATTCCTCTGTTTTACATTATTACTTGAGACTAGACTTGCTACTATAGAAACTACACGAGTTCATGATTAGTCACCAAATAGTTTTACTCCTCTTACGGCATGTTTCCATAGTATAGATGTTTCATTGAAAGGTTTTTGTTAAAGAAATTATAACTCACACGTTTATTCGTGAGTGGGGTCAAGGACCCGTCAAAGCTTATTTCTCTTATGGGATCGGGTCGTTCTCCTCGGAAGAAATTTGTATTTCACTCTTATGGGATCGGGCCATTCGCCTCGGCAGGATTTATGTACCACACTCTCATGGGAGCAGGTTGTTCGCCTCGGCAGTTTAATAGATGTATCTATGGTTCGGGCCGTTCGACCCTCGACAGTGCACATTTTAAATATTTATGTTGGATCGGGCCGTACGCCTCGGCATTTCCTATATCATATCCTCATGGATTCGCGTGTAATATTTGGCAAAAAGCCAGTGTATTTGTGAGTTTTCCCGATTTGATTTATGACAATCTATCTGATGAGATCCATATATATATATATATATATATATATATATGTGTGTGTGTGTGTGTGTGTGCTCCGGTTAAGGAGGGAATTTCTAATGGAGAGCTTGAGTTCCTCGTAAAGAGAGGGGATTTGTACCACGTGATTTATTACTTGTTTACCTCATTTATTTACTCTGCCTCATATTTACTTATCTCTTTACTGTACCTGATGTTATTGGACCACTAGTGAGTGTCTATATCGACCCCCCGTCACTACTCCTCCGGGGTTAGGCTAATTACTTAATGGGTACACATTGATTATGTACTCATGCTACACTTGCTGCACATTTTTGTGTAGGTACATATGTGACTAGTGGCCTTGTGAGAGCAGAGGCGTGTATGCATGCGGGGACTTACGTGAGCTGCATTCCACATTACAACCTGCAACCGACAGAGTCTCCTTTAGAATATTTATATTTCTCCTGTCCAAATTTGTATTCCGGACAGATGCTGTATTTTATTTTACATTCCTAGTTGATGCTCATGCACTTGTAACACCGAGTTTTGGGGTGATTATGAGTTGTTCTGTATTGAAGTTGTTAAAAATATTGTCATTTACTCTGTAAATTCCATCTTCTACTATTTAATGGAAGGAAAAATGTGATTTCAAAATATTAAAACGAGAACCAAATTGAGTATTTATTGTTGGCTTGCCTGACAGCGGTGTTCGGCGCCATCATAACCTTTAATAGATTTTGGGTCGTGACAACATGGTATCAGAGCACTAGGTTCGCTTACGTCTCACAAGTCATGAGCGAGTCTAGTAGAGTCTTGCGGATTGGTACGGAGACGTCTGTACTTATCTTCGAGAGGCTACAAGTCTGTTAAGAGCACTTCCCTTCTTGATTCCTCATCGTGCGAATTGATTCTTTTGAGGCTTGTACCTTTATTTCTTTCCTATTTAATCTTATGCTATGTGAAGTGCTTGTTATTGATTGGGAATCAAGGAATTGTCATGGTACTACAGAGATGGTGCACGATGTCTCTGCCTACGTGTTTGATTAAGCTATTACTGTCGCCTTGCGAAAGGCCGTCCTGTCATTTTAGCTCAACATCAGTATTTCCTATGGTTCTGAGATTTGGCATTGATTGTTATGACGATTTGTGCATTATTATCGCACTGTGTTTGTGTAATGGTAGGATGCCTATCTATGTGTCGAGGCAGTGAATGACTTGAAAGGAGGTTTTACTCAGTTGATTCATAAGTTCAGCATTTTATTTCCGGCGGAGGAATGGCAATCGGACTAGGAATGTTTAGATTTAAGTTGATGGAATAACAGGACTTGGTATTTTCGAGCGCGGTAGAGTTCTCAATTATGATGTGGTGTCATTGTCCTTATTGAACGCATTAAGGTTCGCCGATGTTATGATCTTCTTTAATTTGCCTTCGGGGCAGGGTGTTGTGAAATGGTGCCTGAGATGCGGTTGTTAGAGATAACAGAGTGTAGAAATTTCGGAATCCAATTGGTACTTCTAGTATTGATGGCTCGAGAAAGATGATCTTTTAAGAGGTTTAGAGTTGGTGGCGACTCATGTGATCGGATGTTACAGAAATAGATTCGGGTTTGGAGCAGTAATTGGGCAGCGAAGGACAAGGAAGGACATGTGGGAGGTGTCTTGCGGTGGTTGAATTGTTAGGAGGTCAAATGTGAAAAGTAGAAGTCGAGGAGTTGCTTAAATGAGAGGGTTTGACCAAAGTGGGAGAGAGGCAGAGTAGCATATGGGTTCTATGGTAGGATAGCCACACGCCTTGAGCGAAGCTTAGAGCAATTTGGGAATCGTGATGGGCAGTAACTAGGACCATGGATTTTATTGGGATGCAACATGACTTCGAGTTTGGAATGCGTTGTTGGACTTTTAGCTGATGTCAATGGGGAAGAAGGAACGTTGGCGGGTCCCAGGGTTATGTAATTGTAGCTTCAAGCTAAGTGGGATAGCCCCACCGTCTATGATTGGATTGCGTAGTTATCAACTTGTGCGGTTTCTAGTTATCGGTGTATTGATGGGTTATTACGACTAAGGAAAGAAAACATCAGTGGTAACTTGAGCAAAGGATTTGAGGAATGTGTGCTATCTTTGGCCTTATCGGTTCATATTCAGGTCTTGGGTAGACTCAGTGTCTATGCTTCGTGTGGATGTGATGTATAAGGAAAGGAATTCAATCGGTTGCTTCTTCGAGAGGGTGTTCATGTGCTAGCAGGGCCTTGGAGTTTGATTATATTCGGGGGAAAGTCAGAGTGGGTGACTCTCAACAATGGTCCTAGTAGGTTCAAAATTAAAGTGCGGTGCCTAAGGATTTCGAGCCAGTAGTGTGGTTAAGTATTTGAACTTTTGCAGTGGATTATGAAAGGTGGCTTGGTGTGTTCTACATTATCATCGGTCTGCGGTGTGGCATTTGAGGAATGGGAGAAAATAACTTTGGATTCATAGAGGGATTTTTCGAATGGGTGTACCAATTGAAGATACGAATATGTGAATATGCGCATAAGGAGGGTAAGAGATGGTTCATGGGTTTTGGACACAACGCGGTCTCGTGAAATAAGGTCACCGAGGATGAATGCGGATTTGGGTTCATGATGTTTTGAATGGAGCTATTATTATTCCTAAGGCAAGTTCAGAGTAAATTAGAAGAAGTCGGATCGGTTAGCAATGGTTTAATTGGCATGACGGTGGCAACGATCCGTTCCTTCAGCGTGTTAAGTATACATGTGATTTGTGGCGGTACGTGCGAGGCTTGATGGCTGCCATAATTGATTTTATTCGTAGGCATTCGAGTATTATGGCATGTTATGTGTAGATGGATCCTGGAAGAGTTATGGTGGTTTAGACCACTACTTGAGGTTTTGTATTTCTGCAGTTATGTGAATTCAATCACGTGTTGCAATGGTTCTCCTGAAATGAGTTAAGTAAAAGGTTTCTATATGATGAATTGTTTATCTTATTAGTGGGTCAGGGGTTATTATGAAATTATGGTACTTTCACGTAATGGCATGTTAGGTGCAGTGAGCGGCAGGGGGAATTGGAAGCTGAGGATCAAGGTTGTGGTTCGGTGTTGACAAGAATGTCACGGGCTCAGATAAGCAGGGAAGAATTCAGATGTTTAGAGTAAGCTGGTATTGTCCTTAGCGTCACCAGAGATCGGTGTCCTGTGTAAGAGGCTTTGTGTACTGATTTGCAGCTTCTTGATTTGCTTTACAGCATTAGTGTGACCGGTGGTATAGATGTGTAGACTTGTTACCTGGTGCTGAAGGTCGTGGGAGTGTATCCCGCGAGAAGATTGTATAAGTGTGACATGTAGTCACTTGATTGATTAAACATTTAAAACCAAATATGGAGATTGTGGTACTATCGCTAATGTGAGAATTTATGCCTGAAGGGCGCTCGGTTCATTTAGTTGTGGAATGTGAAAGTTTGTTCCGGATTTGACGGCCGTTCTTATGTGTCGTGAATAGGCCATTGTGGGTCCTTGAGAGGCTATTTAGCTAAGCATGGTATGATCAGAATCGATTTGAGTTCCGTTGATGGATCTAAATGTGAATGTGGGCTCTATATCAGGCCAAATATGCTTATCTTAGCATAGCGTTGTTTTCGAAGGGGTCTTCGGGCCTTGGATGTTATTTCTATCGTCAGCTATTCCGTGTATTCTATATTATGCCAGGTGGGTTGTGAGGTGGTTTGATTATTCGCACTCGTATTGAGATCCCGTATAGTTTGTGGTATTATGTGAGCAGGATGGCTCTCGAGATGCAGATCATATATCGCACCTTAGTTGTGCTTGCATTTTATAGCGTATGACGCTACCCATCTCCCCGGGATTTGTATTATGTACTTGGTGTGCTTATGGTTTATATTCGGGCATTTCATGAGTATAAGAGTTACGGCTCGATGTGTGTTTTCTTTAGATTATTATGTGTGGATCGGGTGGCCTGCCGCCATGGGTATATGGTTGGATCGGGTGACACGCCACCACAGATATGTTGTTTGGATCGGGCGGCACGCTGCCACGGGTATCATGGTTAGATCGGGTTGCACGCCGCAATGGCATCATGTGTGGATCGGATTGCACGCCGCAACAGTATGATATTGAGTACATTTTCCTATATCTATTATTGTGTGATTTGCTTCTCATTTTCTGAGGAAGGTTTATTACATCTTTTCGGTTGTTTAAATTAGCTACGCGGGTTGAGTAGTTCTTTCCAGAGTTCGTTTCCTTATGTATCACATTCGGGGTTGTAGCTTGTTGGCACATTGTGGCATCATATGAGACTTTTGGCAGTGTCTGAGGTGGCTTATTGCCTGATCAGCTTGTACTGGGTGAGACGAGATTATTGGGCCTGGGATTAGTGCGATCAGGTTTATATGAAGCATATTAAAGAGTAAATATTGTTATTCAGTACAGAATGAGGTAACGGTTCTTGTCGGGAGGGGAGACTCCATAAATTGTGATTCGGCAGGTGGTTATGAGTTCTACACATCCATTCTATTGTGGCAGTATTGCGAGAGTTAAAACGAGACTTATATGCTTCGTGAGGTGCGTTTGGGCATCAAATTCATGGGAGTTCGACCATCGTTGTCAGAGGACGTTACTATGGTCTTGTGAGTTACATGGTGCATGGTATGAATTCAAATTCTCCAACAGCCATTTTCAAACTCTTCTCAGACAGGCTCTAGTATAATAGTCATAACCTTTTGTACAAAACTCCAAAGGATGAATGGTTTACCTTTCTGAAAACTAGGCTCCAAGGACTATAACTTTTATTTGTTGCTCATCTCCAATTCCTTATATATTGCGAGATATAAGTTTCCAAATTATGCCCTGTGCAATAGAGATTTCCAAACCCTTCTCAGATAGCTTGTAGTTTATCTACCATAACCTTTTTTACATAACTCCAAATGATAAATGGTTTACCTTTCAAAACTCTAGACACAAAGGGCTACAACTTTCATTTTTGGATCATCTCCAAATTTCTTATAGATTGCGAGATATGAGCCTCCAAAGTCAGACGACGGACAACAAACATTCTTTGTTCACGAACACGAGAGCCTCTTCGCGAACGCGAAAAACAAAGTCCCAACAGCAAAATCCTTCTTCGCGAACGCGAGAGGCTCCTCGCGAATGCGAAGAACAATACCAGAACCAGCAACCAGCAGCATCAAAATACTCAAACTTGGTCCGGAACTACCCCGAATCAAACCTGAGGCCCTCGGGACCCCGTCCAATCGTACCCACCAGTCCCAATACATAACACAAACCTGCTCGAGGCCTCAAATCACATCAAACAACATCAAAACCACGAATCGCACCCTAATTCAAGTTTAATGAAACTAAAAAATTTCAACTTCTACATTCGACACCGAAACCTAGCAAATTAAGTCCGATTGACCTCAAATTTTGCACACAAATCATAAATGATATAACGGACCTATGAAAATTTTCAGAACTAGATTCCGACCCCGATATTAAAAAGTCAACTCCTCAGTTAAACTTCCAACTTAAACTTCATATTTTTGCCATTTCAAGTCTAATTTAACTACGGGCTTCCAAATAATTTTCCGGACACACTCCTAAGTCCAAAATCACTATACAAAGCTATTGGAATAATCTAAACTCTATTCTGTGGCCGTTTACTCAAAAGTCCAACTCTGGTCAACTCTTTTTATTTAAGCTTCAAAAATGAGAATTGTTCTTTCAATTTAATCCCGAATCTTCCGAAAATCAAACTCGATCACACCCGCGGGTCATAATACATATTACGAAGTTGCTCGAGACCTTAAGTCACTGAACGGGGAGTTAATTCTTAAAATGACAAGTCGAGTCGTTACATTCTCCACCTCTTAAACATGCGTTCGTCCTCGAACGTGCCAAGAATCTTTCTGAGGACATTAAATTACTGAGTGTATTCTTACACACATACTCGCGGGTGATTCTATTTTCCATAATTTAACATGGGTCCGACAACACCATCTCAGTTGAGATTATTTCTTTTATCCATACTTATAAACTTTTAAACCAATTTCTTACACTCCAAACATTTTCAAAAGGCCTGATTTTCACATCAACGCACGGTATTAGTCTCAACTAGCTGTAGCAACTCGTGCCTATGCACACATCAAGTTTCTTGATAGTGTTGAAGTACTTCAAAATTTTTCCGGGGTGTTACATTCTCCCCCACTTAGGATCATTCGCCCTTGAATGAGAAGTAGATTCCGCCCTCAAATACATAACATAACTTATCTCTTCTTTCACACGTCTCAATCCCCCAAATTTTACTAACTCCCAAATTTTTCAGAAATTTCGGCAGAGTCTCCCCTGTAAATGGGGCCTATCCACCTGCCAGAGTAACACCAAAACAACTCCTAACAACACATCCTCAACCCAAGAAAGCACCACAATGTATATATCAATAACACTAATCTCAGCATTACAAGCACTGCATTACCAAAATGATATCAGGACATAAAGCACATCATATGTATGCCCATCACCACATCTCTGGTCTTAATAATTGTTCATAATCGATTACAACATCGCCAATTAACCTCATATTAACCAAAACCTCATTGCGAATTTTCACAACACTGACAGCAAAATGTGGGGCATGAAGACCTCATAACTATTTACCCGACTTAACGAGTCACATTTAACGCCGCCTCGGCACTCACCTCGTGGGCTAAAACTCAATATTTTCATCACAATTATGGATAAATATACACAGAAACACATAAAAGAATTATCAAATAAGCCTAACAGGCATGACTCCTTATTAATACTATAGTACAAATTTTAATTTCACAAAAGGAGAATTTAAACTCATAAGTTTTTCACCACAAGGACCTCGTCGTTATATAATTTCTACCGCGGCTTATAGTCCAGTTTAATTATTTCACACCATATAAAAAAAATATGAGGATCTCGTCCTCAACTCCGAATCACAAGTATTTTTGCACATTGTGCCAACCAAAATTTTCAATTTCCTTTCTTTCTTCTTTTCAATAAATTTCGTAAATAATTTCCACAACACATAATTAACCCCCATACTGGTAGGGCATATAATTCATAAAATTGTAATCAATTATCCCGAAATCGCATCAAAACCCACTGTAGTGAGTAATAAGAAGTCACCTTTTGGACTCATAGCCCACAATAATGTACAAAACAAACTGATACATACGGGCTAAAACCATAAAATCTCCCAACAGGGATAAACACGGGAGTGGAGTACAAATTCACTAATCCACAATATAAGGAGCATGAAAGGAGTTCTCACCTCGATAATCGGAATCGAATCAAAATAAGAATATTGCTCCTTTTATTGTAAATTGATTTATACCTGTAACGACACTATCTGGTGTATCGGCCTCAACCAAATCATAGCAATTATATCAACAGGTCGGGCCTCCACCTCTTAGGTGCCCTCTACCTGCCTGTCCTCCACCCCTAACTGGCTGTGCACGTGGAGTATTAACTGGAATAAAGCTTGTAGCTTGAGTGCTCTGATGAAATCCACCCCTCCCAAGTCGGGGACAATTTCTCTTGATGTGTCTAGTATCACCACACTCATAATAACCCATCTGAGGCCACGGTTGCTAGTACCGAGTGTGTGCCAGATAACTGAAATAACCACTGTAAGAACCTCGTTCCAATGGTAAACTAAAGTATTAACTAGAGCACTACGAGTATTTTGAATCGCAGATTGGGCTGACCGATTTCCCGAGCCTCCTCCATGATGAGTCATAGCTGCAGAGTAGAATCCACTAAATTCTCCAAAGTTCCGAGACCTTTTGGCCTCCTTAGCCTCCTTTTCCTCACTTCGAACACGTTCTAACATCCTAGAAATCTCTACTACTTGCTAAAATGGAATGTCAGTCTGCAACTCTCGAGCCATACATATTTTAAAATCATAATCGAGCCTTTCAATAAATCTGCGGACTCACTTTCTAACTGTACTAACCAAGATAGGTGCATGGCGGGCTAACTCACTGAACTTGATAGCATATTCTGACACTGTCATGGTGCCCTGATGCAACCGTTCAAACTCTGTGTGCCACGCATCCCGAAGAGTCTGGGGGACAAACCCTTTCAAAAACATCTCTGAAAATTGAGCCCAGGTTGGTGGCATTGCACCAGCTAGTCTACCTTCTTCATAAACTTGCCACCACTGACACGCTGCTCCTGACAGCTGAAATGTAGTAAAGGCAACTTCACTCACTTCCATAATACCCATGGTACGGAGAACACAGTGACACTTTCCTAGAAATTCCTGGGCATTCTCGATAGTTGTTCCACTAAAGTAGGTTGACTATATCTCTTAAACGTCTCAAGCCCCTTTTGTTCTTCTAATGCCTCTGGCCTACCCTCAGACATGACCGGAATAACAGGTTGTACCGGCACCACACCAGAACTTGACCAATGTAGACATGCTGCTCTAGAGTACAAGCGGTAGTTGTCTGAGCTCCTCCCCCAATCTATGAAATATTTGGTGCAGCGGAGATCAGCCCTGCTTAAGTTAATATACCAAACATGTTCCTAAACTGTGCTAAAGTCTCCTGAAATCCTGGGGTAACAACTGGTGCTTCCGGTACCTGTCCCCGAACCGGAGCTACTGGCGGCTCCTCAATTGTTACTCTGCCAGGTGCTCTAGCTGCGACATGTGCCCTTACTTGGCCTCTATCTCGGCTTCTACCTCGGCTTCAGCCTCTTGCGGCTCTAGTAGTATGCGCGGGTGTTAGCTCAGATACATGGAATGATCTAGATTTGAGCCGTCCAGAGGTCATGTACAACCAATTAATCAAGTCCTTCGAGATATACATCTTTTATCTTAAGTTTTTCAATAAAAGTCTCTAGAATATAATCATTATCAATAAATATATTTCGAATATACTTTCTTCAAATAAATATCTTTCCATTATAATTCTTTCAAATAAATATCTTTCGAATATAATTCTTTCAAATAAATATCTTCCGAATATAATTCTTTCAAGTAAATATTTTTCAAATATAATTCTTTCAAGTAAATATCTTTCAAATATAACTCTTTTAAGTAAATATCTTTCAAAAATAATTCTTTCAAGTAAATATCTTTCAAATATAATTCTTTCAAGTAAGTATCTTTCAAATATAATTCTTTCAAGTAAATATCTTTCAAATATAATTCTTTCAAATAAAAGTCACCATGTGACACCTCATTTAACTTTTCTGGCGTGAGAAATATATTCAACATATCATATCAAATGGCGTGGCAATACCTTCGTGCACTTGTCTCATTCTCATCCAATATATATATATATATATATATATATATATATATATATATATATATATATATATATATATATATATAGATAGACCAAATCAATTGGCAAGGCGACACCTTTCGTGCATTTATCTCTTTCTCATCGTGCATACATATAACAATACCAACTAGGTGGGATAAAAGTTAATAACAATAAAAGAAATAAAGTGGGAGGCACACAGTAAGCAACAACGACTACAAGTCACATAGAAAATATAGGTGCACAATAACATCTCAAGATAAAGGCATGAATGTATACACAACAAAATGATATCAAAATATAATGTATGTCTCTCGTCCTCGCCTGCACGAAAACACCCTTCGTGCCATAAATATATGATAATATAAAAATAATGGCATGACATCACCCTTCGTGCTTTTACTCTCATCCTCACCTGATAATATAAATAAAATGGCACGACATCACCCTTCGTGCTTTACACTATCAATGGCACGACAACAACCTTCGTGCTTTACACTCTTAAATGGCACGATATTACCCTTCGTGCTTTACACTCTCCCTCACATGAAAATACTCAGTATAGGGCAACGCCTTCATTAATCTAGATTCTTAATAATTATATAAACACCTCTTCTTAAGCTTATTTAATTAATTATATGCAGATGGAAAATCCATAAAGAAATTAATTTCCAAGAAATATCAAATCATCAATTCACAGAATCCACATAAATATACAAGTAATAATCACATCAAATAGTCATATAAAAATAAATTCAGCAAACACGAATTGAGGCATGGAAAAATAGATGATATAATAAATGTCAACAATTATCCAATTTTCTACACAATATGCCTAAGACCTTAACCCAATATATTTTGCACATATAAGCTCGAGTACGTACTCGTCATCTCGCGTACACGGCTTTTCATATTTCACAAATGGCACATAAGACTCGATGCCTAAGGGGTAATTCCCCCACTCAAGGTTAGGCAAGATACTTACCTTTTTGAAGTTAGGCCGATATTCTAAAATAGCCTTCTTGCTTGAATAACCTTCGAACAGCTCAAATATATCCAAATTAATTGTATAACTTCATTAAAATTCATCGGAAATAATTCCGTATAATAAAATACCAACTTAAAATTTTATTCTAAAAAGACAGCACGGGGCCCGCCCCTCGGAACCCGACAAAATATTTACGAAATCCGAACACTCATTCCGATACGAGTTCAACCATACCAAAATTATCAAATTCCAATAACGGATCACCCTTCAAATCATAAAATAAAGTATAGAGGATTTCTACCATTTTCAACCCAATTCACTAATTTAGTGATAAAAACAACAATAGATTCATTTAATTTAACCAAAATCAAGTTAGAAATTCTTACCCTAATGTTTTCCTTGAAAACCTCTCGAAATATCTCCTCACCCGCGCTTCTTTGGTCCAAAAATGGAAGAATAAGACGAATTTGGACTTTATTCTGCTGCCCAGGGGTTTGTTCTTCGCATTCGTGACCCTCCCCTCGTGTTCGCGATGAACAAATTCTCCAACAACCATTTTCAAATACTTCTAAGACAGGCTCTAGTATAATGGTCATAATCTTTTGTACAAAACTCAAAAGGATGAATGGTTTAACTTTCTGAAAACTAGACTCAAACGGCTATAACTTTCATTTGTTGCTCATCTCCCAATTCCTTATATATTGCAAGATATAAGCTTCCAAAGTCAGCCATGTGCAACAGAGATTTCCAAACTCTTCTCAGATAGCTTGTAGTGTATCTACCATAACCTTTTGTACACAACTCCAAATACTAAATGGTTTACTTTTAGAAAAACTAGATACAAAGTGCTACAACTTTCATTTTTGGATCATTGCCAAATTCCTTATATATTGCTAGATATGAGCCTCCAAAGTCAGACGACGGACAGCAAAAATTCCTTCTTCGCGAACGCGAGAGCCTCTTCGCGAACGCGAAGAACAAAGTCCGAATAGCAAAATCCTTCTTCGCGAACGCGAGAGGCTCCTCGCGAATGCGAAGAACAACACCAGAACCAGCAACCAGCAGTATCAAAACACCTAAACTTGGTCCAGGACCACCCCGAATCAAACCCGAGGCCCCCGGGACCCCGTCCAATCGTACCAACCAGTCCCAATACATAATACAAACCTGATCGAGGCCTCAAATCATATCAAACAATATCAAAACCACGAATCGCACTCCAATTCAAGTTTAATGAAATTAAGAAATTTTAACTTCTACATTCGACGCCGAAACCTATCAAATCAAGTCCAATTGACCTCAAATTTTGTACACAAGTTATAAATGACATAACAGACCTATGAAAATTTTCAGAACCGGATTCCGACCCCGATATCAAAAAGTCAACTCTCCGATCAAACTTCCAACTTAAACTTCATATTTTTGCCATTTCAAGCCTAATTTAACTACGGGCTTCCAAATAATATTTCCGGACACACTCCTAAGTGAAGCTATTGGAATAATCAAAATAATATTCCGAGGTCGTTTACTAAAAAGTCCAACTCTGGTCAACTCTTTTCATTTATGTTTCAAAAATGAAAACTGTTCTTTTAATTTAATCCCGAATCTTCCAAAAATCAAACTCGACTACACTCGCGGGTCATAATACATATTACAAAACTGCTTGAGACCTTAAGTCACTAAACGGGGCATTAATTCTTAAAACGATAAGTCGGGTCATTACATTAGACTCCCTTTCCTCACCTCGAACATGCTCAATCCTCCTCGCAATCTCCGCTATAAGCTGGAATGGATTATCAATCTGCAACTCTCGAGCCATGCATATTTTAAGATCATAATCGAGCACCCCAATGAATCTGCGGACTCGCTCTTTGACGGTAGGAACCAAAGTAGGTGCATGACGGGCTAACTCACCGAACCTGATGGCATATTCTAACACCGTCATAGTGTCCTGACACAACCGTTCATACTCAGTGCGCCATACATCTCGGAGAGTCTGGAGAACAAACTCTTTTAAAAACATCTCTGAAAACTAAGCCTGAGTAGGTGGTGCGGCATCGGCTGGTCTGCCCTCCTCATAGACTTGCTACCACTGATACCCTGCTCCTAACAGCTGAAATGTAGTAAAGGCAACTCCGCTCACTTCCACAATACCCATGGTGCGAAGAATATGGTGACACTTTTCTAGAAATCCCTGGGCATTCTCGGCAGCTGTGAGACTAAAAGTAGGTGGACTATACCTCTTAAACCTCTCAAGTCTCTTCTGTTCCTCTTTTGATGCCCCTGGACTGACCTCAGGCTGAACTGAAATAATAGGTTGTGCCGGCACCACACCCGAAATCTGACCAATGTGAACCCGCTACTCTGAAGTATGGGTGGTGGGAGTCTGAGCTCCTCCCCCAATCTGCGAAGTAGCTAGTGCCACAGAGATCAATCCCGCCTGAGCCAATGTACCAAACATGCTCAGGAACTGCGCTAAAGTCTCCTGAAGTCCGAGGGTAACAACAGGCGCCTCTGGTGCCTGTCCCCCAATTGGAGCTACTAGTGGCTCCTCAACTGCTACTCTAATAGGTGCTCTATCTGCGGCACATGCCCTTCCTCAGCCCCGACCTCCGGCGGCTCTAGCAAGGGCGCGGGTGTCTGTCTAGATGATCCGGTAGAGCGTGTCCTCTCCATATGTGAGAGAATAGAGATACAAAGGCTCAAAATCTTAAATCAATAAATTTGGCATGATAGGAATGAAAGAAGTGAAATTTTCCTAATAATTTTGTAGCCTCTCGAAGATAAGTACATACGTCTCCGTACCGATCCGCAAGACACTACTAAACTCGTTTGTGACTCGTAGAACCTATGAACCTAGGGCTCTAATAAAAACTTGTCACGACCCAAAATCCCACCGCAGGCGTCGTGATGGCACTCAGTCTCTAAGACTAGGTAAGCCGATTTTAATTACATTTCGAGCCATTTTTTTAAAATAGATAATTTAATACAAATGTCAAAACCAACAGCGGAAATAAGTATAACAACCTCCCAAGACTTGTAATACTGAGTCACGAGCTCCAACTGAATACATGAAATGATCTCAAGGATCGAATATACAATAATGATCGAATAATAATTGGTGGTACAATAAAGTGGGAATGACTTCAAGGGACTGCGACGACCAAGCAACTCTACTTTGAATCCTTGTGATCACACTCTATCTCTGTCCGAGTCCGACATCTCCAATACCTGGCTCTGCACAAAAATATGCAAAAGTGTAGTATGAGTACACCATAGTCAGTACCTAGTAAGTATCAAGACTAACCTCGGTAGAGTAGTGACGAGGTACAGTCAAGACACACACTAGTCAAATCACATATGCAACATAACAGTATACAATAGCACTGGAAAACAACTAGCAATGATAGCAATAAAAATCAACCAGTGATACAAACTGCAAGGCAACAAGAATACCATAATGTTTGCTCAAACGAATAAGGAACACCAGTACAACCAATTAATCAAGTCATTAAAATATAAATCTTTCACATATAAGTTCCTTTTTGTTTCAAATAAATATCTTTTGAATATATTTCTTTCAAATAAATATCTTTTGAATATAATTCTTTCAAATAAATATCTTTCGAATATAATTCTTTCAAAATAATATCTTTCGAATATACTTCTTTCAAGTAGATATCTTTCGAATATACTTCTTTCAAATAAATATCTTTCGAATATAATTCTTTCAAACAAATATCTTTCGAATATACTTCTTTCAAATAAATACCTTTCGAATATACTTCTTTCAAATAAATATCTTTCGAATATACTTCTTTCAAATAAAAGTCGCCCTGCGACATCTCATTTCATAATCATAAAATATGAGTCTCGGCCCACTTTCATATTTTCACAGCACCTCGTGCCCATATTTTTATTATAACCGTACAGACAACTCATGTGCCAATAATAAAACCATTATATTTTCTCCGGCATCTCGTGCCCACATTTCATACCACATCGGCACGGACAGTTCATGTGCCAATAACATAATCCACCAGGCAGTAGCCACAGGCTCACAATTTCAACATAGATCAGACTATTATTAAGTTTACCGAAACAACAAGATAAGTTGCACAAGATATAAAAATAAACACAGGGAAAATTACAACATCACATGAAAATTACCAATGCAGTAACCCCACATCGTCATATAAAAATCCCTAACAATAGCCACCCTTATCTCTCCTATAGCCTCCCTTATCGCTCCGTATAATAACTACCCTTATCTCTCCTCCCAGACAATACTTCAACACATATAACAACAGTGAAATGTCACTCTTATGTCCGTATAATTAAAAACTCAAATCATACAATAATTTACACGAAATATTTTCACACCAACACAACACAAACAATTAATATTACAAGTTTCCCATAGGCCACAACCAATTTTCAAGGTGCGACGAAATCAACTAACTTCACAGCAAATAGCCCAAGACCACACATAACATTTATGAAATTCCTAATGATAACAATATAATTGAAAAGTAATTCAGCAAGGAAAACAACATCCTTTAATCACAACTTCAGGTAAATAATTTATGCTTTTTATTAACCAAATTTCTGTTTATTTATTTGCAAATTAAAATCAATAATGAAATTAATTCCACAAACACGGCAACTTAACAATAAAAGTGCTCACGAATGGACAATATAGTAATATTTCCAAATAAGCATTTAGGAGCAACTCGGCATGTAAAAAATGCGACATGGCAAATAAAAGAATTAACAAGTGCCAACAATTTCCAATTTAATATATAAGGGTATCTACGAATTTTAACCAATATAATTTGTACATATAAGCCAAGTACGTACTCGTCACCATGCGTACACGGCTTTCAATTATACAATTTCCACATAAGACTCAATGCCAAAGGGGTATTTCCCCCATTCAAGGTTAGGCAAGATACTTATTTTTTTGAATTTAGGTTGATATTCCAAAATAGCCTTCTTGTGTGAAATGACCACCGGACGGCTCAAATCTAGCCATATAAATTATATAACTTCGTTAAAATTCATCGAAAATAATTTCGGATAATAAAATGTCGACTTAAAATTTTACTTTAAAAAGTCGACACGAAAGTATACCCCGGCCCGCATCGAGCCCGATAGAATTTTCATGAAATTCGAACACCCATTCCGATACGAGTTCAACTACACCAATTTTATCAAATTCCAATAATAATTCGTCCTCCAAATCTACATTTTTCATTTTCAGAATATTTCACAATTTTTCTCAATTTCTTCAATTAAATCCAAAATAAATGATGAATATAACCACGGATTCATAAATTATAATCACTTTCGTATATAGGACACTTACCCAAGTCAAAGTCGTGAAGAACTCCTCCAAAATCATCTAAAATTCGAGCTCCAAAATCCAAAACAAAAATGACGAAATGACTAATTTTTTATCCTAAATGTTCTATCCAGTTCGCTTCTGCGGACAGCTTTTGCGCTTCTCCGATCTCACTTTTGCGAGAAAAAACCTCGTATTTGCGGAGCACACTGTCCAGCTGAAGTGTTGCATCTGCGAAAGAATTTTTTCTTCTGTGCAATCGCAGAAGCAATGGCCAAACGCGCATCTCCGGAGCAGTGTCGCTTCTGCATTCCAGTGATCGCACCTGCGATGTCGCAGGTGCGCAACCTTGTTCACTTCAGCCGGTAAGCTGCCAGCCTTCCCAATCTCTCTTCTGCGATGCTTATCTTGCTTCTGTGAGGTCGTATCTGTGCCCATAATTCCGCAGGTGCGATTGCATCAGCTGCTGCCCAGAAACTGCTTCAGCAAAAGAAATTCCAGCAGCTTCAACAAGTCGCCAAACGATCCGAACCTTATCTGAAACTCATCCGAGCCACTCGAGACCTCGTCCGAATATACCAATAAGCCCCGTAACATACTACGTACCTACTCGGGGTTTCACATTACATCAAACAATGCTGAAATTAAAAGTCGTGCCTCGAATCAAATTATGAGTTTTTCAAATTTTTTAACTTCTATAATTTGCGCCGAAACGTATCAAACCAATCCGGAATGACTTCAAATTGTGCACATAAATCATAAATAAAATAATGGAGTTGTTCCAATTTCCGGAATCAAATTCTAACCCCGATATCAATAAAGTCAACTCCTGGTCAAACTTTCCAAAAATCTTATATTTTCCAACTTTCGTCAAAATGCGCCGAATTGTCCTACGGACTTCCAAATCCAAATCTGGACATACGCCTAAGTCTGAAATCACCATACGAAACTGTTGAAATGATAAAAATTTTATTCCGGAGTCATTTTCTCAAAAGTCAAACTCTGGTCAATTCTTTTTACTTATGCTTCAAAAATGAGAATTGTTCTTTCAATTTAATCTTGTATCATCCGAAAATTAAACTCGATCATACACGCAAGTTATAATGCACATTATAAAGTTGCTCGGGACCTTAAACTGCTGAATGGGACGTAAATTCTCAAAACGACAGGTTGGGTCGTTACAGTTCCGTGGCCCTTTGCTGATGAACTTTCATAGATAATCTTTTGGGTTTTTTGTTATTCCGGTTGACAGCTATTTCGTCACTTATCGTGTTATCATTCTTATCGTATCTGGCTTTTCAATTTTGGGTTAACTTACGCTGGTTTGACTGGAATTTCGGAGTTGTTCTTTGCTAATTAATTCATGCAGATTCCATGTTAGCATTGTTGTTGATTTCCCATACTGTTGGATGATACACTGATTGGAACAAAATCTTTGGACCTAAGATCCGGGCTGATGAGAATAAAATTTTTGAGGCCTTGTGATGATTTTTGACTGATAAAGGATAAGATACTACACCGTCTCTCGGATCCGGAACAAAAAATATATTTTTGAGGCGATGACGAAAGTCAAAAAAAAATAAAAAACGAGAATGTGAATATCCGTGTTTCTGGAGGCAACACGATTGGCCGCCGGAGTTGCAACCAAGTCGGTGTTCGCATTCTAATGTCTTATTGATATACGGCATACATCATCCGAGCCTCCAAAAAATATTTTTAAAACATTTTCTAAAATGTTTTCCAAAAAATATCTTCAAAAAACATTTCAAAAGAATTATTTACTTTAGTTTATTTTATATTATATCATTTCACTAACCTATGTGTTTTCTTTATTTTTGCGAGGTGCTATATCTAGAATTTGCTTTGCAAAGATGGTTCTCGGAGATGAAGAAAATAAATTCCCATCAAACTTCCCGCTTCGCACTTCCTATTCTAGGATGTACTCAAATATCACAAGTATAGTAAAATAGTAGCTAGCATGTCACGCTTATTTATTTGTGATCATGTTTACACCTTGAATATTATAACGATCCGGCCGGTCGTTTTGAATATTATAACCCCGTTCTTCCATTTACTGCTCAATTTATGTCTTGCAATTGATTTATGACTTATCGGGTTAGTTGGTTCGGGTCCGGAAGGAACTAGAAAAGTAGACCGGATATGGACATATGTGTAAACGACCTCGGATTTGAATTTTGATGATTCCAATAGCTCTGTATGGTGATTTTAGGCTTAGAAGCGTGTCCGGAATATTATTTGGAGGTCCGTAGAGGAATTAGGCTTGAAATGCCGAAAGTTTAATTTTTGAGAAGTTTAACCGGGGGGTTGACTTTTTGATATCGGGGTCGAAATCCGATTCTGAAAATTAGAATACCTCTGTTATATCATTTATGACTTGTGTGCAAAATTTGAGGTCAATCGGACGTGATTTGATAGGTTCCAGAGTCGTTTGTAGAAATTAGAAATTTCAAAGTTCATTAGGCTTGAATTGGGGTGTAATTCATGATTTTAGCATTGTTTGAGGTGATTTGAGGGTTCGACTAAGTCCGTATGATATTTTAGAACTTGTTGGTATATCTGGTCGAGGTCCCAAGGGGCTCGGGTGAGTTTTGGATGGTTAACGGATCAAATATTTGGACTTGAATAGCTGCTGGAATTTTCTGATATCTGATAATGTTCTCCTTCTACGCGATCGTGTGAATGCGTTTGCGATCGCGTAGGCTTATTTGGTCAATGAGGGTTTTTGTTCTACGCGATCGCGTGGGGATATCTGCGATCGCACGCGATCGCGTAGGGTTAATGTGAGGCAGTGGCATTTTGTGCTTCGCGATCGCGTGAAGCGGGATGCGATCGCATAGCTCTGGAATTTTGTGACTCGCGAACGCGTGACGAAGGTCGCGTTCGCGTAGAGTAAGTGGAGGGGAGTAGAAGTCACACGTTTTATACTTCGCGATCACGTAGAGTAAGTGGAGGGGAGTAGAAGTCACGCGTTTTGTGCTTCGCGATCGGGTATGTCTGTGATGTTATGCATCGCGATCGCGTAGAGTAAAATCTGGGCGATGGAAAATTGTTCTTCGCGATCGCGTTGGAATGTTCGCGATCGCGTAGAGCAAATGTCTGTGCAGAGAGTTTAAGTTCTGAAAATTTTGACGATTTGGAGCTCGGATTGAGGCGATATTTGGGTGATTTTCAGAGAAAATAACGAGATAAGTGTTCTTAACTCAATATTGGTTAAATTACCCGAATCCATAGTTTTCTTTATCATTTAATTAGTGAATTGAGTTGGGAAAATTTGAAAACTCTCTTGGTTTAAATTGAAGATTTGAGGGTCGAGTTGGGGTCGGATTTTGATAAAATTGGTATGGTTAGACTCGTGGTTGAATGGATTTCCAGATTTTGTAGCTTTTATCGAGTTTCAAGACATGGGCCCCACTGGCGAATTTTGAGCTAATTTTCGGATTTTTATGGAAAATCATTATTTTCTTATGGAATTAATTCCAATAAATTTTATTGACTGAAACGAATTATTTATGACCAGATTCGAGGCGTTTGGAGACCAATTCACGAGGAAAGGGCATTGCAGAATAAGAATTTCACGGCTTGAAGTAAGTAACAGTTTTAAATCTGGTGCTCAGGGTATGAAACCCCGGATTTTGGTATCATGCGATTATTTTGGAGGTAACGCACATGCTAGGTAACGGGCGTGTGGGCGTGCACCGAGGGGATTGTGACTTGGTCCGTCCCGGAAAACTGTAAAGTTAAATAATTTATTGTTAGCTATATGCTCTCTATGTGTGTGATAAAATTTGACTGTAAACCATGTTAGAAATCATACTTAGGCTATGTGATAGTATTGTTGGGACCCACAGAGGTCGCGTACTTGTTGAATTGCCTGCTAAATGCTATACGTACTCAGTCTCAGTGTTTACTTGCACATTTTATCTTAGTCTCTGTTATTATTATTGATACATCATATCATTATTGTTTGGGCTGATTTCATGATTATTGAGAGCCCGAGAGACTGGAGAGATTTATGACTGAGTGAGGCCGAGGGCCCTGATTGAGAGATATTGATAATATAGCACGTGAGTTGGCCGTGTGGATCCTTATATTATACTACAGCACCTGAGTTAGCCGTGCGGATCCTTATATTATACTACATCACGTGAGTTGGCCGTGTGGATCCTTATATTATACTATAGCACGTGAGTTGGCTGTGCAGCACATGAGTTGGCCATGTGGATCCAGATATTTATATTATGGCACGTAAGTTGTCCGTGCGGATTATAGCGCTTGGGCTGTAGGAGCCCCTCCGGAGTCTGTACACTCACAGTGAACGTGGGTACCCATTGAGAGTGAGTGATGAGGACTGGGAGTCCAGGGAGTGATGAGGGCTGGGAGCCCAGTGAGTGATTGTTGTCGTGAGAGGTTGTACTTGATTTTCATTTATTGTTGTACTTAGTTGCTATGTGTCATTGTTATGAAATCTTTGAAAGATTGTTGATATATGGATTTTATGAACATGAACTATATAAAAATTGATTTGACATTAAACTGCCAGATTTGATAGCATGTCTATTCTTTGTTGGGATTACTGGAAATGAACCATAACTGTGTACCTCATTTATATCTTCACTTCCTTATTTATTATTGTTACTTGTTGAGTTGGTTGTACTCATATTACACCCTAAATTTCGTGTGCAGATGCAGGTGTTCCAGGACATAGCGGGTGTTGATCCTTTCACGCGGTTAATTTTCAGGAGATTTTGAGGTAGCTGCCGTATTCCGCAGACCTTGTCTCTCCTTCTCTATCTCTTTGTTCACTGTATTTGGTCTCAAACTATTGTAGACTATATTTTTCAGACTTGTATTCATATTAGATGCTCATGTACTTAGTGACACCAGGTTTTGGGGAGTGTTTATATTGTATTTAAATATTATATTTTTAACCTTAAAGAGAAGTTTGGGTTTATTGAGATTATCGGCTTGCCTAGTATCGAGATAGGCGCCATCACGACAGGTTGGGATTTTAGGTCGTGACAAATATCAGGCTTAGGTAATAATCAATTTAATCGCCTAAACTCTAATTAAATAATAGTTCATATCGAGTACTAAAATCTTCGACATTTTCGTGATCAGTTTGATTAACTTGATTTATGTTTAACTAATTAACCCGAGTGAGTTAGCTTAACATGAATAAATTGGATTTATGAATAGTTTTAGTTGAGTTTTGGCATGAATGTTAGTATATTTTGATATTATGTGAATTTTCTTACTACATCTCACACTCATACATTTAATTTCATCTGTAAGTAACTCTTAGCAATACGATTATAAAGTACTACCTCAAATCTTAAGTGAAACTTAATTGTAGGAATAGTTTGTTTTAGATTTGCACATACTCTCTCATTGAAAAAGTGTAATTCTTTTTTTCTTACTTGTATATCCTCAACAAATCTTTTATTCCTTATTTGTTCTTTATTCAACTAATCTTTCAGGATAGAACCTTAGTCATCCCATTATCACATGAAAAGATTTGTATAGGTAATTCTCTCTTATGCTTCTCTATTTATGATAAGATTTTCTTACTCTATTCGATCATTCCTCTCAAGTTAATTGATGACTATCTTATTCGAAGATAACTCTTCATCTTTTATTATATGTATTCAATTAAGACTACTTTGTATAGTTAAGTTGCTTGGTCTCAACCATATGTCGAAGTTTTTTTATACTTCATTTCGAACCTAATTCTTTCAATCAAACTCCAAAAGATTTTTTATTAGTTACTTTGCATATCCTATTGTATATATTTTGCCACAAATGAAATAGTCATACTTTAAATATTTGCTCACTACATGATAATTGCATTAGCTACTCTTTGGTAGGAATTCTTTGTAAGATAGTTCCCCCCGTTGGAGTTTTTTACACACTTAATCCTTGTTTAACTATTATTTAAAAAAATATAGCATCATTTATTGTTTATTCCATAAAGAACACTTTTTTTCATTATTAGCATATTACAAAAATTAAGCCCAACATTCATCTTCTTCACCCCATTTTTTTAAAATCTGATGCATATGTGAAAGCCACTTAAATTCAAGATGTATTGATTTATACGTCTTTTATGCTTTGTATATCAAGTATTACTTTAATTCAAAATATATTTTTATGTATATAATTTTTGTATATTTATTTGTGAAGTGCCATCTTATTTAAGATGTATTTTTAATGTATATTTCAAATATATTTTATATATCAAGTGCCATTTTAATTCAGGATGTATTTTATATATATATATATATTTTGTATATTTATATGCCATCTTAATTAAATTTAAGATATTATTTTTTTGAATATTTATATGACATCTTAATCAAATTTAAGATATATTTTTTTTATGTATATTTCACAGTCTAAGTGTCATCTAATTGAAAATGTATTTTTTATGTATATTTTTTTTATATTTTATATATGTTAATTCAATATATATATTTTTTATATACGTTTTGTATATATTAACATATATTATTATCGAAGTAAGATCTTTGTGTTAAGAGAGGAAGAAAGAAGGAAGAGAAAAATTTAAGAAAGATAACTAAAAAGAAAACGAATGGAACAAATTTAGAAAATATATTGGCTTCGGCAAAAAATAAAATTAAGAAGATGAAAAAAAAAAAGCTAATAAATAAAGAGAAAATAATGCATGTTTTTTGTACAAAGAATTATTGACTTTCCATTCAAATTACTTATGTTTAGAGATTAATAATTAATATTCCTATTTTAATAGAAGTGTGTGCTACAAATATAAATATTTTCATGTCACAACTGTAATATTGGATTTCATGCAACGAATTTGTTATATTTCTTCTAAATTGTGACAGTTATGTAAAGTCCCCTAAATATTGAGTGGCTTAGACTTTGTAATCATTTGGGCTTGGCCCAAAAGTGATGTTCCAACATCATGACTCTAAAGACAATCTCTAGTTTCTCATTGAATGACCATTCATTCTTCCAATGAAAATATTTCTTTTATACCGATATAATAATTTTCTTATGCCATAAACATCTCAATACATCTTTTATACCACATTCATTCATCAAATAAATTCTTTATTCATTTAATCAATTCTTTCACTTTACTCATCATACACTAAGATTATTCGAGGATGATTTTTTCTCCATTCTTTGATCAAACTCCTTGCTAACTATTTATTCACGTGCAAATAAATATCCTTTCCTTTTCTTCTCAAATTTTTTAGTATAAATTTTTCTCTTGTTGTAGTTATCCATCTAAGACTTTTTAACTCTAATTATGAGTTATTTTCTCTTTAAGTTTATTCTTATAAGTTCAAACTTTTGTTCAAAACATTTGAGTTAACATGCACTCTTTAGTTGCAATTCTTTTTCATATTATTCAATTTACATTAAAATATAATTCTTTAATATATTTTTAGTTCTTTTATATACTACATATCGTTGCATATATATATATATATATATTTATCAACTATTTTGCTATTCTTTATCTGGAACTCACTTCCACACACAACTCATCCTTTTGGAGTGCGACTCTCTTGTTTACTCTACATACATTTCATATGAGTTGATATATTTTGATTGTTCCATTTCAAAAACTCTTGCATGCTTCATCTGCACACGGTTTATTACATAGTTAATTATCAGTAATGTTCATTCTAGTACACATTAATTATTCTTTTGTTCTTTATAATAGTTGTGAGTATTTGTTAATTATCTTTGAACCTTCCCTCTTTTATTTGATCGAATCCACCGAAACTACATTTTTGTGGATCTTGAGGGATGCCTAACACCTTATCCTCGAGATAACTTGAACCCTTACCTAGAATCTCAATGGCTTTGCAGATCATAGTTAAAGTGTATATTATGTAGTATAGTATAGGTGTCCCAGTATACCTTAAATACTAGGTGGCGACTCTAAATAATAATTAACCTTGTAGAGTACTATAAGTTATACATTATTTTGACTTGTGCAAAATAGGGTGCAACACCAATTTATCATCAACCTCCTGAGCAACATAACCATTTTCATCCTCTTATATAGCAGTATCACTATTTTCATCATCCTCCTTTGTAGAAGCCTCACTATTTTCATCATCCTCCCCATCTAAATCATCATCATCACTGTCTTTTTATTTTTCGATAATTATTTTCTTGGAAATATATTCTTCCATTTGAATTTGTGCTGAATTTATATCCAAGTCTTCTTCCTTCTCGTATTGACACCCTCTAATGATAAGCTACTTGAAATAGATTTTTTACTAACAGGTTTGTCCTCGTCAACTAATCTAGACTTTGATCTTGTTCTTTTTTTTTTTACCGGTAGACTTTGATGGTTCTTTGTTATTTTTCCTCCTATCACCCTTAGAAATCTTAGAATTTTCTTTACTAGGGAAAGCTTTAGAAGTATCTACATTTCATTTCCTGATAGCAGCTTTTGAAGGCTCAGCATTTGCTTTACTTGGCGATACTTCTTGTGTTTCTATATTTCCTTTCCTCTGTGCAATTGCCTTCGTTGCCGAAGGAATATGCTTCTTAGCAATTGATTTCTTCCTCATGTTACCTACTTGCAAATATGCAATGTCACAATTAATAATTTGAAACTTATGATCGGAATAAGAAAAATAAGCCACAATTCCAGCAAACATTTGTGACCAGAAGACAATCAACCACATGTTTATCAATAAACATTAGGTCGTCAGTCCGATGAAATTCTAAAATACAGAGCACAGAGATAGTCCAAGAAGCAAATATAATCATCCACGCCATATAAGATATGGTTATACATAACCTAATCGATCTTGAACGTGCACATGAACGAATCCCTCTACAAAACTCCAAATCACAAATGTAAGAAACGGAAAAAAAAATTAGGATTTACAAAAATTGACACATTCTAAGAAACAATTCAGTGCTTGTTGGGTCTAGAGAGATAATTCCACCCAAAATCGAAGCTTGATTCATGTCCCTTCTCGCTGGAAACCACCGTGGTCGGGGGGGTTGAGTGAGAGAGAGAAGAGAGAATAGAGAGATGAAAGAGAAAATGACAAAAATATTAGAAAGAAAGCTTATTTTTCAAACCTTATAGGTGACCTACAAATTTTGGAAATGTTAAAAATGCCCCAACCACCTTAACCCACTCATTTGGCTATTTTCCAACCCAAAAGAAATTGAGAAAGAAAATAGAAGATTACTTTACCAATTTAAATTTTTTGGAGGTCTTCTTGACAATTACTCTCCACTAACTACACTAACATATTAAACTACTACAATAAAAGAACTGTAATTGTTTAGTTGATAGTTGGATAAGAACATGTGTCACGACCCGAAATTTCTCACCGACGAGACCGTGATGGCACCTAACTTTTCACTTGCTAGGCAAGCCAACGTTAGAAAATCGTTAAATCAATTCCTTATTTCCATTCAGTAAATAACAATAATTAACTAAGACGAAATGTAAGAGGTGCGTAATATCACAAAAACTGTATTCATTACTACCACCCGGATCTGGAGTCACAATCTATGAGCATTCTAGAATTTACCACAAGTAATAGTCTGAAAGAAATACAGCTGTCTGGATGAAAGAAACAGTAGAACAGAAAAGATAGACGGGGACTTCAAGGTCTGTGAACGCCGATAGATATACCTTGAGTCTTCGGACAGCGGACCAATAGAAAAAATCTCGATCAACTCGAGCCGGTATCAAAATCTACACAGAAAGTGCAGAGTGCAGTATCAGTACAACCGACCCCATGTACTGGTAAGTGTCGAGCCTAACCTCAACAAAGTAGTGACGAGGCTAAGGCAAGGCACCTACAAATCAACCTGTATAATTTAACAGTGTATATGCAAATAACAGAAATGAAGAACTAAACAGGAAATGTCGGGAGGGAAAACATACTGAGGGAAATACAAGATAAAGAACTACAATAGAATCATCATCGGAGTAGTCAATATACCATGAATCGACAGGAATAGAGAATACAGTAAGGAAAAATACACGGCATCACCCTTCGTATTTTTACTCTCAATCTCACCATAAAATTTATAGAAACGGCACGGCATCACCCTTCGTGCATTAACTCTCATATCATGGAACAATATCACCCTTCGTGCATTAACACTCTCAATATGGCACGGCATCACCCTTCGTGCATTAACACTCACAATATGGCACGACATCACCCTTCGTGCATTAACGCTCACAATATGGCACGGCATCACCCTTCGTGCATTAACACTCTCCCTTACCATAATGCAATGCATAAATAACAACAGGGAGATAGAATAACAAGTACAAACCTTACTTCAACATTTGGTTTCATAATATCAATCTCAACTTTGAAATAAAAACTCAATTATCACCAGAAAATCCGTAAAACATGATAAGAACGATAAATTGAACAACACTAGTATAACATGTAGCAATTTGGCACAGGAATGAGACAATATAAGAAAAACAAAGAAACATGGAAAATAGGTAAATTAGCGGCGCATAAGTACTCGTCATCTCACATATATGCCGCTCACATGAATTTCACTTATCAAGTAATCTAATGTTCCTAATTCTCTCAAGTTAGGGTTAGACACAACACTTACCTCGCTCCTTAGGCCACTTAATTCTCAATCACAGCTTTTCCTTTGGAATTCACCTCCAAACCACTCTTATCTATTTAAAAATGAATCAATAATATCAAATATTGCTTAAGAAATCAATTATATATCATAAATTAAATTCCCCAAATTTTCCCCCAAAAGGTTAAAAAATCGACCCCGGAACCGCTTGGTCAAAACCCGAGGTTCGGACCAAAATCCTTTTATCCATTCACCCACGAGCCAGAATATGTAATTAGTTTTGGAATCCGACATCAAATTGCGGTCTAAATCCTCAAATTGCGAAATTTTTAAGTTCTACCCAAAAATCCTAATTTCACCAAAATAATTCTAGATTCTAGGTTGAAATCTTGTTATAAGATGTATAAGATTGAAATAAAAGAGTTAGGAATCACTTACCTATGATTTGGGGAAGATTTGGTCTTTGGAAAATCGCCTCTTAAGGTTTAGGGTTTTGAAAATATGAAGAATGAATGAAAAATCCCGTCTAAACGCCTTTTACTCAGTTGCAGGTGTCGCAATTGCGACCTGAGCTTTGCAAATGCGAAGGAACAATCGCAATTGTGATTCCCTTCACAATCCCGCTTCCTTCGCAAATGCGAGGAAAGTGTCGCATTTGCGACCACTGAACCTCGCAAATGCAAGTAGATGTTCGCATTTGCGAACCTGCCCATCCCAGACTCCCTTCACAATTGCGAAGGTAACCTCGCAAATGCGAGAACTGCTGGCTTAGGCTTCTGATCGCAATTGCGATGAAAGCCTCGCAATTGCGGACCCTGTTATGTTCGCATTTTTGATGCCTGATCTCGCAATTGCGAGATCAGAGGCCTGCAACAGGTTCAGTTATACCAGCAAAATTTTCTAAGTTCAAAACATCTCGTGGCCTATCTGAAACTCACCCGAGCCCTCAGGGCTCCAAACCAAACATTCACACAAGTCTAAAAATATCATACGAACTTGCTCGCGCAATCAAATCGCCAAAACAACACCTAAAACTACGAATTTAGCACCAAATCAAATGAAATTCTCAAGAACACTTTAAAATTTATATCTTCTCAACGGGACATCCGAATCATGTAAATTCAACTCCGTTTCTCACCAAATTTCATAGACAAGTCTTAAATATCATAATGAACCTGTACCGGGCTCCGAAACTTAAATACGGACTCGATACTAACAATGCCAAATATCAATTAATTCTTAAAATCAAATAATTTCCAGACTTTTAATTTTCATCAAAAATTCATAACTCAAGCTAGGGACCTCCGAATTCAATTCCGGGCATACGTCCAGGTCCCATAATTCGATACGGACCTACCGGGACCGTCCAAATATGGATCCGGGCCCGTTTATCAAAAATGTTGACCGAAGTCAATTAAAATTAACTTTTAAGGCATAAATTCTTATTTTCATCAATTTTCAACATAAAAGCTTTCCGGAAACCTACCCAGATGGCGCACGCAAATCGAGGAGGGTAAAAATGAGATTTTTAAGGCTTAAGAGAGCAGATTCGAGTTCTAAACCTCCTCGCTCCCTTTCTCTCTCGGTGGGAAGCAGAAGAATGGCATGACGGGCCAAATCCACAAAACGGGTCTCATACTGAGTAACAGTCATACTGCCCTATTGGAGACGCTCAAATTGACGGCGACGCTCCTCTCTCAATGTGATAGGTAGAAACTTCTCTATGAAGAGCTGAGAGAACTGGTCCCAAGTAAGAGTAGGCGACCCAGCTGGTCTGGTCAACAAGTAATCTCTCAATCATTTCTTGGCGGAACCAGTCATCTGAAATGCAGCAAAATCGACCCCATTTGTCTCCACTATACCTATGTTTCGTAGAATCTCGTGGAAGCTGTCAAGATACTCCTGAGGATCCTCTGAAGGAGCACCACTGAAGTGAACAGGAAAGAGCTTGGTAAACCTGTCCAATCTCCATAAAGCCTCAGAAGACATAGCTGACCCATCTCCAACCTATGCCGCAATAACCAACTGAACTAATCCGACTAGCAGAGCTGCTGGAGCCTGATACTGGGGAGCTATCTACTCCGGAGCGGGAGTGATGGGAGTCTGGGCTCCTCCTCCAGCCTGAGAGACTGCTGGTGCCATGGGAAATACGTCAGTCTGGGCCACACTCTCCATAAGGCCCACCAAACGGACCAAAGCGTCCTAAAGCACTGGGGCGGCAATGAACCCCTCCGGAACCTGAGCTGGTCCGGTAGGAACAGTCTGGGCTGGAACTTCCTCGTCAAGCTCTATCTGAGGTTCCACTGCTGGGGCTGCTGCTCGTTCCCTAGGCTGAGCCCTGCCCCTGCCTCGGCCTCTGGCACGGCCTCGACCTCTGCCCCGCGTAGGAGCTGTCACTGGAGGCTCTGGCTGCTGCTCAGCTGAGGAAGCGGTACATATTCTCGCCATCTGCGAGAGAATATGAGTAGAAGAGTTCAATCAGTATTGAGAAAGCAAAATCGCATGACGGAGAAGAAAGAAGTGATATTGTTCATAAACTTCATAGCCTCTGAGAGATAAGTACAGACGTCTCCGTACCGATCCTTCAGACACTACTAAGTTTGCTCGGGACACGTAAGACCTATGTAACCTAGGGCTCTGATACCAACTATCACGACCCAAAACTTTTCACCGACGGGACCTTGATGACACCTAACATTTTACTTGTTAGGCAAGCCAATGTTAGAAAATCGTTAAACCAATTTCTTATTTCCATTCAGTAAATAACAATAATTAACTAAGATGAAATGTAAGAGGCGCGGAATATCATAAAAATTGTATTCATTACTACCACCCGGATCTGGAGTCACAATCCACGAGCATTCTAGAATTTATCACAAATAATAGTCTGAAAGAAATACAGCTATCTGAATGAAAGAAACAGTAGAGCAGAAAAGATAGATGGGGACTTCAAGGTCTGTGAATGCCGATAGATCTAACTTGAGTCTCTGGACAGCGGACCAATAGCAAAAATCTCGATCAACCCGAACAGGTATCAAAATCTACACAAAAAGTGCAGAGTGCCATATCAGTACAACCGACCCCATGTACTGGTAAGTGTCGAGCCTAACCTCGACGAAGTAGTGACGAGGCTAAGACAAGGCACCTACAAATCAACATGTACAATTTAACAATGTATATGCAAATAATAGAAATGAAGAACTAAACAGGAAATGTCGGGAGGGAAAACATACTGAGGGGAATACAAGATAAAGAACTACAACAGAATCATCACCGGAGCAGTCAATATACCATGAATCGACAGGAATAGATAATACAGTAAGGAAAAATGCACGGCATCACCCTTCGTGCTTTTACTCTCAATCTCACCATAAAATGTATAGAAACGGCACGGCATCACCCTTCGTGTATTAACTCTCATATCATGGCACAACATCACCCTTCATGCATTAATACTCTCAATATGGCACGGTATCACCCTTCGTGCATTAACACTCACAATGACATGGCATCACCCTTCGTGCATTAACACTCACAATATGGCATGGCACCACCCTTCATGCATTAATACTCACAATATGGCACGGGATCACCCTTCGTACATTAACACTCACAATATGGCATGGCATCACCCTTCGTACATTAACACTCACAATATGGCACGACATCACCCTTTGTGCATTAACACTCTCCCTTACCATAATGCAATGCATAAATAACAACAGAGAGATAGAATAACAAGTATAAACCTTACTTCAACATTTGGTTCCATAATATCAATCTCAACTTTGAAATAAAAACTCAATTATCACCAGAAAAATCCGTAAAACATGATAAGAACGATAAATTGAACAACACTAGTATAACACGTAGCAATTTGGCATAGGAATGAGACAATATAAGAAAAACAGAGAAACATGAAAAATAGGTAAATTGGCGGTGCATAAGAACTCGTCACCTCACATATACGCCGCTCACATGAATTTCACTTAGCAAGTAATCTAAGGTTCCTAATTTCCTCAAGTCAGGGTTAGACACAACACTTACCTCGCTCCGAAGGCCACTTAATTCTCAATCACAGTCTTTCCTTTGGAATTCACCTCCAAACCACTCTTATCTATTCAAAAATGACTCAATAATATTAAATATTGCTTAAGAAATCAATTATATTACATAAATTAAATTCCCCAAATTTTCCTCCAAAAGGTTGAAAAATCGACCCCGGGCCCGCTTGGTCAAAACTCGAGGTTTAGACCAAAATCCTTTTACCCATTCACCCCCGAGCCCGAATATGTAATTAGTTTTAGAATCCGACCTCAAATTGGGGTTTAAATCCTCAAATTTCGAAACTCCTAAGCTCTACCCAAAAATCCTAATTTCATCATAAATATTCTAGATTCTAGGTTGAAATCTTGTTATAAGATGTAAAAGATTGAAAGAAAAGAGTTAGGAATCACTTACCTATGATTTAGGGAAGATTTGGTCTTTGAAAAATCACCTCTTAAGGTTTAGGGTTTTGAAAATATGAAGAATGAATGAAACATCAGCCACAGGTGTCGCAATTGGGACGTGAGTGCGAAGCTCGCAAATGCGAAGGAACAATCGTAATTACGATGCCCTTCACAATCCCATTGCCTTCGCAAATGCGAGGAAAGTGTAGCATTTGCGACTATTGAACCTCGCAAATGTGAGTAGATATTCGCATTTGCGAACCTGCCCTTCCCAGACTCCCTTCGCAATTGCGAAGGTAACCTCGCAAATGCGAGAACTGCTGGCCCAGGCTTCTGATCGCAATTGCGATGAAAGCCTCGCAATTGCGGACCCTGTTATGTTCGCATTTGCGATGCCTGATCTCGCAATTGCGAGATCAGAGGCCTGCAAGAGGTTCAGTTATACCAGCAAAATTTTCTAAGTTCAAAACATCCCGTGGCCTATCTGAAACTCATCTGAGCCCTCGGGGCTCCAAACCAAACATGCACACAAGTCTAAAAATATCATACCAACTTGCTCGCGCGATCAAATCGCCAAAATAACACCTAGAACTACGAATTTAGCACCAAATCAAATGAAATTCTTAAAAACACTTTAAAATTCATATCTTCTCAACTGGACGTCTGAATCATGTCAAATCAACTCCGTTTCTTACTAAATTTCACATACAAGTCTTAAATATCATAATGAACCTGTACCGGGCTCCGAAACTAAAATACGGACCTGATACTAACAATGTCAAATATCAATTAATTCTTAAAAACAAATAATTTTCAGACTTTTAATTTTCATCAAAAATTCATAACTCAAGTTAGGGACCTCCGAATTCAATTCCGGGCATACGCCCAGGTCCCATAATTCGATACGGACCTACCGGGACCGTCAAAATATGGATCCGGGCCCGTTTACCAAATATGTTGACCGAAATCAACTAAAATCAACTTTTAAGGCATAAATTTTTATTTTCATCAATTTTCAACATAAAAGCTTTCCAGAAACCTGCCCGGACTGCGCACACAAATCGAGGAGGGTAAAACTGAGATTTTTAAGGCTTATGAGCACAGATTCAAGTTCTAAAACATAAGATGACATTTTGGGTTATCACAACACAAAAACCAAGTCGTGATTAATATGTCTGGGCGTAAATTAATTTTCAGACATATTTTTCATGAGTGAGTAAGTTCTAATATTTGGTTAACATAAAGTGTCTTTTAAAGACATTAAAGCGTAAAAATGATTTGCAGCCTTTTTCGTACAACTGTTTTAACTTTTAACTTTATATATTACTTGTGCCAACTAACTTTTAAATGTTATTAGTATTAGAACCCGCGCGATGCGCGAATAATATTAAAGAATATATTATGATCTTAGAGCACATTCGATGGTATTGTTTAACTAAATTTTAATTGCTATGTTAATATTTAATGTACTGTGCGAAATAATCTCTATGAAACAAAGGATATGAGTCATAGTCATCGAATAACTTATTTGTTCATTGCTTTTTCTTTATTAAATTATCAAGTAAAATACTTTTACTTTGATGTTTCATTAGTTCACATTTATTATTTATTTATAATTAAATAATTATAAATTATCAAGTGAAATACTTTGACAAGAGTGGGTTGCTCTAGTGGTGAGCACCCTCCACTTCCAATCAAGAGGTTGTGAGTTCGAGTCACTCCAAGAGTAAGGTGGGGAGTTCTTGGAGGGAGGAAGTCGAGGGTCTATCAGAAACAGCCTCTCTACCCTAGGGTAGGGGTAAGGTCTACGTACAAACTACCCTCCTCAGATCCCACTTGTTGTTGTTGTTGTTGTATAATTAAAATAATGTAATAATCATAAAGTTAAAACTTTTCATTACCATGTTAAATAATCTACTGATATTTTTAGTAATGTATATATTTTGTATTATAAAAGCAATAAATTTCCGTTATTTTCTAAATTCAATATTATTTTTGAGTGTTCTATAACTTATAAATACGCTAGCATTATCTTTGTCCCCTCTCTTCTCGACTTCTCGTACATTATTTACGGTGATTTTTTTTCTTCAAAATTTATTATTTTATTTATAATTAAATCGTAAAGTGAGAAGCTTTCTATTACCATATTAAAACATTTACCGATAGTTTTAATAATGTATCTATTTTTGGATTATCTTCAATAAATTCCTTTATTTTATTTTCTATATAAAACTATGACTTCTATTTAATAATTAAATTTTTATATGATCAATTGTTTCATGTTAATCTCTGTACCATGGAATTCTTTTATTTATTTTTTTAATAAATATGTTTCTTGACTTTTATTTTGCTAAGATTTCAGTTATGTGATATATTATACCAATTTTCTTGTCTTGATTCAAATTATAATACTTATATATATAAATTATTTTCTAAAAGTTTTGTTCTTTTTTTTTTTTAGTTTCTGTCACGACCCAAAATTCAACTAGTCGTGATGACACATAACTCATACCATTAGATAAGCCAATTTTCAACTAACCAGTTTCAATAATAATTATTAAAGCAATTTAAGTGAATAAAGATCCTGATATTATACAATCCCCAAGAACTGGTAGTACAAATCACGAGCTTCTAAGAATAGAGTATACAAAGAGGAAATGAAATAAATACATAGTCTGTTTGAATAGTACATAAATAGAGCTTTTATAATTTAAGGCTACCATGAACAAGAGGCAGCTACAACAGGAACATAGGTACATCTTCAAATCCTGCAACCCACGAGCACAGCAACAACATCAGTCAACATCTGCACGCAATGTGCAGAAGTATAGTATCAGTACAACCGATGTCATGTACTGAGTAAGTAACAAACCTAGCCTTAGGTTGAAATTAGTGACGAGTTTCTTCCAAGGTCGGGGTCCAAAACCACTAGTCCACAATAATCCATAATCACATAAAGCAAATAATACCAGAAGAAACACAGAGATAAAATGCTCAGCCAAATCATGATTTCAAAAATAATAGTTCTTCCTTTTAAATACATCAGTGAAAACCCAAATCGTTTGCCGAAGTTACCAAAAATATGAAAAATTTGAGAACATTAATTTTTCCAAATTCCTTTCAATAATAAATAAAATATCTCATTTTCTTTCCCAGATAACCAGTGTAAAACAAATGCATCACTATGCCCATCTGTTAATATGTGTAAGAAATCATGAATAATGTGGTACCGTACAACATGAGAAAAACACATCTCTATGAATAGATGTCATGTGTGCATGTCAATGCAATGTATCTCAGAGATTACACTCATGTACTCACAATCTCTCAGAGTACTCAATCTCATTATCTCGCATTCTCTCTCACTGTGCTCAGCACACTCAATCACTCAGCGCTATACAATACATGTTGTGGCGTGCAGCCCGATCCCTATTTATAGTCGACTGCGCTCACTAGGGGTGTATAGACTCATGAGGGGCTCCTACAGCCCAAGCACTATAAGCACGGACAACTCACGTGCTGCACGGACAACTCACGTGCTATAATATCATATCTGGATCCGCACGGATAACTCACGTGTTAAAATAATATCTGGATTCGCACGGCCAACTCACGTGCTATAATAATACCTGGATCCGCACGGCCAACTCACGTGCTATAATAATATTTGGATCCGCACGGCCAACTCACGTGTTGCACGGCCAACTCACGTGCAATAGTATAATATATAGATCCGCACGGCCAACTCATGTGCAATAGTGTAATATATATATATATATATATATATATATATATATATATATATATATATATATATATATATATATTATCCTCACAATGGCCTGCTGCGGCGTGCAGCCCGATCCCAAAATTATCCTCACAATCAGGCCCTCGGCCTCCCTCAGTCATCAATGTCTCTAGTCTCTCTTTCATGGGCTCACAATGTCATGAAATAGCCCAAAAATGATGATATGATGTATCAATAAATAACAATAGAGATGGAGATATGATATGCAATGAAATGAATATGACTGAGTATGAATTTTTATTTTAAAATAAATATTTCACAATAATATGACCTCTGTAGGTCCCAATAATACTGACACATTGTCTCAACATGATTTTTAATATGCTTTTTAGCTTAATTTCTTTAACTCATAAAACCGCATAAAAAATGCCAAGATTATTTAACTATAAAATTCCATAGAAATAATTATGTCATATATTTCTATAGTGCACGCCCACACACCCTTCACCTAGCATGTGCATCACCTCCCAACGATTTACAAAATATATATATTCGGGGTTCATGCCCTCAACTCCAAGATTAGAAGAGTTACTTACCTCGAACAAGCCAAATCCAATGTCGAGCAAGCTAAGCAATACTCGAAAAATTTTATTCTGCGCGTTTCAACTTCCAAACGACTCGCATCTAGTCACAATAATTTGACTCAATCCACACAATTTATAAGAATTAATTCCATATCAAAACGCTAATATTTTTCATAAAATCCGAAATTACGCCCCAAAAATCACTCGTGGGGCTAACGTATCAAAATCTGACGAAACTCACAAAATAAGATAACCCATCCAATTACAAGTTCAACCATACTAATTTCACTCAAATCCGACTTCAAATCGGTATTCAAACTTGAAAAATTCATTTTGTGACATTATAGAAATTTTCTTCTATTTCTCTTGAAGATTCAATAATCTTACACAAAAATTGAAGATTAATTCATGGAATATAATTACAAGGGAGTTAAGAACACTTACCCCAAGCTGTGTGAAAAATTTTCTCTCCAAAATCGTCCAACCCGAGCTCCAAAATCCGAAAATTGGTGAAAACGTTGAACCCTCAAATTTAAGGTTCTGCCCCAGCGATTTCCGCATCTGCGGACAAGATTTGCGCACATGCGCATCCGCTTGTGCAAGCAAAACATCGCATTTGCGGGCTCCACTCGCCTGCCCAGTTTCCGCTTCTACACCCATCCGTCTGCATCTGCGCTCACGCAGGTGCGGAATTTTCCCTCGCACCTGCGACCAATGCCTAACAGCCATCTGCCCGCATCTGCACTCCTTCTCGCGTAGGTGCGATTCTGCACCTGCGAAGTATCTTCCGCACTTGCGCACCTCGCTTCAGCGCACCCCTGCTCGCACCTGCGACTACTTTTCCGCATGTGCTATTACACCAGAAGGCTTCAGTTCCAGCAATCTTCCAAATTCAAAAATAAATCCGTTAACCATATGAAACTCACTCGAGGCCCTTGGGTCTCCGTCCGAATATACCAACAAGTTCCATAACATAACACAGACCTACTCGAGGCCTCAAATCATACCTAACAACCTCAAAAATACGAACTACACACTGATTCAAGCCTAATAAATTTCTACATTTCCGAATTCTACAAACGACGCCAAAACTTATCAAATCATGTCCGATTGACCTCAAATTTTGCACACAAGTCACATTTCACATTACAGACCTATTCAAATTTCCAGAATCGGATAACGACTACGATATCAAAAAGTCAACCCCCCGGTCAAAGTTTTCAAAAATTCAACTTTCGGCATTTTAAGTCTAATTCCACTACGGACCTCCAAATAATTTTTCGGACACGCTCCTAAGTTCAAAATCACCAGGCGGAGCTATTGGAATCATCAAAATTCGAATCTGATATCGTTTACACATAAGTCCACATCCGTTCACTATTTTAACTTAAGCTTTAAACCTTGGAACTAAGTATTCCAACTCCTTCAAAAAACTCACTAGACCCGAACCAATTACCCCGACAATTCACACAATAACTGTAAAGTACAATTTGAGAAGTAAATGGGGAAACTGAGTTGTAATACTCAAAACGACTGGCCGTGTCGTTACATTCTCCCCCACTTAAACATACGTTTGTCCTCGAACGTGCCAAGAGTTGTTTCCAAGCCATCAAATCACTGTTCCGTCTTATCACACACGTACCCGGGGGTGATCTAACGTCACCCTATTCTATATAGGCCTGACCACACAATATAACTAAAAATCGTTAATTTAACTTTAGCCCAAAACCCATAGAGCCAAATTTCTAACATCTAAAATTCTTTTCAAGACCTGAATCTCACATCTACACACTATATAAGTCCGAATAAGCTGCATCGAGCTATAACTATAACCACGGATATAATCAACCAACATATTACACAACTCGCATGCTCGTAGCACCATTCCTGATCGCAGTGACTACTCCAAAACGAACCGCATACTAGTATTAAACCCATATCGAACCAAACTTCATCCCAAAACCTTCGTACACTAATGATAATAAAAGAAACACGCAAAATTTCATGACCACTTACCAGATCAACAAGTCACGGAGCTCTCTTGCCCCAACCAGAACCATAATCGTTTTCTGAGCCGACTTTCAATATTATACTCCCGAATATACCGAAATCAAACCTGATAGTACCTATTCCAGGTCCAACGACCTTATATTACTAAACACAATTGTTCATAGACATGCCTCACCAATATAACTCAGAGCCACAACTCTTGCCATCCGCGCACTAATACGCAACAATTCAAATGTACCCAGTCATGAAAAATAACTCAAACGAGATAACTGCCCTGCCAGATTAACAATTACTTCCACAACGAAACATTGAAAATTCATCATACACCGTAGAACCATCACTCGATTTTAACATGAGGTTTCCGAGCCACCCTGCTCCAAATTAATAACGACGGAGAGGCAAATGACAAAAATACCACACAAAACCTGAAAGGACATAACCATTACGCTATCGATCATGCAATACCCAAATACTCATCACTTTTAAATTCCGCTATAAAGCTCAAATAAAACCGCACCATCTATGCACATAACCAATGGATCACAACTCTTCGTAGCATAAAGGAGTAACTCACAGATCATTTGAGAACACGAATAAGTTCAACATCAATCAAATGACACATCCCTCAATATTAGCAGTATGGAGCCAACCATTCCGGCTCGTTGTAGAATACACATCTTAATTGGTCCTACCTGTGGACCCCCAAATCAACTTGGGTTACCCACAAATAGATAAAACAAAAATCCCTCTGAAAATCCATAATGACTGAATCATAACACATTTCATCATCCAGCTAGCTCCGGCCACAACTTCACAACACGTTTTCCACACCGGTATAAACCATCAAGAATACTTTGGAATCCATTTGCACATAATCAAGACCTTAAAACTAAATTTCTCTAACTCGACCAAACCACGTAGGTCACCAAACCCAAGAATATTGCCACCAAAATATCTATAGAGTCTTACCACATCATAATTACTCCTATAAATACCACAACTGAAACACCCACTCTGAAAATACCTTATTTGAGTCTAAATCCGTTTCATTCATCTTCCTGATACCGAAATATAAAATCCATAATGATATACAAAAATTCCACAAGTCTCGACACCATCCAACTTAAATCTCAGATTTTAGCCATAAACAAAGTGCACAAAAATTCTCAATTGTTACATATTAAATCTCTAATCCATTAGAACTTTCTCGAGAGTCACCCCATTTGTTCAAATCCACATTACACCTCCCAAATGGGCCAAAAAGACACGTGCCCCATTAGCACAACAACACTCCAAGAAGTAACTCAACTTTAATACCACCTATCAAATTTATACTCCGTGCGCACTACATCATTCACCAATAACAACTCACTCATCCCGCGAATTTCATTTACTCATGCGTGCAATATAATCCTTAACCAGGAATTTCCTTATTCTAGTCATCCTCGATCTCAACTTCTGCAAGTCATAGCTAACCCACAAGTATGCCTCAGACCAAAACTAAAATTTAACACCTAACCATGAAATCAAATTGTTAATAGCAGACTATCCCACTTGGCTCAAAGCCATAGATTAAAACATTCCATAACTCACAATACGAATACTCTCTTACTGCCATAATGCCACAGTTAGTCCAACGAAACTTCTTCTCAAGTTCATACAACGCCAACCATAAAAATACCTCAATTATCCGCTAAGCTCGTATTCATCCTTTTAACACACAAGTCAAATTTCTCAACCAGATTCAGATTCAAATCTCCACCCATACACCCCGTCGGCAGAAAAGAAACTCTCTACTCACATCATCAGGAATACTCCTACGTAGATTACTCCACAGGGGATAACCCACCTGCTTAGCCTCAATCTGGTATCTTGTTATATCCTTTTGCAATCATAATTACTATGCAATCACTTAGTCTATCTGAGTCCAAACTCACTAACCAGACATGAGAATTTAATTTGTCCCAAAATTTAACAATGGGAAAGATCTTTCAAAACATTCATTACTCGAGACTGCTCGTCACATCAAATCGAAAATCAAGCACCCAGTGGCCTTTTCCTTTACATTTCAAAGAAACACTTCTCGTTATATTCCAATCGTCTTAACACATCCCGCGGCTACATCATACCCATCACACTGCATTTTACCGCTCATCGAGCCACAAATTTCACTGTAGGGTCATCACCGAATATATAAGTCTAATTGTACGAGTTACAACTGAAGCTACCGAGCTTAAGCTGCGGTCTAACCATGGCCTCAAGTCCTCCAGACTGGCCCACCACCAAAACACAGAATACTCACCTCGAACCTCGTTCATAGAATCACAAGCCGGCGATGCACAATTGATACTGAGCGCTCATATGCGCATACGAATACGTGGAAGGAATTCAAAGAGTTTATGTCTCAAGCTGAATCAATCTCGCATGATAAGGAAAGAAAAATGGGAAGTGTATATCCTAAATGCCCTATAGTCTCTCGAAGATAAGTATGGACGTCATCATACCAATCCGCAAGACTCTACTAGACACTTGCTCAAGACTTATAGAACTTATGAACCTAGAGCTCTGATACCACCTTGTCATGACCCAAAATCCAACTAGTCGTGATGGTACCTAACCCATCCCATTAGGTAAGCCAATTTCCAACTAACCAGCTTCAATAATAATTATTAAAGAAATTTAAGTGAATAAAGATCTTGATCTTATACAATCCCCAAGAACTGGTAGTACAAATCATGAGTTTCTAAGAATAGAGTATACAAAGCGGAAATGAAATAAATACATAGATTGTTTGAATAGTACATAAACAGAGCTTTTATAATTTAAGGCTACCATGAACAAGAGGCAGCTACAACAGGAATGCAGATACATATTCAAATCCTGCTACCCTCGAGCACAGCAACAACATCAGTCAACATCTGCATGTAATATGCAGAAGTGTAGTATCAGTACAACCGACCCCATGTACTGAGTAAGTAACAAACCTAAACTTAGGTTGAAACTAGTGATGAGCTTCTTCCAAGGTCAGGGTCCAAAAGCACTAGTCCACAACAGTCCATAACCACATAAAGCAAATAATACCAAAAGAAACACAGAGATAAAATGCTCAGCCAAATAATGATTTCAAAAATAATAGTTCTTCCTTTCAAATACATCACTGAAAACCCAAATCGTTTGCCGAAGTTGCAAAAAATATGAATAATTTGAGAACATTAATTTTTTCAAAATCCTTTCAATAATAAATAAAATATCTCATTTTCTTTCCCAGATAACCAGTGTAAAACAAATGCATCACTATGCCTATCTATCAACATGTGTGAGAAATCATGAATAATGTGATACCGTACAACATGAGAAAAACACATCTCTATGCATATATGTCATGTGTGCATGCCAATGCAATGTATTTCAGATATTGCACTCATGTACTCACACTCTCTCAGAGTACTCAATCTCATTGTCTCGCATTCTCTCTCACTGTGCTTAGCACACTCAATCACTCAGCGCTATACAATACCTGTTGCGGCGTGCAGCCCGATCCCTATTTATAGTCGACTGCGCTCACTGGGGGTATACAGACTCATGAGGGGCTCCTACAGCCCAAGCGCTATAAGCACGGACAACTCACGTGTTGCACGGACAACTCACGTGCTATAATATCATATCTGGATCCGCACGGACAACTCACGTGCTATAATAATATCTGGATCCGCACGGCCAACTCATGTGCTATAATAATATCTGGATCCGCACGGCCAACTCACGTGCTATAATAATATTTGGATCTGCACGGCCAACTCACGTGTTGCACGGCTAACTCACGTGCAATAGTATAATATATATAGATCCGTACGGCCAACTCACGTGCAATAGTATTATATATATATATATATATATATATATATATATATATATATATATATATATATATATATAAACCCAACATGGCCTGCTGCGACGTGCAGCCTGATCCCAAAAATATCCTCACAATCAGGCCCTAGGCCTCCCTCAGTCATCAATCTCTCCAGTTTCTCTTTCATGGGCTCACAATATCATTAGAATAGCCCAAAAATTATGATATGATGTATCAATAAATAACAACAGAGACTGAGATATGATATGCAATGAAATGAATATGACTGAGTATGAATTTTCATTTTAAAATAAATATTTCACAATAATATGACCTCTGTGGGTCCCAATAATACTGGCACATAGCCTCAACATGATTTTTAATATGCTTTTCAGCTCAAATTCTTTAACTCATAAAACCGCATGGAAAATGCCAAGATTATTTAACTATAAAATTCCACAGAAATAATTATGTCACAATTTCTATAGTGCACGCCCACACGCCCGTCACCTAGCATGTGCGTCATCTCCCAATGATTTACAAAATACATATATTCAGGGTTCATACCCTCAATTCCAAGATTAGAAGAATAACTTACCTCGAACAAGCTAAATCCAATGTCGAGCAAGCTAAGCAATGTTCCAGAAATTCCATTCTACGCATATCAACTTCCAAACAGCTCGAATCTAGTCACAATAATTTTGACTTAGTCCACACAATTTATAAGAATTAATTCCATATCAAAACGCTAATATTTTTCATAAAATTCGAAATTACACCCCAAAAATCACCCATGGGGCCCATATCTCAAAATCTGACGAAACTTATAAAATATGACAACACATCCAATTACAAGTTCAACCATACTAATTTCACTCAAATCCGACTCCAAATCGGTATTCAAACTTGAAAAAATCGTTTTGTGAAATTATAGAAATTTTCTTCTATTTCTCTTGAATATTCAATAATCTTACACAAAAAATGAAGATTAATTCATGGAATATAATCACAAGGGAGTTAAGAACACTTACCCCAAATTGTGTGAAAAATTTTCTCTTCAAAACTGTCCAACCCGAGCTCCAAAATTCGAAAATGGGTGAAAATGTTGAACCCTCGAATTTAAGGTTCTGCCCCAGCGATTTCCGCATCTGCGGACAAGATTTGTGCACCTGCGCATCCGTCTGTGCGAGCAAAATGTCGCATTTGCGGACTCCACTCGCATGTCCAGTTTCCGCTTCTGTGCCCATCCGTTCGCATCTGCGCTAACGCAGGTGCGGAATTTTCCCTCGTACCTGCGACCAATGCCTAACAGCCCTCTACCCGCATATGCTCTCCTTCTCGCACAGGTGTGATTCTGCACCTTCGAAGCATCTTTTGCACCTGCGCACCTCGCTTCAACGTACCCCTGCTCGCTGCGAGCTCGCACCTGCGACTACTTTTCCGCAGGTGCGATTACACCAGAAGGCTTCAGTTCCATCAGTCTTCCAAATTCAAAAATCAATCTGTTAACCATCTGAAACTCACCCGAAACCCTCGGGTCTCCGTCCGAACATACCAATAAGTTTCATAACATAACACGGACCTACTCGAGGCCTCAAATCATACCTTACAACCTCAAAAATACGAACTACATACGGATTCAAGCCTAATAAATTTCCAAATTTTCGAATTCTACAAACGACGCCGAAACCTATCAAATCACGTCCGATTTACCTCAAATTTTGCACACAAGTCACATTTCACATTACAGACCTATTCAAATTTCCAGAATCGGATTCTGACCCCGATATCAAAAAGTCAACCCCCCGGTCAAACTTCCCAAAAATTTAACTTTCGGCATTTCAAGCCTTATTCCACTACGGACCTCCAAATACTTTTCCGGACACGCTCCTAAGTCCAAAATCACCATACGGAGCTATTGGAATCATCAAAATTTGAATCCGAGGTCGTTTACACATAAGTCCGCATCCGGTCACTATTTTAACTTAACCTTTAAACTTTGAAACTAAGTGTTCCAATTCCTTCAAAAACCTCACTGGACCTAAACCAATTACCCCGGTAATTCACACAACAACTGTAAAGTATAATTTGAGAAGTAAATGGGGAGACGGGGTTGTAATACTCAAAATGACCGGTCGGGTCGTTATAGTTTCCTTGTTTATTGTTATTGTATTATTCATTACTTAGTATTATTATGTTGCCATATGACTTTTTATTAGCTTACCACTTTCTTATAGCCTGTTTGGCCAAACTTCTAAAATCTGCTTATTTTGATAAGTGTTTTTTTAAAAGTGCTTTTCAAAAAAGTACTTGTGGTGAGAAACGGTTTGTGTTTGGCTAATTAGTTTGAAAAATACTTTTGAGGAACAATTAGTATTTGGCCAAACTTTTAAAAAGTGCTTCTAAGTGTATTTTTCTCAAAAGTGCTTTTCAAAAAAGTGATTCACGGAAGAAACTATTTTTTTCTGCTTCTTAAAAACTGTTTCTGCTTCTACTCAAAAACACTTTTTTTTTTCCTTCAAAAAGTTTGGCCAAACACCTTAACTTTGAGAAAAAAGTACTTTTGGCCAAGAAAAAAACTTGGCCAAACGGGCTATTAGTGTCCTTACTTATTGCTCCCTTTTTAGTATAATAAGATGAATATATTTTTGTATTATTCCTGAAATTTTAATTTAACTTTGGCATTTTGCTCCATAGCTCCAATTTTAAGTATTATTATTCATTACTTAGTATTGCTATATTGCCATGTGACTTTTTATTAGCTTATCACTTTACTTAATGTTCTTACTCATTGCTCCACTTTTAGTATAATACGATATAGTTTTGTATTACTCTGAAATTTAATTTAACTTTGTCCTTTTGTTCTGTAGATCTAATTTGTTTTTGTTTAAATATATCAATAATATTCTTTTCCTATTTTATTATTTTATTAAACAAATTTAAAGTGTAAGACCCCTTCACATTATTTCTATTCTCCTCTATATACATTATTTTCAATCATATAATATTTTAATTATTTTTCACACTTCGTGTTTTATCTACAATATAAACATTATCGTATTATTGTTCTAATTCTTTTGAGAATAGGCCAAAGTTTAAACAAAGAAGTTCTTTTATTATTTTTCATAAATCTACTAATACTTTTAGTAATTATTATTTAGTATTACGTGCAATAAGCAATTAATGTTTTTTTCCTTTTGTTTTTCGTATAGAGCTTTGACTTTAATTTTTCTTTTAACTTAACTACATGACAATTTTAATTACATCTTTATATTGTTAATTTGTTGCTTGGCATTATTTCATTGTAAATGTTTTACATTTTAGGTTTATAAATTATGTTTTCAATTGCATGATATTATCCATATAATATATATTTTCTCATCATAATTCAAAAAAGCTTTCTCATATCTAATTTAAGTGCCTAATCCTTCTATATATCTACAATTATATTATTTGTTTACAAAAACAATTCTCTATTTTTTGTTCTTTGTCTATTGTTATTGTGTTACCCGTTACTTAATATGGTTACATTATTACGTAACTTTTTATTAGCTTGTCGCCTACTTTATAACCTTATCTGCTACTTCTATTATAATATACTATAATGAATATGGTTTTTCTTACACTTAAAATAAATTTTTTATTTATTTTTAATCTTTCACTCTATAATATTTGAATTTATCAATAATCTTTTTGAGTATTAATTATTTATTTGCTTTATTTTATCATTTAAATTTTTTCATAAGTATAAATTCTCTCACACTATTTTTATCCTCCTCTTTCTAAATTATTTCCCCTAGTAAGTATGATATTTTATTTAATTTTTTCATTTAGTATTTTATTCAATAATAGACAAAAATAAAAGTGCATATGACAAACTATATAGTACTTCACCAAAATATCACAGTATTTTTATTATTAAACTTCTAGTAATATTATTTTTGTTGAAACTTTTAGCCTTTAAAAAAATATTTTTAATTGTATACTTGTTAAAAGTTTAGAAAACTTAGTCTAAAACAGTCACTTTGGATTATCCATTATGAAATAAAGAATTTATTAAATATAGCTGCATTCTGAACTTTAGGTTAAAACCTTAAAATATATTTATCTTCAACTCATTAAACAGTATTGAATTTTTAAAATAAATTAAAATTGCACATTAGATTACGGTAGAATATATTCTTCTCACTTGATATTAGAAAAGGAATCCAAATACTATTGATATCAAAATTCTTTACTTTCCAAATAAAATATTTCAGTTAGAAAATATTAGTATAGTGGCTGAACTTTATTTTTAAATAAAGAATTCTTATTTCAATTTAATTTTAATAAATGGGATTCCATTTATAGTTCTTAAGTGATATTTCCTTATTTGACAGTCTCCTATAAACTTTCATTGCCAAGTGGCTTTATTGTAACTCGCCACTTGACTTAACCCTTTATTCCTTTAATATATATATAGATATAGATTATTAATCTTTAGTAAAATTTCATTAAATCGCTCTCTAATTTGCGGACATTATAATTAAACTTTGGGATGTTATTGATACTTAAAGTTGGTATGTTGGTCTACTGGAAAATATGGTTCAGGGAGACGGAAATGGTGAAATGTAATGATGAAGAGAGCGTGATGGAACTGAGTCTTTTTTGTCACAGTACTGTTCTACTATGGAGTTTATTCTATTCTGTCAGGGACGATGGTGGTTCTGGATATTTTTTTTAAATTTTTAGTTAGGGAGATGGTTATTATAAATTTAGTTAGAAAAAAGAGAAAAGGTGAAAAAAAAACGTACACATGACACGTTTTGGTGCGTACATACACATCCAACAATAAATCTGGTTGTGGCATTTTAGGGAGTACTAATTTCACTATAAACAAGTATACGGTGTATTAGGGTGCTCGCAAAGGTTAAATGTGAAACTGACGTTTTTCGGACACGTACATAATACGATCTTATGTATTTTCCCTTCAATTTTTTGCATAAATTCACCACTTTTGGCATATTATAATCAAAAAAATCGAAAAATATTGCATTTATAATTTCATGACACATTGTGCCCACTTAGGAAGAAGCTCGGAAGCTCTCTGGAATATCGGCGTAATATTCGAGTCTTGTGCCTGCTTTTACAAAATTAGACTGCAATTTAAAGATTTCAGCCCATAAATCATGTAAATTTCAAGTCCATTTAGACCGTAGTTAGTACACGGGCTCTAGGCCCAGCCCAACCATCTTAATCTAAAATTTTACGGGAGAAATTCAAAAATAGTCAGATTTACAAGTGGTCATTCAAAAATAGTCACAGTTTCAAAAGTCATCGAAATTTAGCCACTTTTCATGTAAAGATAAATCTGAACGAAAACACTGTTCAAAATCCGGAAAATACTCCAGCATAATATACTGAAATTCCAGCATAATATACTGGAATTCCAGTATAATGTACTGGAACTTCAGTATAATTATACTGGAGTTTGGAGTTCCAGTATACTTTGCTGGAACTCCAGTATATTATACTGGAGTTCCAGCAAAGTATACTGGAACTCCAGTATATTATACAGGAGCCAGCAAAGTATACCGATCCAGCATAATATGCTGAAGTTCATACACAGGTGCACCGAACTTCAGTATATTATGCTGGACCGGTCTCTGTTGCAGCAAAATAGTGACTATTTTTCAATGACTTGACAAACGCCGGCTATTTTTGAATAACCAGTCCAAAAACTGACGAGTCTGTGCTATTTTAACAAAATCTCCTCACATGATGAAATGCATTGCCGCTATGTGATCAAAACTCCTCCTCTATTTTACTGTCAATTGAAAGATGCATGCACGGAGTTGTAATGGAGTATGTACGCGACGATCAAACACGACTTTTGCCAGTTGCTTGCGATAAGAAAAAAAAAAACTTGATCAGTTCGTGCGGTGCATTTCCCAGTTAAGAAGCACATTTCAACTCATCCATCTTCATCAAAGAATGGTTTTGAAATTGAACTCATATCAAAAGCATTAGCATTAGCAACTCATTAGTGTGAAAGACTAAAGAAAGAAAATCAAAAGAAAAGAAAGTCATTCCTTAAACCTATTAAACTTGATATATAATGTAAATATGCTCGAGCGCATCTTAATCTAAGTTCTACTTTCTCTGTTTCAATTTATGTGACATTATTTTCTTATTAGTCCATTTGAAAAGAATGACAACTTTGACGATTAACATATTTAAGACTATAAATTTCAAAAATCTATAACCACACAATTCTTTTTATATATTTAAGACAATAAGTTTCAAAAGTTTTTCCTTCTTTTAACTATATATCTATAGCATTTAAATTGAATTGAAGCGAGTAAGAGAAAAAGATACTAAAAAAATCTTTTCTTTTAGGAGTAAATTTTAGAGGCCATATGTTTGGCTTTTCATATTAAATGACCATGTATGTATGACCTCTTTCTAATGAGAAGTTTTTCTTGACAAGTGGATACTCATCCAATTTGAAAGTTCGCGGTATATATATATATATATATATATATATATATATATATATATATATATATATATATGGGGTGTTTTGTCTCGCCTGAGTGGCGACTCCCTTAATCGTCCCATAAAGTGAAGGCTTTCGTGACACAAGAAGGTCGTCATAAAAAATTATAGTTTTAGTGACGATTCTTCTATCCGACAAAAAATAGTATTATAGAGACAACAATACTTGTACTGTTATAAATGTATATTAGTAAGTTTTTATTTACGGCAAAAAACTAAAATTTGGCATATATATATATGTGTGTGTGAGAGAGAGAGAGGCCGTCCATGATGAGCAATAAATTAGCGAAGTCAGGAAGTTATACAAAAATTTCTGAAATATTAGACTTGGGGATTTAAACATATGATCTACAGTAACTTCCGAACTCCTTTTACCATTAGGCTAGACTTTCTTAATGTTAAAGAGATTCAATAGTAATTGTTTACATGTACTTTATAATATTTATTTTTATTCTACTTACATGTAGTATGTAATATTTTTACAAAGGGTATTCATCATCCCCTATCCTCTACTCCACTGCAGCAGTAAGCGGCTCCATAGCTCATTGAGATGACATGATTACTCTGGCTTTGTCTTTTGAAACTCTTGACAATCTTACGGAATTAATCCCAGATGACAAGTTAATCTGTTTTACCCGAAAACCGGATAGAGTTAAATTTGTATGTAGTTCTAAGGATACGCAGTATAACTTGACATGAATTGTAAAGAGAAGTAGAAATATTAAATATAGACCGTAAAGGATGAAAAATAGGCAAAATTGAAAAGAGGACCATTTATGAACAAGCAAGATAAAATGATGTATGAAGCTCAAAAGGATAATCTTCCAATATAAGAATTTATCAACAGTATTTTAGTTACATTGTATGAATGACTTGATAGATCTGCCCTTTACAAGAATAATAGACATCCCTCTTATAATGGAGGGATCCTACTTTGGATATAATTAAAAGTAAATAATGGGGAATTCACGATAAATCAGTTTTTCCCTAATCTCCGCCGAGATTCCCTTTCTTAGTGCGGCTGTAACGGCTCTTGTCTATGAGCTCGATATTGACTCGAACTCGATTTTGACTCGGGGCCCGGTATTGATCCGGGGTCAGTATTGGTCGGTCTTTGACTCTTAAGCTCGATAACGTCGCTTCGTATCATAGTTCGATTTTGGATTCGAGCTCGATATTGATCGGTCCCTGAAACTCGAAGATCGGTAACCTGACTTCGGATCTCTTCCCGATATTATGAAGACGCTCTTCGGTCCATTATATTCCCATTTCGACATGTCGTACGAAAGTCGAACTCGGTTTTGACCCTATACAAATAGTCCCCTCGTTTCTCAGGAAGGATGTAGCGAGAAACGACATGATTTTTCAACGGTACGATTAGATATATATTGACGTTTGCATCGAGACCGATCATGACGTACGTGATAGTTGTCTCGTCGGTTCAGTTTACCAAGGCATTTAATGCGTGTCAAACGATGGTCGGCCACTGTTGATATTGAACCGACGTTGCTCAATCTATAAATAGCCCCTTTCTTTACCATTTATAACTTTTACATCTCCAATCTAGAAATTTTATAAATTTCTTTCTTGCATCTTCTGAGTTCACCTATAAATCTGTGATTTTTCACTGCAAAATCTTTCTTCAAAAACACCAAATTTTTGTTACCTCCTTCTATTTTCGATCTTTAAATCTAAAATGGCGAAAACATCAAAAATCGTTCCTAAAAAAAAAAAAATCTTCTTCACAGTCTGCCGCCGACAAAACACCAGTGGAGTCACGGCCCGAGGAGTGTGTTCCCGGGGTATGTGTTCTTACTTATGATTTCAAGGTCGATAAAGCCTCGTCAGTTCCTGGTCGATGTGAACCAGTATCGAGGTATATGTGCTCGATAACTAAGGGACACCGCGAGCAGCTGAGGAAAGATTGTAACTGGGAGAATATAGAAGTGATAATCCCATCTGATTCGCTTCTTCGTTAATAAGATCGAGGGGATGCCTTTCACCCTCGACCATCTTATTAGATTATACAGCCTCCGCCTCGAACTCCAACATCGGGCTAACAAAGTGCTGTTCTCGAGCATAGACAAGAAAAAGGACCGGGGTTGGATGGGTAGGTTTGTTCGAGTGAAGACCTCCGATCTGATCCCGGCCGAGAAGATGTCATTCCCTGAGTACATGAAGCGTAAGTATATTTCGACTGTTAGCTTTTATTGCTTTGCTCCTTCGTTTCTTTCTCAACGATATCGTTTTTCGTGATATAGTGGTTGCTTGGATGCCCGGTGCTGTTCTCGATCTTAAGAACTAGGTACAGGCCCTGGCTTCGACTTCTATATACGTCGAGCTCTCGTGGCGTGATCTGTCAAAGGGCCGATGGGAGGCCAAAAATCATGGTAAGCCTCTTCCCCTTGTCTTTGTTGGTTTGAACAGAATATTTTTCATATACTTAACTAATTTTCTTGTGCGTAGGCTTAGGCAAAGATGCGGTCATGAGGCCCCCGTCTAGTGAGGAAGAGACTTCGGCCCCGGTTTTGAAACCGACGAAGGACAACAAGAGAAAAAGGGATTCTACTTCCGAGGATCCAGAACCCAAGACAAGGATGGCTCATAAGTCGAGGAGGAAAATTATCCCTCTGACCGAAGAATATGTTCGGCGTCTGAGGGATGTAGAAGAAGAAGAAGAAGAAGAAGAAGAAGAAGAAGAAGAAGATGGGTCCGTACTGGTGGCCCGAGTGAAGAAAACCATCGATGCCCCAAAGGCAGCTGAACCGGTGGTGGTTTATGAAGCTCCGCCTCGAACTGAGGAGAATTTGGAGAAAGATTCGGGCAGAGTCCCCGAATCGTTAGAGATCGAGGATGCTTCCCACCGAAGTCAACAAACGGTGGTTATATCTGAAGGGGCTGGTCCTGAAGCTCTCCGAACTGAGGAGAACGTCCCAAGCGAGTCGCTTAGGGAAATAGTAATTGGATACTCGCCCACTCTCCCTACTTTTTTCGAAGGGGCGATTTCGGGCAGCCCAAGATTTGGGAGCCCTCGAGATAAACTGATATCATGAAGGGGAGGACCCCTTTCGTGATTTATTTACTGGTGTCGAGGATGCTTCTGGCCCTAGTGATGTGTCGGGCCTTTTCTGTGAAGTGCAACAAGCTCTGAATCGGGTAATCTCTAACTCCCTTTGTTGATACCACTTTTATGTTTGCTATTCTTTTCTAACTTCTTTTCTTCTTTCTTCGTAGGCCGCAGCGGTTCATCGAGAAGCATGTTCTCGGTCTCGAGCTGAGCTGTGTCGGTACTAGGCCGACCTCCGACAGGTCATGGAGGAGAGGAACGCCCTTAGACTCCTCTTCGGGCAAAGGGAAGAAGAAATCAAGGACCTCCGAGCTGAGTTGGCCATGGCTTATCAAGACTAGACCGACCTGACCGAGCAGGTAATGATAATCTTAAAAACCCATGGACTCAATTCTGGAATAGTGACTAATATTTCGATCTCACAGCTGCAGTATAAGCCTGAGGTAATTGGGAAGCTTCGTGAGGAGGTCGATATGATAAGGGCATAGACCTTGGGATGGAAAGATAGCATGGACCGTCTCACCGCAGAAAAAGAAACTGCTTGAGCCCAATTATCATCGGCCAAAAATCAACTTCAAGGCATGAAGGAGAAAAGCTTGGTTCAAGCAAGAAAAATAGAGGAGCTCGAGGCTCGGTTGGCCTCCGAACTTGTCAAGGTCAAATCTGACGCCGAAAAAGTAAAGGCTAATGCGGATGCATTCGTGGCCGTCTATCAGGCCGATGTTGAAGCTGCTCAGGTACAAGCAAGAGAGGCAGCCGAGACCGCTAAAACTCGAGAACATTGGGTTGCTAAACTTGCTAAATGCCAATCTCGGAGGGAGACCCTCGAGGAGATCCATGCTCGAGATTTTGATCTCACCGAAGAGATAAAAAGGGCTAAAGAGCTCGAAGTCGATGCTGAAGCCCTGGCTTCTGATGATGACAATGATGATGATGATTATGGGAGCGAGAGTGGGTCTGAGAGAAGGGAGGAGCCCGATGGAGAAGATACTGCCCTCAGAGATAACCAGGAGACTTAGAGTTTTTTCTATTTTCTTGTGTAGGGTCCTGTTCGGGCGTTGTAAACACTCTTGCATATACATAAACGTCTTTTTCCCTTCCCGAATTGTCTCTGTTCTATTTTCTGCCTTCTGAAGATTTTGTTTCATTCATGCTTTATGAAAGTTTTCATAAGTTCGAGGCTTTAGGTAATTTGATCGAATTCGAACCTTGTAGCCTTTATAACCTAGTGAGTGCTTGCTCGAATTCGAAGTAAGGGTAGCCCTTAGGCTTTATGATCAAGTGAATACTTTGCTTGGACTTGGAATAATTGTTAGCCCTTAGGCTTAGTAGTCAAGTGAGTGATTGCTGGAACTCGAAGTAAGGAAGCTCGTAGTCTTAATAGTCGAGTGAGTGATTGCTCGAACTCGAAGTAAGGTAGCCCATAGGCTTAATAGTCGAGTGAGTGATTGCTCGAACTAGAAGTAATGTAGCATGTAGGCTTAATGGTTGAGTGAGAGATTGCTCAAACTCGAAGAAAGGTAGCCCGTAGGATTAATAGTCGAGTGAATGATTGCTCGAACTCGAAAAAAGGTAGCATGTAGGCTTTATTGATCGAGTTAGTGATTGCTCGAACTCGAAGAAAGGTAGCCCGTATGATTTATTAGTCGAGTGAGTGCTTTGCTCGAACTAGAAGTAAGGTAACCCATAGGCTTTATAGTAAAGTGAGTGATTGCTCGAACTCGAAGTAAGGTAGCACGTAGGCTTTATTGTCGAGTGAGTGCTTTGCTCGAACTCGAAGTAAGGTAGCCCATAGGCTTAATAGTTGAGTGAGTGCTTTGCTTGAACTCGAAGTAAGGTAGCCCGTAGGCTTAATAGTCGAGTGAGTGTTTTGCTCGAACTCGAAGTAAGGTAGCCCGTAGGCTTAGTGTGGGGCTTGGCCTCATTGATTTTTTGGTTGGCAGTCCCCGATTAATGGGGTAATGGTCGATCCTTGAGCCTGTTTTCATAATAGATCATGAAATAGAGGATGGGTTTTGAGACATGAGATATAGGCAAAGAAGAAGTTTCTTTTTATGTCATTATACATGTGTTCATATTTTGTACCAGGGATCAAGCAACCTAAACGAGCATGGTTCGTTTTGACCATTTGGCTCTTACAATTTTTCCTATCGGAACCCTATTTTTATGAAGTAACTTTCTTGCATCGAACTTGATAATCGAACATCGAACTTGATATATTTGAGGGTAATGCCCCCCAGTATTCGAGGTTGATTATAAAGAGACCTCGGATACTGTTGAATTGTTCTAAGTTAGCACGATCAATAGTTGCCTCATTAAAAACCTTGTCAAAAACCTCATTTGGGATAAAACCGATCTAAGGGAAAAAGAGTGCAACGCGTGCTTTAAGGCCTAAGTCTTTGTGTTGAACAATCCATCCTTGTTCCTGGTCGAACTCCTGCAAGGGTTAGTTCGAAAATATAAACGAACATTGGAGGGTCTTACCTTATGAGTAGTATCATTTTAGGTGCGACACGTTCCAATTGCATGGTAGTTGTTTGCCTTTTATAATACCGAGCTTGTAGGATCCTTTACCGACGATTTCGAGTACCTGATACGGTCCTTCCCAGTTCGGGCCCAGTTTTCCTTCATTTGGATTTCGGGTGTTGAGGGTGACTTTCCTTAGCACTAAGTCTCCGATTTTAAAATGGCAAAGATTGGTTCTTTGATTATAGTATCTTTCGATCCGCTGTTTTGGGCGGTCAATCGGATGAGAGCGGCTTCTCGTTTTTCATCCAATAATTCAAGACTAGTATTCATAGCCTCATGATTTGACTCTTATGTTGTATGTCAAAACCTGGCACTGGGTTCCCCGACTTCGACTGGAATCAAGGCCTCAGAGTCATATACTAAGGAGAACGGGGTTGCCCTCGTACTGGATTTTGATGTTGTTCGATATGCCCAAAGGACTTCGAGTAAAATTTCTCTCCATTTCCCCTTAGCGTTGTTCAACCTTTTCTTTATGTTTTGAATGATAGTCTTGTTCGTCGATTTGGCATGTTCGTTCCCACTAGGGTGATACGATGTTGTTAATATCCTTTTTATTTTATGGTCTTCGAGGAATTTCGTCACCTTGCTGCCGATAAATTGTTTTTCACTGTCACACACTATTTCGGCGGGTATCCCAAATCGACATACGACGTGATCCCAGATGAAGTTTATAACTTCTTTCTCTCTCACTTTCTCGAATGCCTGTGCTTCAACCTATTTAGAGAAATAGTCAGTCATAAATAAAATGAACTTAGCTTTACCTGGAGCCGATGGCAGAGGGCCGACGATGTCCATCCCCCATTTCATGAATGTCTATAGGAATAGAACTGAATGAAGTTGTTCTCCGGGCTGATGGATCATCGGTGCAAACCTTTGACATTTATCACATTTTCGAACAAACTCCTTAGTGTTTTTTTCCATGCTATCCCAGTAGTATCCTCCTCTAATGATTTTGTGTACCAGTGATTCGGCGCCGGAATGGTTCCTACAAGTGCCTTCATGGACCTCTCGTAAAACATAATCAGTGTCTCTTGGTCCTAAGCATACTGCCAATGGTCCATCAAATATCCTTCTATATAATAGTTCATCTTCAGCCAATGTGAATCACGCAGCTTTGATTTGTAGGGTCCTCGATTCTTTAGGGTCCGATGGGAGCTTTCCGTTCTTCAAGTATTCAATATATTTATTCCTCCAATCCCAGGTTAAGCTTGTAGAGTTTATCTCGGCATGACCTTTCTCGATTACGGATCTCGAGAGTTGGATGACAGTCCCCGAGCTAATCTCGTCTTCCTCGACCGATGACCCCAAATTTGCAAGTGCATCGGCCTCACTGTTTTGTTCTCGAGGTACATGTTGTAAAGTTCATTCTTTGAAATGGTGCAAAGTTTCCTACAGTTTGTCCAAATACCTTTGCATTCTATCCTCTCGGACTTCGAAGGTTTTGTTTACTTGGTTTACCACCAATAAAGAGTCACACTTGGCTTCAATGACTTTTGCTCCCAAGCTTTTAGCTAGCTTGAGACCTGCAATCATGGCCTCGTACTCGGCCTCATTGTTAGTCAACTTAGAAGTTTTGATAGACTGCCTAACAGTGCTACCCGTGGGCGGCTTCAAAATGATGCCTAGCCCGACCCCCTTCACATTCGAAGCACCGTCTGTGAAGAGGGTCCATACCCCCTATGATGTACCCGATTTTAATAAGAGTTCCTTTTCAACTTCGGGTACGAGGGTTGGCGTAAAATCGGCCATGAAATCCGCTAAAATTTGAGCTTGATGGCCGTCCGGGGTTGATATTCGATATCGTACCCACTGAGTTCGACGGCCCATTTGGCCAATCGGCCCGATAGTTCGGGCTTGTGCAAAATATTACGAAGTGGGTAAGTGGTTAATACGCATATGGGGTGACATTGAAAGTATGGTCTTAACTTTCTAGAGGCGCTTATCAGTGCAAGTGCCAATTTTTCTAAGTGCGGATATCTAGTTTCTACTTCCCCTAAGGTTCGACTTATATAATAGATGGGAAATTATGTACCTTGCTGTTCTCGAACTAGGACACCACTTACCGCTATTTCCGATACTGCCAAGTACAAGTAAAGTTTCTCATCTGCCTTCGGAGTGTGAAGCAGCGGTGGGCTCGATAGGTATCGCTTCAATTCCTCTAATGCCTGTTGGCATTCCGGGGTCCAGGCGAAATCGTTCTTCTTTTTGAGTAGAGAGAAAAATTGGTGGCTTCGATCCGACGACCTCGAAATGAATCGGCCTAAGGTAGCTACCCGTCTGGTTAGCTTCTGTACATCTTTTACACTGTCCACGACGGTGATGTCTTCGATGGCCTTGAATTTATCGGGGTTGATCTCGATCCCCCAATTCGATATCATGAAGCCAAGGAACTTGCCCGATCCGACCCCGAAAGCACATTTATCGGAATTGAGCTTTGTGTTGTATTTTCTTAAAATCTCGAACGTTTTCTGCAAATGAACCAAATGGTCCTCTGCGTACAAGGACTTAACTAGCATGTCGTCAATATAAACTTCCATTGATTTACCTATTTGTTATTCGAACATTTTATTTACTAGGCGTTGGTAAGTAGCACCTGTATTTCGTAGCCCAAAGGGCATTGCATTATAATAATATGTTCCATACTTGGTGATAAATGAAGTCTTTTCTCGGTCCTCCGGGTTCATTTGGATTTGATTGTACCCGGAATAGGCATCAAGAAAAGTAAGGATCTCATGGCCGGCCGTGGCATCGATCATGCGATCGATGTTAGGCAGTGGAAAAGAATCTTTGGGGCACTCCTTGTTTAAATCCTTATAATCTACACACATTCTAATTTTGTTCCCTTTTTTAGGGACTATAACTACATTGGCTAACCATTCGAGATATTTTACTTCCCGAATGTACCTTATTTTGAGAAGGTTAGTTACCTCATCCTTTATGAATGCGTGCTTTATCTCGGACTGGTGTCTCCTCTTTTGCTTCACCGGTTTGAACCCGGGGTCCAGGCTTAGCCAATGCGTCGTTATCTCCGGTGGGTTCTCTATTATGTCTAAATGGGACCAAGCAAAATAATCTATATTATCAATAAGAAATTGAATAAGCCTTTTCCTGAGTTCGGGGGTTAACCCCGTTCCCAGGTATACCTTTCGCTCGGCCAGGTACTCGATCAATATAACATGTTCCAACTCTTCGACCGTTGATTTGGTGGCGTCGAAATCTTTGGGAACAATAAAAGTTCGAGGGGTAAGAAAATCCTCTTATTCTTCTTCTATCTCCTGTTTCCCTGATTCGGTCGAGGATGATGGCTGTGATTGCTATTTGACTTCCTCTTTACCCTTTATGCTCGACCTTTCCGAGGTTGATAGTGCCGATATCGGTGTTACCTCATCGACCACAAACATTTCCTTTGCAGCATGCTGCTCCCCGTATACTGTTTTTACACCGTCCGACGTCGGGGATTCCATCACTTGGTAGAGGGTCGAAGGGACTGCCATCATGGATCCAAGGCCTTCCGAGCAGGTCATTGTACCTCATGTCACACTCGATTACGTGGAACTTGGTATCTTGAATTGTTCCAGCGACATTCACCGGTAGAATAATCTCCCCTTTAGTTGTTTCACTGGCAATATTGAAGCCGTTTAAAACCCGAGTTGCGGGCACAATTTGATTCCGTAGGCCGAGCTATTCCACGACTCTCGATTGGATGATATTCGCCGAACTACCTGGATCCACTAAAACACGCTTAACTTGAACTTTATTTAATAAGGTAGAAATTACCAGAGCGTCATTGTGGGACTGAGAAATGCCTTCTGCTTCTTCGTTGTTGAATGACAAAGTGCCTTCGGGCACATAATCTCGGGTTCATTTTTACCTAATGGTTGATACCTTAGTGTGTTTGAACATGGGTCCTTGTGGAATGTCGACCCCGCCGACGATTATATGAATGACGTGTTGGGGTTCCTCTTGTTCATTTTTCCTGTTGGTGTCCCTTTTTCTGAAATGATTCTTGGCTCGATCGCTGAGGAACTCTCAAAGGTGGCCTTCTTTGAATAGACGGGCTACCTCCTCCCTTAATTGTCTACAATCCTCGGTCTTGTGACCATGCGTGCCATGATACATACATAACAAATTTGGGTTTCTTTGGGAAGGATCGGTCTATATGGGTCTGGGCCACCTAGTATCTTTGATCCTTCCGATTGCCGATACAATTCCCGATGCATCGATGCTAAAGTTATATTTAGATAACCGAGGTGCCTCTGTGGGATCGGCATACTTGTCAAAACCACTTTTGCTCATAAGTCCCCGAGAGCTCTGTCCTCGATCACTTCTTCGATTGTTCCGGATGGAATTGTATCCTGAACCATTGTTCCATCGATCTGCGGTATATGGTTGATATCGATCTCTGTTCGACCTTAGATCCCTATCGATGTCCCTCTGGTTTTTAAATACCGACCTGATTGGATGTACTGAACCGGAAGGGGCTCCTAGTTAGTCGTCCTCGACCCTGATCTTCGATTGATATCGATTGTGCACATCTGCCCAGGTTATGGCCGGATACTCGATCAAACTTTGTTTCAACTGACGTGATGCTATCGAACTCCGCTCATTCAACCCTTAGGTGACAGCTTGAACGGCCCAATCATCTGTGACCGGTGGCAATTCCATGCGCTCTATTTGAAATCGGGATACGAACTCCCTCAGCAATTCATTACCCCTTTGTCTTACCTTGAAAAGGTCCAATTTCCTCGTTGCGGCCTTTATAGCCTATGCGTGTGCCTTTACGAAAGAATATGCTAATATGGTGAATGAGTCGATAGAGTTTGGTGGCAGGTTGTGATACTAAATCACTGCTCCCTTTGAAAGGGTCTCTCCGAATTTTTTCAACAGTACAAATTCGATTTCATCATCTTCTAGGTCATTCCCTTTAATGGCACATGTATAAGAGGTGACATGTTCGTTGGGGTCGGTCGTTCCATTATATTTAGGAATATCGGGCATGCGAAATCTTTTGGGGATCGGTTTTGGAGCTGCACTTGGCGGAAAAGGCTTTTAACACTGGTCGTGCCCTCGGGATCTGATCGATCCTGGAGTTATATATTTCCACCTTTTTGTCGTTTGCCTCGATCCTCCTTTCTCCTGACTCTATTCGTTTGGTCAGTTCTTCGAACATCTTAGTAATTTCGGGATTAGTCCCCGATTTTTGCTCATTTGACCTTACTATAGCTGGCTCCGTTCTGTGGGTGACTTCTCGGGGTGGACTGGGCTACGGCCTGCTCGGTATCTGGGTTTGACCCTGTAACTGAGCTATCGCTACCTGTTGAGCTTGCAACATTTTGAAAATCATACGCAAGCTGATTCCGTTTTCCTTAACGTTATGGGTGTCTCGACCTGCAGATCGAGTACCACCATGAAAGCTATTTTCAGGTTCTGAACGTTGGTTTGTCTCAATGGCCACATGCGAATTAACGTCTAATGGTACTTCGGCTCGAGCCTCAACGGCGTCGTTAAGCGGCCTTTCGACCGTGGACGTCAAGTTGTTGTTCTCACCTTGAAGGCCAACTTCGTTGTCGATAGGTAATGCCATTAATTGAGAGTTCGGCGTTGCTAATCCGAAATCAAAGACACCTTCAACGAGCGTAAAATGGTGTGTTTTGCAGATTCATATCAAATAACCACTGTTATCCTTAGCCCTACGGTGGGCGCCAAACTGTTTTACCCGAAAAAAAGATATAGTTGAATTTATTTGTAGTTCTAAGGATACGCGGTATAACTTGACATGAATCGTAAAGAGAAGTAAAAATATCAAATATTGGCTGTAAAGGATGAAAAATAAGCAAAATTGAAAAGAGGATGATTTATGAACAAGCAAGATAAAATGATGTATGAATCTCAAAAAGATAATCTTCTAATATAGGAATGTATCAACATTATTTTAGTTACAGTGTATGAATGACTTGATAGATCTGCCATTTACAGGAATAATAGTCATCCCTCTTATAGTGGAGGGATACTACTTTGGATATAATTAAAAATATATAGTGAGGAACCCATGATAAATCAGTTTTTCCTAATTTTCACCGAGATTCTCTATCTTAGTACGGCTGTAACGGATCTTGTCTATGAGCTCGATATTGACTCGAGCTCGATTTTGACTCGGGGCACGGTATTGATCCGAGGTTAGTATTGGTCGGTCTTTGACTCTTAAGCTCGATAACGTCACTTTGTATCATAGTTCGATTTTGGATTCGAGCACGATAATGATTTCGAGCTCGGTATTGATCGGTCCCTGAAACTCGAAGCTCGGTAATCTGACTTCGGATCTCATCCCGATATTATGAAGATACTCTTCGGTCCATTATATTCCCATCTCGAACTGTCGTACGAAAGCCGAACTCGATTTTGACCGTATACATAATCCCTCTATAGTTGCTACCTAATCTGTATACTAACTGACTAAATAATGGCTGTTGTCATTTTTCTTCAGACATTCGTTATATTTAATCCAGTGAAGATTTGATGAGAAAATACAATTAAATTAAGTAAACCAAGTACGTTTTAAAGATCCTCCTTAATTAAGACATGATCACATCACATGCATGGTCGATACTCCAACAGTAGAAATAAACATCATCTTACCTAACAGATTAATCAGCAATCCAGATTTAAACAACTAAAAAAGAGATCATGTCTCTGGCATGACATCAGTCTGTTATAACATACAACCGACAAATTAATTTCCGTATCTAACCTAACCATATGTTTGGCGCCTCCCTTTCAATAAAAGGTAGTATAAGGATTCTCTCCACTTATCAATATGCATTAATGCTAAAATATGCATTTTTACGTTTTCTAACCAATTTAAGGTAACATACCAAAATAGGTACAAGTATAACAAGTACCTACAGAAAATCCAAATTTTCTGTAAGCGTTGGCAAGCTAGGGTCTAGTCTAGAGGTACGGCCCGGATTTGAAAAACTATGGATTGTGAATTTACCATCGAACTCGTATATATTTCTTCTTAATTATTGTATTCACACTTAAATATTTTTATATATATTTAATAATTTTAAAAAAAAAATATAAAGTCAAAGCAAAAACTACTAAATTCATCCAAATCTGTTGCTCTAGCTAGTTCGCCTCGGGTTTTAACTCTTTTTTCTTTTTAGGTTCTGCAGCCAATTCAAAACTTTGATGAGCTACATCACTTTAAACTGAGCAAAGCAATTCATATATAGATCTTTAACTCTTGTCTGAATATATGAATCCTCTCAAATTAGTGAACTGGATGGAATTTTTTATTAAAAGGTCCCTTCAGTTTGAGGTGGTTTATTTTCGTCCATATTGTATTATCTTGAACATATATTGTCCTTTTAAGTTTGCAAAAACTAAGGGATTCGTTGGTTACAATAGTTGGATAAATTAGGATATCCCATGGATGGGGATATTCATGGGATTAGCTATCCCACCTTCTATATAAGATAGCTAATCCCACCATTTTAGTGTAAGACCTATTCCGAGAGTAGCTAATACTAGGGGTGTCAATGGTTCGGTTCGGTCGGTTATTTTATAAAATTTGTACCATACCAATTTTTCGGTTATTTCATTATATATAATCAAAATTAGACTTTTCAAAACCGTCTCAATCATGTCGGTTTCTGTTTGGTATCGGTACGGTTCGGTTAAATTTCGGTATCTTTTTTAAAAGTCATGTAAAAGTCACTAGTAGAAGTAGAATGCAAAAAACATACGTACTTTTACAGGACTTAGCAAAACTTTTTAGACATTTTTACTTGTCACGACCGAAATTCTCCCTCCGTGAATCGTCGTGACAGCACCTAGTCTCTACGACTAGGTAAGCCTAACACTTGCGGAAATGAAATAAAAAATATGAAAATTAACAACTAAGAGTGACAGATATTTTAATAAGCAATTGAGATGCCGCTCGGCATATACAATAATCAACTCTCGAAATATACATGACACTCCCAAGACCCAGAACACCGTAAGTCACAAGCTTCTACGAAATTCTAACTGTTCTATACATTAGTGTCTATAGAAATAAGAGAAGAATCAACATAGGGGGGATAGAAGGGGGACTCTGAGGATCTGCGGGCGCGGGCAGATGTACCTTGAAGTTCTCCGAAACAGCAGCGACTGCAACTAAGGGCGAGGCTAGCAAAAGGAACCTGGATCTGCACACGAAAAACATGTGCAGGAAAGGGTTTGAGTATACCACAGCGGTACCCAATAAGTGCCAAGCCTAACTTCGGCCGAGTAGTGACGAGGTCAGGTCAAGGCCCTACTGGTATATAATAAATAAGCAGGAGAGTATAACAATATAATAAGAGGCTGGAATTTAAACAAGGAGAACATAGCAAAGTAGCAACACAGAATACAGGGATAAACAGCAGGGGATCTCCCGAGATACCGTCTCGTAGTCCCAAAATAAAAGTGCAAGGAGATCTCCCGAGGTACCGTCTCGTAGTCTTAAAAGTAAATATGCAGGGAGAACTCCCGAGGAACCACCTCGTAGCCTCAAAAGTAAATATGCAGGGGGAGATCTCCCGGGATACCGTCCCGTAGTCCCAAAGTAAATGCATAGCTCAAACAAGTGAATATAACAGTTACAGTAAGAAACCTATAATTTAGACTAAGTATAAGTCAAGAAAGAAGCGGGATTTACTAAACATGCTGCAAAGAGTTTAAATAGGCAATTAGGACACATAGACATGCTATTCTAGGATAACGGGAGAACTACACATGCTAGTATACTCAGATAAGATGAAAACAAGCTATTACTCGGTAAAAATCAGATTTTATCATAAATAGCCCGTGTACGCACTCGTCACCTCACGTACACAGCGCTCACATATCATAACAACACAAAATCCAAAGGGGATTTCCCCCACATAAGGTTAGGCAAGCCACTTACCTCGAACCAAGATCAATCAATCGGTAACAATGCCTTTTTCACGAATATCCAGCTCTGAATGGCCCAAATCTAGCCAAAATCAATTACATACCATAAATACAACTTTAAGAAATCAATCTAATTAATGAAATTAAAGCTAAAGCAAGAAATTAGAAAATCGCCCCAAAAAGTCTCCCCGGGCCCACGTCTCGGAATCGGGTAAAACTCACAAAATATGAATACCCATTCACTCATGAGTTCACTCATACCAAAATTCTCAAATCTGATACCAAAATCTCGATCAAAATCCCAAAATTTGACCTAAGAACTTTTCTCAAATTTTTCCCAAATTTTCAACCCCAAATCCGAAATTAAATGGAGAAGACAACTATAGATTAATGGAATACAACCAAAAATGAATTAGGAAGCATTACCCCAAAGCTTCCTCTGAAAATTCCTCGAAAAATCACCAAATCCCGAGCTCTCAAGTCCAAAAATGAAGAATGAAATCAAACCCTCGTACTTAGCCCTTTTTCTGCCAGAAATCTCGCTTCTGCGAGCCTTCAACCGCATTTGCAGTACCGCACCTACGAAAATACCATCGCAGGTGCGGAGATCACTTAAGGGGAACTGGGTCCGCATCTGCGAACAAGGGTTGCACCTGCGGCCCCACACCTGCGCTCCTCTTCCACTTTTGCGTGTCTGCTTCTGTGGATCTATCATCACACCTGCGGCTCCAGCTTGACAGGGCCAAAACCGCTTCTGTGGAGCCGCTTCTGCGATGCCTCACCTGCGGTCCAAAGTGCACAGGTGCAATTACACTAGGTGCAGTAGTTTCAGCAATTGCATAAGTCCCAAACTCAATCCTTTAAGCATTCGAAACACACCCGAGGCCCCCGGGACCTCAACCAAATATACCAACCAGTCCTAAAATACCATACGGACTTAGTCGAGTCCTCAAACCACATCAAACAATGCTAAAATCACTTATCATCCTCCAATTCAAACTTAAAGAACTTGAAATTTCCAAATTCGACAACCGATGCCTAAACCAACCAACCCACGTCCGATTGACCCCAATTTTTGCACACGGGTCATATTCAACCCTACAGACCTACTCCAACTTCCGAAATTGGGATCCGACCCCGATATCAAAAATTCCACTACCGGTCAAAATCTCCAAAACTTCAATTTTCGTCATTTCAATCCTAAATGAGCTAGAGACCTCCAAAATATAATCTGGATAAGTCCCTAAGTCCAAAATTACCTAACGGAGCTAACAGAACCGACGGAACTCCAGTCTGGAGTCGTCTTCATACTTTTTCGACTGCAGTCCAAATCCTAAGACTTACGCTTCCATTTAGGGATGAAGTGTCCCAAAATACTCCAAAAACTAAAACGAAACCTCCCGACAAGTCAGAATAGCAGAAAAGGAGAAGGGGAAAATAGTTAATAGGGGATCGGGGCTATAACTCTCAAGACGACCGGCCGGGTCGTCACATTATTGTTCAAAGGGTGGTAAATTAAGAAAACATGAAAGATGGCTAGAGTTAAATCCATCAACTATTCTATAGCAGCATAAACGAAACTAAGCAGAAACAAAGAAAATCTAAATCACACGGGTGAAAAGATATTAACCAAACCGTGACTCAAGAATAAAGTCTATAGAATATCAAATATTCAAAAAAAAAGTCATACGAAAGGAAACATATTCGATACATTGTAGTTTGCTACTCACAATCGCTAGAATACCTTGTGTCTTGCCAGTGAATATGTTGAAAATAATTTAGTTTCAATAGGAGTAGCATAATAGGTTTGAGAATTACGATTTTGAGTTTTAATTACTTATTGGCTTATAACCATTTTCATAATTCCAAGGCCCAAGAAAAATTCAATGCTTTATTATTTTTAAATTGATATTTTCACATGATTCAGTGCAGTTCGGTATTTTTTTGGTTTATTTTAATAAAATTAAAAATCTACCCTAGTTATCAGTACGGTTATAGATTTATAAAGAAAACCTACAGTTTTTTTTATTTTAAAAAAAACTAAAAACGGTTTGGTATGGTACAATTCGGTCGGTTTAGTCAGTTTTTTTAAATATCCATTGACACCCCTAGCTAATACCTTATACCTATAACTAAATATGTGATAAATAAAATCAGAAATCCTGTCCCAGGATTATTATTTTTTACCTGTAAAACGATATAGTTGAATTTATTGCGTGGTTTATAGACAAGTGAACTGATTTGATCCCAAAATGATAAATAAATTAAATAAAAATATACGACTTAGAATTGAAATCGAAAGAAATAGCAGGCAGCCTGGTTCCGGGAGAAAGGCTTCCGAAGACAGCGATAAGAACAATATTAGACAAAAAATAGAGTATTATTTATCTTGAGAATAATGTGTAGCATAAGGTTTTGCGAGAGATTCTCCCCTTTACAATAGTTGTTAAAGTCACTATTTATAAACTATACCTAGGAAACAAGATCCTAGGATCAAACCCCTCTTAAATGATAATAAAGGGGGCCATTGATGAATATGTAAAGGCATGCCATGAATGCCAAAATTCTCTGCAACGATTGCATATTTAATATTGAGGAATAGTCTTCATTAAATATTATCCGATGACAAATACTTGTTTGTTTCCGTTGATTGCATTCCCTTCGAGATCTACCTGATATCAACTAAAGTTGTTGTCATCGGTCTTGGTTTCCACTCGCTTCATCTTCCGTTTGTCTCTAGTTCCATGTGTTAGGTAATCATTCGAGCATTTAATACAAACTGATTTCACCCTATACAGATAGTCCCCCTGCTTTTCAGTGGCACATTGTTGTGTCATCGAAAAGTTGGTGAAGATCCCTTTCTTGGAAGGAAATTTTCCAAACCCTTTTGAAACGTTTCTGGTGCTTGATGAGACGCACGCCTCCTCGTACTTAATACCCCAAAAACGTGTTACTCCACGATTTAGTAAAATTATTGTCGGTTCTCGAGGTAATCATGGACATAATTTTAGCCGCCTATATCTTTACTTATACGCCTCATTCTTCTTCTTTCACTTCTAATAACTTCATAAGCTTTCTTAACTTCTTTGCACTTAACTCCCTTCTGCCTTCACCTCTCTTTTATCTTCTTCAAAAAACTCTATCATCTCATTATCATTATGGCTTCTTCTACTAGATCTTCTAAGAACTCTGGTCTTCTCTTCGATGGGAGGGAGGGGGGGCGAAGAGGAGCAAAGGTAAAGAGGTTGATGTTGATGTTGATCCTCCCACGGTGAGCACCATCATACCTAAGCATCTGAATACCCCAAAGATTTCGAAGAGAAGTTCCACACTTCAAACCTTCGAACTTGGGTTGTTGGTAAATATCCGTCTTCTATTCGCCCTTCCAGTATTCCTGTTGTGAAGGAGGACTGTGTCTACCATGCCCTAAACATCATTACTCCCGATCTGGTGGAGCGGGTAACCTTTACTAAGAAAGATTTTATGTACGTTTACACATACCCCTTCACTTTGGGCACGTTCTCATTGAGCGGGGGATTTAACCCCGTGATTTTGGAGTTCTGCCATAAGTACCAAGTCTGCTTGGCCCAGCAGGCGACTCTGTGCGGCGAACGATGGCTAGTTTACAGTGGTTATGCTTGAAAACAAAGGAGCCCTTCACCTTGGCAATCTTTCTTCTTTTTTTGGAGGGGAGGGGGGGCGGTTAATAAACTTGAGCAAGCATGGCCACCATACTTTTCTTACCAGCATGGATGATGACAATGACCATGGATGGATGGAGTGGTTTCTCGTCATTACTACCAGGGATATCATCTCGACTATAATTCCATCTTTCCCCGAATCTTGGAATCGTTCACATAAGTTCAAAATCTACCTCTTTTTTGAAAAAAAGGTTGTTCCATGTTATTGCTAGCCCTTTTTATTTCATTATTTCAGCTACTTGGTGGACACCACCAAGGGTTGAAGGTCTGGACCGATGGGTTCAGTAGATTCTAGACATGACTATGCCAAAGACCCACCGGTATCAAGTCTGATTGGCACAAGTAGTCCCCTCTATGTGGCGAACGGTGGCTAGTCTACAGTCATGTTACTCCATGATTTAGCAATATTTTCGCCGGTTCTCAAGATAATTATGGCCATGATTTTAGCCGCTTATATCTTTACTTATACACCTCATTCTTCTTCTTTCACTTCTAATAACTTCATAAGCTTTATTAACTTCTTTGCACTTAACTCCCTATTGCCTTTACCTCTCTTTGAAATTCTTCAAAAAACTCAATCATCTCCTCATCATTATGTCTTCTTCTACTAATTCTTCCAAGAACTCTGGTCTTCTATTCGGTGGGGGGCCCAAAGAGGAGAAAAGATAAAGAGGTTAATGTTGATGTTGATCCTCCCACGGAGAGCATTATCATACCTAAGCATTTGAACACTACCAAAGATTTCGTAGAGAAGTTCCCCACTTCAAACCCTCGAACTTGGGCTGTTGGTAAATATCCTTCTTCTATTCGTCCTTCCAGTATTCCTACTATTAAGGAGGACTATGACTGCCATGCCCTAAACATCATTACTCCCGATCTGGTGGAGCAGGTGACCTTCACTAAGAAAGGTTTCACGTATATTTACACGTACCCTTTCACTTTAGGCCCATCCTCATTGAGCGAGGAACTTGACCCCGTGATTTTGGAGTTCTGCCACCGGTATCAAGTCTGCTTGGCACAAGTAGGACCCTCTGTGTGGAGAACGGTGGCTAGTCTACAGTGGCTATGATTGTAAACGAAGGAGCCCCTCACCTTGGCACATATGATGAACCTCTATTCCCCCATAATCTTCTGTGGAGGAGTAATAAACTTCAGCAAGTGTGGCCACCATGCTTTGCTTACCATCATGGATGATGACAATGATCGTAGATGGATGGAGCGGCTTCTCATCACTACTACCAGGGATATCATCTCGGCCACAATTCCATCTTTCCCTAAATCCTGGAATCGTTCACGTAAGTTCAAAATCTACCTCCTGTTAGAAAAAAAAGGTTGTTCCATGTTTTTGCTAGCCCTTTTTCTTTCATTATTTCAGCTACTCGGTGGACACCACCAAGGGTTGAAGGCCTGGACCGATGGGTTCATAAGATTCTAGACATCACTACACAGAGACCCACCGGTATCAAGTCTTCTTGGCACAAGTAAGCCCCTCTATGTGGCGAACGGTGGCTAGTCTACAGTCATGTTACTCCACGATTTAGCAATATTTTTGCCAGTTCCTGAGATAATTATGGCCATGGTTTTAGCCGTCTATATCTTTACTTATAAGCCTCATTCTTCTTCTTCTTTCACTTCTAATAAATTCATAAGCTTTATTAACATCTTTGCACTTAACTCCCTACTGCCTTCACCTCTCTTTGATATTCTTCAAAAAACTCAATCATCTTCTCATCATTATGGCTTCTTCTACTAATTCTTCCAAGAACTCTGGTTTTCTCTTCGGTGGGGGCCCCAAAGAGGATCAAAGATAAAGAGGTTAATGTTGATGTTGATCCTCCCACGGTGAACATTATCATACCTAAGCATCTGAACACTGCCAAAGATTTCGAAGAGAAGTTCTCCACTTCAAACCCTCGAACTTGCGTTGTTGGTAAATATCATTCTTCTATTCGCCCTTCCAGTAATCCTACTATTAAGGATGACTGTAACTGCCATGCCCTAAACATCATTACTCCCGATCTGGTGGAGTAGGTAACCTTCACTAAGAAGGGTTTCACATACATTTACGCGTACCCCTTTGCTTTGGGCCCATTCTCATTGAGCGGGGGACTTCACCCCGTGATTTTGGAGTTCTGCCACCGGTATCAAGTCTGCTTGGCACAAGCAGGCCTCTCTGTGTGGAGAATGGTGGCTAGTCTAAAGCGGCTATGCTTGGAAACGAAGGAGCCCCTCACCTTGGCACATATGATGAACCTCTATTCCCCTAAAATCTTCCGTGGGGGAGTAATAAACCTCATCAAGTATGGCCACCATGCTTTGCTTACCAGTATGGATGATGATAATGACCATGGATGGATGGAGCGGTTTGTCCTCATTACTACTAGGGATATCATCCCGGCCATAACTCCATCTTTCCCCGAATCTTGGAATCGTTCACGTAAGTTCAAAATCTACCTCTTTTCTGAAAAATTGTTATTCCATGTCATTGCTAACCCTTTTTCTTTCGTTATTTAAGCTACTCAGTGGATACCACCAAGGATTAAAGGCCTGTAGTAATGGGTTCAAAAGATTCTGGACATTACTATGCCAGAGACCCACCGGTGGAAGAAGTTGTCCCCCAAATACGGGTGGAGGAACAAGAACCACAGTAAACTAACGCTTCCTTCATTCCACCTTTGTACATAGGAAAACCTGCTAACCCTACCTTTTTGTTTTATTCAGGTCCCCCGTAGGGTTCTCTTTTCTGATCTGAGGAGGATGTTTTGGTTGATCCTGTAGAGGCGCGAGGTCCGCTTCCGGTGCAGGCACTTCATCTCAGAGTCCCCAGCCAAAGAACAAGCAACCAAAATGGTAGCGTTCTTCCTTGGTCGGGGGTAAAAATAAGAAAGAAAAGAAAACCACATCCGAGCCAGTCGCAGCCAGTGTGGTCATTGACGATGATGGTGAAGCCAGTGATGAAGAGGCTTCCCTCCAAAGGAGACAACGATCTTCATTAGCTTAACATAATGCTCAATCTGGAGAGCTTAGAACCCCAATCGAGGGCGATGTCCGAGCGCTCTAGGGAGAATTTGACTTAGTGGAGAATATTGATTCTCCTTTTCTGGTCCGTGTTGTTGCTTACGGTATAATGAGGTCGAATACTAGGCCTCCTCTGCCTTTGCTTGGTGAGCAACCAACAAACCGCACTACTTCTGCCATAGCTGCTTCTCAACCTACAACACCATTAACTTTATCTCCATCCACACCAATTGTGCCTTCATCACCAACAACTGCTACATCCCCCCATCCCCACCCCCCACCCACACCCCCCACCCACCGTAGACGCCCGAGAGGAGGATGTCACTCCTCCCCAGTCCCTAGACCATGGGAATTAGGGGCGCAACAATTCATCCCCTTCTGCAGATCCCCAAGGGAGGAGGAGAGTCTCTCTCTCGGTCTCAAAGGAGTGCCACCTTTTGTCCAGGCTAGTGAAGCTCGCCAATTACTTGAAGCCGCTAGCTTCAGAGAAAGATAAGAAGAAAATATACTCTCTTTCAAGGGAGTGTATGTTAAATAACGCCATGCACAATGTAGTAATGGTATTGTACTTGTTCTTTTTACTGCATGTTTCTATTTGCCTGTTACAATAGGGTTTCTAACTTCGATATTTGTTTTACAGCATAACTTTCTCGCTTTTGAGTTCCTTCAGAGATTGATCCTTGACAAAGAGGGACTTATGTAAGAGCGAGATCAGCTGTTAGCCGAGAGAAATCAACTCGCCGCACGCCTCCCAGTACGAGAAGCGAAGGCTACTAAAGCGGCCGAGCTTGAGGCTCGATTGCAACAAAGTGAGCAGGATATGATGGCTCACAGCCAAGAAGCCACTCAGCTACATGCACAACTTCAAGATGCAAAGGATAAGTGAGCTGAATCTCAATATGCTTCTTTTGCTGCTACCGAGCGCGAGTCTGCCTCCATCAAAAGAGCAAATAATTTGGAGGCAGCTTTGTACTCCAAAGCTGAAGAGGTCGTTGCTGCCAAGGAGAAGAGGGCTCGAATGGAAGATTGGTATAATAAGATCATGGATCAAAATAAGGTTCACATAACCACAATCCATGATCTCAATCTAAGCCTTAGTGCCATAAGATCCGACCGTGATGGCTTTTTGACCGAGGTTGATAGGCTCAATGCAAAACTCCAGCACCAAGGGGATTCCCTTATTATTGAAAAAACATACTCTATGTACCATATGAGGAAAAACCCTTGGAAGATGCCAAAGTGGGCGTTATTGATATCAACGATGAGATTGCCAAGGCCAGAACACTGGAGTTAACTGCTCGAGAACGCCTCCCAGCTCAGCCTGATGAAACAGACTCTTCTAATCCCGGTTCCAAATTTTTGAGAATCGAGGAGGAACTTGAAGATAATTATGATGAAGGCCAAGACCCTGCGCTGATGGCAAATCCGCCTACATACCCTAGGGGCATAGATGCTTCTCTTGCCCCGAGTTTCGGTGGCGATGAAGTTTAGCATTTTGCTTCATTTTCTTCTATTGTTTTCTTATTGTATATTTGTATTTATGCCGTTTGGTACATTTGGTAAATAAAAGGACTTTTTGTTTAAGCATTGCGCAAAGTTATTCTTTTTGCGTTGAATTAAGTAAGGCTTTGGTTATGTTTTCTTTCGATAGCCTTTAGGTTCCGGGTATAAACTCTTTCGAAACCAGCCCTTTACTATGAGGGTTTCATAAGAGAAGGCCTTCTTATGTTGACAGTGCACTTGAAGAGGATGTCTCATGTTCATTCTGGCACTATCATTTGAAGTTCTTAGTTAACTTTTAAATAATAAAATCAATTCATCGTTTGGACAAGAAACAAGATAAAAATAAAAGGACTTCATTTTATTCCTTCTATTTTCAAAAATACATAAGCATTAGTTTACTGAAAGAAAAGAAATTGCCAATACATGTGGATAATTTGTACAACTTGTTTCTACGGGGCTAGTTGTACAGTCCCCGGTCCCGATGAGACATTACTGTTCCCGAGTTTCGCAGTCCCAGATTTCGTGGAAATCAAGTTGTCGTATTCTCGTACTATCCCTCCGGCATTTGAATGCGAAGAATACGAATTGGAACACTAAAAGTCTTGATCCTTTGAGTAAAAACACTTGTGAATGGTTGGATAGCCTTTGGTACGATGGCAAGTTTTGCTTCCCATTAGAAATTTTCATCGAGTCAATGACTATTTAACCATCCCGCAGTGGTTTTTCATTTCAATGACTTGTAATTTAAACGTCTTAACTCCACTGATGATGTTTCCTTCATAGTATGCTTTCCGTTGCTGCCACATTAAAATTCTTACCAGAAAAACCCAATTGGGACAAAAATTGGGCGAAGGGAAAAAGAGTGCAACACATACTTTCAGTATAAACAGGATCCATCAGCAGTATTACCTTTTGAGGTGAGTCACGTTCCAGTTGCTTGGAAGGTTGACTCCGTCTTCGTTCTCTAGTTCGTATGACCCTTTTCCGGTGACAGCTGAAACCCGATAAGGGCCTTCCCATGTCGGACCCAGCTTGCCCACGTTGATCTCCTGGGTATTCTGAGTCACTTTTCTCAAAACCAAGTCTCCCACTTTAAAATAGCCTAGATTGGACCTCCAGTTATAGTATCTTTCCATCATTTGTTTCTGAGCCACCATTCTTATATGTGCCAAGTCCCTGAGTTCGTCAAGCAGCTCCAGTTTGACCAATAATGCCTCACTATTTGATTCTTCATCCGCCCGGAAGTACCGCAAAGTTTGTTCTCCTACTTCTACCGGGATTAGAGCTTTTGTGTCGTATATGAGAGAGAAAGGTTTCTCCCCCTTGCTCGACTTGGTCGTCGTCCGGTATGCCCATAGAACTCCTGGTAACTCTTCGGTCCACTTGCCCTTGGATTCTTCTAACCTCTTTTTGAGGTTTTGAATAATCACCTTATTAGGTGATTCCGCCTGCCCGTTTTCACTCGGATGATATGGTGAAAATGTGATTCTTTTAATTTTCAGATCTTCAAAAAATTTTGTGACCTTGGAGCCTATGAAATGCGGTCCGTTGTCGCATGCAATTTCCTTAGATATTTCGAACTGGAAAATTATATTTTCCCACAGGAAATCGACCACTTCGCGCTTACTGATATTTTGGTAGGGACATGCCTCAACCTATTTAGTAAAGTAATTATTTAAAATTAAAAGAAATCTTACCTTTCCGAGAACCGGTGGTAGCGGCCCAACTATATCCATCCCTCATTTCATGAATGGCCATGGGGACAACACCGAATGCAGTAGTTCTGCCGGTTGATGCACCAACAATGCATGGTGTTGACATTTGTCGCATTTTCAAATGAACATCTTCGCGGTCTGTTGCATTCGAGGCCAAATAATATCCTGCTTTAACTAATTTTAGCACCAACGAATCTGCACCGGAATGATTCCCCCAGATCCCTTCAAGAACCTCTCTCATGATGTAATCTGCCTCCGAGGCTCCTAAGCATCGGGCCAGCAAGCCTTCGGGTAGCTTGTCGTGCTGAAGGTAATTGATGAACTCATTCCTCGAGTACCAGACAAGGTTAGTTGTATTTACTTCACAATAACCATCCACATCCAGTACCGAATGCATGAGTTGTATGACAGTACAGATCCCATAAACTTGGTTTACCACCAGCTGCGAATCATATTTGATTTCTATGACCTCGAAGACAAGTCCTAGGGCCAATTCAAGTCCTGCAATCAATGCCTCATACTCGACTTCATTGTTAGTCAAAGGAATATATTTATGTCATGCCTCAAGGTTTCTCCCGAAGGCATGATTAAGACAACCTCGAGCCCGGACCCTTTCACATTGTAATCTATCCGTGAATAAGGTCCAAACTCTTGATGTCGCTTTCAACACCATCATCATTTCTTTTGCGGCCAAAGGCAGTAATCCGGGATTGAAATCGGCCAATTAGTCAGCCAAAACCTGTGACTTAATCGCAGTCCTAAGCTTATACTCAATATCAAATTCACTAATTTCAGCTGCCTATTTGGCCAGTCTATCCGACAACTCAGGATTGTGAAGGACATTACCCAGGTGAAAGGTTGTCACCACGGCTATCGGGTGGAACTGAACATAAGGCCTAAGTTTCCGAGAGGCGACTCCGAGAGCTAAAGCCATTTTTTCAAGGTGCGGATAACGAGTTTCTGCTCCAGAAAAATTTTTGCTAACATAATAGACAGGATATTGCATACCTTTATCCTCCTAGACTAGAATGCCGCTTACCGCTACCTCCGAGACCGCTAAGTCTATTAGCAATTATTCGCCTTCCTCCAGTTTTGATAGTAGAAGAGGGCTTGAAAGATATCGTTTTGGGTCTTTTACGACCTGTTGGCATTTTGGAGTCCATTCGAAGTTGTTCTTCTTCTTCAGAAGTGAGAATGAGTGATGGCATTTTTCCGAAGACCAAGAAATGAACCTGCTTAGAGCGGCCAATCTTTTGGTTAGCCTTTGGACTTCTTTCATGCTTGTCAGCTGGTCTGGGATGTCCTCAATGGCTTTGATCACATCAGGGTTGACCTCTATCCCTCTTTGTGACACCAGGAAACCCAATAATTTGCTGGAGTTAACTCCGAACGCATATTTTTCGGGGTTGTGCTTCATGTTGTGCTTCCTTGGGATATCGAAGGTTACCTGGAGGTGTTTTAAATGGTCACCTGCAGTCAAAGACTTGACCATCATATCATCTATGTATACTTCCATTATTTTACCTATTTGTTTTTCGAACATCTTGTTCACAAGCCTCTGATAAATGGCTCCGATGTTTTTAAGCCCGAAGGGTATCACATTGTAACAATATGTGCCAAAGTTCATTATGAACGAAGTCTTTTCCTAATCCTCCGGGTTTATCTTAATTTGATTGTACCCTGAATAGGCATCGAGGAAACTCATCAACTCGTGTTCGGCCGTTGCATCAATCATTTTATCAATGTTTGGCAATGGAAATGAGTCTTTCGGACATGCCTTATTCAAATCTTTATAATCTACGCACATTCGAAATTTATTATTCTTTTTCAAAACTACAACTACATTAGTTAGCCAGTCGTGATACTTTACCTCCCAGATTGAACAGATGTCAAATAACCGAGTTACCTCTTCTTTAACAAACATGTTTCTCACCTCAGCTATTGGGCGCCTCTTCTGCCTTATTGGTGGGATGCGTGGGTCCACGCTTAGCTTGTGCACGGCCACCTCTAGCAGGATTCCTATCATATCCATGTGCGACCATGCGAAACAATCAACATTAGTTTTAAGAAAATAAATAAACCTTGACCTGAGCTCGGGGTTGAGTCCTGTCCCCAAGTAAAATTTTCTCTCCAGGAATTGTTCGAAAAAAGCCACTTGTTCGCGTTCTTCTGCCGTGGACTTGGTCACGTCTGTTTCTTTCGGTACCTGAAAATATCTTGGTACCTGGTGAGATTTAAAAAACTCCTTCCCATTGTCATTTTTGCTTGGTTCAGGAGTAGGCATCGATTCCTGTAATTGCTATGTGTTGAGTTCCTTCCATTTACTGCTGGAAACCGGTATCGCATTCATTTCCCTTGATGTCGATTGATCTCCTCTTATTTGTTTGATTCCCTTCGGAGTCGAAAATTTCAGTAGATGATAGTATGTTGGTGGTACGGCCTTCATCTCATGTAACCAAGGTCTGTCGAGAATTATGTTGAAACCCACGTCGTTTTCCACTACTTCAAATAAGGTACTCTTCGTGACCCCCTCGGGTTGTTACACTTGCTAAGTTAAACCCGACAAGGATTTTTATTTTCAGAATGATATTCCGGTTAGCTTGGCTTATTCCAGCACTCTCCATTGAATGATGTTGGTTGAACTTCCTGGGTCAACAAAAATACGTTTAATCTTGAAATCTAGAATGTTAAAAAGAAATTACCAGGGCATTGTTGTGCGGCAGAAGAAGACCATAGGCTTCTTATTCTGTGAAGGTGATGTCATCATCGGCGACTTCCCGGAGCCTCTTGTTATGAGTAACTGATACCTTTGTATTCTTGGCTGCCGAGAAAGTTACACCGTTGACCTCGTTCCCCCCAAATATTATATTGATAGTTAGTCGAGGAGGGTATTCCCCTATCTTCGAGGATTATGTAACCATGGTCTTCCAAGAATTATGTTGTAGCCCATGTCGTCGTCTACTACTTCAAATAAGGTAGTCTTCGTGACCCCCCTCAGTGTTTGTGGGCAGCAAAATCTCCCCTCGGGTTGTTACACTTGCTAAGTTAAAACCGGCGAGAAGTTTTATTGTCAAAATGATGCTTTCGGTTAGCTTGGCTTGTTCCAGCACTCTCCATTGAATGATGATGGTTGAACTTACTAGGTCAACCAAAACACGTTTAATCTTGAAATCTAGAATGCTAAGAGAAATTACCAGGGCATTATTGTGCAGTAGAAGAAGACCATCGTCTTCTTCTTCTGTGAAGGTGATGTCATCATCGGTGACTTCCCGGAGCCTTTTGCTATGAGTCACTAATACCTTTATCTTCTTGGCTACCGAGAGAGTTACATCGTTGACCTCTTTCCCCTAAAAATCATATTGATAGTTAGTCGAAGAGGGTCTTCCCCTATCTTCGAGGATTCCGCGTTGTCTCGGCTACGACCGTAATTGTTCTTAGCTTGGATGCTTAAGAATTCCCTGAGATGGCCGTTTTTCAATAGCATTGCCACCTCCTCGCATAGATGTCGGCAGTCCCAGTTCGGTGGCCATGGGTCCCATGATATTCACACCTTAAATTAGGATCCCTCTTATTGGGGTCAGATCTAATTGGTCCCGGGAACTGTGCTTTCTTGATGTTTCTCATTGCCAATACCAACTCCACTACGCTAACATTGACATTATACTCTAACAGCCTGGGATAAGTGGAATCTCGGGAACCCTATATCTCTTTGTCAAGAAATGACCTGTTGTTCCAACCGCAGTCAGTTCTTCTATCGGGGCCGAACCTATCTGCTAACTGGAACCCTTTACTATCGCGTCCTTAGGCCCTCTCATAGGGCAAGAATCGACCCTTAGAAGATAGCTGATCTATATCAAAATCATCTTTTGATTCATCCCTGTTCTTTTTTCGATCTTGGCCATTGGTTGATGCTGAGAAGCCGAGCTGATCATCTTCTATCCTTATCTTTAATTTATAATGGTTATGGACATCCGCCCATGTAGTTTCTTGGAACTCGAGCAGACTTTCTTTCAGTTTTTTGGAGACGTCGCAGCTCCTCGGGTTCATCTCCTTAGCAAATGCCTCAGCTGCCCATTCGTTTGGCACGGTCGGTAACTGTATCCTTTCTTTCTGGAACCTGATCACGAACTCATGCAGCAATTCTGACAATCCTTGCAAATTTCTGAATATGTCCGACTTCCGGACCTGGACCTTCCTGACCCCGGCATGGGCCTTGATGAAAGAATCTCCGAGCATCTCAAAGGAATCTATTGAATATTTGGGTAAGAGTGAATACTATGTTAAGGCCCCCTTCGTGAGGGTTTCACCGAATGTTTTCAGCAGGACTGGCTCGATCTCATATTGGGCTGAGTCATTTCCTTTCTCTATCGTTGTATAAATTATGATGTTCTCCTAAGGGTCTGAAGTTCCACCATACTTCGATATGTCCGGCATTTTGAACTATTTCGGAATCAGTTCTGGTGATGTTCTCGGTTTGAACAGTAATTGGGTGTATTTCTTCTAGTCCTGGACCTTTAACACTAGTGGTACGTCTGAAATTTGATTCATTCGAGCGTGGAACTCTTTCGCGTTCTGATCCATCCGCTCGTTCATTTTCCTCATGAATCTCATGAGTTCGGTTTTGAAGGGATCAATTGTCGGTGCCGTTACTGGATCCGCTACTGATCCCCCTGGCTCTGTCGAAGCCGACTTCACCCCTCGGGGTATGGTTATCAACTCTTTACGCTGTTTGATTAGCAAGAGCGCCGGCGGGAACAGGGCCTCTTCCATTCGTATTGTTGGAAGCGCCTGATAATACCTACTTTAGTTTTGTCATGACATGGTCTTGTCTCGAGAGATGGCCCATGATGGCCTTTTACTGCTCTCTCAAGATCCTTACCGTTTTCACAATGTGCTAGTCCTCATCGTCATCGGGGGTTGTCTCTCGTACATGTCGGGGATATTGTCTGCCATGGATCAGGCTTTTTACGTCCTCCTCATTGCGGGTGTCGCTGATTGAATCCTCGTGTTGAGGGAGATTCTCTTGTGCCTCAACGTTGTGTGTGACGTTGACATCATTAGGTGCCATTTTATCGATTTTGCTATGAAATAAAGAATCAAACAAGTTGGTAATAGACTCAAGGATTTACTGGATTACGCAGTTGTCTAAGCCTCACGGTGGGCACAAAATTGTTTACTCGTAAAACAGTAGAGTTGAATTTATAGACAAGCAAACTGATTTGATCCCAAAATGATAAATAAATTAAATGAAAATATAAGACTTAGCGTTAAAATCGAAAGAAATAGCAAGCAACCTGGTTCTGGGAGCAAGGCTTCCGAAGACAGCGATAAGAACAATATTAGACAGAAAATAAAGTAATATTTAGCTTGAGAATAATTTGTAGCATAAGTTTTTGCCAGAGATTTTCCCCTTTACAGTGGTTGTTGATGCCACTATTTATAGCTATACCTAGGGAACAAGATCCTAGGATCAAACCCCCCTTAAATGACAATAAAGGGGGTCATTAATGAATATGTAAAGGCAAGTCATTAATGCCAAAATTCTCTGCAACGGCTGCATATTTAATATTGAGGAATATTCTTCATTAAATGTTATCCGATGATAAATATTTGTTTGCTTCCGTTGACTGCATTCCCTTCTGGATCTACCCGATACCAATTGAAGTTGTTGTCCTCGATCTCAGTTTCTACTCGCTTCATTTTCCGTTTGTCTCTGATTCCACGTGTGAGCTAATCATTGGAACATTTAATACAAATCGATTTTATCCTATACAACTATATATCCTTAGCCTTGTACCAAAACGACTCCTAAATACTTTTGGACCAACTGACGGATAAAAGAAATGTCAGATGCTTTTCAAGTTTCAAGTACTAGAGTAAAAAATGATTCCAATAAAAATCTTCTTCCCCAATTTTAGTTTTTCCTGCAGTTTCAGCACTATTAGGTACGCCAAAACATAAAAGTCCGAACACGGGAATCCTCGCAAAATTGAAAAAATAAACTACGAGTGGGAGAAAATGAAAACATTTCGGTTAGCTTTAAATGATTTATTAAGGAATTCCGTCAACTGAACCAAAAGTCCTCCCAACTTTTGTTTTAAAAAAAAGACTATATGTGTGTTCAAAGTAATACAATTGGGGCGAAATAGACTTATCCGCAAACTTGAGGGACCATTTGAGTTAAAAACTCAAATAGAATGCATTCTTTTACAGACATTAATGCATAGCATTAGACTTATTTATATACATGTACAAAACGTCGAAGCAAATAAATCTAAATCATACATCATATGTGTATGTGTATACGCCACCAGCTTGTTTTATTTCTTGTTGTGGATGAGAATGGAAATAATTTCTGGTCTAGACGAATGCTGAGTCAAATACACATGTAACATAATATATGTTACAAACAATGCATATTGTCTATTAGTGAATGTCTCACTACTTAGCTTATTGAACCTTTCAAGGGGCACTATCATTAGGAATAGTATAAAATATAAATGATGCAAATCAATCGGAAAAAATAAAAAGTGACACAAAATTATATACTACTCCTATATGATTAGGATTAGTTAAATATTAGCGACATAACCTATAGGATTAGTAAATTATCATATTTGTTGCTTTTCATGTTTTTCTAATCTACAAAATTAGTGGTTAGGATAGTGATTGAGCATAAATCACTTTTAAAGTGCTATTTAAGAAGTAGCACTTTTTTGCCAAATGAAGCAAAAGTGCAAAGGTGAAAATGAAAGAAGGGACCATCTTGTTCTTATTATTGCCATTGTTCGATCGGCAGCCTGCTTCACGCTGATGTTTACGTCTTGTTTTACTTTGTAAAAAGTTTATATCACAATTTTTAATATTACATTATAGTGTTGAAAATATATGTTTTTATGTACATAGCTATCCAGTGTATATTATATACATTTTGACTTTAGAATTTTATGAATGAATATGTTGTGTACGTGTATGTGTCTGGCGTTTTTAATAATAGTGTTTTGGAAGCAATTTATAAATTTCATTCATATAATTGTCAGAATTAGTAAAATATATTAGTGACACAATCTATGGTATGTTGCTTTGCTTTTCGTTTTTGTTTAATCTACAAAATTAGTGGTTAGGAGAGTGATTGAGGCATAAATCACTTTTATAGTGCTAATAAAAAGTAGCACTTTTTTGACGAATAGATTCAAAAGTGTAATGGTGAAAGTGAAAGAGTGGACCATTTCGTACTTATTATTGCCATTATTGATTACCGGCCACTACAAGAAATGGTCCCTTTTTTTTTAGATAACATTTTATAGTCGCTCTTAAAATAATAGGTAAAAAATATTAATTTTTTGTATATATATAATACAAATTTTGTATATTTTTTCGGCTATTGAGTGTATATACGGGTAAATGGAAACTAATGAGCAACCTGATTTCCTAGTGGGGCAAACGAAGCAAGGACATAACTACAAGGAATCGGAGTCGAAGCCAGGAGCCTCCCGTATCAAGACCCGAACAAAACACGTGCCCTCAGAGCTATGGAGACCACGCCCCCACGATCCGGTTCGAGTTCCAAGACCTCGGAAAGCATTACTAAGCGAGCGCTCACGATTAACAAAGGGCCGTGATATCCATGCCCAACCGGATATCACGGCATGAATCTCGGCCTGTATCGGCAGCAGATCAGTGATTAGCAAAAAGGAAGATTTTTACCTTTCTTAGAATTGTATTTAGGGTAAAACTCCCCTACAATATAAAGAGGAAGCTGATTATTCAATAGGAACACGGTAACACACATATCAAGGCAATATACATTTATTTTCTTTGCTCTTAAAAGTGATTCAAAGTCCTTAATTTTATTCATAGTTCATCATAAGTGTTTGGCTCCAAACCAAAGGCAGGCTAATTGTTAAGCTCATAACAGAGCCCGGACTCGATACTACTACTAGTTTGGCTATTTATTCTATCTTTAATTTGTTCATCTAACGTTATTAATCACTTGTATTGAATTAGTCCATATATCCTTAAAATTGCGTATAAATTCAATTGTTATCCATTTTTAAGGGTAAACAGTTTGGCGCCCACCGTAGGGCTAAGGATAGTAGTGATAATTTGATATAAATTTCCATAACACACTCTCTTTTACGCTTGTCTTTGAGATTTTAATTTCAGGTCAACCTAAAAATGTGAAACTCTTAGTCTTCTCACTTGAACGTTGACGCTGAATTTGGCCATCACTGCGAAAATAACAATATAGTACCTAGCAACGAGGTTCCCCCTGATGATCCCAACGGAGTCCCGGTTGCAGACCCAGTTGACGCCAACTCGCTTGTGGCCATTGACGCCAACCTACCGACCGACCCTCAGAACACCGTTCGTGGAGCAGCCCGACCTACGATTCGAGGTACGCCCGAAGGTGAAGGTGATGGGATCAATCTGCGAGTGATCTTCGAAATGTTACAGGCCCAACAGGCGGCGATAGCACAACTGCAGAATCAAAGTCGTGCCCCCAGTAGAGTTGAGCCCGAATCATCTCGAGAAAACACCCGAAGGGGTGAGCAAGCCACAGAAAGACCAGGTGATGTTGAGCCCGGGATCAACCCCGAAATAATAAAAATGCTTGAGGAACTAACAAAATGGGTGGAATCGGGGGAGAAGAAAATCGAGGCCAACGACAAAAAAGTGGAGACCTATAACTCCAGAGTCGATCAAATCTCAGAAGCGCCCCCGATATTGAAAGGCCTGGATTCCAAGAAATTTGTCCAAAAGCCTTTCCCTCCGAGTGCGGCACCGAAGCCAATCCCGAAGAAGTTCCACTTGCACGAAATTCTGAAGTATAATGGAACCACATATCCAAATGAGCACGTGACCTCCTACACGTGTGCCATCAAGGGAAATGACTTAGAAGATGACGAAATCGAATCGGTTTTGCTAAAAAATGTTCGGGAAAATCCTTTCCAAAGGAGCAATGATATGGTATCACAATTTACCCTTAAATTATATTGATTTGTTTGCTATGCTTGCAGACGCCTTTGTGAAAGCGCATGTCGAGGCAATCAAGGTCGAAACCAAAAAATCAAACCTTTTCAAGGTAAAACAAAGAGATAACGAAAGGCTCATGGAATTCATATCGTGGTTTCAAATGGAACAGATGGATCTACCACTGGTTGCAGATGATTGGGCCGTTCAGGAGTTCACTCAAGGACTCAACCCCGAAGCTCCTTGGCTTCACAGCTGTTGAAACATAATTTGATAGAGTACCCAGCGATAACTTGGGCCAACGTCCATAATAGGTACCAGTCAAAAATCAGAGTTGAGGACGATCAGCTCGGGGGCCCCTCCGGGTCCGTTTATCCCATCAGAACTAATGACAGGACTAAGAGAGTCGTCGATCATGAACCAATACCGAACAGAGATTGGTATCAACCGTATAGCAGGGATCGAAGGGGTAATGGATCTGGGCGTAACACCGCGAGAAACGAAAAGAGGAACGATCGAGACCACAGTAGCCAGGGACTCATGAGCAAAAACGGTTTCGACAGGCCACTCGGGGCCAGGGAGGCACCAAGGTTATGAGAATATAACTTCAGTGTCGATACTGCTAGCATCATATCTGCCATCAGGCCCATCAAAGATACCAAGTGGCATTGGACATTGCAATCCAACCCTACCCAAAGAGACCCTAACTTAATGTGTAAGTATCATGGCACTCATGGGCATAGAACCGAGGATTGTCGACAGTTAAGAGAAGAACTGGCCCGGTTATTCAATAATGGGTATCTCCGAGAATTTATAAGTGATCGAGCCAATAATCACTTTAGGAATAGGACTCCGACAAACATATTGAACAAGAGGAACCTCAGCACGTCATTAACATGATCATTGGTAGAGTCGACGTCCCCTAGGGACTAATGCTAAAGAGTACTAAAATGTCCATCACATGGGAAAAACGAACCTGAGATTATATCTAGGAGGGAACCATTTCGTTCAAAGATGAGGACGTCGAAGGCATCGTGCAACAGCATAATGATGCACTGGTAATATATGTACTTAGAAATAAATCTCGATTTAAGCATGTGTTGATTGATCCAAGTAGCTCGGCCAATATCATCAGATCAAGGGTCGTATAAAGGTGGGTCTACAAGACCAAATAGTGCTGGCAGTCCGGGTATTAAATGGTTTCAACATGGCATACGAATCTACTAAAGGGGAAATAACCCTACCGGTGAACACTGTCGGGAACATTCAGGAAATAAAATTCTATGTGATCGAAGGGGATATAAGGTATAATGCTCAATTCAGAAAATCATGGGTTCACAATATGAGGGCAGTATCCTCGACACTACAGCAGGCACTGAAGTTCCCCACACTGGGAGGAATCAAGATGGTTTACGGAGAGCAGCCAGCTGTAAAAGAAATGTTCGCAGTCGATGAGGTAATCTTGATGTCCGCACTCTCGAAATCAAAGAACACGGAGACGGTTAGGAAGGAAGAAACTAAATAGCAATCACCGACACCAGCCCTGACCAAATCGGAGAAGCAAGGAGAAAGCGAGGATGATGATTATGGAGTCCCTAGGTCATTTATCACCCCTGACGATTCTGATGCTACCAAATCAACAGTCGAGGAGCTGAAGAAAGTCATATTGATCAAACACTTGCCCGATCTGAAGGTATACCTGAGCATGGGGTTAACTCCCGAGCTCAGGAAAAAACTCATTAAATTCCTTATAGCTAACATAGATTATTTCGCTTGGTCCCATCTTGATATGACAGGGATCCCGCCATAAATAACCACTCATAAGTTGAGCTTGGATCCAAAGTTCCACCCAGTTAAACAGAAGAGGAAGCCTCGGTGCGAAGTCAAGCATGCATTCATCAAAGACGATGTATCCAAACTCCTTAAAATAGGTTCCATTCGGGAAGTTAAGTACCCAGATTGGTTAACTAACATAGTGGCAGAGCCTAAAAAGGGAAATAAATTAAGAATGTGCGTAGATTATAAAGAATTGAACAAGGCGTGTCCTAAGGACTCTTTTCCTTTGTCAATCGCATGATTGATGCGACATCTGAGCGCGAGATACTCACCTTTCTCGACACCTATTCTGGGTACAACCAAATTCGGATGGACCCGGGCGATCAAGAAAAAACTTTCTTTATCACTATATTCGGCACCTATTGTTATAACCTAATGCCGTTTGGACTAAAGAATATCGGTGCCACTTATCAACACCTAGTAAATCGGATGTTTGAAGAACAAATTGGAAAATTAATGGAAGTTTATATTGATGACATGTTAGTTAAGTCCCTACGAGCAGAGAACCATTTGAAACATTTACAGGAAACCTTTGACATACTGAAGAGATACAATATGAAACTGAACCCAGAAAAAGTGCATTCAGGGTCGGATCCGGAAAATTTCTTGGATTCATGGTGTCCAACTGAAGGATTGAGATCAACCCCGATAAAATCAAAGCTATAGAAGACATCACCATGGTGGACAGTGTCAAGTCCATTCAGAGGCTAACCGGGCGCATAGCCGCCCTGGGCTGGTTCATATCGAGGTCCTCGGATAAGAGTCATCAGTTCTTCTCATTATTGAAGAAGAAGAAGAAGAATAACTTTTCTTGGACCCCGGAATGCCAACAAGCTTTAGAAGAACTCAAACGGTACCTTTCGAGTCCACCCTTGCTCCATACTCCGAAGGCGGATGAGCAGCTGTACCTTTACTTGGCGGTATCTGAGGTAGCGGTAAGTGGAGTCCTAGTCCGGGAAGAGGAAAGTATACAATTTCCTATTTACTATGTTAGTTTAACTCTAGGCGAGACCGAAACAAGGTATCCTCACCTGGAAAAATTAGCGCTCACTTTATTAAGTGCCTCCAGAAAATTAAAGTCGTATTTTCAATGCCCCCCCATATGTGTCGTAACTTGTTGAGTTTATTTCGGCAAACCTACTCTCTAAGAAATGAGGGGACTATCTGTATACGGGTAAAACTGAGGTGTAATGAGCCGACCGGTCGTTTTGAGAGTAATAGCCCCGATCCCCTATTAACTGTCTCCCCCAAATCTTTTTCTGCTATTGTGACTTGTCGGGATGATTGGTTTTGAGTTTCAGAGTGTTTTGGGACACTTAGTCCCTAAATGAGAGCTTAAGCCTTAGGATTTGGACCGTAGTCGGAACTGTGTGAAGATGACTCCGGAATGAAATTATGTCCGCTCCGTTAGCTCCGTTAGGTGATTTTAGGTTTAGGAGCATGTCCGAAATGTGTTTTGAGGGTCTGTAGTAGATTTAGGCTTGAATTGACGGAAGCTGATTTTTCGATGATGGCGGCCGATAGTGGAAATTTTGATACCGAGCTCGGAATGGAATTCCGAAAGTGGATGTAAGTTCGTAATATCATATGTGACCTGTGTGTAAATTTTAGGTCATTCGGACTAGATTTGATGTGGTTCGGCATCGTTTGTAGAATTTGGAAAACTTTAAATTCTTAGGTTTGAATCCGTGATTAATTCATGATTTTGGTATTGTTCGACGTGGTTTAAAGGCTCGACTAAGTTCGTAAGGTGTTTTAGGATTAGTTGGTATGTTGGTTGAGGTCCCTGGGGCCTCGAGTGTGTTTCGGATGCTTAACAGGTGAAACCTTAGACTTAGAGGAATTTTTGAACTTTGCTGGTTCTGGTGTTTTCGCACCTGCGGAAAAGAGACCGCAGGTGCGCGAGCCGCACATGCGGAGATGGAAGCGTAGATGCGATAAATCGAGAGTTGTCCTGGGGTCGCAGGTGCGAGGAAGTTTCCGCATCTGCGATGCCCGCAAATGCGTAAGGATGTTCGCACATGCGCAAGATGCGCAAAAGCGGAAGGGACTCCGCAGGCGCGAGAGCACAGATGCGGCCCTTTTTTCACAGGTGCGAAGGCAGAGGGGGTAAGTGAGTTGCGCAGATGCGCACGTTCCCGCAGGCAGGTGTGAAAATACCTGGGCAGTGATTAAAACCGAAGGGCTTCGTGATTTTTATCATTTTTGGCTTTGCAAACGCGGGTTAGGGCGATGTTTGAGAGCATTTTCGAGGCATTTCTTGAGGTAAGTTCCTTGTACTTATTTTTGGTTAATAATCTTGCCTTGCCATATATTTTCCCACCTAGTTAATGTGTATTTAAGGTGGAAATTGGAAGTTGGAGACTAGGGATTTGGGAGTTTGAATTGTGGATTGGAGGACCATTTGGTGTCGGATTTTAGTAAATTTGATATGGTTAGGCTCGTGAATGAATGATCTTTCTAGTTTCGTGAATTTTGTCGGGTTTCGAGAAATGGGTCCCGGGGGCCGGGTTTGAGCCAATTTTGGGTTTTGGAATAATTTTGTAGTTTTTCTTGTGGGATTAATTCCATTAGCTCGTATTGATGGTATTGTACTGTTTTGAATAGATTCTGGCCATTTGGAGTCTGATACTCGTGGCAAGAATGTAATATCAAGTTGAATGGTTCAAGGTAAGTGGCTTGCCTAACCTTGTGTTGGGGACTTTCCCCTTAAGATATCTTGATATTATTTGGTGTGTAGGTGCTGTGTACGTAAGGTGACGAGTACGTACACGGGCTATTATTGCAAAAATCATGTTTAACCTTTTTAAATCTTAAATTGCTTCTCTTATTAATTGTACTAATATGTTTAATTGTGTAGTTTAGATTAGAAAAGCATGCTTACGTATTTTAACTGCCTAATTGACATTCTGTGCGTCATGTTCAGTTAAGTCCTTATTTGCCTTATCTGTGTCCAATATAAACTGTATAACTCGATGTCATACCTGTCATTTCATCTTGCATTGCATATTTAAATTGGGACTACGGACGTATTCCGGGAGATCCCCCTGTACTGCATATTTACTTTGGGACTACGGACGTATTTCGGGAGATCCCCCTATACTGCATATTTACTTTGGGACTACAGACGTATTTCGGGAGATCCCCCTGTACTGCATATTTACTTTGGGACTACGGACGTATTCCGGGTGATCCCCCAGCACTGCATATTTACTTTGGGACTACGGACGTATTCCGGGAGATCCCCATGTACTGCATATTCATTTGAAACTACGGGATGGTATCCCGAGAGATTTCCCATTGTGTTTACCTTGTTTTGAGCCGAGGGCTCCCTTAACTGTTAAATTTTCGAGAATTTCTTAAACTGTGTTGCCGTAAATTCTACTTATATCTATTACTGTTTAATTTATTATATTTACTCTAGTAGGGCCTTGACCTGACCTCGTCACTACTCGACCGAGGTTAGGCTTGGCACTTATTGGGTACCATTATGGTATACTCATGCCCTTCCCTGCACATGTTTTTCGTGTGCAGATCTAGGTTCGAGCTATCAGCCCCGGGGTTAGTACGTGCTGCTGATTCTAGGAGACTTCAAGGTACCTCTGCTTGCGTCCGCAGATCTTCAGAGTCCCCTTCTACTCCCTCGTCTAGAAATTTTCCTTATTATCTTCAGACTTTTGTATAGAACTACATAGATTATAGCAGCTTGTGACTTAGTGATATTCCGGGTCTTGGAAAATTATTTTGTGTATGCCGAGTAGTACTACTCTTGGCTATTTAAAATATACTGTTTATCTTTAAAATGTTGTGTTTTCTTTATATTTTTCGCAAATGTTAGGCTTACCTAGTCGTAAAGACTAGGTGCCATCACGACACCTTACGGAGGGTTAATTTGGGTCGTGACAAGCTGGTATTAGAGCACTAGGTTCTTAGGAGTCGCGAGTCACAAGCCAGTTTATTAGAGTCTCGCGGATCGGTGTGGAGACGTCCGTACTTATCTTCGGGAGGCGATGTAACTGTTAAGAACAATCATATTTCTTTGATTTCCTTATCGTGCGAGTTATTGACACCAAAAATTCTAAGATTCTATTCTATTCTTTCTCATAGATGGTGATGACTCGCAATGAGAGGACCGACGATCTGGCACCTAAGCCCCCTGCCAGAGCCACCAGAGGCCGAGGTTGGGGTAGAGGACGACCACGCGGTGAAGCCCGAGCACCTGCGAGAGCTGCGTCAGAGGAGCCCCCAGCTGGAGGGCCAGCTCCATAGATCCTTATTGCTACTCCAGCCCTCCAGGAGACTTTAGCTCAGTTCTTGAGCATGTTCAGCACTCTGGCTCAGGCTGGACTATTTTCGATAGCTCCCGCTACATCTCAGGCCGAGGGAAGGGCACAGACTCCCGTAGCCCGCAGCCCTGAGCAGAGGGTCCAGGTTGATCAGGCCCCAGAGTATATTCCTATGCCCCCAGTGGCTTCGGTTCAGCATGAGATCAGGGTAGCTACTTCTGAGGCAGAGCAGCTCAGACTTGAGAGGTACAAGAAGTACCACCCATCTACTTTCAGCGAACTAGCTTTAGATGATGCTCTGGATTTTCTTGAGGAGTGTCATCGTATTCTCCGCACTATGGGCATTGTGGAGATGAGTGGGGTTCCTTTCACTGCTTTCCAGCTGAGGGGAGCAGCATATCAGTGGTGGCGTGCCTATGAGCTGAGTAGTCCGGACGAGGCAGCCTCACTCACTTGGACTCACTTTTCAGAGATGTTCTTATATGAGTATGTTCCTCAGAGCCTCAGAGATGCTTGGCGCGCAGAGTTCGAGTAATTGTGCCAGGGTTCTATGAATGTGTCGGAGTATGCAGTCCATTTTAGTGGGTTAGCTCGCCATGCACCGGCTCTGGTTGCTACAGTCAGAGAGAGGGTTCGTCGCTTCATTGAGGGACTCCACCCCAGTATTCGGACCAGTATGGCCAAGGAGTTGGAGATGGACATAACTTATCAGCAGGCAGTGGGCATTGCCAAGAGAGTGGAGGGCATGTTCGCCCGGGACCGAGAGGAGAGAGAGGCCAAGAGGTCTCGAGAGACTGGTCATTATTCAGGAGCTCGTGCACCAGCAGCATGCTATGGTAGGGGTTTTGTGAGTCGCCCTGTTCATTCAGCTCTTCCAGTAGCCAGCAGTGTCCCAGCTCCTCCTAGACCTCAGGAGCCCTATTATGCACCGCCAGTATCTAGTATGCTTCATACTCGAGGTGCTATTACCGGCCAGTCCAGCAGGTCAGGTCCGAGTCAGTCTCAGCCGCCGCGTCCTCTGAGAGGTTGTTTTGAGTGTGGTGACACTCGTCACCTAGTTAGAGATTGCCCCAGAGCCAGGAGGGGTGCACCTTCACAGACTTATCAGCCTCCACGTGCTCCACCGGGTCTTCCGGCCCTTCTTCCAGCACCAGCTACTACCCTACCTCCTCAACCAGCTCGAAGTGGAGGTCGGGGAGATCGAGATCGCCCTAGAGGGGGAGGCCAGGCCAGGTACTATGCCCTTCCATCCCGGTCAGAGACCGTTGCTTCAGATTCAGTTATCATAGGTATCGTCCCCATCTATCATAGGGATGCATCAGTATTATTTGACCCAGGCTCTACATATTCATATGTGTCTTCTTATTTTGCCCCACATCTGGGGATATCTTGGGATTCATTGAGTTTCTCTGTTTATGTATCTACTCCCGTGGGAGATTCTCTCATTGTGGACCGCGTATATCGGTTGTGTTTGATTGCTCTTAGTGGTTTTGAGATCAGAGTCGATTTGTTATTTCTCAGTATGGTAGATTTTGATGTTATCTTGGGCATGGACTGGTTGTCGCCCCATTATGCTATTCTTGATTGTCACGGTAAGACCGTGACGCTGGCTATGCCAGGTTTGCCGAGATTAGAGTGGAGAGGTACCTTAGAGTATACTCCCTCCAGGGTCGTTTCATTTCTTAAAGCTCAGCGAATGGTTGAGAAGGGGTGTGATGTGTATTTGGCCTATGTGAGAGATGTCAGTATTGATACCTCTACAGTTGAGTTAGTTCCAGTAGTGAGGGACTTCCCAGATGTGTTTCCAGCTGATCTTCCAGGCATGCCACCCGACAGAGATTGATTTTGGCATTGATTTGTTGCCGGGCACTCAGCCCATCTCTATTCCTCCATATCGTATGGCTCCTCCTGAATTAAAAGAGTTGAAGGAGCAGTTGCAGGAGTTGCTTGATAAGGGCTTCATTCAGCCCAGTGTGTCACCTTGGGGTGCTCCGATCTTATTTGTAAAGAAGAAGGATGGTTCTATGCGTATGTGTATTGATTATCGGCAATTGAACAAGGTTACAGTGAAGAACAGGTATCCTTTACCTCGCATTGATGATTTATTTGATCGGTTACAGGGTGCCAGGGTGTTTTCCAAGATTGACTTGCGTTCTGGCTATCATCAGTTGAAGATTCGAGAGCCGGATATCCTGAAGACTACTTTTAGGACCATATATGGTCACTATGAGTTTCTTGTCATGTCATTTGGGCTGACCAATGCCCCAGCAGCCTTTATGCATTTGATTCACAGTGTATTCCGGCCTTATCTCGATTCCTTTGTCATTGTGTTTATTGATGACATCCCTGTATATTCTCGATCTTGGGAAGATCATGAGCAGCACCTGAGGACCGTGCTTAAGACTTTGAGGGAGAAGAGGTTGTATGCAAAATTTTCTAAGTGTGAATTCTGGCTTGATTCAGTGGCATTCTTGGGCCACATAGTGTCTTGTGATGGGATCAAGGTAGATCCGAAGAAGGTGGAGGCAGTGCAGAGTTGGCCTAGACCGTCATCAGCTACGGAGATCCGCAGTTTCCTTGGTTTGGCGGGGTATTACCGTCGCTTTGTGGATGGATTTTCATCCATTACAGCACCTATGACCAGGCTGACCCAGAAGGGTGCTCCGTTCAGGTGGACCGAGGAGTGTGAGTAGAGCTTTCAGAAGCTCAAGACAGCTTTGACTATAGCCCCAGTATTAGTATTGCCTATAGGTTCAGGGTCATACACTGTCTATTGTGATGCCTCAAGGATTGGCCTTGGAGCGGTATTGATGCAGGATAGTAGGGTGATTGCCTACGCATCTAGACAGTTGAAGGTGCATGAGAAGAATTATCCAGTTCATGATCTCGAATTAGTAGCTATTATTCACGCCCTGAAGATCTGGCGTCATTATTTGTACGGTGTTCCCTGTGAGATTTACACTGATCACCGGAGTTTGCAGTACTTGTCCAGGCAGAAGGACCTTAATTTTCGTCAGCAGAGGTGGTTGGAGCTACTTAAAGACTATGATATCACTATATTATACCACCCGGGGAAGGCCAATGTAGTGGACGACTCCTTGAGTCGTCGGGCAGAGAGTTTGGGGAGCTTGGCATATCTTCCGGCAGCTGAGAGGCCCTTAGCCTTGGATGTTCAGGCCTTAGCCAACCAGTTCATGAGATTGGATATTTCAGAGCCTAGCCGGGTATTAGCTTGTGTGGTTGCTCGGTCTTCTCTTTATGACCGTGTCAGGGAGCGCCAGTATGATGATCCTCATCTTCTAGTTCTTCAGGACAGGGTTCGGCGAGGTGATGCCAGAGATGTGACTATTGGTGAGGACGGTGTGATGAGGATGCAGGGCCGGATCTGTGTGCCCAATGTAGATGGGCTTCAGGAGTTGATTCTCGAGGAGGCCCATAGATCGCGGTACTCCATTCATCCGGGTGCCGCAAAGATGTACCAGGACTTGAAGCAGCACTATTGGTGGAGAAGAATGAAAAAGGACATAGTTGGGTTTGTGTCCAAGTGTCTCAACTGTCAGCAGGTTAAATATGAGCATCAGAGACCGGGTGGATTACTTCAGAGGTTGGAGATCCCAGAGTGGAAGTGGGAGCGGATCACCATAGACTTTGTGGTTGGACTTCCTCGGACTTTGAGGAAGTTCGATGCTTGTTGCTGACTACATACTCTTCAGAGAGGTTGACTGAGATTTATATCAGAGAGATTGTCTGCCTTCATGGTATTCCAGTATCCATCATTGCAGACAGAGGTACACAGTTCACATCACGGTTTTGGAGAGCCGTACAGCAGGAGTTGGGTACTAGGGTGGAGTTGAGCACAGCCTTTCACCCTCAGACGTACGGACAGTCCGAGCGCACAATTCAGATTTTTGAGGATATGCTCTGTGCCTGTGTGATGGAGTTTGGAGGGTCATGGGACCGATACTTTCCACTTGCAGAGTTCGCTTACAACAACAGTTACCAGTCCAGCATTCAGATGGCACCGTATAAGGCTTTGTATGGTAGGCGGTGCCGGTCCCCAGTGGGATGGTTTGAGCCGGACGAGGCCCAATTGTTGGGTACAGATTTGGTCCAAGATGCCCTGGATAAAGTGAAGGTGATTCAGGAGAGACTTCGTACAGCCCAGTCCAGGTAGAAGAGTTATGCAGACCGTAAGGTTCGTGATTTGGCGTTTATGGTTGGTGAGCGGGTCTTGCTTCGGGTATCGCCTATGAAGGGTGTCATGAGGTTCGGGAAGAAGGGCAAGCTGAGCCCGAGGTTCATTAGTCCTTTTGAGATATTGCGACGAGTTGGGGAGCTTGCTTATGAGCTTGCCTTGCCTCCCAGCCTAGCAATAGTTCACCCGGTATTCCACGTGTCTATGCTCCGGAAGTATCACAGTGATCCGACTCATGTATTGGATTTCAGCTCTATCCAGTTGGACAAAGATCTATCTTATGTTGAGGAGCCAGTAGCCATATTGGACAGGCAGGTCAGAAAGCTCAGGTCAAAGAATATTGCTTCAGTAAAGGTCCAGTGGAGGGGTCAGCCGGTCGAGGAGGCGACTTGAGAGACCGAGCAAGATATGCGCAGCCAGTACCCTCATCTTTTCACAGTTTCAGGTATGTCTTTATACTCGTTCGAGGACGAACGATTATTTTAAGAGGGAGAGGATGTAATGACCAGGCCGGTCATTTTGAGAGTAATAGCCCCAATCCCCTATTAATTGTTTCCCCCAAATCTTTTTCTGCTATTGTGACTTGCCAGGATAATTGGTTTTGAGTTTCGGAGTGTTTTGGGACACTTAGTCCCTAAATGAGAGCTTAAGCCTTAGGATTTGGACCGTAATCGGAACTGTGTGAAGACGACTTCGGAATAGAATTCTGTCAGTTTCGTTAGCTCCGTTAGGTGATTTTGGGTTTAGGAGCATGTACGGAATGTGTTTTGGGGGTCTGTAGTAGATTTAGGCTTGAATTGGCGGAAGCTAGTTTTTCGGCGATGTTGGCCGATAGTGAAAATTTTGATATCAAGCTCGAAATGGAATTCTGAAAGTGGCTGTAGGTTCGTAATGTCATATGTGACCTGTGTGTAAAATTTGAGGTCATTCGGACTAGATTTGATGTGGTTCGGCGTTGTTTGTAGAATTTGGAAAACTTTAAATTCTTATGTTTGAATCCGTGATTAATTCATGAATTTTGGTGTTGTTCGACGTGGTTTAAAGGCTCGACTAAGTTCATAAGGTGTTTTAGGATTGATTGGTATGTTTGGTTGAGGTCCCGGAGGCCTCGGGTGTGTTTCGGATGCTTAACGGGTGAAAACTTGGACTTAGAGGAATTTCTGAACTTTGTTGGTTTTGGTGTTTTCGCACCTGCAGAAAAGAGACCGCAGGTGCGTGAGCCGCACATGCGGAGATGGAAGCGCAGATGCGATAAATCGAGAGTTGTCCTGGGGTCGCAGGTGCGAGAAAGTTTCCGCATATGCGATGCCCCCAAATGCGCAAGGATATTTGCACATGCGCAAGATGCGCAGAAGCGGAAGGGACTCTGCAGGCGCGAGGGCGCAGATGCGGCCCTTTCATCGCAGGTGTGAAGGTAGAGGGGGTAAGTGAATTGCGCAGATGCACACGTTTTCTGCACAAGCACACCCGCAGGTGCGAGCCTAGGTTCCGCAGGTGCGGAAATACCTGGGCAGTGATTAAAACCGAAGGGCTTCGCGATTTTTATCATTTTTGGCTTTGCAAACGCGGGTTGGGGCGATTTTTGAGAGCATTTTCGAGGCATTTCTTGAGGTAAGATCCTTGTGCTTATTTTTGGTCAATAATCTTGCCTTGCCATGTATTTTTCCACTTAGTTAATGTGTATTTAAGGTGGAAATTGGAAGTTGGAGACTAGGGATTTTGTGGATTGGAGACCATTTGGTGTCGGATTTTAGTAAATTTGATATGGTTAGACTCGTGAGTGAATGAGCTTTTTAGTTTCGTGAATTTTGTCGGGTTTCGAGACGTGGGCCCCGGGGGCCGGGTTTGAGCTAATTTCGGATTTTGGCCTAATTTTATAGTTTTTCTTGTGGGATTAATTCCATTAGCGCGTATTGATTGTATTGTACTGTTTTGAATAGATTCGGGCCATTTGGAGTCGGATACTCATGGCAAGAACGTGATATCAAGTTGATTTGAGCGGTTCGAGGTAAGTGGCTTGCCTAACCTTGTGTTGGGGACTTTTTTCTTAAGATATCTTGATATTATTTGGTGTGTGGGCGCCGTGTACGTGAGGTGACGAGTACGTACACGAGCTATTATTGCAAAAATCATGTTTATCCTTTTTAAATCATAAATTGCTTCTCTTATTAATTGTACTAATATGATTAATTGTGTAGTTTAGACTAAAAAAGCATGCTTACGTGTTTTAACTACCTAATTGACATTCTGTGCGTCATGTTCAGTTAAGTCCTTATTTGCTTTATCTATGTCCAGTATAAACTGTATAACTCGATATCATACCTGTCATTTCATCTTGCGTTGCATATTTAAGTTGGGACTACGGACGTATTCCGGGAGATCCCCATGTACTGCATATTTACTTTGGGACTACGGACATATTCCGAGAGATCCCCCTGTACTACATATTTACTTTGGGACTACGAACGTATTCCGGGAGATCCCCATGTACTGCATATTTACTTTGGGACTACGGACGTATTACGGGAGATTCCTCTGTACTGCATATTTACTTTGGGACTACGAATGCATTTCGGGAGATCCCCTTGTACTGCATATTTACTTTGGGACTATGGACGTATTGCGGGAAATCCCCCAGCATTGCATATATACTTTGGGACTACAGACGTATTCCTGGAGATCCCCATGTACTGCATATTCATTTGAAACTACGGGACGTTATCCCGAGAGATTACCCACTGTGTTTACCTTGTTTTGAGCCGAGGGCTCCCTTAACTGTTAAATTTTCGAGAATTTCTTTAACTGTGTTACCGTAAATTCTACTTATATCTTTTACTGTTTAATTTATTATATTTACTCTCATAGTACCTTGACCTGACCTTGTCACTACTCGACCGAGGTTAGGCTTGGCACTTACTGGGTACCATTATGGTATACTCATGCCCTTCCCTGCACATGTTTTTCGTGTGCAGATCCAGGTTCGAGCTATCAGCCCCGGGGTTAGTACGTGCTGCTGATTCTAGGAGACTTCAAGGTACCTCTGCTTGCGTCCGCAGATCTTCGGAGTCCCCTTCTACTCCCTCGTCTAGAGATTTTCCTTATTATCTTCAGACTTTTGTATAGAGCTACATAGATTATAGCAGCTTGTGACTTAGTGATATTCCGGGTCTTGAAAAATTATTTTGTGTATGCCGAGTAGTACTACTCTTGGCTATTTAAAATATACTGTTTATCTTTAAAATGTTGTGTTTTCTTTATATTTTTCGCAAATGTTAGGCTTACCTAGTCGTAAAGACTAGGTGCCATCACGACACCTTACGGAGGGTTAATTTGGGTCGTGACAACGAGGTTAATGAGCATCCCGATTTTTCGGTGGGGCAAACGAAGAAAGGACGTAACTACAAGGAATCAGAATCGAAGCCAGGAGCCTCTCGTATCAAGGCCCGAACAAAACACCTGCCCTCGGAGCTATCGAGACCACGCCACCCGGATCCAATTCGAGTTTCAAGACCTCGGAAAGCAATATCAAACGACCGTGTATGATTAACAAAGGGCCGTGATATCCGTTCCCAACCGGATATCACGGCGTGAATCTCGGCCCGTATCGGCAACAGATGAGTGATTGGCGAAAAGGAAGATTTTTACCTTTCTTAGAATTGTACTTAGGGTAAAACTCCCATACTATATAAAGAGGAAGCTGATTATTCAATAGGAACACGGTAACACACATATCAAGGCAATATACATTTGTTTTCTTTGCTCCTAAACGTGATTCAAAGTCCTTAATTTTACTCATAGTTTATCATAAGTGTTTGGCTCCAAACCAAAGACAAGCTAATTGTTAAGCTCATAACCGAGCCCAAACTCGATACTAGTACTACTGGTTTGACTATTTATTCTATTTTTAATTTGTTCATCTAACTTTATTAATCACATGTATTGAATTAGTCCACATATCTTTAAAATCATGTATAAATTCAATTGTTATCCATTTTAAGGGTAAACAGAATGTAAATAGTTTTTGGCGCGAGTTAAAAGTAAACAAAAATCTTCTTCTTTTTTTTTATTTATAAAGAGTCTATATATATCCGGATTGGCTTCTTTTAGCTGTGGAATCTTCTGGATAAACAATGGCCAAAATATATGTGGTGTTTGTAGCATCTTAGTGGATCAAATTAAATATGTGCGTTACGAACGACTATTAAGTAATCCAGTAGTAGTACTCTATGTATTATATAATACTAGCAAGTTATGAGTTTTTTTAGTTTATTTATGTATCATATTATTACTTAATTAGCTCTGTCTGTATGAGTTTGCTAACATTGTCAATAAAATATTTAGATTAAAAAACAATTATGGTAGGTTGACATTCAATCTGAATTTACTCACTTTATGAAAAAAAGTCATAGTAATAGAATTCGTTGCCATAAGCTCATCACCTAGGCATGCGCCACAAGAGGTAATGAATTTTTGAAGACGGATATTTATGAAGTGACATGGACAATGACAACATATATAGTCTACTTCAACTTCCGTAAGATTAAGATGTAATTGTTATATTGTTATCAATAGCGGAGTCACACTTCTAAAATAAAATTCCTTCTCTTGAAGATTACACTATGTAAGAAAAATATTATTATGTATATATCGTATGTTGAATTCTTTTAATTTCTCATACTTTTTTATATTCTAATTCCCTGTAATGAAAATTCTAGGTCTGTGAATAATACGATAGATACAATTAAGCAAACATATATAGACGCTTGTAATATATGTTGCACACGCAAAAACTATGTATTCGTGTTCATATTTGTTTAGCCTAGCATGGTATCTACGATTATCATATATGAAGCACTTTTGCTTGTAGACTTTCTTTCTCTCTGTGTTCTTTTTTTCCCTTTGGTGATCGAGGTTAAGATTTGTAGATGGTAAGTTATTGAGGACAGAAAATGTATAAAGAATTGTAGAATATCTAATTTATTTAAATCATCTAAAACATAGACCATAGGAAGTGGATAGGTGTTTAAATTTTTTTAAAAAAGAAGAAGAAATAGAAAATGGATAATGTTATTTACGAGATATTTGTATATATGCTATCTGAGGGATTCACGACTCATAGGAAGAGGCTGATCTTACGAGAGCAAAACACCTGGACTGTCGAAAGTTCAAATTCATCATTTATTGGAAAAGCAAATCAATTAGGAGGGGACACGGTGGCAATTTTCTTATATTTATCCTCAAAGAATTTGTCCAAATGGGTATTTCCTTAGTATAATTATTTCAGCCAAGTGGCAACTCTTGAAAGAAATCCAAGCCGACTTGGCTAGTTGTTTCCAAATCTTCACTTCCTTTGTTAAGACAGTGTGCACCACTCCCTATTCATCAACGTAACTCCAACGTCTAGAAAATAAAATGAAATTTACCCATTTACGTATTTTTAATTCGTCCAATTTGTTCAAGCTTAAATGATTAGGTTATGGTCCATTTATTGATCTAATTCAACAAGGTAAACTTGAAATCATGACCCGTAAAATACGTCAAAATAATGTATCCTAATAGGTCAAAGTCAAACTCAAATCCAAGCATACAAAATTGAATTTCTAGATTACAAAATTATTTCAATTTAAAAAAAATTGAAAATCATGTCAATTTGGAGATAGAAAATTATTCAGAAAACAAAACCAAAAAAAGGAGAGATTAGATTATGTTTGACGAGAATGGTGATAAGTTATGACTCGTTATTAACTCAAACAAACATGCATTAAATGGATCGTACTATAATTCCTTTATTAGTTTAGTTTGTTTTGACTTCCTCAACGTGAAAAATGGTAGTTCGGTGATGACGCATAAAGTATTTTGTATCATACAAGGTTTGGAGGATCGCATCTCGACGTAAACAATCTATCCTAATACAAGTATTAATTATTGTTTTTACTGTCCGTATCCGCGATCCGTTTACGTGGCTCCTTTACCACTCATATTTCATCATAGCTAAGCACGTGAGATTGACGCACTTAAGGAGCGTATACGAAGCTCAGGAATGTGAAATTCTGGATAAGAACCCTTTTTCTTTCTCTTCCACATTAGATCCGAGTCATAATACTATACTGTACAAAATACAAATCCCCCCACACAGCAACTCCTTCTGACTTTCTCTCCTCTCTCTTACAAAGAAATATCAAATCCACAGTTTCTGTTTTGCTTTCCGTGTACCATCAGAAACTGACACCTTAACCTCCTCACAATTTCTTTAAAATAATAAAGCCCATCACTCTTCAATCCTCCACAATCCCCCTACAAAATTAAAATTCCTCTATTTTCGTTTCTCCATTTGCCATACCTTTATACTCAAATTAGTAGTACTAGCACATCACTATTATTTGTGCCTTGTCTTTCATTACGTTAAAGTTGTTTTACCAATCCAATAAGCAGATAGAGTAGAAAAAAAGGCTCGAAACAAAGTTGACTGAGACCACCAACCGACTCCTAGACTCGATTTTCTGTCTTTACTCATGGATGCTAATGTTTGTTCTAATCCAATAAGCACAAAGAGTTGAAGAGAAGTTCCGAAACAAGGTTGACTGCAACAGCTCTGACTTGTTTTTAGTCATGGGTGCTAATGCTTCTGCTATTAACTCGGGACGAGATGGATTAAACAATGAGTCATTAAAGCGTAAACTGGAAGATATACCCGAGGCATGTGTTGCTTTAGTATTGTCATATTTGGACCCGCCGGAGATCTGCAAGTTGGCCCGTATTAATCGGGTCTTTCATGCCGCTTCTTCTTCTGATTTTATCTGGGAATCCAAGTTGCCGTCAAATTATAGATATTTACTTGAGGAGGTACTGGGCATGAAAGTTGCTGGAATGCATAAAAAGGATATCTTTGCTAGGCTTTCCAAGCACAATTCTTTTGATGGTGGCACAAAGGTTGGTTTGTTTGTTTGTTTGAATTAATGAGTTCTTTATATTATTCATTTTTATGAGTTTGAGTTTTGATTAATTATTTCAAATGAAAAAACTTGGACAACTGCAGGAAATGTGGATTGACAAGAATAATAATGGAGGAGTTTGCTTGGCGATTTCTTCAAAAGGAATGACCATTACTGGTATCGATGATCGGAGATACTGGAATCACATTCCGACTGAAGAATCAAGGTGGGTTTATTTACTTGTATATTATTATATTTATGCCTGTTGTTTGTGCTTTTAGGGTCGTTTGATTCGCATACTAGTTATAGTGATATTATAATACCGGATTAATTCATTACATGGTTATTTTGGTGAACACACTTTTTTAATGTAAATTTATGGCTTACTGTATAGAAATAAATAGATTGAGAATAAAATATACGGAGTATAATATAAAATAAAGGGCAAAGAGTCAAATATACCCATCTACTTTGATATATTGTTCATATCTACCATTCTTTATACTATGAGTCCAAATATACCCTTGTCGCTATACTTTGGGTTCAAATATACCCCTCATTTAAACGGAGGGACACGTGTCAATAATCATAGACGGATCCAGGATTTAAACTCTATAGGTTCAACTTTTAAGATTTTTAGCATTGAATCCATTATATTTTTAAAGTTATGGTTCAAATCTATTATTTTTGCAATTTTAATGAATTTTTACACATAAATTTCTACTCAACGTCGAAAGTTATGGGTTCAATTGAACCCATAACTAACACACTACATCCGCCTTTCCCGAGTCATCGTCCTATTGGGCAATTCTAAATATCTCTTAATTAATTAAAAAGACTCATATCCATTACCCATATCCGAAAAGTAATTTTCTAAAGTAATTTATTTTTGAAAAACAAAAATTATTTTTACTAAAAACTGGAAAAAAAAAAAAGATTTTTTTTTCAGTTTTTACAACAAAAAAAAAAAAGCTTTGCAAAAAATAAAAAATATTTTCTAAAGCAATTTTTTTGTAAAAACTGAAAAAATAAATAAATTATTTTTACTAAAAACTGAAAAAAAATGAAAATTTTTTTTTTTTCAGTTTATACCCATACCCAAAAAGTAATTTTCTAAAGCATTTTTTTTGTAAAAACTGAAAAACTAATTTTTGTTTTACTAAAAATTAAAAAAAACGAAAATATTTTTTTTTTCATTTTTTACAAAAAAATCGCTTTAGAAAATATTTTTCAGTTTTTTAAAGCATTTCTTTTTGTAAACATTGAAAAAAAATATTTTTTTTTTCTTTCAGTTTTTAGTAAAAATAATTTCAGTTTTTACAAAAAACTATTGCTTTAAAAAATTGCTTTTCGGGTATGGGTAATGGGTATGAGTCTTTTTAATTAATTAGGAGATATTTAGAATTGACCAATAGGACGATGACACGTGTCCCTTCGTTTAAATGAGGGGTATATTTGAACCCAAAGTATAGCGGCAGGGGTATATTTGGACTCATAGTATAACGAATGGTAGATATGAATAATATACCAAAGTAGAGGGGTATATTTGGTATACCAAATGCTTTAGAAAATTAATTTTCGGGTAAACTGAAAAAAACAAAAATATTTTTTTTTTCAGTTTTTACAAAAAATAATCGCTTTAGAAAATTGATTTTCAGTTTTTATTTCCAGTTTTTACAAAATAATTGCTTTAGAAATATTTTTCAGTTTTTTAAATCATTTCTTTTTGTAAAAACTGAAGGTTTTAGTAAAAATAATTTTATTTTTTACAAAAAAATATTGCTTTAGAAAATTGCTTTTCGGGTATGGGTAATGATTATGGGTCTTTTTAATTAATTAGGAGATATTTAGAATTTCCCAATAAGACGATAACACGTGTCTCTCCGTTTAAATGAGGGGTATATTTGAACCCAAAGTACAACAGCAGGGATATATTTAGACTCATAGTATAACAAATGGTAGATATGAACAATATACCAAAGTAGAGGGGTATATTTGGCCCTTTTCCCTAAAATAAATTACTTGGATAAACTTTTATTTTCAATTTTAACTTTGATATTCTTAATAAGCTTTGGAAAAGGTGCTGTGTAGAGGGGCATCTATGTCATATGATTATTTTATCACGGGAAAGCTAATTTTGGGGTTTTTATCCAACGCTAAATATGGTATAAAAGAAATATCACAAATTATGGTATAACTAGTTCCGGAATTTCTTGCCAAACCCGGGTTATAAAATAAGTAAAGGCTCAAATTTTGAATGAAATTGATTCAGATGAACACAATAGCGAGTGTGTGTGACACTATGTGCGGTCCAACCTCTGATTTTCACGTCTCAACGTAATCTACCTTTTTTTTCTATAATAACGTTAATGGAAGAAACTGTGCTATTTACTTGTAGAATGCTACAGCCTACACCCAGGGCAGATCCACTTTGCTGCCTACGGGTTCACGTGAACCCACTAGCTTTTGTCCAAACAATATAAATGTGTTCGAAAAATTCACTAATTATGTATAAATGTTTGAATGTGAACCCAGTTACTATTAAAAATTTGCTCGAAGTCCTTATAATTTCGAAACATAGTGGATAGATTTATTGATCTCTATTTCCTTATTTTTCACTTAGGTTCCAAACTGTCGCATATCTTCAACAAATGTGGTGGCTCGAAGTCGATGGCGATCTTGAGTTCCAATTCCCAGCAGGAACATATAGTCTATTCTTTAGACTTCAACTTGGCAGGGTAGCGAAGAGACTAGGGCGTCGAGTATGTAACACCGATCACGTTCATGGCTGGGACTTGAAACCGGTACAATTCCAATTAACGACACCAAATGGCCAACGTGCCATATCGCGATGTTATTTGGATAATATAGGTACATGGACAAATCACCATGTGGGAGATTTTGTAGTCGAGGATCCCACGGTTGTGACGAAGATAAAATTTTCACTGATACAGATTGATTGTACACATACTAAAGGTGGTCTTTGTGTAGATTCCGTTTTGGTTTGCCCTATTAGTTTAGGTAAAGAGTTGAGATCTTTTGATAGTTTGATAGTCACCAAATGATCAATTTGTAGAGCAGAATGTTTTTGCCTAGAGTAGAGAAATCAGTATGTATAGTTTTCTCCCACAATGTCCTTAATTTTTCTTGTACATAAGCGTGGAGATTGATGGTTGATTGGTTGTCCAATTTTAGTCAAAATTCTAGTACTGCTCTCTTAAGTTTCTATAGCTTTTTGTATATATTTCTCTTATGTTTTTCATTCGTATCCCCATTTTAAAGGGAAACTAGGCTCAATGGTAAAAGTAGGCGATATGACTAGGAGGTTATGGGTTCGAGTCGTAAAAATAACTTACTTCTAGTACAAAATACAAAATAAAATCATTCATCAAATGCATTGTAATCTGGTCTTTTTGCGGACCTTATGCATAGCGGGAACTCGGTGTACCAACCTGCCCTTTTTTATCTTGTTGCCATTCTTGGGTCATACAATAATTGCATCTGCAGGTTTGCTGGAGAATTCCAGAAAGTGAATTAGAATTTAATATTCTTCCTTTGGTTATTCAAGAACCAAGATGAGTGAAGCAATGAAATGACCAATGATTGGATAAGATCGTTGACTTAATGAACTGATCAGATAGACTAATGCAATTCTTATTTCAAACAATATTTAGGAAATTAAGCACCCAATGACCTTATAAATAGATGACTTGATATTTTGACTCTCGCTTACCCTTGGTCAAACCACAAAAATATTGCCCATGCAACAAAACGGACAATATTTGTTAAATTTAAAGTCAGCTTATGAGACAATTAGAGTTAAAAAATCCGCAATGCCCTATTTCTTATCATTCCCTCAACAATATTAATGATGGTAGTGATGAATTTTGATAAGCTATGTAATATCAGGAAAAGGCAATGTTAACGCGCGAAGGATCTTGATCCATCTTTATCAACCTACATTATGGGATTGTTGACTTTGTTCTATTTTTCTTTGCTAATGAAAGGAGAAACTTTATATTAAAAGCATAGAAAATTTAGTTATTAAAAAATATAGGGGTAGACCGCATAGCGGTTTATCTCAATTTGTCTTTATTTAAAACACGTAAAATAAAGCCCGGAGGTGTTTCCTAGAATATTGTGTTATCTCCCTCCGTTATCGTTGGTTGCTTGGAGTGTCCATACTTTGTCAGAGTGTCAGCCACAAAGTTGCCTTCCCGATATATATGGGTTATTGCTTCCAATCCAACGGCATCAAGAAGAAAACTATAATCATTAAGAAGATGTGAGTAGCGGGGTTGTTCATCTTTAAATAAGTTATATAATACCTATGAATTTGTTTTCACTATAGTGGGAAAGAGATTTTTTGTGAAGGAGAGTTTTAGTCCTGCAATTAGTGCAAGCAGTTCAGCATGAAATGCGGATGTTGCAGCTATCTTCCACACAAAACCCACTATCCAATTGCCATTGTGGTCTCTGATGAGTCTACTAGTGCCACTGGTTTATTTATTTTTGTCATAAGCTTCATCAATGTTTTGTGCGGATGGTAGTCTCTTTGTTACGCATATCCTTTATCCAGTGGACAAAGTTGTGTACTTGTGGTCTTTGTAGGTTGAACAATGGCCATAAGTGGTAGGAGTGTTTGCATGTGAAGAATATGTGGCGTATGTCCTCCACTATAGTTAGACAAAATTGGCAAAGATTTGTTTGGAGTATATTTTTCTTATACAAGAAGTCTTTAGTAGGTAATTTGTGGTGTACACGTAGCCACAGGAAAGACTTCAGTTTATTCAAACATTTAAGTTGCCAAAGCCAAGAGTTATTTGCAGTGGTGTGTTGTGTTATTTGGTTGTTGATACGGAGTTAGAGTAGATAGGATGACTTTGTGGTAAAGTTGCCAAGAGATATTTGATTCCAAAAAGATTAGTCGGGTTTGGTTGAGAATGGGATGTAGATGCTTTTGATTTGATCTACAATATCAGGATATAGGGTTAAGGATAATCTATCCAATAATCACGAATGGTTTGTAAGGATTAATGACACTGTTAGTTGTTCCTCCATACGTTGTAGAGGCCCATGTATAGAGTTGCGCAAACAATTATTATGTGGAATCTAGTTATCGTTCCAGAGTTTGATTTTTTTTCCATCTCCTATGTTCTAGAATAGTCCTGTGTGAAATAGGACATTGGTTTTGGTCATGCTTTTCCATATGTGAATCATCAGGTTTAGCCTCGTATGTTCCTGCTCGTCTATGCTGAACATATTTTGCTTGAAGAATTTTTACCCACAAAGATTGGTCGCTCCTATGGATCCGCCATAGTAACACTGGTAGTATTGTAGAATTCTTCTCAGTAGTTTTATAAATACCAACCCTCCGAGCAATTTTGGCGTTGTTACCGTCTCCTAGTTAGCAACGTGTACTTTCCTTTTTTCCGGAGTTGATCCCCATAGAAAATTTCATTGGATACGGTGTATGTAATTTCTAGTGGAGGTTGGTAGTAAATTAATTTTCATGGAGTAATTTGGTATGGTGGCTAATACTGAGTGGATGAGAGTGGTTCTTCCTGCCATATAGAGAGATTTTGCTTTCCAGCCTGAAAGTTTATTGTTCATTCTGTCGATTATGAATTGATAGTCCTTGCCTTTGGGGGAGTAGTTCGTTAGGTAGAAGCCAAGGTATTTATCAAAGTTAGTTAATTTGCAGATGTTTAGGGCACTAGTTAGGCAATCTTGTGTGTTGATGGGGACATTTTTGGAAAAGAAAACTTTGGATGTTGAGAAATTAATTTTTTGCCCTGATTGGTGGTGTAGTGAATTGAAGATATTAATAATAGTGTCGTGTTATGTAAATCAGCACGTGAGAATAGTATAAGGTCGTCTGCAAAAAGCAGGTGTGAGACTAGTGGCCCCGATCTACTAATCTTGACTTGCGTCCAGTCACCGTTGACTGTTTCTTGGTCAATTTGGTAGGATAATGATTGCATACAAATGATGAAAATTGTTAAACCCCATGTTTTCATACATAAAAGTACGTCACAAGACAATTGATATAAGCTAAGAAATGATATCATCTTTGAAAGTAGATAAAGTAAGTTAATCATGTTAACTTGGAGGTTACAAATACTTAAGATCATGAATACCAAGTACCAAGAGGGTCGGAAGTCTTAGAAGCTAAACGAATTGAAGAAAATAAATTTCGTCAAAAGTCGACAAGTTGGGAATATTATAACATGTACTTTTGGGGTGAGACTAGGGTGATTAACATGATACAGAGGTTATGCTATGAGTTATTTTAGTTGTATGAAAGTCTTGTGTTATGTTTTGAAGTCAAGCGAGTTATGGAACAAAAATTAGCAAAGATCATCACAAGTTACATTCGTAAATGTGCTGAAAATTAGGTCAAATGTAGCTGAGTTTTTCTCCCAATATACTTAGAATTACGGGATTATCCACCTACCAAATTGAAGATGTACGAGTCTGTTTTCAATGCATTAAACCGTTTGTCGATATGACATCGGAGTAGAGAGATATTCGAATTTTTTAGAGATTGCACAAGCAGCTCCCAATGGGACCCACTTAGGCGGTGGTCGACCTACTTCACTTTAAAAATGATTTGGACGACCTTTATTTCTCATTTTTCGACCCAACCTCATCCCTACACCCCTTATAACCCTCCTAAACAGATACAATAAGGGTTTGAAGTGATTCCAAAGTGATTATACCATATTTCAACATCAGCACCTCTTTGAGGTTGTGTTGTCATTGAGGATAGTTGTGGGTTGTGTTTGGGTGAAATTTTAAGTTGTTTCTACTGGCTAATGTATATGGTATTGGAGGAGGCCCTTGTTACCGGGGAGATGCTTCCCAAATTTACATAAACGAACTGCTAGTTTAAGTTACGTACTTAGCCTTTACTCAGCACTGATTTTGAATCTCCTTATGCTATGGTAGATTGAGTTGAATTATTTGAAGAATTAATTAGAAGGTATGAAGGACTCAACGGGATTAAGGTATGTTAAGGCTAAACCTTTCCTCCATTTTGGCATGATCTCATAACTACATGCGTTTGATAATGAGACATAAAGAGAAGTTCGTACTCTTGAATTTATGTACATTATCCTAGTCTCATAAGTTACAGTATTCTCCCTAATCGGGACTTTATATTCAGTTAAGTATTTTTTCTTCCAGTCAAGAGAGTAGAGGGTATATATATATATATATATATATATATATATATATATATATACACACATACAGAGAGAGTATTACAGTATTTTCATCACCATCGAGCTATAATCGGTGGGCAGGCCCCTATTGAGCAGTATTACGGTATTTTCACCACAATCGAGCTATAATCGGTGGGCAGGCCTCTATTGGGCAACATCTGATCAGATGGTAAGTTATATACTGAGCCTACTGTGGTCGAGTGCCTATAAGCGAGCCCAGAATGGACGAAATACAGAGCGTAGTATGGCTGAGCCCACACCTATAATTAGGATGCTACATGGGCATTTAGGAATAATACCTTTCTTTGATATTCTGAATCATGCGATGAAACTGGTTGTGAAACTATTCTTCCTCCAACTCGTGCGTTGAGGTTCAAGGTAAGTTTAAATGCTCTTTTGGTTTATTCCAAGTAATGTTGTCATGTGACATGACGAATGAGTAAAGTCCTGAATATTAAACAGATGGACATGTATCATGTTGAATGAATAGTATGACCATATGAGACAAGTATATAGTACCATAAGCATACTTTATATGAGAAGAGTGCTAGAAGTGATTATCCACCTCCAAAGAGGCATTGACGTGATAAATGAGACCTAAGCTTAACTAGTACATGTGGATAGTGTGGGAACCATGTGTATGATTCAAAGATGTAAATTTGTTACATAGGTACGTGATATATGAAAGGCATGGCCTGGAGAGTAATGATAAATGTGTAGGTCTCTCATGGGAGACAAAAAGTTATGAAAGGAGAGTTAAGTGAACCCACAATGAGAAGACCCTAGCACTATGGATGTTATAAAAATCCCAGGAATGTACGAAGTGGTGTTACACTCCAAAAAGGATATTGACACAAGGGATTTGGATCCCAGGTCTGTGTGGCTGAATAAGAGTAGAGAACTTATGAGGTTAATACCATGGGGACTTAAATCTCCCTAATAGTCAATCATATACAGGAGGACTAGAGATGCGAAACATGTGTCCCTCAAATTGCTAAATTCAAGACTTGTGTCGAAATGTGAAACATTCACCCCAAGTGGGGAGGGAAGGGCCATGGTGAGGTTACTTAAGTTTGATAAAATGAGAGTAGGGTCGTGTAGCTATGATGTTTGGATATTTTGTTGAAGACATGTGTAGTCTAGAAAAGTGGTAAGGAATAACGTGATTCTCTGAAAGGAAATTCAAAAGATAAACCACTAGTACAAACATAATGTGGAAAGTTAAGAAATGTAAATTCTTCGTACGTGGCAATACATGACAAGGTCAACGATACTAGAAACTAAGAGTAGGGTTTGCAAAAGGGTTTTGTACTTTTTAGAGAGTCAGGGATAATGGAACCCAAGGAAGTGCTACAGATCAAATGTGAAGGCTTGCGAGTTCTTAGAATGAGTTAATTATGGATTTGCGATTTAGCTAAAGTTCCAAGGCTTTAAGAAATTCAGAACGAGTGGGAGAGATAAATGTGATGTTATAATAACCCAAGAGTGCATCGGGACTTGATGGAGAGTCTCTTAAGAATCTTACAAATAAGGAAGTGTTAAGTGATACACGGATGAACACACTTTTCCACGGATATCCCGACAAGTGTCGAGAGGCGAGCAAAATGAATTCCCAACTAAGGGAAAAGACCACGTAACGTATGGAAGAACGCATGGCAATTCACTAACTAGGAAGAATGAGGCAAGAAGAATTGGAAGACAAATCTATAAAAATAGATGGCCATGGTTATCGCAAAATAGTTCGTATCAGAATGGTGGACTCGCCTAGAGCACAAGTGTTAATAGAAGATATAAAGGATCAACTATTAGGCAGCCGACTTGAGTGAAACTGAATATCAACTAAACGATTTAGAGGGAGTTCATGTCTACATATTACATTGGAAAGTGAGACTAATGGTGATGAAGTTGTGGTGTGATAAACTCAACAAATCAGGCACAATGATACTACGAGTTCATGGGAGGCAAATAAGCGTGTGGCACAATAAGGTTGTCAACTATGAATTAAAGACAAAACAGGGTGGGATTGAATGCTCCAGTCACAAAGGAAATATAGTACCAACATATTGTCTAGACCAAAGAGGAAATGTTTGAAATAGACTGAGAGAGGATGGACACTTGTTACGAACCAAACATGTTTAACATGATAGCTCTTCGGCTGTAATACCAAGAAGCAATATTGGTGATTAAAATATTGCGAATAAGGTGAGTTACTCATCGAGGATGGAATCAGGTGGACTAAGTCCTACACTTATAAGGAAAAAAAGAAGTCGTCATTGAAGAATTTAGGAGGATCTCAAGTTTCAGAAAAGGCCTTGTTCGGGCTAAATATATATTAAGGGTATCGATATGTGTTTTGGGAAGTGTTTAGAAGTAAAGAGGAATCGTGAGAATGTTCACAAGGGAAGTAGAGTGGTTTCTTAAAATCCTATAAGACTTATAATGAGGAAAGAAGGTGGCTAAGAAAGGTCTGAGCATGATGTTACTTCACATATTGAGGCAATGCCATGCAGGTTGATGTTATCAGGGTGTGCGCACAAGCTAGTAGATGTTATTCATTTGAAACAGATGGTCCCATAAGAAAACTGACATAGTAATGTATTTTGTTGAGAAATTTGGAAAAAACAAGTTGCATGTACTAATAAGATTGTAACCGTATCAAGGAAATTTTGTAGAACTCAATTCCTAAGAGGTCATATGAAAGAGAAATCTGATATAAATGTTCCACTAATGATGAAATATGGCAATATGGTCATTTATGCCTCTAGGCAACTCAAAAATCATAAGAAAAATAATCCAGCACATGACTTAGGACTTGCGGCTGTGATTCTTACATTAAAGGTTTGGCGTCATTAATTGTATGGGGTCCAGGTAGACATATTCACGGATCAAAAGATCCTTCAATATATTTGCAAATAGAAGAAATTGAATCTAAGGTAGAGAAGATGGCTTGAGTTACATAAGGATTACATTATCAATATTCTATATCATCCGGGGAAGCCAATGTTGTGGTGGATGCTCTTACCCGAAAATCTATGGATAGTTTGGCTCACTTGGAGGCATGTTAAAGGCCGTTGGCCAGGGAAGTTCATCGATTGGCTAGTTTGGGATTTCGTATTGCGGACTCTAATGGAGGAGGGGTAATTGTATAAAATAAGGATGAATCATCGCTGCTTGTGGAAGTCAAAGAGAAGTAATACAACAATCAATTTTTGGTGCAATTGAAGGAGGGGATTCAAAAACATAAAACTATGGCTTTTCTCTTGGCATGGATGATGGTACACTAAGGTACCAAGGGCGACTATGTGTTCCAAACATGGATGCTATCCGTGAAAGAATTATGACTGAAGCTCACACTTCTAGGTATTCCATGCACCCAGGTTCTATAAAAATGTATCATGATCTTAAGGAAGTCTATTGGTAGATATATGAAGAGGAATGTGGCGGACTTTGTGGCAAGATATCCGAATTGTCAGCAAGTGAAGGCCGAACACCAAGGCCCGGTGGGTTGGCACAAAACATAGAAATTCCAATATGAAATTGGGAAATGATTAATATGGATTTTGTGGTAGGATTACCATGCACTCCACGCAAGTTTGACCCAATTTGGGTAATTGTGGATCGGCTCACAAAATCAGCACACTTCTTGCCAGTTAAGGCCACCAATACAGCAGAACAATATACTCAGTTGTATATCAAAGAAATGGTCAGGTTGCATGGCACCCCAGTCTCCATCATTTTTGATCGGGGAGCACAATTCACTGCTAATTTTTGGAAGATATTTCAGCAAGGTTTGGGCACTCAGGTGAATCTTAGTACAGTCTTTCACCCACAGACTGACGGGCAGGCAGAGCGGACTATTCAAACGCTTGAGGATATGTTGCGTGCTTGTGTTCTAGACTTCAAAGGTAGCTGGGATGATCATTTACCACTCATCCAATTTGCCTACAACAATAGCTATCACGCTAGAATTCAAATGGCACCATTCGAGACTTTATATGGTAGGAGATGTAGATCTCCCATTGGGTGGTTCGAAATTGGGGAAGCAGAGTTGATAGGGCCAGACCTCGTGCATCAGACCATGGAAAAAGTTAAAATCATTAAGGAGTGATTGAAGACTGCTCAGAGGCATCAGAAATCCTATTTGGATGTTTGTCGTAGGGATTTGGAGTTCAAAGAATATGATTGGGTATTCTTGAAAGTTTTCCCCATGAAAGGTGTAATGCAATTTGGTAAGAAAGGAAAATTGAGTCTGAGGTATGTCGGACCGTACAAAATCATTCAGAGGATCGGTGAGGTGGCGTACAAGGTTGAGCTACCACCAGAGATGTCATTAGTACACCGGTGTTTCATGTGTTTATGTTGAAGAAAGTAGTTGGAGATCTAACACTCATTGTTCCGGTTGAGACTATTGAGGTTAATGAGGAATTGACTTATGAAGAGATTCCAGTTTCTATTATTGATCGGCAAGTCCGAAAGTTGAGAAACAAGGACATTGCATCCGTGAAAGTATTATGGCAAAACCAACAGATTGAAGAGGTTACTTGGGAGGCCAAGGAAGAAATGAAGAAAACGTATCCTTATTTTTTTGAATAACTATGTATTTATAAAGTTGTGATCTAGGAAAATTATAAGACTTACTTTCTATGAACTTTGTATTAATTTTACAATTGGTGTTAAGGGTGTTCCTTTCTAGTCCTTTTATGGAGGATTCCATCATCCCACAACCCAATCTTTACCATTTTTAGCTCAACAATCTTTCTACATCCTTTGATAACATATGCATGTAAAATAAACAACCCTCTTGCCCAGAAATTATCTTGCTTATTATCCATTTCTAGACAAAATTCGAAACTGAGGGTTAGGGTGTGGAATCTTACCTTTAGGATGAAGACCTAGTGAGTTTCCCTCCTTAATCTTCCAAAACTTGAGCAAGAATTGAAGAATCAATTATTGAGGAACACCTTCTCACTCTAGGGCACTCTCTCTCACTCTAAAATATCAGATTGTACCTCAAAAATGACCCAAAGAGTATATTTAATGAAATAAGGTCGGGTTTTAAAAACCCAAAAATGAAGCTCCGGAACAGATTCTGCGGTCGCATATGCGACCGCATAATGGTTATGCGGACTGCATAATGATTATGCGGACCGCATATCGGTCGCATAATTGGTGTCCAAAATGACCAAAAATCTGCCTGAGTTTGCGGTCACTATGCGGTTCGCATAACTATTTTGCGGTCGCATAGTACACCGCATAACAGTTATGCGGTCGCATAGTCGACCGCATAATTGCTTCCAACTGACCCAATCAACTGCCTCACTCTGCGGCCATTATGCGGTCCGCAGAGTGATTTTGTGATCGCATAATGGACCGCAGAAATGCACTTTTTCGCCAAAAATTTTCCTTATTACTTTTCCATGTATTGTTCAACCCAAAAGGTCCGAGCCACGGCGAGAAATCTCGCCGCGAAGAATTTCTACAATCCTCAAATACGTAATCCTAGTCCGGCACCATGAAACATTCTTTGCAAATTTTACCAGGCTTTACACTTAAGTTCTTCAAAGTTTTCAGGGGTGTTACACCTTCAAACGCATGTCAGGACGCATGGGCAACATGATGCTTAAATTAGAACTTGAAGAAGCATTTGACAGACTTGAATGGTCCTTCATACGCAAATCACTATACAACCTAGGTTTCCCCACCAACTTAATCAAACTAATCATGAACTGTATCTCTACCTCCTCCATCTCAATTATGATAAATGGCAAACCAACAAAGTTCTTTGAGCCATCGAGAGGAATACGACAAGGAGACCCACTATCTCCCTACATTTTTGTCACGCCCCAAACCTGGGGAGGCATGGCAAGTACTCGGTGCCATACTCATTTCGAGCGTACCACTCTGTAACTGTGAACTCTGGAGGGATATCCCTCAACTTAGGCCGATAAGGCCTACCTGCAAACTGACAATACCTATCAAGGACGACGAGGCAATATTCAGAATCATCTGAAAATAACGTCTCTCTTATCTGAGAGGCAAACATACCCAAAAGCTCATATACATAACTGTGCAGGCCGACAAGGCCACCATGAACATCTACAACCAACAATACCAAACTGAACATGTACACAGGGCTGGCAAGGCCACAATACTATTATACAAATTATACAAGACTCGTCTACAAGCTGTCATGCCCCAAAATCGAGGAGCGCGATCGACGCTCAATCGAGTGAACCCGACCGAGCAAGCCTGTTATATTTTCTTCTACCCAAACTCATCCACGAATGAAGATAATACATATTTTCATTAATTAGACAAAAATGTGATCATGTCTACAATACCAATTCATTACCAATAGTTTTCATCATTTTTCTTAAAGTCTCAAGTGGGACAAGTAATACAACCACAACATAATATAGTTTATCTTTTCCAGCACCAATACACAACCCATACTATATCTATGGAGCTTCTATAGATAAAGAAGAGTACAATGATAATGCCGGCAATAAGGCACCGGCTATATCTCAAACAGAATACACAAAGTACAAAAGATTTATGACCCCGGGATGAAGTGGGGCTCACCAAGTCAGCTGGGAAGAAGGTGTACTGCTATCACTGATCAGTATCTCCTGCTGTGAAACAACCTGCATCCATTTAAAGATGCAGTGTCTCCTGCAAAAGGGACGTTAGTACTGTCGAATAGCACTAGTATGTATAATTAAACACCCTCTCAATAGAATGACAAATAATACAAAAAAGATTATCATAATGTTAATGGAATCCTTAATCAACATCAAACCTAAATTTAGGATCAAGACAGTGTTTCAATTAATTTCCATATCTCACATTGAGAGATTTTTAGTATCGATATACCATTGTCCATAATACCATTATTCACAATACCAGTACCACCGTACTCTCAGCACGGAGTCCGATCATGACCCGATCGGCTAGGCTATCTCATTAGAGACATCAACCATAATTACTCTCAATATCAATACCACCGTCTTTAACACGAAGTCGGATCACGATCCGATCAGCTAGGCTATCCATTAAGGACATCAACCACAATTACCATTTCAATTACAATTTCCAGCACAGTCACCACCATGTATGCAGTATGGTATCCGATCACGATCCGACCGGCTAGGTTGTCTTATTCGAGACATCAACCTTTTTATATCAATCATCGCATTTCATATTACTTTTATATCTTTTCATTTCATTGACACTAATGGCCATAATTATAAGATCATTCTTGACACATTGGCCATATTTAGTATCTCATGCTCACCTTTTCACCTTCTAACATCAACATCATTAACAACAACAACAATTCAAATCAAGGCAGGTAGTACACATCTTGAACCTTAATCCACGCTTAGTGTTTGATAAAATGCTCAAATAAGCTGAGACCATGAATATCTTCCTAATTATGGTTCAATTTTGTTATGTCTCTAATAGATTGGGATTGCTAGAATTTTCAGAACGTTGTAATAATTTAAGGAAAGCTCAATTAAGGTATGTTGGCTAAAGTTTCTCTCTTGGAATTGAATTCCATAATGTTTCCGTGAGTTTCAAAGTATGGGTTGCGTATTAAAATGTGGTGGCTTGAATCGTATTTCAAATGAAAGCTAGTATGCCAAATTGTGTGAGAAAATATCAATATTCTTAAGACTCTTAATTGCTCATATGTGTACCTAAAGTCTTGATTGGGAATGTCTTATTGTTGATAACCTATAAAGATGGTTGGAAGTGAAATAAGTAAATTGGAAATATAAAGTGTGGCCAACGTGCCAATAGTGAAAGTTATACTTATGACCCATGGTGCCAATGAAATGAAATAATGTGAGAAAGATTATAAAATGAGCTTTGACTCAACTATTTCAAAATTGACTTCGACAATATAATCGGCTAAAAGTTTATGAACTCAAGTGATGCCCATATGTGGCTGTTTTAGCTAATGCTATGCTTTGTAAGTAATTTTCAATGTGTTTTGCGTTCTTCCATACTCGTGAGTGGAAATTGTGTACGATTTTAACTTGTACTTTGATTGCCAATCATTTTACTCCATTTATTGGAAAGAAATCGATTGTGTTTAAAGCCTTCATTACTAATGAATTTAAAGTTGTGATTTTCGGAATATTCTACTTGTTGATAATTATGATGATGATCTATGAAAGGGAAGAAATAAAAGTGTGAAATATAAAATACGGCTATTTCACCATGAATAAAGAATCATATGTATGGCCAAGAGAGCCAATGAAATAATAATGTTGTAAGTGGTTGAAAGTACGAATGAGGTGATATGTGATGTGAAAGGTTATGAGATGTACGTATTTGTACTTTTGTTTCCAATGTGTTATGAAACCTTATGAACGGTCTATGAAACGCATAGGTATATTGTATTATGAAACCCTATGGACGGTCTATGAAATACATAGGTATATTGTGTTATAAAACCCTATGGACGGTCTATGAAATGCATAGGTATATTGTGTTATGAAACCCTATGAACGGTTTATGAAACGCATAGGTATATTGTATTATGAAACCCTATGAACGGTCTATGAAACGCATAGGTACATTGTGTTATGAAGTATATTGTGTTATAAAATCCTGTGGACGGTCTATGAACGCATAGGTACATTGTGTTATGAAATCCATTGTGATATGAAATCCTGTGGACGGTCTATGAACGCATAGGTACATTGTGTTATAAAATCCATTGTGATATGAAATCCTGTGGACGGTCTATGAATGCATAGGTACATTGCGTTATGAAATCCATTGTGATATGAAATCTTATGGACGGTCTATGAAACGCATAGGTGCATTGTGTATAAGAGGTATAGCTGTATGGTATGAATAAACACTATGGGCGGTCTATGAAACGCATAAGTATATAATATGATATGTGAACACTAAGGATGGTCTAATGAGACACATTATTAATGCAGACAATAGGTGCCCCTTTTGTTGTCCTTGTTTGTACAGGTTGTTTCAATTACATTATATTATGTGTTCCACGTATAGATCATATGGGCATTCTATTTTGAAAGGGGATTTCTAGATATACATACTAGTGTTATTCGACAGTACTAACGTCCCTTTTGCCGGGGGCACTGCATCTTTAATGGATGCAGGTGGTTCTACAGCAGGTGGCATTGATCAGTGATAGCAGTACACTCCTTTTAGCCGATTTGGTGAGTCCCACTTCATTTCGGGGTCATGTATCTTTTGTTTCTCATGTACTTTGTGGTTGAGGTATAGCCGGGGCCTTGTTGCCGACATTTCCATATTACTCTTCAGTTGTACTTAGAGGCTCCGTAGACAGGTTATGGGTGGTATTTGATGTTGGGAATTGGATTAGAACTGTTGGTATTTGGCAACATGTTTTCCATTAAATCTATAAACTCGTACTATTTTAAAAATATTGAATGATGTTGTTAATGGGAATGAAATGGAAGCGGTTAATGAAATCTCTTCAGTATTTGATTAACGGATTAAATCTCCTTTTTATTCACGAATGAATTTGGGTAGAAGGAATCTAACAGGCTTGCTCGGTCAGGTTCACTCGGTTGAGCACCGGTCGCGCTCCTCGGTTTTGGGGCGTGATAGAAGGAGTGGATTGTTTCTTGCACTATGATTGCATTGTCAACAACCCTTCTACCCGGAAGGAAACTACACTGATTGGGACTAATGAGATGTTTGAGGAATAGTCGAATCCTGTTGACAATAATTTTGGTAATCGTTTTATAGACAGTGTTACATAGGTTGATTGGTCTATATTGGGATATGTGCTCAGGGTTTTAAATTTTTGGGATGAGTGTGATAAAGGTGGTATTTATCTCACTGGGAATGGTAAAAGATTCAAAAGAATCTTCGCAAATATGGGTGACAACGCATCTGGTAGAATTCCACTACTTTTGAATGAATTGGATGTAGACCATCCGGCCCATGCGCTTTAAGAGGTTTGAAGGACTTTATTGCCATATGTATTTCTATTTCATAAATGGGCTTTGATAGTTGGCTCATATCCTCCTCTGTTAGAGAGTACCCAAATCGTTCATGAGATGTATTGTTGCTAGACGTAAGCTCAGTTGAGTAAATGGCATTGTAGTGATTTAGGATAATAGTATTAATTTTTTTGTGATCGTAGGTCTAGTTTCCTACGGAGTCATTTAATCCTAATATCTTGTTATGTCTTCTTCTTTGGATGGTAGAAGTGTGGAAGAACTTAGTACTTGCGTCACCCTCATTTAGCCATTGCACTCTAGATTTTAACTTCCAAAAGTCTTCTTCATTTCTCAGAACCAAATTATATTGCTCACGAAGGTTATTTTATATGTTTTGGTGGAATAAATACTTATTTAGATTGTTCATTTTTTGGAGTCCTGCTAGTCTTGCTAGTAGGACCTTTTTTGTGTGGAAAATATTCCCAAAAGTAGACTTGTTCCAATCCTTGACGTGGGTTATAAAGTGTTTTAGAGCATTATGATAAATGGAGGATTGGTTCCAGCGGTAATTAATAATATTGTTAAAATTCGAGTGGCTGAACCACATGGTTTCCAGCCTAAATAAATTGTTTAGTTTGGTTATTTTTTATAGAGACAATAGGAGTGGACAGTGGTCTGAGTGGGTGTGGGGGAGGTATGTGATAGTGGAATCAGGGTGTAGGCTAAGCCATGATGGGTTTGCATAAAAGCGGTCTAATCTTTCCAAGATTATGTTGCTTCTAGTACTTCTAAGGTTTGACCAGGTGAATCTAGAGCCTGTGAACACCATATAGACCATGTTGATATTTTGGAGACAAGTAAGTAGGGCATTTGCGCGATTATTGTTAATAAATTCGTTGAAATCCACACACAGGATCCAAGGTAATTCATGGTATAGAGAGATCTGCTCTAGATTATCCCATAATAATTTTTTATTATTAAACTTAGTACTAGCATTATTACATTTCGCGTTTTCGTACATTAAAATTTCGTCGTAAGTTAATCTTCGTAAGATCGGGAATGAGATTATTTTTGAGGATATAGATATTTATGTTATTTATAACAAGTGATAAGTAAGTTCCATGAAGGTTAGAGGATAAAAAAATTGAAGAAAATGAGTTTCGTTGAAATTTGACAATTTGAAATAAAATACGGTCGAGACTATAATACCCTGTATTTATGGACTAGTGTCATACAATGTATCACATGAACATGATAGTAAGGTGTATAAAATATGTTAAAAGTAATTAGTATTTGGAGTAAATTAAGATATACCCAATTATGTTGGTAATGGGTTAATGATTGATTTTAGTGGAAAATTAGCAAACTAATTAGAAATTGGTGGATAAGTAGTTAGTGAAAACACTATCTCCACGTGGCAGCAAGTGGAATTATGTACCAAACCTAATAGTGACTCTAGGGTATATGGAGCTAGGTGGCATATTTAGGGGATTTGTTGGCAAATTAATCCATATAAAGTGAGGCCCACAACCCATTATGATAAAGAAACCTCCCTACATCATTAAGTGAGATGTTTATATTTTGCAAAGTAACGGATGGAAAGCCACAAAAGAATTCATTCGACCCACAATAATGCTATAGCAGCGTGAGTTGCAATTCTAAGGGAGTACGGTACAACCTTTCTCAAGAACATCATACGAATTTTCCCTACTCTGATCCATCATTATGTGTTTTGTCGCGATTGTCGTATGTTAGAGGGATTGTCAAGAGAATCGGCTCACGTGTGTTAAGGCTATCCTTTCTTTCCTTTTGGCATGATCCATACGATACAAACGAAACGCGCAAACACATAACTTCCATAAATGCCTCTATTTATAGAATCACTAGGGGCGCCTATGTTGTTGATTCCCCATGTGTCTTATTATTATATCGTCTGTTCATAGGTTTTAGAAACTACGTAAGTTGATAAAGTTATTTTGTGATATTACTCGAAGGCATATTGTTCGTATGACATCCGAGAGATCTTATTGACTTACTTTATTATGCATTGTATTCATTTATACATGTACATTGACCCATGACCGGATGGCGTTATATACGCGTATATATATATATATATATATATATATATATATATATATATATATATATATCTGGGGTATGGAATAAGGTTACGACGTTATATACGCACCACCACCTGATCAGTTGGTATACGTTGATGATTTCGCCCACTGAAGCCAATTTGATATGATGGGATGCCCTCAGAGGCTTGATGACGTTATGTACGCATATACCTATGCATGATATGGCATTTATACGCACATGCATGACATTATAAATATTTCAGAATTCATAAAGTTATTTAGACTTACAGGCGGATTCATTTACTCCATGTTTCTTTATGTCTTTTATGTACTAATTTTCATGCCTTACATACTCCGTACATTATTCATACTGACGCCCCTATTTCTTGGGGCCTGCGTTCCATGCCCGTAGGTGCATGTAGGCAGGATGACGATCCCCCTTCTTAGGATACTTGCTCAACGAGAGTTGGTGTGCTCCATTTGATCCGGAGCTACTTTTGGGTTTTGGTACGATATGTTTGTAGACATATATGGATATGATGGGGCCCAGTCCCATCCTTTATACAGTCGTACACTCTATTAGAGGTCTGTAGACAGTCATGTACAACTGGATAGTATGTGGCCTTGTCGGCTTGCCCTACCGTATTCCGTATATATATATATATATATATATATATATATATATATATATATATATATATATATATATATATACATACATATGTCTTTTGAGCATGTTTTCTCGCATATGTTATTCACATAATTCAGTAGTTTACTGCCAGACGTTATGCATGACCTACACTTATTGCATGTTATATATTAGACGTATGCTTAGGGATGTTCGACAAGTAGGCTCGGGCACTCATCATGGTCCATCGGTTTGGGTCGTGACAGAAGTGGTATCAAAGCAGTTCTGTCCTAGTGTTGTCTACACACTGTGTCTAGTAGAGTCTTATTTATGAGTGTGTTGTGCACCACATTTATAAACAGGAGGCTACAGGACATATAGGATGTTATCCTCCCTTCTTATCTTAGATCGTGCGATATGAGGATTCATTTTCTTAACGATATGTTATGTTTTCAGCGATGCCTAAGAAGGCTACAACAGCCCAGAAGGGCAAGTTCGTGGCTGATGAGACTACTAGTCGAATGCCACAAGTTACCAGGGCTCGGGGAGAGTCTTATAGTGAGATTCCATCTCAAACTTCACATACCCCGCCCTATCCAGAGGAGCTCCGAGCGGCACCAGCTCCAACGCCTGCCCCTGTACACCTAGCTCCTCAGCCAGATGCACCAGGTCAGGAGATGAGAGATGTTATTCAGCTAGTGACTCGATTAGTAGCCGCACAATCTCGATGTCAGGAGGTAGGTATTGGTCATGCAGACAGGGCCATCAGTGCGAGGGTTCATGATTTCATTAATTTGGACCCTCCGGTATTCACTGGAGCAAATCCAAACCAGGACCCTTAGGTATTTATCGATAGGATGCAGAGGACTTTGAGGGTACTGAAGGCCACTGCGACTGAGTCAGTTGAACTACCTTCCTATAGACTTTAGGATGTTGCAGTTAATTGTTATGAGTCTTGGGAGTTGTCTAGTGGTGAGGATGCCCCTCCAACGGTATGGCAGGAGTTTACAGAAGCTTTTCTTCGTCATTATCTGCCACCAGAGCTTAGACGTGCCAGAGTTAATAGGTTCTTGACCCTTCGGCAAAGTAATATGAGTGTTCGGGAGTACAACCTTCAGTTTCATTCTTTGGCTACGTATACTCCCACTATTGTATTTAGGATGGAGGATCGGGTTTATCGGTTCGTGATGGAGTTGGAGCCGCACCTGCTTAAGGACTGTATGTCGATCTCACTTCAGCCAGGCATGGATATTTCTCATATTCAGGCATACATTTAGGGCGTAGAGGAGCATAAGCAGAAGCAGAGGACCGGTCATGAGCATGATAGGGGAAAGAGTAAGAGAGCGAGATCTTCAGGTCCTTCTGGTGAGTTCGAGGTGGTCAGAGACAACAGTACCCGAGGTATCCAGCCCAGCCGTTGGCTAGCGCACCCCTTCAGTTTGCCAGTAGGAGATTTTATCGTTCCATATATTCAAGGCCTAGTCAGAATTTAAGTGCCTCAAGTCTCAGTATAGGGGTGAGTCAAGTTAGATGAGGCCGCCCTTGCCATGATATGCTCAGTGTGGTAAGCAGCATGCCGGGCAGTGCCTTATGGGGTTGGGTGTTTGTTATACTTGTGGTTATCCAGGACACGTTATGAGACATTGTCCTACAAGAGGTGGTGCAGGTATAGTTCATCTAGTGGGATCTGTAGCTAGTTTGTCATTATTAGTACGTCCCCCTAGGCAAGGTTCATAAGCACCAATCGGTCGTGGTAGAGGTAGAGGTGGAGCATCTAGCTCGAGCGGTCCTCAGAACAACATTTATGCATTAGCAGGTCGACAAGATCATGCGTCTTCACCTGATGTTGTTACAGGTATATTATCAGTCTCATCATATGATGTATATGCATTGATTGATCCAGGTTCCACCTTATCGTATGTCACTCAGTTGGTTGCTAGTAAGTTTGGGATAGAACCTGAGTTGGTTAAACCTTTTGAGGTGTCCACACCTGTTAGGGATCCAATGATAGCTATGCGAGTATATAAAGATTGTATAGTAGTGGTTCATAGTCGTTCTACAGTAGCAGACCTAATTGACTTAGATATGGTAGAATTTGATGTTATAATGGGTATGGATTGGTTAGCTTCTTGTTATGCTAACGTTGATTGTAGATCAAAGATGGTTCGATTCTGGTTCCTAGGGGAGCCTATTTTGGAGTGGAACGTTGATTGCAGATCAAATATGGTTCGATTCTGGTTCCTAAGGGAGCCTGTTTTGGAGTGTAAAGGTAATACGGCATCGCCGAGAGGTAGGTTTATTTCCTATCTCAAGGAAAAGAAGATGATTAGAAAGGGCTATATTTATCACTTAGTTCGGGTACAGGATGTGAAAGTAGAGTCACCAACCGTTCAGTATATCCCTGTGGTTAATGAGTTTTTCGATGTAATTCCCGATGAGCTTCAAGATTTTCCGCCAGAGTGAGAGATTGAATTTGCTATCGACATATTACCAGATACTCAGCTGATATCTATTCTTCCTTATAGAATGGCACATGCAGAGCTCAGAGAGTTGAAAGAACAACTAAGGGATTTGCTTGAAAAAGGCCTTATCGGACCTAGTACATCATCGTGGGGAGCACCTGTATTATTTGTGAGAAAGAAAGATGATTTCTTGCGGATGTGTATTGATTACAGGCAGTTGAATAAGGTGAAGATCAAGAATAAGTACCCGCTCCCGAGGATTGATAATTTATTTGATCAGTTGCAGGGTGCCAAGTGTTTCTCGAAGATAGACTTAAGGTCTAGTACCATCAGGTTAGGGTTAAGGAGAAATATATTTCGAAGACAGCATTCGGGACTAGATACGGGCACTTAAATTTTGTGTTATGTCATTCGGTTTGACCAATGCCCCAGCAGTATTCATAGACTTGATGAATTGTGTGCTAAGACCCTTTCCAAATCTATTCGTGATTGTATTTATCGATGATATATTGGTTTATTCCCATTCAGAGACTGAGTATGCAGATCATTTGCGTACTATCCTTAGAGTTTTACAAAAAGGGAATTTGTATGCAAAATTCTCTAAATGTGAATTCTGGTTGAATTGTGTAGCTTTCCTTGGGCATATTATTTCAAGTGAGGGTATCCGGGTTGATATACAAAAGATTGAGGCAGTGAAGACTTGGCCTAGACCCACGACACCGACTGAGGTTCGTAGCATCCTGGGTTTGGCAAGTTATTACAGGAGATTTGTAGAGGGATTTTCTTCTCTTTCAACACCATTGACAAAG